>NC_087515.1:8538681-9174695 GCF_963921805.1 Phalacrocorax carbo | reverse complement strand
AATTGGCAGTGTGTGAGACAGAGCATATGTAGTACAATGGAGTTTCAAGAGAGGAGTATGGTTGAGAGCAAGAGCAGTTACAGGTAATTCATTATCAGTATAATAGTGACAAGATGAGAATATATCTATCTATTCTGCATAGTTAGCATGTGTTGGAAAACAGAAAAAAAATGGTCATTACCTTGTAAGGAGCCTTGCAAGCTTTCTCCTACCCTGCTGGTTTTGTTCAGCCCATGTTGCTTCCTGTCCGTCTCTGCTAGGCGGGGTTGGCTAAGGAAAGCCTCCTGCAACTTGCTGGCCAGCCGCACTAGTGGCTTTGGACTATGTAACGTGTTTAAGCTGGGAGGGGAAAAAATGTCTAGGGAAGCTTGTTGCAT
The DNA here is from genome assembly GCF_963921805.1 of Phalacrocorax carbo. Lineage (NCBI taxonomy): Eukaryota > Metazoa > Chordata > Aves > Suliformes > Phalacrocoracidae > Phalacrocorax > Phalacrocorax carbo. The sequence goes on along the minus strand of NC_087515.1, from coordinate 9,174,318 downwards.
AGTGGAAGAAGTTATTACATATTGTAATGTGTTGTACTTTGTTAGCAAGTTTGGATGAGGTTTGCAGTTAGTTCCGCTGGGTTATTCTACCCTGCATTTAGGTAAAATGAAGAAGTTTTTAGCAAAATTCACAAAGCTGTAATGTGGTGGACCCCAGTACACTCAAGAGCAATCCCCTGTTCTGAGGTAAAATAACTGAGTAGAAAACTATGCTTAGTTTCATTCTAGTATTCCTGGGTACACTTTTGATTCCCTACCACTAAAATTTGTTTCAGTAACAGAAATTGAGTTGAGATATCTGTAAATGTGTAAGTAAGTCAAAGCTTCAAGTTTTACTATGTATCTCTTGAACTTTAGTTAGTTCCAGACAGTTGCTTTCTTTTTCTAGTCTTGCAATCCTTGTATCTAGTGACCACCTTTATGTGGAGTTGAACTAGGCTTGCTTTTTAAGGGAAGAAAAACCTCTTTCCCTCCACTGACAAACTTTTTGAGCTTGAATTTTGTTGTCTTTGAATTAATTAAAAAAAAAACCCCAATTCTTAAGAAGCAGCAACGGTGAATTATGGTGCAAGGGGATAATTTTTGCAAGATGTGTGGATGATTCACAATCTAATTCATATTTAGATTTAGAAATTTGAAGATCAGGGTCTTCCCAAACCACATGGCACTAAAATCTAAGGAACCATAAAAACTGTCCTCCTAGGGGTTGTATTCATTTCACGTAGATGTAACTAGCTAAAGGATACTAGTCCTGGTTTCTTCTCAAGGCTTCCACTGTCAATAATGGAGAAAGACAGAAACTTTTGGGTAGTGACTGATGTTTAAAGATAGAAGAGGTGAATTGTACCCTGTTTGGCAGAAAACTCTTATGATCGTATCAGAGAAGCCTAATCAGCATAGTCCTTCAATGGACTTTTAACAATGTACATGACTGAGAACCACCACCTTCACTTCTCATTTGATAGCTTTTAATCTCTCTTCTTCCCCATGGCCAGATGCTACTGACTCTGTGGGTTTGTCAGTTCTCTGTGGGTTCTGCCCCTGGGGTAAGTCACGCATGTCTTCATGCCTAGCTCCCCATGCATTTGGAGCAGAGTCAGTGGTCATTACTAGGCAATGGCTCCGGTACCCTGTAGCCTTTCTATTATGGGATAATGCTATCTTCTTTCTTTCTGCTTCGTATAAGACACGCTGTCACTGTTGTCACAGAGCTAGTCTTTGAAAAAGATTTCACAGAGTCCTTACATGTCAAGATGAAGACTGCAATTTATCTTTGCAGGGAGACAAATGAAGCTTTAAATATTATTATTATAAGTTTGGTCTGAGTTGCCTATGCATTAGAAGGTTATTGAGTTTTTGTCAGGGTTAGAATTGCCTCACTGGTAAAGAAATGGCACATTTTTTGAAATATACACTTATTTAGAAATGCTCCTGTAGAATCCTTGCTGCATTGTGAACTTCCTTCTAGGTACCCTTTCCCTGTTAACTGTGTATAATGATGACTGAAAAGCTAAAAGATGTGCTTGTACAACTTCCTTTTCTCAAGCACATTGAGCTTCATTTACAGAGTGATCAGGAAGCAGTTGTTTCTGGATTTGTCTTCTCTGTGTTCTTTGGAAAGGCTTAAGGTTAAAAAAGATCCCATTGCATGATCAGAGCCACTCAGGCTTAGCCAGGTAAGCACAAAAGACAAGAACTGTGAAAGCCTAATTCTGAGGCAAAGTGAAGGAGCTCATATTTCACTTTTGCGCATGGGGTCAGGTGACTCCGAAGAAAGCAATGACACATCAGGAAGGAAAATTATTATATCAGGTGACAGCTTGTGCTTCCCGGATTAGACTTCTTGAGCAAAATCAGATGAAGATTTTCTTTCATCATTCTAATTAAACTATTCTGTCCTTTTCATTGTCTTAGGTCATTGTTGATGAATGACATCAGTGTGCAGTGTGCCTTGAGTGCTGCTTCCCAGATATAATTAAATGAGTGTTTTCCAGTGGAAGAGATTATACATTTGCTGAATTTAAAGCAGCTAAAACAGAAATAGGGACTACATATTTTGAAAGGTAAACGGTGCACCTGCATATGTTGCATTAGAAGGTTTTGAATCTTTAACTGAAATATTTTTTTTAAAATTCGCCCTTCATTTTCTTGAGTTCTTATGTTTAAGATTCGAGATGACCACAAAACACAAATGACCTTTTATATTGCCGCACAAAAAGGGACAAGACAAATAAGAATTTTGTAGTCTAACAGATAACAGATACAGAATTCCAGGTCAAGTGTAACTGAGTCTGCTGTTGTCTTTTATCTTGTTTCAGAACATTCCCACTCACACAGTAATCTTTGTACACTGACTTAACCAAGCAGTTCACAATGATCCTGTCTGGAGTGTGAGCTGCCTTTTGCACAGAGGGTGTTTGCTCCTGACATGGAACAATAATCTGCAGGGGAAGGTGTAATTTTGCAGTGTAGACATCCTACAGCTCACTTCGCTAATCAAAACCAGAGAACTCCCCCAGAGCTACAGTCCCTATCAGAGTTAGGTTGTATACAGTTTAGATTAAATCTTGTACATGAAGCAAGTTTAGGAAAGCATATGTGAATGTCAGTTAACAATTCCATATACCTTCTGAAGACTGGTTACTGTCAGCACTAGGAATGCTAGGCATTGAACGTTTGCACTGTTGTGCCTTCCTGAGAAAGAGGTAACTGCATATCACTACCTGTAATATTATGTTCCAGGATTGTGTCCTACATTTGTAGTAATCCTTATTATAATGGAAATATACCTTTATCATGTTGCCTTATGTATGAATTGTCTTCTAATTTGTCCCCGTGTAACAGACATTATTATTCACTCTGCAGTTCTAGCAATATTCTTATAAGCTTACACTGCATGTATGGAATTTATCATCAAATTTACTTCTGTTCATTTCCACAGAAGACTCTGCACCGCTGGCTATAATCTACTTTATTGTTTAAAGCAAAAATATTCACTTGAATTTGAGCGACTTCTTATTCATTTAAGGGCTCAATAGGACAGTTTGCCAGCTGAATTTAGAAGAGGTTGAAACAAGTCTTCACTTATTATATGGATAATAAATGTTGGGATAGATTACATTTCATAGACAACAGTTTGCTTGATGATTTCTTCAGAACATAGTTAATAGCCTTTTCTGTTTAAATAATTAACTTCCATGTCAGATGAAAGTAATTTACAATGAATATTGGTTCTTTTCTTCTGTTACATTTGTACATTCCTTAATTCTGAGCAATACACTGAGTTTTCCACATCCTGCTAACAATAGCTACTTGTATTTTGCACTATGCCACTGAATTTGTGTTCACTGGGTTGTTAATGTATGATCCATAAGTACGTGGAGCATGTAAACCTCCAGACGCTCTCTGTATAAACAGATTTTTCATGAGCAGTTGAACTAATTGATTTTGTATTCATTTTTGGTATGGATTTTTGTACTTTTTCCCTGTGTACACCACTGGTGACCCCAGCTCCCTTTCCCTTTCCTGGCTCTATACAACTCCCTCATTGGGCCAAATAATGCACAGCTGCAGCTAATGCTGGTTTGCTCTTTGCTGATTTGCATCATCTGAGTTCTGTATAAAAAAGGTGTAAAACAGAATTTTGTCAGTCAGTCTCTTTTTTCAACACAAACCAGCCACAAACTTTTAATGAATTTTTTGGGAACCTACTGGGGGAGCAGAGGTGAGATAGAATTATTTTTTTTTTAATGATTTGACTCATAAAATAATGTAAAATGATTTGTCACACAGAGGTTTTCATATGGACTTCGTTAGTGATTTAAGGAAAAAGGAAGGATAGCTGTAATTCATTTTATCACAATATAATTTAATATTTTGAGGAGTTAGATATTCAAAAAGAGGACAGTTATCTAATGTGTAAACTTTGGTTATGAAATATGCAAGAATAAAAACTGAGGTTGTCAGCCAATGATTCTATTTAAATATTCTTTGTGTGTTCCAGTAAAAGAGCTTGCCATTCATAGACACATGAAAGTGAACCTTTGGGTTGGGCGTAATTTATAAAATGTACGGGCCACATTAGCCTTAAAAAAATGAGTTGGAAAAAATGAGCTAATGTGAAAAAAAAAAAAACAGCAAAGTGATTTTAAACATTTTTATACCCATTCCATTACCTACAAAAAAAGCTCGTGTTTCTGCCTCTGCGGTCTCCAGGGATGTAAAATTGCATCATGTTGAATTTTTTTCCTCTTCTCAGAAGAAGAGGAAGAATTTTTGCTTTGAGCTTAAAAGCTCTATTTTTGTTTTGAACAGCATTTTGAGAACTGTATCAACCCCCTAGAAGGCTGTATGAGTCTATTTTGTTTCTGTGTGTCGTACAATACCAGTAACACAATCAAAATATGAAATTCTATGTCCAGCAATGGTTTTTAACTACTTCTTTTAACTACTTTTAACTAAATCTCTTTGTTCTGTCTTGGTATCTCTTTCTCAAGAGACTTTCCTTACTGTTGGCTGCAAATAAATTACTTGTAGTTTTTTAGCCTGTTTGATAAAAATGTAGAATATAAATTATAAGTAAAAAAAAAACAAAAAAAAACAAAAAAACAAGAGTGTACCTGTCATTCTGAGAGATTGATCTAGGATTTCTTGGAGAATTTATTTTAGGAAATAATTCTGGATTTCTCTACTCTTTCTTTCTTTCTTTTATTTTTTTTCTCTGTGTTCAGATGGAAGACGTCATAGCCCGCATGCAAGATGAGAAAAATGGGATTCCTATTCGTACAGTCAAAAGTTTTCTTTCCAAGATCCCCAGTGTCTTTTCTGGTAAGAGTCAAAGTGAATTTCATACTATTTAAGGGGATGCTCACAGGGAAAAGACTTTTAACTGAGTGTTATGGGGAATTCACAGTCATCTGGTCTGGAGGAGACATTGACTATCCTTTGAATACCTTGGTTATAGAAATTTTTGATGTTTGTATCACATTGGAGTGGACTTACACAGAGATGTGTTTGTGCTGTAAATTAAGTGAAGGGAATCCTTAATTTACTACAAAAAGTCAATTATCTGAAAATGGCAATATTCTTATTGCAGAGTTTCTGCATTTCAGGTCTGGTTTTTAGCCTGTTTTCATAGCAAGTACGGGTCTAGTGTATAGGCCAGTACATGAAGATGAGAACTGCCATAGCAGCAGCATGAAAGGAAAATCATCATTGCATTCTGCAGCTGATACTGAATTGTGGCTGTAGACATTTATTACAACATTCCTGATCTGCTTTTGTAGCTGGCTGCCTGTGCCCAAGAAGCTGAGACTGGGATGTCTGTGGTGATTTGCAAGACTTTATAGCTAATCCAAGTCAGTATTGTCATATGCACAAAAACCTGTCCATTTATTAATTAACTGGTATAACATATTTATTGATTGGTTTACATACTTTTATATCCATTTACACATTTACCTTTTTGAGCTACCAATGAGTATGGAGTTCCTTTGAAACAGATGCCATTGCTGAACCTGCTTTTTCCCTACTCTGGTAATAGTTGCAATTTTTGTAATGCAAAAGGTAATCCTTGCATAGAAAATACGCGTAGAAGCTTCTACTGCCCATAACAGCAAGAAGAATTCTTTATTTTAATTTTCAAACTTTGGAATGTTTTTGCTAGTGAATAATTCTGGCACAAAGATGGAAAGAGTCTTAAGGCTAAACAAAACATCCTCATGATTTTAGAAACTGCTTGTACAAAAACTGGCCTGTGAAGAATGGACCCTTATTAAGTTAGTAGAGCATGGCATCCTATTAAATGTTCCATATTAATTGTCTCTGCCTTACCTGTATGCTCTGGATTTCAAATTAGACTGTGGTTATTTATATAGCAGGAGACATTATTTACCAAAATGTTTTTTTTTTACTGGGATAGACATTATACTTTTTAAGGTTGTATTGGAATATATATACATAGCAGTCACTGATACAACTTTTGTATTGAGGCATTAACTTTATCAGCTGCAAGGGAAAAGAAAAAGCATAGGAGACTTCATTTTTTTCCCTTTGCTGATTTTCTCCCTCAAATACCAGGGCAGTAATTTTTGCTACACATGACTAAAAAAACCACCAGAACAGCACAACAGTCATTTTAGTGCAATAAATCTACGTTCCTGTCAGGTCTCTATCCTGGGTGGAATCTGAACTCTTCAAACCTTTGTGTGGTTTCAAACCTTTGTAGTGGGTTTCCTTTAATGTGCTAGGAGTTTGTGCATATGTAGCAAATGAATCTCAACTATTGATTGCTAGGAAACATGGGAGTATTGTTGTCTAATGATCGTGATAACTGTGAAAATGCATACAATAACAGCTTATAGTACTGTTATTACCCACAAAAGCATCCATATGAAAGTGATCAAATCAAGAGCAGATGCTGTCGAGTTAAAAGGTACATATATATGTCTATATGCTCTCATATATATATATATCTGTGCGTCTATGCATAAAAGCATGTATTATACCCAGCCATCTGTCCAGGATTATGTCCCATAAAAAACTGGAGCTTTGCAATTGTTTGTTTGGAGGGGAAGCAAAATGGGTTGGTCTGCTACAGTTAAGTCATGTTCCTCCAAGCATTTAGAAAAACCTGTAAGTCTCCTTTAGACAACTTGTAAAAATTAAGGCTGTCCATAAATTGCCTATAGAAATAGGGTCTTATGGGCTAACATTTCAATTATGTTTTTATAAAAGCAAGACAGTTATTTTATTTTTGTTTACTTTTATTTCATAGCATTTCTTCTAAAAACAGCAAGTGAAAAAACTAGTTGAAAGAACAGTCACTTTTTAATACAAAATTACTGACCATATCTATTTAATGATGACTTCATTAGCAAAATCAGCCTGGGGAATGGTATCTGAATTTAACCTTTTAATAGAATGTTGTGCTAATAAATAGAATGCTCTGATTATATTATCTTGTTTACTGAGTCATTCCTTAAATGTTTTTACAAGTAAAATATCCACACAGAGAAACATTTCAAATACAGATAATTCTCTAGAGGCTGTGCACACTGTTGTGCCACAGAAAACACAAAGAAAAATAATGCTAAGTTAAAGAGTATTTCACCTTTGAATTTTGAAAAAAATGATTAATTATATTGCTTTATATTTCATATATTCATAGAGAGCAAATAAGTTGCTTGATGTTGATATCTATACTTGTTTTGTGAGCATGTTGCTTGAATTCAAACACACCATTTTTATTCAATTTCTTTCTTGAAATCTTTCAAAAGTAAATCATTTAGTTGTCTTTACCTGATTAAAATGTGCTTAAGATGAGTTTGCAAGCTATTTGTTGATAAAGAATACAAACCCATAGATGTGTGCTAATTACTATTCATATTTGTATTCACATTTAAAAGTGTATCAGATTGACTTTATGCAGCAACTTTATCTATGACATAAATTCACTAGAGATGGTGAATTGCAGACTAATTTGGATAATAGTGTTCCAGTCACCTCTAACCAGGAAGTGAAATAAATTTTTTATTTATTTTTTTTTTCACAATTCATCTTTGACTGAGCTCCAATATATCATATATGCCAAGATAAAAATCTCTGAAAATGAGGGGGTAAAAACAAAGCCATTAGACCTCTCCTGGTTCTATACCTCATTCCTTAGTGCTGAGTGGTTTTTCCTAGCTGTTTAGCATTAATGATACTCATTTGAGTTCTTTAGATAAAGAGCTCTATATAAAATTATACCTCTTTTTATGCAAATAACTATAGTGAACAACTTAGTATATTACGAAGTTTTTAACAGAAATTATGGGGCTTATTATACATAGAAATAAACAATTATTGGAGAGGGAAAAATGCACCCTTGTCTAGTTCCAAATGGGATTCAGCATAAAAGAATCAGCGGAAGTACAGCGTTGGGAGCTGACTACTCTGACTTTTACTTGTGCTACCTGCAGACCTGCAACCTGTTGTGCTCATCAGTGAACATCTGTGGTGTATTTTAGTATGCTATGACAAGCAAGAATAAATATCAAACACCCCGGAACTATTCTGTACTGTAGCTTGTTGGGTCTGATGAGCTAATGGTTTCATTGCACTCAGAGCTTATTTTACACCAAGATCTGCATAATTCGCTGTTGCACAACAGATATTTACAATCTCCATGCCCAGCTTGTTGGTTTTTTTTAAATTATTATTATTTTTTATTTTAGTCAAATAACTACACGTGGCTTTTTCAGCGTAATTCTGTGCTGACTGATCCTGACACTAGCTCACTGCCCTCTGGGGCCACTGAGCAGTATACTGTATGCCTAGTATGATTTCAGCCAAAAATATTTTTTTGCAAAAGACCCTAGCCTTTACAGAGCCTCACTGAATTACCTCACCTAGCTAGTGCTTGTGAGGGTAAGTACAATTAGGTCTTTGAACAGAGAGGATGTACAATGTGCTGTAGCAGATGGTCTTTGTAATACTGGTTCACCTCAAGCTGAGTCACCCACAATCTTACTTGCAAGTAGGCTCAGACTGGATGCAACAAATAGATGAATTTGCATGGGTAGCTTTGCAGAAAGCAGACTGGTATATATGCCTGTGTGCTCTAGTAGAGTAATGGCTGAAACCAGATTTGCTAGATTACATTTTAGGTCCTACACTGTTCACTGTTAATGGAAATTCTGCTGGAATTGTAGTATTGCTTTAGTCTTGACTGCTTAAGCATATAAGCATTGCTAAGGTGTAAACCATCATTGTTCAAGTAATAGCTTCCTATCTTTGAGAATGGAATAATCTTTGTTTTATTATGAACCATATAGTCTGCTTATGCCCTTTCACATATAATTCCCATTATAATCTTGAGGTGAAAATCACACCAGAGGTTGTGTTTTAAAATTTGCATTGTTCTAAAAGTGTATCTAGCAGAGCCTGAACTATCATCTCTGAACTGAACTGGTTATACATCAGGTGAACAGGAAGTTTCTTGAAGGAGGGATTGAGTCAGTTTTCTCTGTAGCTTTAAGAATAGTTATACATCTGGGCATCTAAAGATGGGCTTGAACATGACACTGAAGTAGTTTCCTGTCTGGTTCTTGGGAAATTTGACTGGTTAATGCTAAAATTTTAGTTATCCCTGTGTATCTATCTAAGTCACTTTCCATGGTCAATGCTGATGACCACAGTCATGGGCACTCAGTTTTCAGAAGGCATATGCTTAAAACAGTGGTTGATGGATGACTAGGCTGCAGTAATGCAGGACCCCCTGTATGCCTGCAGCGTAGTCATAATAATGTTTTCATCAGATATATATTGTGGCTTTGATTTGAAACTTTAAAGGCTCCAAGGGAAAAAAAATAGGTAGGAGAGTTTATTCTTTCTATGTTATTATGCCTTTTGATGAAAAAAAGAAGGGCTTGCTGTTGTTGTCTCCATGGTTTTAAAATGTTTTGGAGGAGTGAAGAAGATAGTTTATGTAGACATCTTGCCAGTCAAAAATAATAATTGCATGAAGGTTGTCATGTGCATTCTTTACTAACATTGATTAAAGCATTAGGAATAAAAAGAACGCAATTTGCCTGGAACATGGTTCACCATTAGGCCTGGAAATGGATAAAAAAAAGTTGCTTGAAATGATGAATGTAGGGAGTCTGACATATGACTCACAGGGATTAGAAGGAGCTCTGAAATATCATTTTTATTTTTACTAAGGAGAGACAACGAGTAAATGCCAAAGTTTTGCTGTTCACTTTCAAGCATAAAGAAGCATTCAGAGTTTACAGAAAAAGCATTATAATAGTTGAGGGTTTGATTTGGGGGTCTTTGCAGCGTGTGTGGGTTGGCCAGTTTTAGTACTGAAAGCTTCATAAGCTAATCATAATGTGAATATTTCATTAAGACAGATGTAGTGATATAGTGGTGTCATGGTCATTATGGAATATCAGTGTGATGCTTTACAGGACTTTAAAGCGTATAATACTTGGATATGCTCATGAGGAATAAAATCTGTGGCAAATGTGCCAACTAAGTGGTGTGTAAGCGTGAATGAGGGACATTGTTTAGTGTTTTTATTGAAGGAGCGGGGAGAACTATGAGAAGCGTAAGATCAATTAAAGAATACATGCAGAGAGAGAATAAAAAGTATTCAAGGAAAGCATGTTCATACTAGTCGTTACTGGCTGTTTCTGATGCATGGCTCAATAATTTTGGAAAGTAGTCACAGCTTGAACCAACAAAAATAGGAGGAGGAGATCAGTAGAAAGGTGTTTTTCTAAAATCTCCTTCTGAGTTAAAGAGAAAGTAAAAAAATTAATTTACTTTTCCCAGGAAATTATAATCCATGTAAAGTCTTTAGTTTTTTCTCATTTCTGGATGCGAAGCTGATATTGTGCCTTTTCCATATAGACATTGCATTTTCCCATTTTTTTAGAAAGATTATTGCCATCATATGTCACTCTTAATCATCATTTTTCCTGATCTGAGAATATGCTTATTTCTCTTCTACCTGGGAAATTGTTAAGGTAATGAGATGTTGCACTTTAATTAGCATTGTATTCATATAATCTTAAGTACCAGTCTTTATTTAAGCACTAGTAGTAGTATGCATGGTAAAAATAGAGAATTTATGGGTTTAAACATAAAAAAAAGCCCTGCTGAAAAGCAGACTGGTAGTCTCAGTAGCCAGATCAGATGTAGTTAAATACCCCAGAGGAAAGCAGTGTTATGGTAGGTCATCTTACCCACAGATCACAGGTAGGTGAGCCCAAGGAATGAGTCACAGGAGCTACCTGCAAAAGCAGTATTGCTTGTTATATAGAGGCAGGCAGCAAAAAATAAAGACCGGTACAGTGGGAATTGGATGACTCAGGGGACTAATAACAAGAAAGAGTTTTATCTGTCATTAGTTTTGATCTTTCCCAGCTGAATAATGAGTTGTTAGCATCTGATGACTTTTCTGTGCTGCATGTGAAATGAGTTGATAGGTTTATCCACTTCGGTACTGGAGATTACCTACCTGAAATACAAGATAAAAGAGAAAGCTCTGCTACTTCGACTGACAGAAGAAAACCACAAAAGCATAACACCTCAATCATATGGTGCCTTTGAACCAAAGTAATGTTGCGTTATACGGAAATACAAGGATTTTGGAATTTCCATTTTTTTAATACCTTTTTCAGAATCAATTAACCATGTGGGAGAAGCTATGATTCCTATCTCCCAAGCCCCTCATTTTATGGGCCTTTTTTTTTATTTTTTTTTTTTTTCCCTTCAGTGTCTCCAGTGCTGGGTTGATGACAGGTTCCTACTTTCTTGTTCTCTCCATTCCTTCATCCCTGTTTTCTTGCATTCTCCTACAGGTATAACTTAATAGTAGAATCATTGCTGGTTTCCTTATGCCAAATCAGCCTCTTGTTATTTGCAAACAGAGCCTTCAGTGTTAGAACTGTGAGCTCACTGCCTTGCTGAGGTTCCAGTCTTAGTAAAATGCATTGATGAAAAGTTCTCTGTCAGTACATGAAGGACAGAAGCTGGCTCATTCCCTCTCCTCTGCCAATTCAGAAGGGCAAATATGAACAGGGACTTGCCGCCTTTACAGTTTCACTTTTCAAAACAGAACTTTAGAAAATAAAAAGTTAGTAATCCTCTATCCCCAAATGAATAGTTGGTTTGAAGTTAAAACACCAATCTCTCTCGTGTGTCATTTCCATTCATCACTTTGTCAGAGCGACTGACTTGCATTCAAATATTAATGGTCTTTTGGGAGTGGATGTATTTAACGAGAAGGCTGGTTCCCTTAGTTATTGATATCATGTTCATGATTTTTGGAATAGTGAGAAGACATTGACTAACTGGTGTCATAAGATTGGATATACAGTCATTCCACAGAAGGGAGATAACTGATTAATGAGTGGTGCTTTGTATGATTTACCATTTCAGAAAACCAAAGTGAATATTTGAGTGCTGTATGCATACCTTCACCTCCTGTTTCTGTTCATTTGCCTGTCTTTCTTGGTCACGTCATTGGGATTGTAACTATGGCCAGAGAAGGGTGTTCTTAAGCCGCTTAAAACTTGACAGAACTTTTGTATTTTATGGAAAATCAGCTTAGTGACAGCGTGGCAGTTGTGGAACTCAGAATGGCTGTGTGATAAGCTGTGGTGGGCTGGGATCAAATAAGAGCTTAATGCTCTTATTCACTTGAAATGAAACGTGAATGAAAGAAATGAAGAACTGTTTCCAACAACTTTAATGCTCCAAGATGATTTTGCTCTTCATTTTCATTTTAAGGCATGCGTTAATAACAGACCTTTAATAAATCACTGTCAGAATTAAAAAGCTTTTCAAAATGTGAAAGTACTTTCATTGGTTATTTTAAACCAAATAACAAATTCTCATTTACAAGTTATTGCTTCCTCCAAACGAAACAACAAGAGAAAATATGTTTACCTCTTAATGCAGTGGTCATTGCTATTGGGACCATTAGTAAAAAGAAGAAAAATACAGTGAGGAAAGTCTGAGGCAATTTTGAAAAATTGTTCTAGGAAATGGAAATATACTGAAAACCCATTGAAAAGTCTTTTAAAGTAATCTGTGTGCAAAACAGTCGCCATAAATGTCAGTTCCCTTAAAATCAGTAGATATGAAAAGCTTATTTTCACAGACATTTGCAAAAGAAATAGGTCTAGAATTCATGCATTGATGGGCAAAATATCTTAGTAATTGTTCTCTTGTTGTGAGGTGGGAAATTGCTGGCAACATTCATGTTATTTGTTGTTCGTCTACATGAAGTGCACAGTTTGAATTAGATGCTCCTCTGTTTCCCAAATGCTGTGTAAGGCCTTACAGCTCAGCACGTTTCCAGAGAAATAGCTCTGGGGCTCATTGATCATAGATACAAATTTGTTCCTAAATTTTCCTGCTGTTGCTTTGTCGTGAAAATACTTCCCTCCCATTCCTACACCACCTTCTTCCTAGCCTCCTTGCATGTAAGATTTTGCCAGTGTTTTTAGTGGAACAGGGTTGCACCTTTGAAGTGTGAGTACTTTTAAGAGGAGTATGGGAACTACAGCCTTCGCTATGGCCAAAAATCTTGCCTAGTTTGCCACCCTCGACACCCAGTCTCTGGACGCTGGACGTGTAACTTTCATGGAAAATGTGGGGTGAAAAGGGAGCCCTGAACCAGCCTCACATTAACCTGCGGGTAGCAGGAATTCTGCAATCTATCACAGCTTCACTTTAGGTACTTTGCCCTACACCAGTTAATAACTGTGGTTTGTTAGTCTTTTTATATCAGCAACAATGAGTAGTACTTACATAAAACAGAAGGAATAACCCCCTCCAACACACACACACACAAAAATACATAGCGTGCATACTTATGCCATATATATTTGCCCATGAGGCAGTGCATGATATATCAGCTTAAAAAAAAAAAAAAGCTGATATTAGCAGCGTCTGTAGTAGTGATTAATAACAAGTTCACTGAAGTCTGTTATGTGCATAAGCAAAGCCTTGTAGGAAGACAAGACTAGAATATGTCTAAGGAAGAGCCACTGTAAAGAAATATATTCAAGGGTTCTATGAAAATTGTTTTCCTTCCTGGCTACCTCGGAAATTTCTCAGAAAGAAGTACTGTTGGTGTTGCATAGCAATGATTAGAACTAGTGAAATAAAAATCAGTGTGAATTTTCCAGGCACCTATATTTTAAGTAATTGTTTTAATTAGGAAGCAGAGCAAAGTATACTACTGGACTCCATCAGTTTATGAAGTACTTCTGTGACAACAAAGCTGTTTGTTTAAATCACATTGGATTTTTTTCACAGACCAATTCGAGGTACACAGAAGAGAAATGTTTTCTGAGAAGGAAGAGTCTCTAATGTGTTTGCTGGCACTAACTTCTGAGACAGGAGGGAAATTTGCTGCTCATGTTAAGAATGAGGAGAGGAAGTGTATAGCTGAAGACGAATGAGTTCCCAGCATGAAGTCTTTGTTGAGTGTTAATAGAGGTCTCACCACAATGTGAAATCTGTTTCATGATACACTTGATAAATAGTCTCTGGGAACTATCCTAGAAATTGACATTTACTTAAAGACACAAAGAAAAGAAACCCAAATGGGTTCCTCTAAGGTCAGGAGCCTTGAGTCTGGAAAGTGTCTGTTGTCTTGCCAAAAAATCAAAACTTTGCAATAGTTCCTAGGATTTGTAAGTGTGATTTTGTATGAGTGTAATGTAATCCTAAAGTTGGGAATATATGCTGGTAGGTTTGGGTCTTGAATATATGCTCAATTAGAATGGAACAGAATAGTTACAGAGAATATCTGTGTACAAGGTTGTAGTTAGGTACTGTAATTGTTTTATAAATAGAGACAACAGATATGTATACAATTACATTGTGGAGTACACATGGAAAAATATCCAACTTTTTAGTTTATGTGGCATTGTGCACTGTTGTCTGGTGGCATGTTTTTGGTTGACTGGTGATTATTTATTAAACGTGTATAGGAAGCAATGTAGACATGTGACAAGTACTGCTAGTATAGATACAAACAATATGTTATTTGGAGGTACCCTGCTAGGTGTAATACAGTGTAAACATATATATTTTCTTTTCTTTTTAAGATGGTACAAATGTATCTGGCATAGTGGTCCCCTATTCCTCTTAAATGACATCTAACATTGACTCATTTTGTGACTTTTCAAGCAATGTAATTTATTTCTGCTTCAGTTTTACCATTTTAGTACATGAAATTTTATCTTATTGTCTTTAAGTCTACCATTTTAGTGTGATTTGAATGGCATGCAAAGGGAAAGTGCTGCTGTATTTGCAGATTTCAATCTTCCATTTTTACAGCCAGATAAATATAGTTGGACAGAAGTTAAAATAATCAAACTAATTAAAATCATTCCCTGGAGAATATGCCCCTTAAGCAAGAAATCAAGTTAGCAGGGTTTACAAGATGATTTGTTATTTAGCTCCTAATTCTGTTGGCTCCAGCTACAAGGAAAAAGACTTTGTCATTGCAGTTGCATCAGAAGACTGCAGACTTATCTTTGCAAAAAGACAATAAATAAATTTTAACAATTGTAATTGTTCATATTTCCATTGCTGTTGAAGTTATCCACAGACTAGTTCTGCATGGTGTTGTTGCCAAACAGTATATGTACACTTTAAAATTACAAATATCACCATAACATCAGGATTTTGCATGTTAGTGGGGTGTCGTTTGATGACCCCCAGCTCACGGCAAGTAAGCTGCACTCAGGCTAAGTTTGCATTAGTAGGAGCTAGTGTGCATCTGGATTGCCTGGAACTTTTTTCCTGAGCAGTTGCCTGGTATGGGCCTGAGTGCTTGTTTCAGCTTGAACATATTTGTTAAACTGATTGATCAAGATGCAGACTGAGCACTCCATTTTATCTGTAGAGTGTATCTGCATGCATGAAATTTCTGTTTGTCAAGGATACTGAGTATTTGTGATGGTAAGAACCCAGATCTTGCTTTTCTGCTTCTTTCATATCTCAGTTGTTACTGCATGTTGGGAGCTAGCTATCTGAAAAAGAACAAAAAAGTTATTAAGGTTTCATGTTTTTTCTAGAGCTGGCAAGACATCCCATGCCACAAGAATTTGAAATACTAAAAATATTTTTCTCCTGACTTAGGACAAGAAGCTAAATCCTCAGCTTTCCATGAACCAAAGCTGTCAGGTTTTAATATAAAAAAAAAAAAAAACACAACAAAACAAACAAAAAAACCCAAAACAAAACCCAACAAAAACCCCACCAAAACCCAATAATATTCCAGAGCAGAATGAAAAATTGAAAGTTTCTTTTTGGAAGACATTGAAAATGGGTCACCTACAACTTTTAAAAAAATTTATCTGCAACAAACAGGTCTTCTGAAAAGCCCACCCTTTGACATTGAAAAAGTCCTGAATAAGTTCTAATATTTCCTGCCAGCTGTGTTCCTGACAAAAAGTAAGATATGTTAAATTAGAAAGTCACCCACACAGGAAGTAAAAGTAGTTCCATGCAGCTTCCTGTGACTGGCAATCTATCACTGGGCAAATAAATGGACCCTAGGTAAAAATTCTTTTTCACAAATTATCAAAATAATTTTAAATGGAATAATAGGATCAAGAACAAATTGTTAACAGGAAATAAGAGCACTCAAATGTGTGATGAGTGTTACTTACACCGCTGCATGTATTTGGCAGAGCCTATTATAGGATGCTCCTGAGCTTCACAATAAGGGTCAGAAATTGAGTTCTCCTCAGCTGGACAAGGGAGAGAAAATGTAATTAAAACCTCATGGGTCAAGATAAGGGCAGGGAAAGATCATTCACCAATTACTGCGACAGGCAAAACAGACTCAACTGGGGAAATTAGTTTATTACCAAACAAATCAGAGCAGGGTAATGAGAAAATAAAAACTAAATATTAAAAGACTCTCTCTCCGCCCTTTCCTTTTTTCTGGGCTTAACTTCACTCCTGATTTCTCTACCTCCTCCTCCTGAGCAGCACAGGAGGACGAAGAATGGGGTTTGGGGCCGGTTTATCACACGTTGTTCTGCTGCTCCATTGTCCTCCGGGGAGGACTGCTCACACTCTTCCCCTGCCCCAGTGTGGGGTCCCTCCCATGGGAGACAGTCCTCCATGAACTTCCCCAGTGTGTGTCCTTCCCACGGGCTGCAGTTCTTCACAAAATTCTCCAGCCTGGGGTCCCTCCCATGGGGCGCAGTCCTTCAGGAACAGGCTGCTCCAGCGTGGGTCCCCCACGGGGTCACAAGTCCTGCCAGCAAACCTGCTCCAGCCCGGGCTCCCCTCTCCAGGGGCCACAGGTCCTGCCAGGAGCCTGCTCCATCACAGGCTTCCCACAGGGTCACAGCCTCCTTCGGGCATCCGCCTGCTCTGGTGTGGGGTCCTCCACAGGCTGCAGGTGGGTATCTGTTCCACCATTAACCTCCATGGGCTGCGGGGGCACAGCCTGCCTCACCATGATCTTCTCCACGGGCTGCAGGGGAATCTCTGCTCTGGTACCTGGAGCACCTCCTCCCCCTCCTTCACTGACCTCAGTGTCTGCAGAGCTGTTCCTCTCACATATTCTCGCTGCCCTCTCCTGCTGCAGTTGCACACGTATTTTTTCCCCCTTCTTAAATCTGTTATCCCAGAGGTGCTACCACCGTCGCTGATGGGCTCGGCCTTGGCCAGCGGCAGGTCCGTCTCGGAGCCAGCTGGCACTGGCTCTGTTGGGCATAGGGGAAGCTTCTAGCAGCTTCTCATAGAAGCCACCCCTGTAGCCCCCCCACTACCAAAATCTTGCCATGCAAACCCAATACAGCAGCTTTGAAGACATAAAGCCCAGTGTTCCTGCCGGGCATCTTGCCATTTTGCTTCCCACACAGCATCCATCTCTTTTTGCCACAGGGGTGGAAGAGCTCTGTGGGGATGCTCTTGGTTTACTTGTTTTGACTGTTGGGGAAGATCACTGGAGTACGTGTTGCTTTCTGGCGCTGCTCCACAGGGCAAAGGGGGACCACAGAGGGAAATGGGCAAAGCTGTTGCAGCAGGTGCCGGGAAGTCAGAAGGTGCAGGCTGGTGAATTTTGTGTCTGAGGAACAGAGCAGAAGCCCAGGATTCTTCAGTAATCCAGGTAGGTGGTGCAAAGACATTAATTACAAGGTTCTCCCTTATTGGCAGGAAGGACGACATAGACATTGACAAGACTTGGGTAGTGGAGTCGAACTAATTAGAAAGCATTGAGAATGTGTTTTTTTTTTTTTAAAAAAAGGCGGAAAAGGAAATTAGTACTAACCTCCCCCACATACATGCATTTTATAGGATAATATTTTTTATTATAAGGCCTGGTAGTGCTTGAGTGTAGGAGCAGACATGTGGGACTGATGGGTATTTGATGAGTGTTGCGCTGTTAGAATAATGTAATGTCTATGAAGGGTTTGAGTTGTGCTGAGAATTTGCTTCCATTGTGTCCTATAGAAAACACCAGACATGGGGTATTTGCAGCAAATTCAGCCACCTCAGCCTTTCCTGAAATATTTAGCTTTTGAAAGATTTTGACAGAGTGCTTTGAAAATAAAAAAGCTGTTCTTAAAATAGGGTATATATATATCTTAACAGACCTACAGAAGGGTCTGTAACCTTTTGAACTACAACAGCTATATGTGTAGTTTTAGTATACAAACAGCAGCAAGGTATATGCATTTTGGGTATTTCAATATACCTGTTAGATCTCAATTTAGCTATCAGTGCATGCAGATATTCCTTTTATGCATTAAATTGGCACAAATTCGGTGGGAGTTAGCCATTTAAAACTGCTGCACAGCTTTCTAACTGAGGTTCTGAATACATAACAGGCTTGTGGAAAATATTGATAAGGTGGTCGATGATTAGATTGTATTTTTCTTTCTCTTCAGAGCTAAATACCGAATTAGTATGTGCTTGTAGGGGTCTCATGGATATCAGCACCCCACGTGCTTCTATGATGCCACAATTTTTGCTCTTTAAGCTTTTAGGATCAACTGTGAGATAGCTAAAATGAGGAAATACTCTAGACCTTTTTGTCAAGACTATCTTCTTGTAAGTTTTGGACTTACATATCATAGAAAGAAAGACTTGCAGATCTTAAAATAAGCATATAGTAAAATGTTCAGTTGTTGCCTGAACTACTTTATTTCTAGAACAGGGAATATTTTACGAATAGAGAAAAGGCACTGGGTCAAACCTGCCCATTAATGGTTTGTTTACATAAAATCCACCTTCTGCTTTTCTTCCCACCTCTTTATACTCTCCTGATTTTTATAATTGCTTTCATTAGTAATCATTCAAGTTGGATTCTCCATGCTTCCATACTTTTCAGATAAAAAAACCTTCTACTGTTGTTCTCTATTCACTTGTTTTCTGAGCAGTAGTATTTTTGTGTTCCTACTATCTGAATTCTAGAAGTGGGTGTTTTTAAACAGTTTTATCAAGTCCCTTCATACTTATAAAGGCATCTATTCAATAGAAGAAATCAGAATTCCATCTTAATGAAAGGTGGAGGTGGAGTGACTCACCTCGTTTGGTTTTGTGCCTGGGGTCAAATATGGTTTTACAGAAATACTTAGCCCTTGCATGTTACCTACATCATTCCAGACTGTTGATATATCATCTAAAAAAATCTATCATGAGTTCTACAAGCTGCAAAGACATAGTAACAATGGTCAGCATTTGCAGATGGACCCCAGCTGCTCTGGACTGGAAGCAGATAGAAAATATGATTGTGTTACAAAGATCATCACGTTGTTCAAGCAGGATTTAGGAGGCTAATCTTAATTTTGTGTCATGCTTACATGGAAGCTTCTGGCAAGCATCATGTTCCCAAACTCTGGACTATTTAAAAGACAGTACTTGAGTCTATTGTTCCAGAAAATGCATGGAAAATTGCTTATAGTAGCGATTCACTCTTCTAGGATAGTTGCTGAAAGTGAATAGGAGAATGCAACTTGTCTCACTTTTTTTTTCTCTAGGTCTTAAAAATACACTTCTTCATGTTTAAAAAGAAAAAACAATACAAGTGGGATGTCCATCTCTCTCTGTGTTTTGGTCATAGCTCGTTTGTCCTTTGGGCAGCCATGCAAGGGATAGGGAACACAGCTTCAGCAAGCAGTGGTGTGCTGTTGAACTACTGAACAGGTATCATTCAGCAGTGGTTGTCCCGAGCTCTGTCAGACCAGCAGGAAGGTAGGGTATACAAGAGTTGGATGGTCTAATATATTGTTTAATTTCATGTGAGGTAGCTGAAATGTAGGACACTGCTTATAAATTACCTCTGCAATGCATTAAATGAGTTCTGTAAATTAGTCTCAGTTAGCAAAACTCGTCCTTTTACTCTGAGAGATGTTGTGGCTTATTTAATCCAACCAGCCACCTAATCGGTTTTGGATTTAGTTTGATGTAACTACAATTTTTAATGATGCTTAAAGCCTGTTATTTCTAATCATTAATGAAGGAATGTAAAATAGAAGTAAAATTTAAAAAAACATCTGAAGAACTTTATACAGACAGCTATATTAAAGTGGAGATGTATATTAAGCAGAAGAAAACATTACAGTACACTTGATGAGCTATGAAACACATGCTGTTGTAGCAGGCTAGAGGTATAGCATTTTTAGAAAAGTAACCGCAACTGAGAATAAAGTGAACGTCAAGTACCTTTTGAAAATGTATTTTAGTAGAGCCATGTTAAATTGATAGAGTAACAAATTTAAGCTAGCATGTTAACTGGAAAGTCCCAACTGAGAAACAGAGGACCACCTATGTTTTAGGAAAGGAAAAGGGACTTGTGAGCTCTCAGTTACAGGGGAGAATTGCAACAGACTCCTGAACAGGAAGTGAGTTGGGAAGACGGAAGGCAGATTTAAAGCTTTCTAACGAGAGGAGGAAAAACATTATCAGGCACTACTAGTTTAAAGGCTCCAAACTGCTTGAAGATATTAACTTTTTGATCAAAGGCATTACATATTTTTGGAAACAGTATCTGTTTGGATTATTTGGGAACAGGTAATTATTCATTTAGGGATCGGAAAATAGGAAGAGCCTCCCTCAAAGAACATAAATTATTTAATGTGGAATGAGTGATGACTTCTTGTGGGAGACGCAGAATTTTGTACGGAAAGTGTCTTAACTTCAGTGATGTGTTTTGAAGGGCTTCGATGTTCTAAGTTAGGCTATTTGAATTATGTCTATCCAGGATGAAGCATGTGTCTAGACATTGTCTTCATTCTCCGTGGTAATCTTACTAGGTTGTAAGAACGACCTATCTCCTTAAATTGCTTTGGAAGAGAATCAAACACATGCATACTGTTATCCATTTACAGTCATAGTTGTGTTTTAAAATGTAGCATTCTAATTAATTTCAGATGAAAGGTCACTGCTTGATAGCTGAAAAGTTTGAAAATGGAAATTTACTTACAATTTTATTAAAGCAGAACAGAAAGCAAAATAAATATTGAAGTGAGAGAGTGAAGTAGCAATTAAGTCCTATATATAATACCTTTATTTTAAATCAAATCATGATTGTTCTTCTGAGAAGTGGCCCCCAGTTTAAGGACTGTCAAATATTCTTGGATACTTTGTTATAAAAGATGAGAAAATCTAAAAATCAGTGTCAGTGGAATGTTCTTCTGGCACACCTGTAGTGCCTGGCTATTCAGTCCACACCATCAAACTTAGACATCAATAATTACTGAGTCTCTGTGCTCAGTTTATTACTAGCCAAGCCAAGATAGAAACTGTCTGTACTATCTGTACTCAGAAATGGACTCCTGATGTGCAGGTAGATTTAGTGAGAGATGTAGAAGCCTGGGAATAAGAGAAGTAAATAAAACAAAATTTCATGAATGATATTTTATCATCTTCTGACAAAGTACCAGGTACAGATACAGATAATGATTTGTTTTAAAAATTGAAATGCTATTTGCAATTTAGCAAGGGAATCACTGGATTTAAATGCTGTTTTTTATAATGAGCTACCCAAACAGGACGTAAAATTTACCAAAAAAAAAACCAAACCCAAAGCAACCCCAAACAGAAAGAAAAACAGAGACTGCACAGATCACAAGGAAGAGTTCTGAAGTTTTGCATTAGCTACAGCAAGCATATAAACAGGCAGAATATGTAGCAAAAAGAAAAATGGGATATATTAGTTGTAATATTTGCAGTAGATGTCCTCAGTCAGCTGAAACTCTTCTCAAATCAACATATCTGTCAAATAAAATGGAGATTGTAGTCCTGTGTCTCAGATCTAATAAAGATTTGGATCAGTATTGGAAACCTTGTTGGAACTATCCTTTCTATTATTTTGTGAAGGAAAATGTTCTTCTTGCTGACATAGTTTAAAAATAAAATATGCTTTTCATCCGTGATTAGTAATGACATGGAAAATAAGAAGCAGAAACAGAGAAATCCTAAGTACCATATTCTGCCTTAAATCAAAAGTGGTTTTTTTTTCCACCGGGCATTACTATTTCCAATACTCTTTCTCCTACGAAAAGAACAGTGCAGCTATAGTACTCATAGAAGGAATAGATTAATTTGAAAGATTTGCATACAAAAAAAATACTTAAATACCTTTTACAGGAAGAAAAATTTTAGTAAAATCCCTACAGATGTAACTAGATCTTTCTTTAGTCAATCTCTCTAAATCACTGCACTAAATATATACCTCATCACTGATACATGATGTGTCTCAGCAGCTGTTAAAAACAAATCTAGTTTTTATGATCATGGGTAAACAGTCTAAAACTATTAATTGGCAACAAATGAGACAGCATCCAGCAAGGTTGGAGAAAACCAAGAAAAAAAACCACCTACCCCTGTCATGGGGTCAGGCCCTGTGCTGCTGCTGTGCTCGAGGAGGTGGAAGTCCTGTGCCTTCTGCCAGCAGCTGGGGGCCCGCAAGCAGGTACTTGGTGTAGCTGCCACCTACTCAAGTGCAGAGCTTGGGATGCCCAGACTACTCTCATCCCGCGCTGCCCTGTGTGCCCTCGTATCAAAGACAGAGGCCCTCTGTGGCTGTGTTAGAGGCTTTATTAATTGCGACTGGGATCTACAAAATGTGGGTGCATGCACTAGGATCTGGGGTTTCACCTTGTGTTTCCAGAGGTGTTTTCTCTTTATCTGCAAGGCTCTTCTCTACAGTTTCCAGCTGAGGGTGTTTATTAACAGCGTCAAGCCTAGAATTGAAGGGCACAAATTGTCCCTTAAAGATCATACGTAACTGCAAAATAAGCCTTTTCTTGCAAACCGGTTTCTGTGTAATACCGCAGACTGAGTGTATTTAGCACTTTGAAAAATGTAAAGGCCATGGTAGGAATTAGAGTACAAGGAGAGAGTGATCAGTATTATATACATGCTATATTTTTCTCATGACCTTTGTATCTGGCAGATACTTAGGGTAATATATGGTTATAGCACAACAAAAAGAGAGAGAAAGCCTGGAGTCAAGCTTTCTTCATTGCTCAAGAGTTCAGTTTATATTCCCCCTCACCTGCTCAAGTAACACCACAAAAAGGAAAACCCAGCAAGACGGTGCAATGGCAGCAACTTTTGCACAAAGTAGAATCAAAATTTTATGGATGAGGACAGTATTTGACATCAGCCTATTTAAAAATGAGTATGGAAAATGAGGACTAGTGGGTGCAAACTAGGCAGTCCTATTTCATCAACACAAGCTCTGTTCTGAATCTGTCAAACATCCCTACTCAAAATGCTACATTAAGAAAACAAACGCAGAAATGTACATTTTAAAGAGTGATACAATTAAGCAGTAAGACACAAGAAAACGTGTTAGTGTGAAATAATATATAACTCAAAGGCAGTGTTACCTAGGAAGTGTGTTATCTTGCAGTACCAAAACCTTTGGAGAGTCTTCTTGTGGTTAATAAGATGGCAACCTGCATAGAGAAAAGAATAAAGAATTAGCTACGTGAGGCAGCTGCAAGCAGTCCTTAGAGGAAGCATTTAAGACAGCACCTATTAATAACTAAATTTATAAGAAGAAAATTACTATGGGAGAGCAGAACTTTAAAATTATATACCATATGAATATATGTTCATTTGCAACACCTGTTAACTTTAGAAAGGTCAGTAAACAATGTTTAAGGAAAATGTCTTTTAGGTTGCCCTGGCAGATAATGGCAGTCAGGAAAAAAGATATCGTGTATATATAGGCTGTAATGGCAAATATCGTTGCTTCATGCTTTGTAGTGCAAATAAGTGAATTTACTTGCAAAGGCTTTTAAGCTATTTAAAAGGAAGACAGCCAAACAAGCACCTTAATACCTCTTTCCTTTAAGGAAGATATAAGGTAATATGTGATGGATTAAAACCAAATAAAATGCTAAGTTCAATAAAAAATGAACCAAAACCCATTTATCTTTTTCCCAGCCACCAATGCAAATGATATGAAGAATTTTCATATTAAATAAAATCGAGATCAAGCCTGGAATGTTTAGAAGCTCTGCCTAAGTTCAACATGTTAAACACTGACCTTTATCTGTACGTTTCCTCTATCTTGCATGGCTTTTATAAATAAATAGACTGAGGCTGGTTCATTGTTAAACAAGTACTTGTAATAGCTAGTTCAGCACTCTAAAAATCAATATGTTATTAAGAAGAAATCTTGCCCGTTTGAAGTGACATGAAAGCTTGCCTGTCACTTTAATGAAATTTATTTAATATTTTGAATATAGTATTCCACTTGTTTAAAAAAAAAAAATAAAAAGGAAATAAAAGCACCTTCAGTCTTTCTAGTGTTGTCTAAGGCGTATTAGCATAACCTAGGGCTCATAAGTGGCGCTTGGAATTAAGTCTCTTGGACTTTCATCATTGACTTGGCCATTCTCTCTCTGTGGCAGCAGGCTATCCGTTTGGCCTTTCCAGTCACCGCTCCCATAGCTATAAAGTGAACCATCTTTTCATCAGGGTAGTACTAGGGGAGTTGACATTGCTAAACTTCTTTCACGTGCTGTTGCACAAACTATAAATCAAATAAATTATTTTCTGTAATGCTTTCCTGGGCACTTTGTAAGTTTTCTATCTTTAGGAGATACGCTCACTTTAAACGGTGTGTCTTCTGGGACAAACTGAGTATCATTGCCTGTTTCCCTTGCTGAAAGGCTTTTGTGATCAGTGATAATTTGTCTGACAAACCATATCCCGTGTGCCAAATATAGGTAACAGGGCTTGGAGCAAGTGACTGCATCAGTCAAACCCAAGACAACAGCAGGTCCTTCAAATAGCACGTCCCTCAATAACTTGTTGTCCTACTTGTTTGTACGCACCCACTGTTCTTTCCTTTTGCCTTCTTTCCAGCACAGTCACCTAACGGGCATCTAAGACACTCCCTGTCCGATGCCCCAGAGTCCTGTCCCTCCTTGGCTTCCCTGCATGCAGGGAGGAGGGAGCGCAGCTGCTGGATAGTTCTCCTGGTTTTTACGTACGTAACTTCTGTTACGTTCATCTAGGTTTCCTTGTGAAGGCATCAATCATACCTCAAACAAAGGAGGTCTTTTTGATGAAAGGAGGGAATATAAACACATTTCTACTGCCTCTGATAAAGCAAATGTGTTTCATGTCAAACTAGCCTGAATGCGGCTTCTATATAGATAGTGAGAGTTGTGGCGATGTCCATTTTAGAGCACATCTGCTTCAGTTTGCACAGCACAGCAAGCTGCTTGAGAGACATGCAGGACATCTTCCTGAACAATACGAAGAATTGGAGCCTTGTTTTTGTATATCCACTTCAGAGGTCAGGGATAGCAAAAGTGCAATCGATGATAAAAATGCACAGTACTGTATAGTGAAGTTCTTTTTATGTTTGAAGTAAAATACCTCTAGATTGTTATGGTTTCAGTATAATTTTGCATGCATACTGACCCTGGAGAGAATAAGAAATGGACTTTAAATTTCCTAAGCAACTTTGAATTTGTTTGCTGTAAGTCCCAACATATGTCATAGCTGATAAGAATTTGAGACTGAAACTGTGGTGATTTGAAATATTTGATACATTTTTAGTGACCGTAGTGGCGTTACTTTGGATTTTCCCATTGCAACTAAGACAGAGGATGTTTTTATAATATTCCCTTTGATTTCACAGTCAATAAATAGAAGTTACTTTTAAGCATAACACCAGAATGAAAAATATACCTGAAATTAAAACTTAGAAGGACATGGGTCAAAACTACCAAAATATTAAGTTCAATCTTACTCTTATTTTCAAAGAGAATGCCTTTTGGAAACTAAATTCTAGAGAGTTCCCAAATGTTTTCATCCCCGCTGCATATAACTCACTGTCTGGAAACCGATATAGTAGTTACAGGAGTTGTGATTTTACCAATACATTTTCCAAATGGTATTTGCTATATAAAATTGCAAAAGTGTTAGCTTTTCAAGGCTTATCCATTTTCTTTACTACATGGTATGAGGAGAGATGACTCATCATCAAGAGAGAGGCATGATATGAGCTAAGCACAGCTAACACTGCTATAGTTGTAGTGTTTATATTGCCCAGTAAGAGTATCTTTGAATTTCATTTAGGTTAAAATGGAAGCAGCATGTTATTGAAGACATAGAGTGGAATAAAAATTTTTACTCAGTCTGGTAGTTAATCATTGACAAGGTAACACCTTAAGAGAAAAAGGTAGATGAGATTGCCCTTTATTCTCTTTTTATTTTGTCTCTTGTGTGTAAAGCCATCAACTGACTTTCCCTGAGTGCTCAGTGTAGCAGATCCTATGGCACTGTCCTCTGGTCTTTTCAAAGAGATGAGACTGTCATAGCATAATGAAGCACAATCATCTTAGTTCTGTTCAAGCCTTCTACATCCGCTTAATTTAGAAGAATTATACATTAAGAGCCTTTTTGATGCTTTACGTGGCAAATCAGTTTTCTGCTGGGAAATGTTTTCACAGCCACACTGTTTCATGAAATTTTTTTTGACGTTGTTATCTGGAAGTACTGAAATACTGCATTTTGGTTTTATTGTTTTATTATTGTATTCTGTTATAAGCTGTCTTATGAGTCACAAAGATGAAGATGAAACATTCTGTTTGTTTTATACTAAAAAAAAAGCTTTCCCCTCTAGAATTAAACATTTTGATAGCATTAAAAGAAAATATTTTGGAATTTTTCAGTTTGTGCAAAGGTTTGATGTTTGCAGTTCCACTTCACAACAAAATGAAGTTTGAGAGCCTCAGAATTTGCTGCAGGGTGGATACTCTGGTGTCTCAAAAGTTCTGTTGTGATTCGTGAAGCATGGGTTTGAGGATGCGCTTTTGGTTAGGGAAGCTCAGAGAATAACATTTCAGGGGCTATATTGAGCAACTACAGAATATGATCAACACAGAGGATCTTTGTTATCCACTTAAACTGCCACACCAGACATGCTGATTTTAGGGTCCTTAGCAGAGGCACCCACTGTTTCAATGTGTTTGAATGGCAATTAATATAAGATGCTTCCATATTAAAATTACTGAATTATCTCCACAACATCAAACTTCAGAGTACCTTCTGCCTTCATGATATGCTTGGCTTGGTGATCATCATCTTTACTAAGACTAGAGTACAGCAAGTTTAGGCAGCACTAAAGGATTTTATGTATGTATTTCCTTTATATGTGGCAAGAGTTACTTGTGGGTAGTTCATCTTAAGAACCTGTGCTCAGTGCTGCAATTTTCCTCTGTTTCCTCAGTGCACATGTTCTTGTTTCATAAAGAAGTTGTCTAACTTTGTTAGCTCACGTGCTAAAAAGAAGAAAAAAACACTAACTAGCAAGTACAACTCTCATAAAGCAAGCTAAATGGTGGTTTAAAATGTGCAATAAGGAAAAATTACTGAAATTTATAGTGGTATTGACAATAGTGGAATATCATTGCTTTCTTGAGTGATAGTCATTTCTAGAAGTGTATGTTGGGAACAGAGCCTCACCGCTATTACTATGAAATGTGGAAATTAAAGTTTCAAAGTTGAATTTATAGATCTTTTTTTTAATATACTCACCTAAATTAATAAACAATCAGTTTCTATAAAAAATAAAAATTAGTATCATATAAATATATTCCAACAGCAATTACTTAAAACCATGGAAGGTCTGTGTTCCAGAAATAGAGATGGTCAAAGACATGCTCTTTGCAAAGTCCATAAAAGATGAGAGATAGTGAATCTGAGGTGAACAAAGCCTTCTGACTTTTCCTGGCTGGTTTGAATTGCTGCTGTGTTTGTGTGCTGCATGACAAATTGGGCATCTCTCATTTGTGCAGCATGTTTTACTAGCAGTTAATATGGTTAGCAAAAAAGATCCTACTCCCCTGAGATACTGGTCTCCTGTGAGTGTATGGAAGAAATGCTGGACCTTAGACTACCATATTTCCCAATGCCATATAGCAAGGGAAACCATGCTGTGCAAGCAGTCAGGCAGGCTAAGAGAACACGCTGCTAGAGGCTGGTGAGCTCTCAAGAGGCACAGAGCAGATGAGTGGAAGAATTTGCTAGGCCAAAAACTTTACAAAGTTGGATTCATACTGTTGCAAATTGTTGCTGTGAATGCCATGTCATCCACAGCAGTGTGTTCTGCTGAGCCTGTGGCAGGGATTAACCATGCCAGTTTGGCAGCAGGAAAGGCAGCTACATGACAGGTATGAGGAAACAAAGGGGGTTATGTGTAAGCAGAAGCCTGTATTCCCATCCATTTGACATTATTTGTTGAAAACAGTGCTATGGCAGGCATTTATTTGTCTATTGGCATTTGGCAGCAACTCATTTCTATGCAGGGTTGAATAGAATTAGCATAACAGAAAGGAGGACTAAAACAGCCTAGGGTATACTGAGTTTCTAAGTATAAACCTGCCTCATGCAAATTGAAGCAGAAATTGGAAGGGGATAATCTGCTTAAGTCTTCCCTCCAAGGTGACCTATTTCCATTCACTTTTGTAACAAGAAAAAATTTTACCAATCATATTACTACTCCCTTTCCCCTGTATTTTGGAGATGAGAATGGCTCCATTCCCATGATATCAAGCTGTGGCAAGTGATCTGACTGCTGCCATCATCAGGCTATTTGCTAGTCCAGACACAAATACCCTGTGCTGCTCTCCATCAATTTCTTATCTGTTAATAGGGTACCAGGAGAATTGTATTAATTTTTGTTGCCAGAATGAACTGGGTATAATTATTTCATGGAAGAAGATTTTAAATTTTTAAATACTGGGTTTTAGTTTTCTTTTATTTCCTGTGCAACAGAGGGCTGCTAGCTTTATTTTTTACTCTCTTGAGTAGTTCATTTTAGCTCTTTTTAGGGTGTAAGAAGATTAGCAAAAACATGTTTTTCCCACACCTCTGCTTGCTCCCTCCCTCCCAACCTTGGGGCCATATTGCATTTAGACAGCACAACTTCTTAGCTGACTAACAAATCTTTATTCTTCCCAGGGCCCCAACACAGCAGTTTTGTCTCCTTTCACCTTCCACTACCAAGTACTAGTAAGTACTTCCAGTACCAGTCCTGGTACTGGATGGCTATTCGCTTCATATTTCTTTACTGATCCTGCCTTTGTTTTCCCAAGAGAGGGTATACTATCCATTCTTGGGTCTGCAATCAATGGTTAAGGAAGAAATGGTGGCCATTAACAATTTTACATAAAATACATACAGGTCTTGAACTATTACATGGAGACACCAAAATACAAATGAATTGTTGTGTATAGAGGCTGGAAGAAGAGGGACAGAACTGGTTTAGATAGGTACATGAAAGGTTGTGTATACATGTTCCCTTAACTGAGGGTTTTTTACATCTTGCTACTATTTATTCTTACTCTGACAATATAAACAGCAAAGACGCAACAGGTGCTATAAGTAGTATTCACGTCTCTGCGTACTCCTAGGCAACAGTATGAACTTAATTTTTCTCTGGATCTTGTGAAAAGGGGAAAAAAAAAAAAAGAGCTACAGCCTCATCCTCACAAAGAGCTTCTGTACTCACGAGTCTAAGTTATAAAGGACCCATCCCGTGTTCACAGTAAGAAAACATCTGCTCTCAGCTGTTTCATCCAAATTAAATAAACATTGAAATGTACGTGTGCTGGTTTTGGCTGGGACAGAGTTAATTTTCATCACAGTAGCTAGTATGGGGCTGTGTTTTGGATTTGTGCTGGAAACAGTGTTGATAATACAGGGATGTTTTTATTACTGCGGGAGCAGTGCTTGCACAGAGTCAAGGCCTTTTCAGCTTCTCACCCCACCCCACCAGCGAGTGGCTGGGGGTGCACAAGGATTTGGGAGGGGGCACAGCTGGGACAGCTGACCCCAGCTGGCCAAAGGGATATCCCACACCATATGACATCTTGCTCAGCGTATAGAGCTGGGGGAAGAAGAAGGGGGGATGTTCGGAGTGATGATGTTTGTCTTCCCAAGTAACCATTGCGCGTGACGGAGCCCTGCTTTCCTGGGGACGGCTGAACACCTGCCTGCTCGTGGGGAGGAGTGATTGAATTCCTTGTTTTGCTTTGCTTGCACATGAGGCTTTTGCTTTACCTATTTAACTGTCTTTATCTCAACCCATGAATTTTCTCTTTTACCCTTCTGATTCTCTCCCCTATCCCACTGGGAGGCAGTGAGTGAGTGGCTGGGTGGTGCTTAGTTGCCAGCTGGGGTTAAACTATGACAGTACAGTAAAATAACCTGACAAATAGAATCCAGACTCCAGGACTGGTAATATTATTTGTTGCATTAATACCTTTTCAAAATGTTTCTCTGTTCTCTACCCATCCCTCCCCCCGTCCCCCCCCCAATCCAAAGCACAGTGTGGGGAACTATTATCTTTACTGTAAAGAAAAATACAAGCCCTGTGGTCCAGCATTGTTCAGAATAATGTCTTTTTTGTTATTCTTCTACCTGATAATGAATGGCTGAATACTGCTCTCTCCTGCTTTCTCACGTAAAATTCCAAGTGCTTTCTCTGAGCCACCAGGTTAGTGTATCAAATGGTAGCTCTGGACACAATGAATGTGAGGGTGGGGATGGGAGAAAACAGGAAAATTTTGCAGAGGTCATTACTTTGTCCAGGCTCCAAGAGACATTCCTAAAATGGAGATGTTAGTGGTGGCTCTGTGGTCATTGTCAGAAGCTGGTACTGATGGAAAGAAAAATACTTTACTTCTAAGACACACTTGATTAATATGGTACCAAGTTAGCTGTAAAAGCAGAAAGTCTGCTTTTCAGTTCCTATGAAAACGCCATAGACAAAAAGCCAGTACTAGCTATGGGGCTGCAATTAATATCTCACAAATACTAATGTGAATATCCCTGGGGAAACAGAGGAGCAAAGGCTTGAACTTGGTGAACTAAAATGTAGAGGGATTTATTTTCTCTAAGTTTTACTTCTGGTTTGCTAGGTTTACTGTGATTGGAGGGAGCATAATTTATACGATGGCTGGCATATGTACTCACATATATGAGCATACGCTGTTCTTCAATTTTCAATTTGAGACAGAACTACAGTATTTATTATGGATGGTATGATTAATTTTATTTTAAACCCAAGAGCTGTTGATTGCATATTAAGATGGTAGGTCATGTCTATTTAAATTTTTGATGAATCTCCATTGATGGATAAATCATCTTAGAGAATTTCAGTTGTCAGCACAGCTTACATTTCAATGAATCTTTGGGAATTACCCTTAAGTGCTAATAGAGTTTGCCTTTATTGTGACAAAGTGCTTGAGGTGCATATTGTGAAGGAGTACCATGAGAAGAACCATGAGATTTTTATTTCTTTGAGAACTGACCTGGCGATATCTGCTTCAGACAGTCATGCAGAACAATTGTTGACATTTAGAATAAATTAATTCATAATCTCTGAATAGCGATGAAAGACTGCAAATGAAAAATATGCTGAATTTGGTGGAAGTATCAAGTTGGAGCAAAGATCGTTTTTATTTCTAACACAGTTCATTCCATGCTGTATGATGTAAGTGATTTTTATTATGCCAAGCAATTGAGCATAATAAAGTCTTGAAAAAAATCCCATATTTTGGTTAAAGTTGAATGGGATTAGATTTTCAGTCAGACTAATGCTGCAAAGTATAGGTACTTACAATTTGAATAACTTCATTTCTTTTCCTTTTTGAAAATGTAGCCCTACAGCAGATCTTTGAAGTGTAAACGCTGAGACATAGCAGTATTAAAATAATCATGGATCTGGAGGAAACAGCACAAAAACATCCAGCACAGCTTAATCAAAAATAGAAATTCATTTGAACTTTCTGTGGTCTATTGAATATTAAAACATTTCATATTTCAAATAGAAAAATAGAAGCCTTGAGCGAAGTTCTGATCGTAGTCAATGACATTTCTGGTGTAACACTTGAATATTAGGATTAAGGATGGAAGTTTCTACTCAGCTTCAGCAAACTTTCTTATAGATTATATTTTGAATTTATTGTTATTAGACAAAAAATAGCTGGTCTATGCTGGAGGCCATGGAACAGTAGGACCTGTGTGTTAAAAAATGAAAGCACTAAAAATCCCAGAAGATTACTTTGGCCAAACAAAGTAGTTTATTCTGCAATTCCTTGGCATTTTGTAATGAAATTTGTGTTTTGGGGTTTTTTGTTATAGCCTGTGCCCCACACTGGGTGGTATCTCTGAAGATAAGTGTTTTGTGTGACTGCCACATTGTAGAATCTGTTTGGTGGAGAAGAGGTTTCCCGTTGGAGGCATCTCTGTAGCTGTGAGAATGGCTGGCTAATGAGCAAATTCTCTGGGAACTTCTGGGTTCTTCATATCCAATCCTGCAACTTTTAAAATGAGTTTCTGCAGAGCACCACATTATGCTATTGTACTTAGCACCACTAAATCTTTCTGAAGGATGTATTTTAGTCAAAATAACTAAATTGAATAGCTTGGGTTATTCAGGAAATCTGTGATGATCAAAAGGGTTTTTTTGGACATCAGTTTTCAGAGTCTTAAGCGTGGAGAACAGTAAGAGCATGAGTCACTGAAAGAGTGTTTTGAAATAGCAACAGTGGAAAAACCCATTTTCAAACCAGCTGTATAAATTAGCTATTATTGCGTAGGAATGCTTTGTGAGGAAGGAAGCACGTTGACATTGTTGCTGGGCAAATGTCAAAACTGTAAGCCACTGTATCTCCACTGAGTTTCTTCCTGGAGTCAAAATCACAAGTCCAATCCTATATCATTTATATATTTATTCCCATTACTCCTGAATTAGGACTTCAGGATTTTCCCCTGTGAAAATCCTTCGTGAATGTGAAGTGCCTAGCAAAAATTAGATTGCTGCCTCACTTCCTTCCATTGCCATCTGCGTGTGGGTGTCTTTGGGGGGCAGTATGGCAAGAATTAGAAGAACCATTTCAGAAGGAAAATATCATATTTCTTAGAGATATTGAAGTGGAAATATGAAAAATTACAGAATTGCTTGAAGCAATAGCAGGGTGAAGACTTTCACAAAGCCTTTTTGTTGAACTTGGAGGCTGTTTGTTTTTACACCCTATTTTCAGACTGCTGATATAAAAAATAAGAAAGTAAAACTGTTTATTGTGGCAGAGGTAATCTCGGGCAGCTTTTACTCTGTTGCAAAGATTATCAATGTGCAACTTGCAGACACTTACTGATATGCATATGAGAGAGAGAACACTTTTGATTAACAGTGATATGCAATTCCGTAAAAATTAAGAGGGCAGAATCCGCAGTATGTGATGACAACGCTACAGTAAGTTATTAAGGTTCCTTTGGATAGTGCCACTGCTACTTTGATGAATATTTGTCTCTAGCTTGGCTTTCTTTTCAAGGCATTGTAATTGTGAAATCTGCAGAAACACTGTAAGTAGTATCTCCAGCTAGATACAATGTATATTGGTATGTGTTCTTAAAAAAAATCAAAAAATAAATAATCTTTTTATATTTTAAGCAGGTATAAACTAAGGTAATTGAAATTTATTCAAATCATAAAATTAGATGACTTTACAATATATGCATGGACACCTACCTCTTCTTAATTATAGTATAAAACTATTTACAGTGGTTGCTCCCATCTACAAACACTGCATGAAATAATGTTGTTTATTCCCCTCTGGCTCCACCCTGACTCCATTGCTGCTTGGCAGCCCTTTAGCTCTGGAGTCTCACCTATCCATGTTCCCCTGGAATACTTAGTATATGGTGTCAGTACAGTCCTAGCACAAGGTAATTATTTTTACTTCTCCAGAGGGAGAAAACCATTCAAATGACTGAGGAAATGCCTTTGTTTAGAAATTTCAGCCACTGCTGAATTACTGAAAAAGCTCCATTTCATTAATTACATACAAATACATAGGATAAAGGAAAAAAACCCTGTGCCTTGGTGATGCTTTCCCCTGAGGATCTCT
This sequence comes from Phalacrocorax carbo, assembly GCF_963921805.1. NCBI lineage: Eukaryota > Metazoa > Chordata > Aves > Suliformes > Phalacrocoracidae > Phalacrocorax > Phalacrocorax carbo. Next base: position 9,140,389 of record NC_087515.1, on the reverse strand, counting down.
CTGTCATGAAACTAACAAAAAACTGTTCTTCTGTTAAGCTGAAACTTGCTTGCACATTCAGAAAGAAGACTTAGGAGGTGATCAGTGAAATTTTGTGGTGTTCCCTCAGCAGTGAACTCCAAAAAGTTGTGTTTATCAATCTACCTGTTCTCTATACAAGCTGTCAGCAAGATACAGTGAAACATCTAGTAGACTTAAAAAGAAGCCAGATGAACTATTTATAGTAAGAAGCAAATTTGTCCACCAAAAAATACATTGTCTGTTTTCCTGAAATAATCTTGGATGAATTTTCAGAATGAGATTTCAAGATAGGTAGGCAACGGTGATGTTATTGTTGCCAGTTTACATGTTATTTCAGGAACCTGAGGACAAACTTGGGGTAGGAGTCACATATCCATTTACTTCTCAGCTTTTCTTGTGGGACTCTGCTCTCACGTTCATACACTGCTGTGCGCTGCACCAGGATGCACTTGCTGATGCTGTTCTACTTTCCGTAAGCCAGCCTTCACTGCAGTAAGGTGCTCAACTCCCTGCATCGATATCCTGCAGGGTAGCAAATAATTTATTTTCCCCTGTTATCTCCAAAGGTATTTAACACAAAAGCTCCAGCAAAAGGAATTAAAAGGGGCACCGGCCAGAATGCCTAAAGACTGAGGTGGAGACACTCAGGTTCAAATGCCTGAAAGTGCCTGTGTCTGAGCAGAAATTTGGACTAAGTTGCCTAATGCTTTAGAGAATATAATCAGCAGGCAGTAGACACTGTTCTCTTCCACATTCTTTGTTTAAAGTAGTTACATCGTTACTGAGAGAGATGGAAAAAAATGTTCTTTAGATTGGTGCCTTGGCACTCACCTAGAAGGTGGGACATCAAGATTGCAGAATAGCTTCATTGCCTATGGATTTATGCAGTACGTACTAGTGCTGGGAAGAGCATGGACACAGCTATGCTTGGTGTTTGGAGGGTTCCTGCTCTTCACTCGGCGGTGAATCCAAAACTATTTGGAGGATGGGATTTACCTCGAGAGTTCGCAGGGGTAGTGAGGGAAGGAGAACATGACAAGCTGCTGAATTCTTGGCTATTTCTCTCTTAGCGGTATCCAAATGTGTTTGCATGCGTTTGAAGGGTGAAGAGAGGAATTGATGAATAGGAGAAAGATGGGTCATAATGATGACTAATAATGAAACTGAAAGTCACTTAGCTTGTAATCTTTTATCATTGTTTAAGATTTCTGATGGACAGGAAATCAAGTAAGTCTCACTGATAAGCCTCCTGGGCTCCTTGCTCATTCAGAGTTTAGAAGTTTTGCTTAGAGTATGCATACAGTATTTAAAAATGAAGTGGGGTTTTTCTTTTCCTGTTTGGAGATGAAGATTTCTTATAAATTAATTTTCTTCAGAGTTACATTTTTGTGTTTGGGATTCTACTTATATTTCCTTTTTACAGGAATTATACTATATTTTGTACACAGAAGAATTTGTAAGATTTTGTTGTCAGGGAAATGTACAAAATAGTCTTTTCTTTATCATCTGAACGCTGATATTGTATTGTAGTCCAACAAGATCACATGGCTTTACATAATTTTGAAGAAAAGCCTAAAAATTCCTTTACAATAGAAAGTCTGTGCTGGGCTTTTGTACCACTTAGTTGTTCTGAACAGCATCATTCTTGTCTTGCAAATGTTTAGCATGAAGCAATGTTCTTCAGGAAGATGCTAAACTCTAGTGCTTATTATAACAGCCTTGGGATTACAGAGGTCCCATCTGTGGTTACTGGTATATTGCCAATTATGCACAGCTAGTGTCGTCTGTAAAACAGACACTTCTGGCTGTTGAAGAGATCTAAGCAGAGGATGTCTTTTGAGAAGCTTTAGAGATAAATGTTGCTGGAATGAAGCAGGAGTTCCTTTTGCTGGAGAGGGCAGGGGCCTGTGTGGATTGGCACTTTTAGGATAAAGAGTGGGCACAGATACACAGCCATGATTAATTACCCTTTTAGTCTTTATGAACCAGTTTTCTGTTCTGAAGCTTGGTTATGAGAGAGAGTGTGACTGCAGAATTTACATTACTGGAATTTGTTGGTCAGCACTGCTGAGTGATTTCATGTAGGTATGGAAGTGGAAGAGATTTTTCACATCCTGTATTGGGTCTTTCACAATATGAAAGTAGATGGATTTTCTCCTCTGAAGCAGAGACTCAGTAATTTAACAATATCAAGCAACACATTGTTCTTCACAGGGTTACACCAGCCAGAAGTACAGATCCTTTCTGCCCTTCTAGGCTTAAGTATTTTTGAGGGTTGCTTACAGCATAGGATGAAAGAGTCCAACTCAAAAGCAGTAGGATGATTTATCTGAGGGTTTTATTTCTGCAAATTCCTGTGTCCATCTTCACTTGGGAAAAAAAGTATATTACAGCTTATACTGCTTTAAATCTAGAAAACTATAATTACTTTTGTGCTTGAGTAGTTTCATTAAAATATTTCGTATTCTCTGTACAGTTAGTATTGTTCAGATGAGATTTTTTTAAATATGCGACTGAGTACAAACTTCATTGCCTTGAAGTGTAAGGGGACTCAAACAAATGCATGGTCCACCTCCCATTATAGTAAGTCAAAAGAGTAAATTTAAGCATTTGTTTTCGTCAATAATTTTAGAAAGCAAGTAGCAGAAATAAGTGTGTGAAAGTTGAGATGCAAATTTCTTTAATCGACTGCACTTTAGTCAATGTTGTCTTCCTTTTCAAAGTTAACCCATGTAAATAGTAAAGGTCAGTAGGTTAAATATGTAAATGCAATCAGAAATGTATTAAAATTATTCCAGGTTCAGCTTTGTTGCCACTCATGGTAAACAATTATACAAGCTTAGGTCTATAAATTTATTTTACATTAATCCAAAAGAATAGAGAAAAGAAAGAGAAAACTGCTAAATAGAAATACAAGGTGGAAAGCATTTAAATTAGTGTGAAATAAATCCAAACTTACTTACACAGCTTTTTTGTGTCATTTCCCTTATCTCCCCTTTTTACTATCTAAACATTTGTTACCAGCTTCGTTCTGAAACGAAAAGCTGGGCAAATAAAGCACCTCTGAATACATTTTCTGTTAGACTGAACTCCAATGCAGTTTAGTACTGACTAGCACCATTATTTATGGGGAAATAACTCCTTGTTCCTTCACACACTAGTGCAACCCCAGTCTCAGAGGGAACTTCCCACACCCTTCTATCTTTCCCCGTTCTGTACACAGCACTATCAAGTGATGCAAACCTTCTCTTTGCTCAGCTATAATAAACATAGGGAAAAATAAGTTGAATAATCCACTATGGTTCCAACTATGTTTTTCTGTATATATACCAAAAGATACTACAGCCATTGATTTTCTTCCCTCTGCCTTTCTGCCCTGAAATATGTGGTACTTGATTTCTTTCAGATCTACGCATGCAGAATTCATACACAAACAATGCTTCTTGGAGAAAGAAAAGAAATTGTAAAATATCCATGCTGATGTAACAGTGATAACATATGCTATGGTTTGTGACTGAAAACTTCAGGGAGAATGGAGACCATCTAGTTCTGTTCGCCAATGAAAGCTCTTTCTCACAGAGTCCAACTCTCTGTTAGAGAGCAATTTTTGTGAGAAAACAGCTAATGCAGGGAACCTGATAGGCCACTGGCCTTTACAATCTCACCACCCACCTGATCCAGTTTCTGTATTTCCAATATCTGAATCAGTGGTGAGAAATGAAACTTCACACTATATTTTTTTCAGACACTCATGACGAAGGATTTTGAAGTGTGTATCAGAAACTAAACTTAATTTCCTGATGCATCACCACGAAGCAGTGTGACAAAGCAATGGTTTTGAAGATGGAAGTCAAAATGACACAATTCCCTCCTCTCCCAGTGAAGAAAAACAAAAAAACAAACCAAGAAAAACAACAGTGGAAAGTCAGTGCTCTTTCCTTACTAATTAGTAACAGTCTTGCTGTCTTAATTTTAGAAACTGGTATTTTCTAGAGTAATGTTTATTAAGTTTTCCCTACGGTGAGTTGCCTTGTGTAATATTCTCCACGTCTCAAGACCCGGTGGTGGTGAAGCACTGAAGGTGACCCAGCTGAGCAAGCGGCTCCCTTGAGGGAGCTCCTGGATGATCTGCTGCTGCCTTTCAGCAAACAAGCACCCACCCAACAGGCTCAGCATTCCAGCTTTCACAGCGCAGGGTGAATATCGTGATGGTTATGTCATTCCTGAGGGTTCAGATGGCAAAAATCTTGATGAAGATATAGTGTTTGCTGGATTGTCAACAGCAAACCTCTCTCTCTTGGAACCAGTAGTGCAGGGGAGCTTCCTGAGTCCCTGTCTCTCTTCATCATCTGTAAATACTGAGGTCTACAAGTAAAATAAAAGGATAGACTTTACTTACTAAACCAAGATATTAGCAGTAAAATAATATTTTTTTGCAAGGTTGAATCTGTGTCCTTATGAAATAAGAAATCAAGTTAAGTTTCTCAGTGGTCTCAAGGTTTGTGATTGCAATTAATAAAGCATTTTATTGCAACTTGAATCTTCTTCAGCTAAATATGTTTTTGAATTTTTAAAAAGATAGAGCATTTTGAATTTTGGTTTTCTTTTGCAGAACTTCTATATCTTTTTGTTGTCAGATCAAGGCTTACATGGCTTATTGCATCTATGCATAGCAAAGAATGGATCTATAATTCCTGTAAAATTTTGTACAGTTTGCAATCAACACCTTTTTGAGATGTACTCTGTAAAGACTTGTTTAAAATAAGGGTTTTGTTCTTGAAAGTTAACCTTAGCATTGCCCTGGCCTTTATAACTTTGACTTGGAAATTAGCATTGCAGAGTTCAGACAGCACACTTTCCTCAAAAATATTTTCTTAAGATGCTGTGACAGCTTCAGCAACTGCTATTTTTGGACAATTTCATTTAAAGTTAATCACTTGTGGAGTTTTCAGCAAGTACATTTTACAAAGATCACACTTGAATCTATTTGTAAATGAATGTAGACATATTTTGCCTCTTTCTGTAAAGCAGTTGAAAGTCTCGTATTTTTGGACTTGGGTAAGATCTTGTGAATTTTATTGCCTTTATCTGGATAGGTGCTGGTATTTAAGGAATCTCACTGTTGGCTCTCAGGCTCTGAGTCTAAAAAAAAACCTTTTTTTGAATGTTTTCTGCTTGCACTAGCTTTAATTTATTATTACAAATGAGCGCTTTGTCTTGTCCGGTTTTATTCGCTATAGAAATTGACATGACAATTGAGGGCTCTTCTGGGATTTCAAAACTCAGTTGGCAATTTAACTTGAGTCTTCTGCACCTTACAGATCTAATAGCCAGCTTGCCTTTTAGCTGCCTTCTGGAAGTGTGGCAGGGAGACTAGGAGAGCTTAACATTTTCAAAGTAGATCCTCAAGCTATTACTGGGGCTTTGTTATCACACATTACCAGTGACTGGCACATTAAACAGTATATAAAAACTGAGTATCTTTCTGACACAGCAAATATTTTCTATTTTGGATTGCTGAAGTTTTCCTTTCAGGAGAGTCCAATACCAAGGTAGTGGCTTCCATAAAATAAATATCATCTGACTGGCTTGTCTTTTTGATAGATTCCTGGTGGTAAGACAAATTTGGGTTTGAAGGTTAAAGATGTTTTATCCTGTAAGTATTAGTTCTTCTTTACAAATAATGAAGTCTGTAATCTTTCTCATCCTAATTCTTGGATCATAATTCCTGTAGGTGTGAAGTGTGGTGTCTGAAAAATGACGTGAATTTACTGATCACCAGATTTGCAAAGTTAGGACTCCACAAAACAGCATTTACCTGTTTTGCTGCCTTGTTCTTTTCCTGAGATAAGAAATTATAGTAATGGTTTTGCTTTTAGAAACACATTTGCTTAAATAATAAACCTTAGAAAAGGGCACAGGAATGACTGAATGAAATAATTTTGTTTATTAGACATTAAAGTAGCAGCTAAAAAAATGCTTAGCAAGTAAACGAGACTATACCTTTACTATTCTTTTTAGGACTAGAATTGGCCACAAGAATTCCCAAAGGAATATGACACTTCTCACTTGTGATATGACAAATTACATGTGACACTGTTGTACCTGAATAGCCTTCACACTAGAAGGAGAGTGTTCATGTTAATATTTATTCATCTGGGCTTTTGTCATTGAAGTCATGCAGCTGAAGTAATCTGAGTGTTTGAGTGTGATAGCTGGCTTATACTGCTGTTCAGGTTTTCAGGTAACAGCAGAATGGCTTCAGTGTTAAATGGGGACAGATCAGTAATGAGCTTTCCGAATCAGATGATGCAATTGTCAAGGAATCCCATTTCCCACTTTTATTTATAATAAGCCAGAAGAAAGTGTAACATATAGAGGTGAAATTTCTGATGTGTAGACCACGTATGCAAATGTGATGCCAGGGGCTGAGGACTGAGGAATATGGTGTGTCACTGTAGGAAAGTTTTCAAAATACGTAAAGCAGGAAAAAAGTGTTTGAAGGTGAGATCAAAAGAATAGGAAATTTATTTCCTATATGGTGCCTGAGGGATTTGAAGAAAGCCAAATTTAAGAATCAGTATTCAAAAATGTCATGTTTTTTTCCTAATTACTTTTTGTCTCTGACCTTTGAGGATTTACGAAAATTTAGGGCTGACCAACTTCTCTAGTCAGCTGACATAAAAATATAGCTAGGCTTGGAACTGTGTCACTGAAGTCTATGAACTTTCATCTTACACTAACCTAAAATTCTTCCTTCGGTGTCAGCCTCATTAGATTCATATGTATAAATAAAGGACAGAAATTGTATTTATAAAAATACATGAAAATAGAATAATTTGAGGTAGAAATATCTGTCTGAAATATTTTGTACACATCCAACAGCATGCAAAGGTAAATTGCCTCATTTAATGAATAATTTCATGTAAATGCTATAAGAAATGGTGCCACTGGAATTTAACAGCTATCAAAATTTAGCCATGTAACATAGTAATGAAAATCTCTGCTCTGGATATGGTTGTAAAATCTCCACAGTTTTCATTGCTATGTAATCAATTTAGTAATGCATACACACATGAAAAGTTATGATATAATCAACTAGCGTCATAAAATACATGATAAAGCTATTCACTAAGTGTAATAAAAGCTACAAAATTCTATTCTTTAAAATTAAGAAAGTAAGGAGAAGTAAATTTTCTTTCTTCTCTGAATTGCTTTTTTAATATATCATATTGATTGCCTTAAAATTATGCACTATGGGAAGTACAGGAAGAAATCTGGATCTAGAGAGTGACAGGGGAAATATTCTCCACATTCTAACGTTGTGTATTATTGCCCATTCATGAGATTTTATTGTTTTGATTTGTTTTATACTTGTGTAGATTGTGTAGATTTTTATTATCTTTTTAAATTTAAGATTTATAAAAGAATTACATTATTAAGTCAGATGAGAAATGGATTAAGAACTTAAATATTGGTTCTATAAGGAAGTATTATGTGACATGTCTTTTATTATGTTGCTTGTCTGAACTGGAGGCATGATGCAACTGTCATGAAACACAGAGAACGTGCACATAAGCCCCCCTCAGTGTTTCAGTATATTTTCCCCTTAAGCCAATTTGGTTATTTAAAGTTGCTTAAATCATGAATGTGTTTGTCTTTTTTGCCTACAGAACTGCTTCATAATTTATTTTGTAATTCAGGCTCACAGTGGATGGAGTCCAACTTGTAGCTTTCAGTTTGAAAAACAAGACTGACTTCAGCTCGTAACTTGACACATAAAGTGCAAAGTGTATTAGTAAGTGCGTGGCCAAGAGGAGCTGAGGGACTCAGGACCTGGGTTTGGAAGGACACTCGGTGTGAAAGACAGTGGGGAATATGGTATCGAAGGTGTTAATAGGCGAGCAATAACACGGACCTTAAAATAAGGCCAGGAAATGAAATAGAAAGAAAGGGATAAGCAGTAAATGAAGGGATACAGAAGAAGAAGAGAGACTGGAATGGTAAGGAAAGAGCTTGCGCACCAGGGGGAAAATGAATTCTGTCAAGAGCTTAGCCACGAGGCGAAGTTTGAAACATTGGTACTACGCATTTAGGTAACTGAATATGCTTTTACTGGTAACCAGAGGAATGGGTTGAAAGTCACTACAGCAGAAGTGATAGTTAAAGATAATACAGTAAGAAAGCACAGTTGAAACTGCAGCTCCTAAGAAGACCTCACAATACCATGTATTAGTCCCAAGGAGGTTTTTAAGCCTCCAGCATGGCCTGCAGCATATACTCCATATATTGCATAATAACAATGTGTGTTTTATTTACATTTTCTAGGCTTCATTTGTAAAATAATTGCAAAGGTGAGGAAAACTTAGTATTAACTTAATAAAGTGTTTGTTTTTCTATGTAAATTTTGCAGTAATGTAATTTTTGAAATGCAGGCTATTATCATATCCTTAATGCACTTCTATTACATTTTATGAGTCTTGGCCTAAAGGAAGAAGTGAGTGGTATATTTCTTTGCTAAAAACAACTAAAAAAAAAAAAAAAGAATTGTCTAGTTTTTTTCTAGACAAACTGAGCAAAAAATTTAGATCTCTTTTACATGGTAGAACAATATTAATTGGCCTAGGGAACTGAAGAATAGGAAGAGAATATTTACTCATCTAAAAATGCCTGTTGTCTTGTTCCTAGGTTCAGACATTGTTCAATGGTTAACGAAGAACTTATCTATAGAAGACCCAGGTAATTTCTCTTTTTTTCATGTCTGAAAATTCTAGTTTGTCTTTTTAAATGATTCAGCCAGATTTTCTCTTCTGTTGCAGTGGGGGTGGGCAGGCAGCATTTGACCAGTATAATTTCAATAGCAAAACAGACAGCATCAAACTTTAGAATCATAGAATCATAGGATTGTTTAGGCTGGAAATGACCTTTAAGATCATCAAGTCCAACTGTTCACCTATCACTGCCAAGTCCACCACTAAACCATGCCCTAAACACCAAATCTACACATCTTTTAAATACCTCCAGGGATGGTGACTCAACCACCTCCCTGGGCAGCTTGACAATCCTTTTGGCGAAGTTTTTCCTATTATCCAATCTAAACCTCCGCTGGTGCAACTCAAGGACATTTCCTCTCATCCTATTGCTTGTTACCTGGGAGAAGAGATGAACACCCACCTCACTACAACCTCCTTTCGGGTAGCTGTAGAGAGCCATAATGTCTCCCATCAGCCTCCTCCTCTCCCGGCTAAACGACCCCAGTTCCCTCGGCCGCTCCTCAGAAGACTTGTTCTCTAGAGCCTTCACCAGCCTTGTTGCCCTTCTTTGGACAAGCTCCAGCACTTCAGTGTCTTTGTTGTAGTGGGGCACCCAGAACTGAACACAGTATTGGAGGTGCAGCCTCACCAGTGCCAAGTACAGGGGTGCGATCACCTCCATGCTCCTGCTGGCCACTTTATTTCTGATACATGCCAGGATGCCATTGGCCTTCTTGGCTGCCTGGGCACACTGCTGGATCATGTTCAGCCGGCTGTTGACCAACACCCCCAGGTCCTTTTCCTCCAGGCAGGTTTCCAGCCACTCCTCACCAAGCCTGTAGCGTTGCATGTGGTCGTTGTGACCCAAGTACAAGACCTGGCACTTGGCCTTGTTGAAATTCATACAATTAGACTTGGCCCAGTGATCCGTCCTGTCCAGATCCCTCTGTAGAACCTTCCTACCCTCAAACAGATCAACACTCCTGCCCAACTTGGTGTCATCTGTAAACTTACCTACAGTGTACTTGATCCCCTCATTCATATTGTTGATAAAGATATTAAACAAAACTGGCCCCAACACTGAGCCCTGGGGAACACCACTTGTGACCAGCCGCCAACTGGGTTTAACTCTGTTCACCACCACTCTCTGGGCTCAGCTGTCCAGCCAGTTTTTTACCCAGTGAAGCATACACCCATCCAAGCCATGAGCAGCCAGCTTTTCCAGGAGAATGCTGTGGGAAACAGTGTCAAAGCCTTAGACAAAAGTCCAGGTGGACAACCTCCACAGCCTTTCCCTCATCCACTAAGTGGGTCACCCTGTCATAGAAGGTGATCAGGTTAGTCAAGCAGGACCTGCCTTTCATAAGCCCATGCTGACTGGGCCTCATCACCTGGTTGTCCTGTACATGCCATGTGATGACCCTCAAAATGATCTACGCTATAACCTTCCTTGGCACAAAGGTCAGACTGACAGGCCTGTAGTTCCCTGGATCCTCCTTCTGGCCCTTCTTGTAGATGGGCATCACATTTGCTAATTTCAATCAACTGGGACCTTCTTCGCTAGCCAGGGCTCCTGGTAAATGATGGAAAGTGGCTTGGTGAGCACTTCCACCAGCTCCATCAGTGTCTTTGGGTGGATCTTATCCAGCCCCATAGTCTTGTATGTGTCTAAGTGGTGTATAAGTTTGCTAAACATTTCCTCTTGGATTATGGGGGCTTCATTCTGCTCCCTGTCCTTGTCTTCCAGCTCAGGGGGCTGGCTACCTGCAGAAAAACTGGTCTTACCGTTAAAGACTGAGGCAAAGAAGGCATTAAGTACCTCAGCCTCTTCCTCATCCTTTGTCACTATGCTTCCTCCCTCATCCAATAAAGGATGGAGATTCTCCTTAGCCCTCCTTTTATTGCTAATGTATTTATAGAAACATTTTATATTGTCTTTTTTGGCAGTAGCCAGATTAAGTTCTAGGTGGGCTTTGGCCCTTCTAATTTCCTCCCTGCATAACCTCACAACGTCCTTGTAGTCCTCCTGAGTTGCCTGCCCCTTCCTCCAAAGTTTATAAGCTCTCATTTTTCCCTGAGTTCCAGCTGAAGCTCTTTGTTCAGCCAGGACAGTCTTCCCTGCTGGCTCATCTTTCAGCCCATGGTGAAGGCCTGCTCCTGTCTCTAAGATTTCCTTCCTGAAGAATGTCCAGCCTTCCTGGACACCTTTGCCCATCAGGACTGCCTCCCAGGGGCCTTTGTCCACCAGCCTCCTACACAGGCCAAAGTCTGCCCTCCAGAAGTCCAAGGTGGCAGTTCTGCTGATCCCCTCCTTACTTGTCCAAGAATCAAAAAATCTCTTATTTTGTGATTGCTGTGCCCAAGACGGCCTCCAACCATCACATCACCCACAAGTCCTTCTCTGTTCACAGACAACAGGTCCAGCTGGCTCACTCACAGCTGTCTCAGGATGTTATCTTCCACAAACTCCAGGAGCCTCCTAGACTGTTTCCTCTCTGCTGAATTGTATTTCCAGCAGACATCTGGGAAGTTGAAGTCCCCTACAAGAATAAGGTCTAGCGATTGTGAGACTTCTCCCAGCTGCATAAAGAATATTTTGTCTGCCTCTTCATCCTGGTTGGGTGGTCTGTAACAGTGCGCTGTAACAGAATCCCACCATGATACCTGCCTTGTTGGCCTTCCCCCTGGTTCCTACCCATAAACACTCAACCCTATCGTCACCACCATTAAGCTCTAGACAATCAAAACACTCCCTAACATTCAGGGCTACCCCACCGCCTCTCCAGCCCTGCCTGTCCCTTCTGAAGAGTTTATAGCCGTCCATTGCAGCACTTCAGTTGTGCGAGTCATCCCACCATGTTGCCATGATGGCAACTATGTCATAGTTTTCCTGCTGCACAGTGGCTTCCAGCACCTCCTGCTTGTTGCCCGTGCTGCATGCATTGGTGTAGATGCACTTCAGCTGGGCTATTGATCCCCCCAACTTTTTTGGGGGAGAAGCCCTAATTGCTATGTGACCATTCTCAAGTGCTTCTGTGGCCTCTAGCACATCTGTAACCCTTGCGTCTTTGCTGCCACATGGATCTCCATCCCCTACCTCTGCTGAGACAGCAGACTGAAGGACCTCATTAGCACACCATCCCTCAAACATTGATGTGCTGCCCCCAGGCTTATCTCTAGTGACCTTGGTTTTATCCCTTCCCCCATTCCCACTTTAGAAACCTTTAGTAAGAATCTGAGGATTATGGTTATCCATTTTATTGGAGCAGGTACCAGGAAAGAAGATAATGGCCAAGAATGAAAATTATAGCTATTTTAATTATTAGAAAATGTGTTTAAGTTCTACTCCATGAGGAATTTACTCAGTGTCATGCTAAACAGTTCATTAAACACATGCTGTTTTCTTAACAGAATTTTTCAATATATAAAAATAAATAAAATTATTAAAATACACTATTGTACTGTTACCAAAAGCTGCATTTCTATTCTTAAGTTTGGGCACTTTTATAGCATCTTAAACAGAAAGTGAACTGTAAATAAAATCAGTGCAGTGAGGACGAACAGTTCATTGCTTGATCAGCTGGGTTGGAATGTGGAAGTAAAGCTCTGGATCCAAGCTCTACCACACATTTCTTGTGCGGCCAGCAGCAAATGCAGTTTGGTGCATGTCTAATATTTCTTCCTCTGATTTACAGGAATCTTGATACACGATATGAAATTTTCTGGAAAGACATTATTTCTAGTAGAAAATGCTGAATGGCAGAAATAAAATATTCTGTGGAAGCTTCTATTACCTTTTCATTAGGGGGAAGATAACTTCATTCTTTAAAGCACAATTAAAAATACTTATTTTTCCTCTCTCCTTTTCAGACTTTTGGGAATGGAATTTATGTTTTATTTTCAATTTTTTTGGTGTGTTTTTTTTTTAATTTAGAAAAAGTTGTTTTCTGTCATTAGAAATGAAAGTATGATCACTGTGGAATTCCAACAAAAAGTAAAATCACTGTGTTTAAAATTGTGACTTGAATAATGAGGAACTATTATAAATATATAATTCGGTGTTTGGAAGTAGCCAGTTCACAACTTATCCATATGTTACATGAAAAAGATCATCAAATGCTCCAGTTTTATGTAACTTTACACAGAGTCATATGTTTACTTCTTGAAGATAAAGAGGAGGTTGCAAGAGACCTATGTGTGATATTGTATTTCTCAGTTGTCAGCTACAAAACACTCACCTATCTATATTTATCAGAGCTTGAAATATTGCCATTCTATGTTTTTTTGCTATGAAAGCTTAACCTTTATTTGTGAAACCAGAACTGCAATACTGGGATAGGCTGTCATTCAGATTATCCGGTTATTGCGAAATCTGGAATAGAATAAACCTTAAACTAAATGGAAAACATGGTTCCCATTGTTGATGTCCAATTAAAATTAAACAAACACACAAAATACTAACATATGTAACCAGAACACCACAGTAATTTAATTTAAGATGGGTTTTATCCTCTCAGACTGCATGGGTGGAAAAAACTATCCGCAATGACAAAAATGTCTTATGCATGTCAGTCCTAGTCCAAAGTCAGCTATCTTCAGAAATAGAATAATCTTCAGAAAGTCAATGACCCTAAATGCTGCCTTTGGGTAGTGATCAGAATTGCCAGATAGTAGCGAACCTGACGGATGGTGAGCAAGAGCTAGTAACATGACAAAACTTCTGAAAATATTCTGTTCTATCAAATCTTTTCAGTGTATGAATTTTTGTTCCAGTTCTAGACAAGTCAATCTAGAACTTCCTGTGGAAAATCCCTGAAGTTCTGTGAACTGTTGTCACCATAATTTGGATTTCCAGTATCTTCTGTTCTCTTTTCATTAATGTGTCAGGGTTTTACTATGGCTGTCTTTTAAAACACCCCCATAGGGTCCTGTTACAAAGCTCTTGTGAAGCAATGCAATTTTGTGATGCAGAAATAAATAATGGCTGTGTTTGCACTGAAAGTTATCAAATCTGTCGAATTCTGATACCAGCAATATACCTGTAAGAGTAACATAAAGGTGACCTTTGTTCACATATTTTAAGAGTATATTCTACCCTGTTCAGAAAAACTTAAAGGTCTATTTGTATACCTCATCTACCAGTGCTGTGAACTACTTACATGAGCAAGGCATGCAAATTGTGATTTAAGGGGTAAGTAGACAAGTTAGATTCATGGAATCATAGAACAGCCCAGGTTAGAAAGGACCTTGAATGATCTAGTCCAACATTTCATGGGAAAGAGAGCCTAGATGAGCTTATCTAGCACCCTGTCCCATCGCATCTTGAACACCTCCAGTGATGGGGACTCCACCACGTCCCTGGGGAGATTGTTCCAGTGATTGATTGTCCTCACTGTAAAAAATTTCTTCCTTATATCAAGATGAAATCTCTCCCCATGCAACTTGTACCCATTGCCCCTTGTCCTCCCCATGTGGCTCCTTGTGAAGAGAGCCTCCCTTCTCTTTGCAGCCACCCTTTAACTACCAGACAACTGTGATGAAGTCCCCCCCGAGCCTTCTGTTCTCCAGGGTGAAAACACCTAACTCCTCCAGTCAACTTGTTCTTTAGTAAAACGAAGAACTAGTTACAAGGAAGTGGCAGTACCACAAAAAAGTCACACTTTGTAGTGCAATTTTTTTCCCTTTGTTTTGCATGGGGAATACAACTCCAATACCATTTATATGGGAATGAAGGAGGCTGCTTTATGGATAGTGGGAGAACAAAAGGCAGGAGAAGGTCTGGCAGCAACATTTGCTTTCACTGTGTTAATAAGTGTAAAGTGTAAACCTATTATCTGAAAACAGCAATTTCAAGTAAAAAATAGTTACAAGTATAAATTGCCAGTAAAAAACCACCCTTCACATTTGTTCATAAATGGAAAATCATTTTCTGTGGAAGATCTGAAAGATTTTGGCTTGCTGCAGTAAATCTCCATCAAGAAAATAAACTGGAGATGATGGGCGGATTCTGCTAAATTATACCAGATTTGAAGATATTCCAGTGGAGCAGAGTAGAGCTTGTGCCCAGAATAGCTGTGCGCAATATACAGTTGCTGTTATATTGTTTGCTTTTCAATATGTACTTAAAAAAATGTTTGTGTTTCAGCCTACAACTCATCTGTAAAATTTTAAGGAACAGAAATAATCAAAGTTATTTTTAATGTGGAAGTTTAATTCAGTCATAAAAATAAGCCTGATCTCAACCAGAAAAAGAAGCAATTAACTGAGTTTACAGTATTGTAAGTGCTTGTGGTTTGGCACTTATACATGTGTTTGTTGAACTGACCATTACAGGGTAAGTGCTGACTCTTCACTGATGGTGCCAATTACTCTTAATGCGGAAAATCTACGCTGTTTTTCTACGTTATGTTTTTTCTTTTTTTAAAGTGATGATTAGTGCCATGAAATGTACCAGACTGACCAGGCTAGAGACTGAAGTCTTTTTAATCCTTAGGGGAAAAAATAGAACAAAAAGGGTAGATGAGCTGATTTAAAGGTGTCAGCTGAAATTGCGGAGACACTAACTCTGTACTGTGTTCTTGCACTGATTTCTTTAATTCCCTTTGGGCAGACACTTGATTTCCCTATTCTGTAGCATTCCAGTATCCTAATGGAAAATCATGCTGTTATCTGTCTAAGGAGAAAAACCACTGTCGGTCTTCAAGTATTTTCATAATGAAATGTGTGTTATTCACAAACATGCATTTCATCCTTAGGTCAGCCCATGAAGACTTCCTATCTAGGTTGCTCACAAAGAACCTTTAAAAGTTGATAATATGTTTAGTCATCACCCTCTTGTTCCTTTACAGTACCTTTACTCCTGAGTGTTGCTTATTTAAATCACCCTTATCTGCAAAACCAACTGAATTTGACTGAAGGCACTTCATTATTGGATGGTTACTCTAGCTGAGCCAGAGTACTGCAGCCACCTCCAGAATGCGCAGCCTTTGTTTTCAGATTGCCTTGGTCCAGCTCATTTTGGCAGTCTGTTGAAGGAGTTTGCTACTTCTTACTTCTCTTGGACATCAAGAATTACACGGAAGCGAAATACATATGACTAAATCAAACTTTGTAAGTTATAAAACCTTGAAATAGACACCCTCCTATGATTTTTCAACTTCAGTTCTTGCCATTAATAGTCTTTTCACTTACCTGATGTAGCTAATTTGTAATTAGATGCCCACCAACAGCCACGTAAACTGTGGCCACTGATCCATTGCAATTAAAAGGGAGGACTCAGTAGCACATCCGTTTGTGTTTCTTCCACCTTTCCCTCCTTTTCTTTCTAGTAAAATCTCTCTCCAGCAGCTGCTGTATCAGTAATGACCTTGATAATACACAGTATTTGCTCTACAGAATTAGAGGAAAAATATCAGGGGCTTTTTTGAGTTTATGAAAGTGTACTTGAAAAATTGTTCAGCTCTAAGTTATTTCTGCCCTTTTCCCATGCATATACAGTAAGGTAGCAGCAAAAAGCAGGAGCCAGACAAGGTGTTCTAAATGATTGCCATTTGGGAGACAGCACCAGACAGCTGCAAGTGAAGGGGAGGTCCTTCCAGAGTTTGCTAATGGAGAAAAAAGCCTCTTAGGAAAAGGAAGAAAGAGGGGAATGGAAAGGTCATGCTTATGTTTGTGGTCTTTGCATTAATCAAAACTTGTGGAAATACAGCAAGAGTAGAATACATCCCATTTATCAGTCTAACTGGAAGAATAAAAGCTGATAAAAGTAATTTACACTGCCTGTGCGCATACCATAACACTCATACTAGGAAGCCAGGAATGCCAGGACACTCACTTTTTTCATATGTCTAACAGAATCTTGGGCACATTTTGTTCGATGAGGCAAACCTCATGAACCTTCGTCAAGTCCTGTGTAAATAACTTTCTAACTTTCTTCTATGGGGTGAATTTGATCTGAGTTTGTCAGGTCCTGTAACATTTAAATGGAATGATGACTTTAATTTCTTATGAAAAGAAAGAAAGTAAAACTCAAATCCTGCTTGGGAATAGAAAATGTCAAAATTTACAGACACGGCTTTAGTACCAATAGTATTAACATTGTGATACTCAAGCAAAATAAAAATATGATAGGTTTTCCTTTAGTTATTGTGCTGGTTTTGGCGGGCACTTACCTGTGTGTGGCAATCAGTGGCCTTCTAGCCACTGCTGCAGTTTCAGGACTGCAGAGGTCATTTTATTTGCCCAAAGCCTTTAGATAGGTTTTGGAAATGGTGGACACAAGTGTATTGCCTATAATTCAGTTGTGACAGGATAAATCAGATTTAATGGATTTAATGTTTTTTCCACTGAAGCTTTTTCCAGTTTGGTATAATCTGATACCCTGTGAAGACCCATGTGTTAGGAGTGTCTCCCAAGAGAACAGAGAGCAGCAGGGCCAGCCTGGAGTGAGCTTTCACTCTACATATGTACCAGTACTGTTTGAGCAGCCTCATTTCCATGTAGTCACTCTTGAAGATAATGAACCTGTTCCTAGGCTGGCCAGTTTATTTTCTTGCTTGCAGATAGGTGGTAGGCTACATCAGTGTTTCCAATTTCCTTTCAAGGAGCAGTCATTTCTTTTGATATGTTTAGTAGTGTGGCAGCTGGTTAAAAATGAACAGTTTTTTACACTTGCAGGAAAGAACTGGAGTTTGTGACTGGTAGAGATGCTAAGAGTTCATGGTATCAGCAACAAATCACTTCCTTTATATAGGCAGATAGGTCACAGGATCACAATCTGTTTCATTATGCTAAGCATGTGTAAATAAAATTCCTCCTCCCTGGTTGCCTTAAGGTGGCATTATTTTACAAGATACAACATAAAATAGTTTGTTTTTTCATCCTAATAATTAATACACCATGCTTTAGATAGCAGGATTTATATATAATACAACACTGTAAACTCCAAAAATGTCTTTAGAAACCACTTAATGAACAGTGAAAGATATTCTCTTAAGATGTTTAGCAATATAACAGGTTGTATTAGCCAGGTACAAAATAGGTCTAGTCTAGATACCTAATACTATTTATCCTTGAAGTAATGCTATAAACTTTTGAATTACCTATAAAGTATTAATGAATTGCATCTGTTTAATTTATAAATGAATGTCCATATTGGAGTAATGGGTAAAGATCACAAGTATGAAATTTGCCACCTTCTACCATACTTTGTTGTATAACAGTAAGAATAAAATGATACTGTTACTTCTACAGCAAAATATGGGTGTTCTGTAACATTGTTTCTGTGACCAACTTGTTTGCTATTGTCAATAGCATACTAATTCAAAATAGTTCTCTTTTTGGTTTTAATTAGGCTTTGAGCAACCTGATCTAGTGGAAGGTGTCCCTGCCCATGGCAGTGATGTTGGAACTAGGTGATATTTAAGGTACCTTCCAACCCAAACCATTCTATGATTGAACTATAATTTGTGCCACACACTTTTCCTGCAGAAAACAGGACTTTGCTGA
Source organism: Phalacrocorax carbo (assembly GCF_963921805.1). Classification (NCBI taxonomy): domain Eukaryota; kingdom Metazoa; phylum Chordata; class Aves; order Suliformes; family Phalacrocoracidae; genus Phalacrocorax; species Phalacrocorax carbo. The sequence goes on along the minus strand of NC_087515.1, from coordinate 9,122,108 downwards.
AGTTTGCTTACTTTTGGTTAAAAACAAACCTTCAACTGAGTTTATAAATTTCATTTTTCTTAATACTAGCCCTGGTTCCACGATGATGTCTTCAAAGCTATTTATTTTTAATAAGAAATAATTCATTAATATTAAAGTCTCCAAATTCTACTCAAAATTATTTTCAGTGATAGGTGTAATACCTTCACATGTCACCACTCCTTCCTCCTGTGTTTTAATCATTAAAGGTGAGATTCCAACCCTTCAGAAGGCTGGAGGTTTTCTCATTATCTCCAAAAGAAAGAAGATTTAACTAGATGCCTTTTAAAATAGGACCAGGTGTAACATGGCCTTTAAGCTATATCTCAGGCTAAAATCCAAATGCTAGTTTACAAAAAGTGTCCGATACCCAGTTAGATTTTAAAAATTGAAACAATCCAACAATCAGCATTTTCTTTAGAATTCAGGAGGCAGGATGGGCTATATTGCACTGAGGTCTTTGAGAGTCTTATTGGGTACAGAGGAAGAAAGAAGTACTGAATAGAAAACAAAATACTGATTAGAAAAGTAAGTCTGAAGAAGCCTACTCAGATAAAAAGTTAATGCTAAAAATATTACCAGATCCAGGTGACAGAAGCTGAAACATTGATAAGCATTAATTTCAAGTAATTTAATTGGAAAGAACTTCAGGTGCTCTGTTGCACCAACTGAGGGAATGTATTTCATCCTTTGTCACAGAACAAACTAAGCTATGAGAAATCCAAATTGCACAATTGAAATCTTAACCGGTGAAGTTACCTCGAAGTACACAGCTTCATCATAAAGCTATATATAAGATGAGCTCTTCCAAACTGATACTGGCTTCTCCCCAGTGATTTATGAAGTCTGGAAAGCTTTATAATCAGTTTTTAGAATCAAATCCCAAATTGGGTGATTTTTGTTCCTTAGTTTTCATTGGAAATTCTCCACATTGTTCCTCTAAGTAACTGGTGTTCCTAAACTGGGTATCTCCTTCCAGGTGTTGTACCAATCTTTTTTTCTTGATACCATTGCTCAGAATATGGAACCAATATTTCAGTGTAAGGCCAATATTATCTTCCTACTGATGCATCAGATATTCAGAATAACTGGCTTCAGATACCAAATCCTGCTTATTCAAAATATACTATCTGTTCCCCATCTTGTCTGCTCACATTATAACCTTCCGTGCTAGTAGCTGCCACTTTTTGATTATTCAGCATGGTCAGAGACTACTATGTTACCGACTTTGTTAATAACAATAAAACATCTATTCATTGACTTAACTTAGCTAAGGACAAAAGTACAGTTGAAGGATCCTAGAAAAGGTATGCTCTTTTAGGGTGAACTCTGATAACTTTTAGAAATAAAGCTCATTAATTGCATAAATTAAACTATAATGGCCTTCCTAATAAAATATTTGGTCTCATTTTTATTAAGGTTACTAGGAATTTTTGTGCTTTTCTCACCATTTGACAGCCTCCTTCTGAACCTTTGGGATCGTACCAAGTTTTGAAGGTTTAACAGGAAGAACATTTACTAATTCCCAGTCCATACTGGCATAATTAATTAAAAGCAGCTAAATAGTTGTCTAGAGACTTAATTAGCTTTCTGCTTCCTTCTTTTCCAGAGAGAACTGTGTTATATAGTAATGGAAAGTATAAGTAGGTGGAAGTGGGATTTCAAATCTGAGCAACTCAATTGAATAAAAGTAGTTGAAATTCTATTTCATCTTGCCAACAGCTGGTGCAGCTATTTATAGTCAAATAAACAAAATTTTTTTAATGTTTACATGTTGTATGTAGTATTTGATGACTGGGAGGTTAATGAAAGGCCTTCTCTTGATTTTGTTAGTAATTGTCCTTAAGAGGATTTTAATTGTTCTCATAGCACATGTAGAGAAATACTGCTGCCCACCCAGGAGCATAGTGATGGTTCAAGATTAAGTGAACAGCTGGGTGCTCTAGTTTACTACTCAAAGGACATTGCTTGCCATTTAATCTTGGACAGGTTAATATTACCTAGATGCTTTCTCCTTTGTCAGTATTCCCTTCCCTCTTTTCCTTCCTTTTTGCCTCCCATCCTCTCCTCTCTTTTTTTATCTCTATGGTTAATTCCCCAATTTTACTGCATAAAATATCCTCTGGTTCTCACTTGCTTACAGCTGCTGGTGGACCTAAGTCACATGTTCTTCTCCATTCAGATGTTCTCCCTCTAACGCTGCTTCTTTCTTCTAATTTCACTGGTTGAACTCACTCACCTGCTCAATTTTCACAAATTTTTAAGATTTTCACTGTTCATGTGTCAGGGTGGGTGACAAGAGCCATGTCTACTGTGGTTCTGTAGTTGCAAGACCTCATTTGGGTTCAGAACACTTGGATCCACAAAGTTTAAAATATCTAGTGACGATAGAATCTAATTTTTATAGGTTACTGTTCTCAGTAAAGTTGAAGCTCAAATTAACTAAAAAAAAGAATCCAGACCATAAAAAGACTCTATTCACCTCAGTTAGGCATGCAGAAATTATGACAAGTACTTTACACTGGCTTTTGAAAGTTTGTTTCTTAATTACTGACTGCTTTAACATGACACTTCAGATAAACTGGACAACTTAATCTTTTAATAGCTTTTAAGCTTATTAGAAGGCTTACGGAGAACTATAAACGTGGAATATCTGCATCTTGAAATTGTGGAATTATTTACATACATCTTCAAATACAATAAATATGATCACTAGCATAAAATAAAGCAAAAATATAATAAGCAACTAATATATAACTGTGAGAAATTAAATGTTTTCATTAAAGTCTCAGAGAAATAATAAATGGTTGATTTTTTTCCTTTATAACATAAATGAAAACTGTTATTTCTTGAGGTAGCTTCATATATTTGTCACCTAATAAGGATATTTTCAAGGAAGTTAGGGATGGGGATTTAGAGTTTCACAGCTAAACCTGCCATGAATTTTAGTGACTGCCACTATAATTCTGTAATAAAATTAAATGCACAGATGACTTTCTAGAGAGTTTCAACTGTAAATTCCCAGGGGTGTAATGTTCATGTTAATGAAATTTTGCAAATATATGCTCTGAAATATCTGTAGCAGATGAAAACTTATGCCTACAAGAAATAGATCAGAAGTAATTCAACTATCTACAATAACTTTTACCGTAATAATAATAATGGCTGACTGAGAATAAATTAGAAGTGAAAAGGCATATTTAAGTTTCTGCACAGTATATTTAGAAGATATTCTGACACGCCAAAATTATGTCCAGGAAGAGCAATTAACCAATAAATAGACTGTGATTTCAAATTTAATATTAAAAGAGACTCTGCACACTGGGGGCATTTAAGCATAATAGTAGTTGTTTGTTTATTTGCTCTTTTAACTAGCAAGCCAAAAATGTTCTGTACAGCAAGAAAAAAACATAGGTATCAATGAAAAACAGTTTATTACCAATGTATGCTCCAACATACTAGAGATTAAGTGTATTCTGTACAATGTCAGTAAGAACATAAGACAGATGGATCTGCAGTCAGTCCATCTGGACCATGAGCTCTTTCTGGCAGTGGTCAGTCACAAATGCTTAGGAACAGCCTTGCACTGCAGGAGAAAGGTGGTGTAGTGGTACCTTGCTTCGCCTGTCCAGCTCCTGACAGTCTGAAGCTTAGGGAACCCCCTGACCTGCAGGTGTTTCCAGTTTCTTGTTTAATCGTCCCTGAATGATGTGTCTTCCATTGCTTTTACAATGCTCCATGACAATAGGTAACAGAGGTTGATCAGGTATTATAGATATATTTTTTTTGTTTTGAAGGGTCTGCCTGGTAATCACATTGGTTGACTCCAAGTTCTTGGTTTCTGAAAAGTGCCAAATTCCTTATTCATTTACCTTCTTTAGGCTAGCCATGATTTTATAGTCTGCTATAACGGCTGTCCTCCATGGCCCACTTTCTGATTTGTGATATCTCTTGTACGGAAGCCTTCATAGGTCTCTTACAGTCCTTATCCTCTTTCTTCCTGTGTTATTTTAAAAAATATATATATAGTTTGAGATTAAATGACCAGAACTCCACTCGGAATTTATGATGTGGGTGTGCTATGCTGTATACTACCCATGTCTTCTGGTTTGTTTTCTATTTCTTTCCTAATATTACGTTCTGTTTGGGATTTGAGCAGACATTTTCACAGAATCATATATAGTGACTTTACTTTTTCTTGAGCAGCAGCAGCTAACTTGCAGCCACATACTGGTCATATGAACTTGGGGAGGGGAGGTTCATATTTGAAATGTTTATAATTTATCAAAATTCAATTCCATCTGCTGTTGCATTGCCTAATGAATCAGTACCCTGAAGTCCTTCTACATTTCCTCACAACTCACTTTTTACTTACCCCAGTAATGATATACTTCCAGCAAATTTTGTTATATCATCAGTCACACCCTTCTGTAGATAATTTAGGATAATACTGAACAGTTCAGGATCTAATAAACACAGCTACAGTGCCTACCCCCTTTCAGTGTGATAACTGATTTACTGTGCCTGACCTTTATTCCTGTCTATCTATTGCTTTTTCCATAACTTTCTACCCCAGATCTGCTTAATTCATTTAGAAAACATTTGGGGGATTCATGCCAAGAGCCCCCTGAAAATCCAGGGTAACACGTTAACCAGATTTTCATTACTTCATTAATTCCACATAGGAATACTCACAGAGTTGTGAAACATTGCATCCACCAACAAAAGAAGTGCCAAGTCTTCCTTTTCTGTTGCATTTATCTTTATTTTAATTCATTCTACCCTTTATTATAGTTCTTATCATGTTGTCAGTACGGACATCTGTTGTTTTCCAACTTTTTTTCCTCTAGTACTGAGGGTGATTTAAATAATAAAGTGCCCACTATGACTAACAGTTCAGCAATTTAATATTTGGCTTGCCTCTAAAACAGAGGGTGACCATTATGTTGACCCAGCTAGAAGATTTTGTTAATTTTATAAATTAATTTTACAGTCTTGGATAGTTTTTTTGCTGCTGCTATTGTAATCAGTGCTATCTCTTCCTTCTATATTTAGATTCTGCCACTAGAGAAGAAATATGTCATTCACTGAGACCTCTTCTCTTTTTGTGGGGAAAAAAATGCCCTAAGAAAGGGTTTTCATTGAGCTAGCTTTGCTAGTTAGTATCTGTCACTATTTCTGTATTTTTAATAGCAGACATTATCTGGCTGAACTGAGAGTTCTCTACAATTATCTGTGTGAATCCTGTGGAATGGGGAGAAGTGAGCCCTGGGAGGGAGGTTCTGACAATAGAAACATGTGATGGCATAAAATGGAGTTTTGCAACATCTGGAAAGTTTATTCTCATCCTTCATTTTGATGTGGACATTGAAATATATTTTACTTGCCAGTCAAAGAAACGAATTATAAATAATGGCTGAAGAAGATTCTCTAAAAGTGATCCTGTTTGTAGTAACTGCCTTGGATTTTTGTATATATGCATCCCAGATAACTGTATCTGATCACATGGGGAATTGCATTCCTATGTTATTCTCTGGAAAGCTACCTCTACGCTCTTCGGTGTTACCTTGCCTGAGCTTTGATGATATTTTTCCCTGATGTGCGTCTCAATGATACCAATTTACCTATAAAGCTTTTAACTCCTGCTGGACTTCAAAAGCACAGCATTCTTCCCATTGAAAGAAATACATTATTTTCAGCATTTTATGCTCTCAGTTTGCTGGAGGTATGAAAATTGCTATAAAGAGGATTGTATTCTTCTTTACTGTATTGAGTGCAGTGAAAGAGGCAGTTATTTTTCTAGCTGCTGCTGCTGCATGTTCTTTGTATTATCTCTACTGCCTGGTCATAAGTGGGTGTTCTGTGATTATGATAGCAATGCATGACAATGACACAAAATTAATGGTTGATATAGTAGCAATTGATATCAAAACAGACTTAGAGACTAAAAAGGTGTCATGATTCATCTTAACCAGCAGTAATCATAGCAAGAGTTTAGTGCTACCGATTGCTTACCCTCACACAACTTCAGAAACTCCACATTAGCTGACATCCCTTTGATTCAACAATATTACCTTCTGTGGTTCCTTCAGGACCAAATATTTTGTGCACTGAAAAAGCCTGTGCCCACTCTTCCTATTTGCTGGCCACAAATCCAAACGGTGCATCAACCACGCAGTTATTCACATGCCCTGGATCTGCCAAGCCTTAAACTTGGTGTCCTCCTTTGAAACCCCACCCCAGACATATACCCGGCTGTGGCAGTGCCTGTGGCGTCCGAGCACAGCTGTCTGAGAGGGGTTGGCCGGTGGCTAGCTGTGCCTTGTCCGGAGCGTGACAAAGACAGGGAGAAGCAGTGACACTGTACTGCGACCAGGGAAGCATGCTGTCATACAGGGCACCGTGTCTGAGGGAATGTGATGTACAATATATTTCCTGGCTGACCCTCGCTTGCACAAGTTCTTGGGTGTCCTGTGCCACGGAAATGTATCACATGGTTCCCCACCAAACATTTGCAGGCAAACAATTTGGTCACACATCTGCAGACCCAGTCACTGGAGGCAAAGAAAGTAGGAAGATCTGGTGTACCAGCAGCAACTGGCAAGCAGTACACAAGAAAACCTGAAACAATAGCATAGTAATTCTACTACTGCGTAGAAGTAGTCTATGTCCAATATTTTGGGGTGTTCTGCAGATGCTTGAAATTGTGGAACAAGATTTCATCTGAGACAATTTGCAAAAGTATGGTATTTGCATTAATGGTGGGGTTGTTTTGAAATTTTTTTAAATTTTGTCTTTAGCAGTTTTGTTCAAAGGGTGCACATATGACATAACACATATTAGCACAGAGTTTCATACTGTAGGGGGAATGAATGAAGTGGTAGGAAATATCTTCTGAAGACAGGCTCAGACTGTCATTAGGGAAAACTGGACACACAGGTTTTGATTTTCTGTATTTTGCCCTGAAGAAACATGCAAATCAAAGCTCAAACTAAAAGTTGCAGTTTCAGAGGAAGTGCCAGTGGGAAAAACCAAGAAACTCATACTTCAAAGGAGTCTGGATTTAATCCTTCTATCATTTCAATTTAAAGAGATGAACGTTATGAGTAATAAAATAGTAAAAAGTCTGTGTTTTCTGCAAAATTGAAAATAAAGAAATTCATGAGTAGTAATAGTAAAATTAGAAGAAATGTGTTATAAATGCTGACTTGGGCTGGTGGGTACAGAGCTGATTTCCACCATTGGAGGGCCTGATTGCTGGTGTGATACTGGTAGATATTTTAAAAACATGAGGCGAGAGATGACAAGAAAACTAAAGGCAATTTTAAACACATTCAGGCCACTTTTCATCACCATGTGCTGAATGAACTGGTTATCAAGTGTCCAGATTATGCCATGTTCTGTTTTCTCTGGTACTTAAGTCTGCCTGATGCTTGCAGCTTGATGGATTTCTTCTACCCTGTGTAGCTGCACGCGTCCAGTATGCCAAATGAAAACACTGAACAAATCTTGTCTGCCTCATGAGACGGCAAGTTGCAACTCTTTTTTTTTTCCTTTTTTTGTCAACATGAAAGCTGTGGTGCTCACCAAGTCATTACATTTTGAGGTCTCAGGGGTCTACCTTTCAAGATACAGTTTTATTAAGAAAATAAAAGCCAAGCTTTAGTAGGAGGTAGCAACAGTTTAGAATGTGAATCAGCTGAAATCCAGTGGGAAACAATCACATAAAAAATTTAACAGACAATACTTAAAATGTTTTCAAGAGGAACGTTTGTGTATTGCTAGCTGTCTTTCAAGGACTAACTTCTTCTTGTCTCCTATTTGATAACTCCTTTCTTTCTTTTTTTTTTTTTCCTCCTTTTTTTTTCTTTCTTATTTTTCCTTTTCTTGTGAGTGAAGAAAGGTCTTTTGCTTCACATTTTCTTTTTCTTTCAAGAAACTGTAGGTGAGCTTCCTCTTTCATTCAGTCTTCCATTGTGACGTGACTTCTGTTCATCTTGTCTGTCTGAAATCTTTCCAGGGTTATGTCAGACATTTAGGTCATTCCCAATTCACCCACATCCTGTGAGCACATAAGGCAAGACTGGTAGAGTGTCCGCATTTTGCTGGATGTTTTTGTGTACAAAGTAGTCAACATTTCAGGTATATATCATTATATCTAGACTGGGGATATGTGTATAAGTGACACCCTATGTTATAGATCAGCTCAGACTGTAAGGGAGGATGTTACTGATCCTTGGGCAGATTCATGGCACGCCTCTGAAAGGTTTTCCCCCTTACCTGCTGAGCGATGTTCCTACCGATGCCTCTGGCCTGCTGATGGCAGCAGCAGCCACTGTCTAGCACACAGCACAAGCAAAATCCTACCTATTTAGATAAGCTGGTGTGGTGACAGGTAACTTGGTTTGTGATGAGTATCTTTGAATCAAGCGTGAATCTCATTTTAACTGTGTTTGGGTAAATAGTGCCTCTTCCTTCATGACTCTCTTACCTTCCCTGAAGTTACTCTGATAGAGTGCTGTTCCCTTTGCAAAATCAGTGCTTTGGATGGGACAAAAAAGAGAGGTTTATAGTGACGTGGGTGTTCAAGAACTTTTCTAGCTGTTTTAATTTCCCCTCTTTAAATGCCACAGTCAGGCCCAGGGAGTGAGTCTCTCCTACGCTTCGTGTGAGCATGAGAAGCAAGTTGTATTTTATTACTTTAAGTTAAAGTTAATCCTTTGCAGCTTGTGTTCACACTGGCAATGAAATGACAGCAGGAGTGAGGTGAGAGTAAGTGATAATGTCTTGGCATTCGACACTTAAAATGAATGTGTGCTTGTGAAGTTCTGACTCATTAATTCTTTTTCCAGGCAGCCGTGTGGCTTAGCAATGCACTTCAGTACTGTGACGGATTTTAGACTAGACAAATAACAAACACTTTATTGTTTGATGGAAAGGGAAGTTTTCATTTGTTTGACACTTTTGTATCAAAAAGTATATGAAAAACTTGCAAGTTTGGGTTTTTCGTTGTCACTTACATCATATAGCAAACTTAAGGACACAAAATGCCTCAAGCCGCATTCCTTGTAGGAATTCTTTCTCCAGGACTGAGCTGCACAAAAGAACATAAAGCAGACTCTGAAAAAAGCACCATTTTAAAGTGGAGCAGAATAGGGAGACACCCTGCTTTCCTTTACTTTGTCCCCCAGAGATTACTTGAAGCCACTTCAGATATTGTGAGACTGTAACTATAATGGTATGATACTATAAAGTGTTTTATGGACTTCAGAGTAAACAAAAATATATACAGACAACATCACCTGAAGACCTGAGATGCACAAGGAAAAGTGGAATTCACACTTAACACTGAAAACGTATCCTTTAAGGGCTTTCAAAGCACGGAAACATGTTCATTCCAAATTAAAACAAGGAACATCCATCCTTTTTAATCCCCTCCTGTGGATGTTATCATAAGAAATAACTTGTTCCACTGATATTACCATACCCTGCAATTTAAGATGAACGAACTGTCATCAATCCATACAACAGTTATTACAGTAAGGAGAAAACTGCTCTATGTTGAGAAAGAAAATAAAATGAAATCTCAACAACCAGGGTATATTGTAATTCTTTAGATTTCATCAGGTTTGCATTGTCCCAAAACATTGAGAATGTCTGACTGTCTTGTATAACAAAGTATATTAAAAGTGACTACCATTTAATCCATCAAGATCACTCTCCTTGTAATGGCACAGCAGATGGCTGGGCAATATTACTTCTCACAAAAATGATTGCTAATCAGTCTATGTACATGTGTTGTTCACTTCACCCACTCAGCTAAATAAAGTTCAACAGCAGAGTGAACCATGGAATTTTAAGCTTTTTCTGAGCTTTTTAGCCCAGCAATAGCATACACGTTAAGGATCAAAACTACACCCACAGCAATATTTTGAATTTATATAAAATATTTCATATCCTGTTAAAATGTAACAGGCTCATAAAGATGTATTTCTGTCTTTCACCTGAGGCATTTATTTTCCATTAGCTGCTATAACTTGCAACACTGTCCTTTTTCACGTATGGAAAGTTAAAACAGTGGTTTGGGTAAATTTGTTTCTTGAACGTGCTTTTCCACTTTTCAGCAGTATCACTGCTAGGAAGTATACCTGGAACCTCAGTTAACTGATGTCTCCAAAACAAGCAGTCAAGAAGAGAGGATGCTGAAGGCTACTCTGTTCTACCAGTTACACCTCCATGAGCTTTGCCTCCCTCAGATTTTTTGTGTGACATCTCTGACTGTAGTTTTTATTCATTGTATAGCAGTTGACTGCGGTTTGAATTATGCCTTCTCAGCGAGGCTATCTGGGTGTACTCTGAGAATGTAGTTTACATTGCATATTCTTACACACAGTGCCTCTGGATTGGGAAATAATAGGTAGATACCACATTTCTGTGTGTGTCTGTGTACACATGCCACCTAAACCCCCAGTATTTTATTGCTTTTAGCCTGTGGTCCTCCAATATTTTTTGGATTTATATTCTGAATACACATAAACATTACTCTTTCTACCTGGGAACCTTTATATTTAAAAGTATGTTTTCAGGCTTCTTTTTTCTTCTTATCTAATAAACTTCATAGAAGTTTTTGATGTTCCTAATCTCCATCTGCCATTCTTCCAGATGAAACGTGCTTCTTATGTGAAAATCCCCTAACTTCACATGCAAGAATAGCTGGGGGATACAGAAGATGTCTAAATTGAACTTGTATGCATTTAGGCATGTAGGACTAGTCTGCTGCTGGCTACATTTTCCTTTTCAAGCTCATGGTTTTGTTTCCTATAATCCTACTGTTCCACTTCATTGGCTTCTTACAGTATTTATTTTTCAGTCTCATTTTAGCAAATTGAGATGTATATCCAAGTGTTGCCTTCGTTGTGTTCGTAGTACACTGGACAACTTCTTGCTTAGAGATTAGAAACCTCCTGAGAGCTGAATTTTCTTTCTGTGCAGAAGTTCTAGTGCTGCTGTGCAGAGAGCAGCTGTGTTAGTCCCCTACCAGTCTGGTATGAGGCAGGGTTACAATTTTGTGGACATTGTTCAGCTGTTTGAGCCATATTGCATTTATAGTTTATTCAGTCTCTGTGCAAAGATTATTGATAATGCTTTAGCTATGCAGTTGCTCCATTGTCAGATGATACCAATGGAGATTTTAGCCTTTCAAATGAATGTCTTCATTCTTATACCATGTGTGGTGTTTTTTTTTCTTTTAATAAAGCAGATACTGCTCACATTCCCAAGTGTGAGCTACAGTGGATCTTAGGTTGATATTAAAAAGGTATATTTGTGTGTTTATATTTATGCAATGCTGGAATAAGTTGCTGGTTTGATAGCCATTAAAAAATGAAAATTGTCTATTAGCTGAAGGAAAAAAGAAGAGATGTGACAAGTTTATATGTCCCTATTAACTCTTAATGGCTAAAGGGGCAGAGAGATACCTTAACACTGAGTGAGTATAGATTCATCCTAGCTGAATGAGATTGCCTGAGGTGAAAGTAAAACCACCTTAGTCTCCATACAAAACTTAAGAAGAGATATAGGCTCATATTGGGAATGACTGAGATCCTAAATAACCTTAATTGGCTTCTGGAGAAGGCCAGGTCGCTCTTTCAATTTTTTGCAGAGAACTAGTAGTGACTATATACTTGTGTAGATGACTCAGTGAGAGAGATATAAGCTTTTACTTCTACTGTAACCAGTGTTGCCAGGATTATAGGCTGCTCTAGTAGGAGCTTTCAAATAATTTCTTCTCCAATTGTTTCCATCCCTTTTTTCTGCTCCATTTTCTGCTTCTTCTTGACCCACGTAGAGTCACAGAGCTGTGATATATCTCAGGTTGAGAGAGAACTCAGGAGGACTCTAGTCCAAACTCTTGGTCAATGCAGGGTCAACTGTAAAGTCAAACATGTTGCCCAGGACTTTATCCACTGAGGTTTTGAAACCCTCCAAGGATGCAGACTGCATAGCCTCTCTGGGCAGCCTGTTCTGCTGCTTGGCTGAAGTCAGAACCAGCCCTAGTTTAGTTTATTAACATTGTCTCTTTTTTTCTTTTTTTTTTTAATTGCCATGCAACTCCATAAAGATCTCGGCTCCCTCATTAGTAATCTCCTTTTAGGCATTGGAAGGGTGCTGCTAGGCAGCCCCAAAACCTTATCTTTTTCAGTTTGAGCAAGCCCAGCTCCCCCAGTCTCTCCTTACAGGGTGCGTTCTCCAGCCCCAACCATGTTCATCACCCACCACTGGACTCATTCAAGTTTGTCGATGTCTTTCTTGTATTGGAGTGGACATGTTATTTGCAACTGGACATAGTAGTCCAGATGTGGTCTGAAGATTGCTGGGTAAAAGGGAATAATGTGAGCTCCTTGTGCTCTTGAAAAATATTAAAATTCAGAATCTGGGAAGAACATGAAATAAATCTGGAGTCTATTTAGTTTCTGCTAAATCTGAAGAGAATGAATGCACTCTCATCTGCGTCAGAGCTCCCTGGCAAGCCCTGTCACCCTTATCTAAGAAATTCTTTCCCTAAAAAATGTCAGCACATTTCTTCCTTTGTTTTTCTTTCATTCCACAAAGATACATAACACCTGCAAAAATAAAATTTTTGGAATTGGCAATAAATTGCAGTGTGAAGAACAAAGAAAAGCTTAATAAAATTAAAAGGTAGATGAAGTGAACCAAAATGAAAACAACCTCAGCAACTGACTCGCTACAGAAAGTGTTGGCTCAAAATTACTGATCCAAGGGATAGTAGAATGTAATGGCTTGAAATAAATGAATAACATCAATATATGGACCTACATTAATTCAGAAAAAGTTCAAGTGGGGTTTCGCAGACATCTCAAGCACAAGGAGTGAAGCAACTACCTTTGTTCTGTTAGATTTCTTGTAAACTCACAACCAGGAGAAGGCTTGTTAACAGGATTGTGGCATTTTATAGCAGGCCAGAGAGCTCGCTGCTGGACAGGGTGTGTTGGATTTTTTTAGGTAATGGCTCTACCTGAGGGGCAGGAACCAGTCTGCTAAACAGAGAGATCACAAGGATTGTTAGGTATCAAATAAACCCTGGTAGGGTTATGTGGTCTCAGTTAAGTACAGTCCCAGATCCCCTTTCTTGCTCCTTTCACGTCCTTGCTGGCTTTGGGTTAGCTTAAAAATGTCCCACTCCACCTCCTGCATCTCCTATACCAAAGAATGATTCCAGGTGAGCAAAAGGGTGAAAGGGAATTTTCTGGGATGCTGATGAAGTACAGGTAAATAAATAAGCCTGTGTTTCCTTCTCATATCCAAAATAACGGTTGCAGTGTAAGTGAATCCCTCTTTCTGTGTTTGTTAGCAAGAACACAGATACCAGGACTGGCATTTCTTTCTGCATGACGATGCTGTGACTGCTGGTCAGATGCCGCAGTGATGTTTTAAAAAGGCAGGACAAGACAGATCTGTGCTGCAACATTTATGCTTGCCATTGCTGAAAGCCAAATTACAGGCAATAGGAGCAAATGAGCTCTTTTTAGAGGATAAATACGAGTCTGTGTATGTCATGGTGGTGTAATGTGTTTTCCATAGTGCAAATATGCATCCTTCCTGATTCTGCATACTTTCTGGATTCATGCTGAATTCATATTTTAGATCAAAGATCCCTCATTTTTTCGGCAGACCTCACTTTTTCTGTCTTTTTTCTCTTTATCTTTTTCTTCCTCCCCTTTCCCACCTTCCCCTTACTTCCTAGGTGTCCACTATGGCCTTTTAATTGATCTTTTTCCTTTTCTCACCCCTGATGTTGCCTTTCAGCAGTGACCTCTTTAGCACCAGCTCCTGTAACTGGTGACTTTGTCATAAAGCTCAGAAACCCTTGTGCTCCTTTCCAGGGCTCATCTTTTAAAATTAAGATGCTTCGGTGGTTATGAACTGATGTTATCAGGTTATGCTAGGAAATTTTTGATGTTACAGCAGAAATTCCTGTGCAGTTATTTTAGGGATATGTACTGGAGTTGTTACAAGGTTGGTAAAGAAATATGGTAAGGAGAGAGTAAGACTTAAATACTGCAACAAGAGCATGACTCTAACTAATGCTGTTGTCTTCCTACAACATTGTGCTCTTGTCAGCCAAATCATGACAGTACTAAGAGATTTCAGGGAATGATACTGGACAGTGATTCACTGAAAATATAAGAGCACATATAAACCTGACTGTTGCATATTACGGTCTTGTTCATTAAAGTGAATTTAATTCATCCTCTGTGTGTCCAGTTCTGGACTCCTCACTACAGGAGAGACATGCACACATTAGAGAGAGTCCAACAGAGGGCCACAAAGATGTTTAAGGGCCTGGAGCATCTCTCCTATGAGAAAAGATGTTGGTCAGTCTGGAGAAGAGGAGGTTCAGGTGGAAGCTCATCTGTGTGTATAAATACGTGGTGGGAGGGCGGAAAGAAGACAGCCAGGCTCTTTTCAGTGGTGCCCGGTGACAGGACCAGAGTCGGTGGGAACAAGCTGAAACACAGGAGGTTTCCTCTGAACATTGGGAAACACATTTTTTACTGTGAGGGAGACGAAACACAGGCACAGGTTGCCCAGAGAGGTTGTGGAGTCTCCCTCCTTGGAGACATTCAAAAGCTGTCTGGACATGGCCCTGGGCAACTGGCTCTAGGTGTCCCTGTTTGAGCAGGGGCGTTGGCTCAGATGACCTCCAGAGGTCCCTTCCAAATTCAACCATTCTGCAATTCTGTGATCCTTTGTTATTTTCCCAGTAATGAGAAACTTTCAAGGAAATCTCCATCCTTTACCGTAGTTCTGATAAATCTAGTGAGGAAGATATCATGCAATAGGAATAAACTATTTAAACATCATGTAATCTGAAGAGGAAAAGTGGGCTGCACCATCAGGGTAAAAATGATAGCTGTTTTCAGCTTCAAAGCAAGTGAGTGAACACTGTGGTAGCTACCTGCTAATGCTGATGTAAATAGTGGAACTGCAGGTACAAAAGGGACATCTAATAGCCATTTGTTAAAGAAAATAAAGGAATTTTTTTTGGTTGCACTATTATGTTATATGGAAAAGACAGCGCTTTCATGATGGCAGGACCTTGGCTGAGAGTCAAGTGGTTATCTGCAGGAGATAATGTTAATCTGAACAAGAAAACGAAACTGCTGAAAAGTAGTTATTTAATTTTTTAAATTTATCTTTCTTTTGTTCTTCAAACAGTGGAAGCTCTACATTTGGGAACACTGATGGCAGCACATGGCTATTTCTTTCCAATCTCAGACCATGTTCTAACACTAAAGGATGATGGCACATTTTATCGATTCCAGGTAAGTCTTTACAATATGTTCTTGACTTGCACAAATGGAGGCTTCTATTAAAGACCTTACACAAAGGTTCATAGCAAATTTTAACCATACTTTGCCTCTTGTGTAACCTAGTAAATGGTGGCAATTCCCTTTAAAGTAAAAAATGGTATAAGAATTTTATTTAGAAATTAATTCAGCAAAGTGTTGAGTGACCATTTTGATCCCTGGAAAAAGTGTGATAATCCTAAGTGTTGAAGTATCTCTCACGACATAAATTCACCTAGTATTTTGGAAATATACTAAAGGAAATTAAATTATCTTATTGATTCTTATTCCTAACATAGTCTTAGTTTGGAAAGGGGGAGGTATTTTAATTAAGCCTATAGCAGATATCTGATAAAAATTTGAGGGTAATATTTATATTCATTCTTATGTGAGGATTTCCTTATTGGTAACAGAATAGTACTGAAGTAGTGTGTACTCTTCAAACAAGCACAGGCACATTTCTACATCGATCTGTCAGTCCCATTGCGTACAACAAATGTGCAGATGCTTCAGAACCAGCTGGAAGGATGTATACATACAGATATGTATATGTATACTTCTCCCTACACATATATTATTCACATACCTACATAGTGCTATTTTATTATATTAGATTTCAAACTAAGGGACTGGGGAGCAGGAATGTTGCTAATAATGAATAGCAGTCTAGAAGTTTGCAAAGCAATACCATCTATGACTTGAAACAAATATGATTGTACAGTATCTGATTACGTATTCTAGAGAAGGAACTAACTTTGTTTGCCTTGTGCCACCTTTGGCAATGGTGGTTGTTCTCTGTATTCCTCCTCCTATTAGGTGGTCTTCCTGCTAGGTATCCCCAACAGCTGCTCCAAGAATTTCCCTAGATACTTGTTGCTTTGAAATTATATGAGGATTATCACTGTGAAATTGATGATGTGAATACCATAGTTTGGTAATCCTGCTCTGTTACTTCTAAGTGTGTTAAATACTTATGGAAAAATAATATTAGGTAGTAAAAAATCTATTGTCTTCAAGATATTTAAGTCTAAGCTTTGTCCTAAATATTGTTTAAATAAGAAGCCATCAAGAATAATATAAAACTAGATTGTGGTCTTTGAAATGCAGAAGAAAACTGTGATATATTGGAGACCAGTCACAGTCTCAAACATTGTATTATATTAATTGCTGTATAGTCCTTTAATCAATATTTTGGCTTGAGTTCTATAGACCCACATAAGGGAAGAGAAAGGTTCCTAGTATTTGGTCTAAATCAGAATCTTAGAGTGAATATAATTTAAAATGTACAGCACAGTGTGGCAAGAAAGAGAATGATTATTGCATACATGCATACAATATTATCAAATTTTCATATGTAGATCCTGTGGGTCATACAGTGCAAAACACCTGTCCTTCAACAGGACTGTAAGTTTCATGTCTACATGGGTAATACAAAGAGCAGTCACTCCAAGCCTCCTTCCCGAGATCCACAGTTACCCTTGATACTGGAGAGAGGATTTGAAGGAAAAGGTTTCCTTCTCATGGTGCTTCATCCTCCTCAGTGTTCAGTACAAAGAAGAGAGGGATGGCACGTGGGTGAAGGGGCTTACTGCTGAGGGAAAGGCACTGATGTGGTTATGAGGTAAGTGAAAAGTGGAAATAAATCATGGAATGGCTGAGGCTCCTTTGCCTTGTCTCTTTGCAAGCAGCAGCCAGAAGGACAAAAATATCTGAGGACTTCATTTTGGAGAGAATAGGACTTATTTATAGGAGTGCTGGTCATTAAATTCTGCACAGCTGCTGGCCTGCTTCTGTCTTAAACATGGGAAATGAGCACCTCTGCTAGCATGATAATTCTACTGAAGGAAAATATAGATTACAATTAGCTGCAAGGTGAACAACTGAGAGTAGTGCAGCTACCCTGCCATGGGCTTTCTTCAGAGAGGTCTACAGCCTACGTGTTTGGACATGACGCTTCAGTGAGGGTTAGACTGTAAAATGATATCAGTTGATTTATATAAGTTAAGGATTTGGCACCTATTTGATATATGCATATGAAATAAGATTTCCTCAAGTATTGCTCAGTATACATCTGCTGTTTTTTGGTCATTTGCTGCTCTGTGGTACCTTTTGCATTGCTATTCTTATACTAACAGCGTTAAAACAATGCAATTTTAGCTGTTAATGTGTAGCATGAGAAAAAATCTGTAGTGGTGTCATACTGTTAACTGGAGTTGTAACAGCAAAATTTATGTCATTAAAATTCCACATTCCCCACTAAATTAAGGCTAATAGAGAATCTGTTACTGAAGCTATTAAATTGGAAGATGAAGATAACATACTCAATGGGGAGGCAAGTTTAACTGCAAATGCGTGAATTTCCCACTGGAATAGTTGTTCAGGTGCTTTGGATCTAGGACCCCCTGAGTATTGGACAGGGTTCACAAATTTCTGGGTATTTTAATAGAAAGAGGAAACTGTGCACCTGCCAGCACTAAAAAGTTCAGAAGCCATCCCTGCAGAGAAATCTGTCTGCAATACAAAGACCTGACCTACAAAAACCAGGCTAGCTGCAATAATGTTCTCCATGCACTTAATTTTTTGATTTCCAAAGGGTGCCACATTCCCTCCTGACAGTAAAATTACTTTCATTTTGTTTTAAACAACCTTATGTTGTATAGAAATAGATAAAAGCAGTGGAGACTGTGCCTCATTTGTGCAAATGCCCTTTTACAGGCAAAATTATACTTTTTCAGTTATTACTTTTGCCATGAGGAGGGCTGTAAAATTGTAGTTATATCTGCTTTTTTAAATAATGTGGCCTTAGAAATAAATAAAAAAACCCCAAAACATTCCAGATCATTCTTTGACCTACTCAGGTGTAATTAGGTTAGTTTCTTGGATAACAATTTAATTGAAAGGGGATGGATCTAAATATTAATTGCCTTACTCAGATAGGAAATTTCTTATTAGTCTCAACAAGGCAAAGAAGAAAATTCAGGGATAGTGATACTTTCTGAACTATCTAGAACAGCTGCATTGCCTGAATACCTGCTAACCACCCTCCTCTACCTGAGAACAAATAGATATGAGGGACCCAACTAAGAAAAGCAAGGTGCACCTTAGAAGGCAGGTCTTCCTGGGGCCAGGGGTTACTCACTGAGGCCTTTCATCCATGGCCACATACGTGACAATATGTCTGTCCTGGTAAGGAATGCCTGACTTGCCCTCTCAGCTGGTAACTTCTATAACAGTCTCCCCAGGAAAGATATGTTGATTTCTTCTACAAGTTGCACAGGCATACTAAGTGTGTCAATGTTCATAGAGAAAAATTAATGTTTCCTAATATCTTTTGTCTTTAAACAAACTCCTAGGACACCTGAGGCTAGTGATAACCACACTCCCATTTTCTGATGACATTAATTCGGGATTTAACTTAAATTCATTTTCTGAGATGAACGTTAGGTTCTGCTCTTGTTTTGTAACTTTTAAGATGGAAGGCATGAATAGCTGAGAAAAAGTGTTCACAGTTTCTTGTGAAAGCATGGGTCTGGTGAAGATAGCAGCAAAACTCATGGATTTTGGCAAGATAAAGATTTCACCTCTGATGTCTTCTCCTGTTCTACCACAGGGAACACTTTCTTGACAAATGCATTTAACCACTCTATCCTTGTTTTCCCATGCCTATATTGGGGTTAAAAAATATATAGCTATCACCGTGTAATTATGTTGCTTCCTGCATCTCTTTGGGTCAGCCTTCCTTGGCTAGCTACTTCTTGGCCCAGTCCTGGGCCAGCCTCTGGCCATTCTGGATACTGAGGCTGTGGCTGAGCATCACAGCTCTCCAGCCACTCTCCACAGCCTTGCTCCGGCATCATCTACTGTGCCTTGAGGGAGGGATTTTATTGGAAGCCAGATATTAGAAATAAAAAATAAGGTTATGTTATCCAGCATTTGGCAGAATTTCTTTGGCAATTGCAGGTGCAAGGGCTAACTCATTGTCTCTTCAGCTCAGGCTCAGCATATACAGGTTCTGCTTAGGTTTCAAAGAGGAAAAAATAATTTCAAATCCATGTCTTTCTGACTGCCCTATCAGTTCTCCTTTTTCTTGTTTAACTCCCTACTCAGACACACTTCCCCCATGCCCACTGCTTTCCATGGTCATCCCCTTTCCAGGTTAGAAAAGAGGAGTCACAGAGCCAAAATCTTTATTGTTTCCAACTTCCTTAACCTCTTTTTTAATAATTCTGAGCCAATCATGGAGCACTACTGGCTGTCATCCTTCCTGTACGGGCTTGACAGTGCTAGACCAGAGATCTTTTCCTTTACCAGGAGATCATTTGTGTCAACTGCATGGAATGTAAAACTGAATGCCTGTGAGTTCTGCCATTCATCATGCAAGGCATCTGACATTGTGTATAACTATTTTTTAGCAAAGACGTGATTTCTGCAGTTTATAAAGGCTCCCTGGTGCCTGTGAGAAGAATAGCAGTAATATTCAAAGGGAAGTTTATGAGTGATTTGAATATTCCTCCCCCATCCCAGTAATTAGATTTTAAAAGATTTCATGGAGTGAAGCAGCTTCAGAAACAACAGTTCTTTTCTTATTACTATCAGCAAGGGGTACCTGAAAGATGCTTAATGATTTCCCTCCCCAGTAATACAGTTTAATGCATAGAAATTAATCATGTTTTATAAAAGCTGATGGGCAACACTGATTTTTACAAGTGACTGTTTCATTAGCTCAGATATTTTTATTGATTAATCTAATGGTAGGTCCAAAGCAGATCTATTTGTCTTATCACAGGATTGCTCAAGATGTGTAGCAGCCACTGCTACAATTTGTTCAGTGTGGAATATGTGCTGTACTACAGGTTTTTGGTTCATATGCCTTTATTAACAGGAGGATTACGGATTTCTGTGGTTAAGTTTACCTGATTGTATTAGTCTATAATGTGAGAGAACCAGTATTTGTGTGTGTGAAACCAGTTTTCCTTCAATGGCATGAAGGTCCTTGAAACAGCCTGTTTTGTTCTGAATGCTTAAATGGCTCTACGATTGCATGTACAGTGCTAGGTAAGTCTTATTTCTCTAGCTGCTGACTTGTACTGGCTGCTTACTCAAATAACAGACACGATTAAACAAAGTGCCTTGAAAGTGTACTGACAAAAACTGGCAGCATTATTTCTGCCTGGGCTGATAAACAGTACTTGATTTCCCCCGAACCATCCTACCACCCACGCTCCTTCCGGCTATAAGTGGGATGTCATGGCAAAATGACAAATGTTCCCTCTAATACTTGTTCATGATAAACTGCTTCACATTTCCTTCTGAGGAAATGTGAAATTCTTAAGTATGATAATTCCTTCAGGTTTTCTACATTTCACACAAAAACTTTGATATTTCATGATCTTCTCTTTGAAAATGTTAGTGTTGTGGTACAACATGTTATACCACGTCCATAACTCTCCTGGGGAAAATCCTCATATATGTAGGGTTTCTAGATCACGAAACAAGGCACATATATTGTATAATGTTTGTGCTATTGGAATAAGTGATATTGCAAGGGATGTTATAATTCTTCTACGGTGTACTTGGGATATGTGAGTAGTAACAAATAGTTAAACCAAGCTTTGTTTGCACAGTCCAGGTATAGAGAAGGTCGTTTACATGGGCAGATCCTCCTTGCACTGCTGTGGTGGTTTTTTAATAGATGGGATGAGAGTAGGTAGCTTTCTCCTTTGCACACACCTTCTATTCACATTCCTGACCTCATTCCGTGAGACCAGGGATCTTCTTACCCGACTCAGCTGACTTCCTAATCTTTCCTTGTTGAACAAGGCGAATCTTCCCCCAGTCTTCATGGATAACCTCTCTAGCAAAATTTCTAAGGGATTATTAAATATCTGGACTGTGAAATTGTGTGGAGACTTTTGAAACAGAAGTGGAAAGATGTAAACTCAGCACATGCATTAAACTATTTGAGGTCTGTAACATGTAAGGGATGAAGTAAACTTCAGACTCCATTTGTAGGAAAATCAGATCTTTTGAGTCAAAGGTTCCATGGGTTTCTGTCTGAGACCTTGGGCAAGCGGGACGTTAACTTGCCTCATTGCAAAGGTTGGGACAATAAATCTCTGCACAGGTAGGAGCCCCTGAGGCACTGGGGCTGAGGAGGACTACAGCCGGGGGATGCACTCAGAGCATGCCCCTGAAGAACAGAGACAGGCAAGGGGCTGTCTGGTGCACTCAAGGGCCAGCCTGAACGGGGGACCTTTATACACATTTCCCCAAAATCTTAATGTATCATTATAATAACTGAATTGTACTTTAGTGGGAGGCTTGTGATGAGGTTTCTTGCTGGGTCTTTTCTCAGCAAGGAGTAACATTGCCTGAGATTTACTTCTATTGCTACAATTTATCAAGGGGTATTCCAGTTCATCCGGTGTGCGTGACACATGGCGAAGTAGGTTAAGACGAGAAATGCGTGACTGTTAATACAAAACAATTAGGCATGAAAATTTGGAATAGACCTTTAGAAAAGTGTCAGTCATTTTAACTGCACACAAGTTTATTGTTGATGGATTTTTTCCATACAATCACAGCATTGTAAAAAATCCTTTAATCAGAAACTTTTTTTTTTTTTAATCATGTTTCATTTTCAGTGTCTAGGTTTTACAAAAAGCTTTTTCTTGATTTTTTGGACTTTCCCTCTGTTTAAGTCTTAATCCTGTCCCTTGCCATTACTTTTTGTGTCTGGTTTTAGAATTTTCCTTGTCTTTGCACCCACCAATGCCATTCCCTGCTTTGAAAGTGAATGATAGTTATATACTCTGAGTACAACTTTATCAGCAGCTGTAGCTGCTTTTGAGCACAAATGTTATGGCGATACCATAATTCTTTACTTGCTGGTAGGAAAGTAATGTAGGACTTTGCCTTGGTCAAAATACATAGCATCTCCTGTTTATTTCTCACCCAGTAGGGGTTTTACACTGTCAGTGACCTAATGTGTTTTTGAAAAATCCAAATTTTAGTAACCTTTAGCGTTTAAGGATTCAGAAATTGATATTGTTCGATTGAACAATTGTTCAATCTAGACACTAGATCTAGAAAGATTAGAATATAGGAAATCTCAGCTTTTCTCTTTTTCTGAAAAAGATAGATCTCCCCTTGTAGTCTTCTGAGGCTTCTCTGCCTTCTGTGATTTCTTTTAAATTACTGCCCATGTTTCAAAGGTTATTTGAATGGATCTTTTTTCTGTGTATAGCTTGCCCTTCAGGCAACTTGCACCCCTTTAAGCATCATGCAGATAATCCAATACTTTTGATAACTCTTGCCAGTTAGATACCAGAGAGAGTTAGAGATACAGGAGGAAGAGAAGTACAGCAGCAAAAATTTCATCATAATATTTACACATTCATATAACTCACAGTGCCGAGGAACCAGGAGTCATTCTTCAGTTTGGCAAAGCCTTTCAGTTTTCTACTAATAAAGAGTTTATCCACATGAAAACACAGTAATTCCTTAAGCGTTCTGTGATGAATTTCATCAGGCCCCTAACCTGAACTGTTTGACCTCATATAAATATTTCTCTTCCTGGTTTACCCCCCCACCCCCCATACTTTGCCCTGTAGTCTTATCTTCATGTCAAAATTAATTTTAGGCATGTTCGCAGAGCTGATTGCAGGCAGACTTGAACTTTGTTCCCACCGGGAGCCAGCTGGCTGGAGGCCAGCTCCGGCCATGCTGCAGTGCGTGAGCTGATGAGCTGCACCTCTCAGCAGGTCCCATTATATTCAGCCGAGCACCACGCAGGCAGGGTCACGGCTCGCAGTTCAGAGGCAGCTTGTGCCTGCCCAGTTCAAAGCATCAGCGAGGAGAGCTCACTCTGGCTTGTCATTCCCTGGGCAGAAAGACCTTTATCTGACCACAGTCTCCCTCCTTTGGGAGACTCAAACAAGGAAGGCATCTAATAATCTTCTGTACTTATCTGTACTGTTATCTGAACCCCTTTCTCATATCATAATATTTGCCTTTTGCTGGGGTTTCTTTTTTGACTTACCTGATAACACATTATTGAAACCTTTTATTATGACTTATCCTGTGCTTTGCTAGTTAAAACTCATGTTCTTTTTTAACTTTTCTGCTTTTATCTCCAGAGACATGGTCGTGCAGGGGGCCTAAGACTTGTCCTGAGCAGCATACGCATTAATTTGTGCTTTTTCCATAATCTGTTTTTCATGTTTATTTGATTGGAGATTGCCAGTGTGGTTACACTGGCCCGTCACTACACTTCCTAAAGGTATTTGGACATTTAATATGGTCTCTTTCAATTACTGTCATCTCCCTTCCATCTCTTTGTCCATCGGTTTACTTTGCCGAGAGACCTCCTCTGCCAGTTGGCTGAGCCTGCTGGCCCTGGTGCTGCCGTGCTCGTCTTTGCAGAATACCAGTCTCATCCTGCAGTTGCTTTCACTCCAAGTACTACACACCTGCTAAGTCCTGGTCAGGTATTCTCTAATGGAACAAAATCTGCTTTGTCTGTTCCCTTGAAAGTTTCATTCAGCTTTGGAAAGGATAAAAAGTGTCCTTGGTGCATTTTCACGCTTCTCAGCACTTCTCTGAACTGACTCCGTTAGAAGCAGGTCCTGCCATTGGGACGCTCCTTTTCATCCTTCAGAAAAGCCTTGGACACCTCTGCCTCCTAGTGAGCATTTCACAAATTTCACAACATTGAGGATCCTGCCCCTTTCCCATATTCTGTTTAGCGCCCACACTCCTGCCACAAACAATGTGCAAGTCCCCATAGAAGTTTAATATGTTATTTTAGCTAAATACTGAAAACAGTAATATCAGATTTATCCTTGATTGATATAATGTCTCAGAGAGCCTGTCAGAACTACTTTTTTCAGTATTCTTGCTGGCTGGGGGTAGCTTTTCATGTATGTATGAAACAACAGATTCCTCCTCTTATATCATAAGCATATAGTCGTGAATATGTAGTATTTCCTCCTAGCCTGATGTGAAATGAATGCCAAAAGCAATTTGGGGATTTGCTCAAAATCAGAAGATGGAATTAATTTTTTAAAATCAGCTGGGATGGGAGTATATGTTATTTGTCAAGAGAAATCCTAAGTACGTAGAAGGAGCCTTAATATGGAATTTGCAGCAAGTATACCCACAATTGGAAGAATTCCTGACTCTACTTCTGAAAGGGGTCTTCCCCTGCACCTTTCTCCAGCCATCCTCCGCCATAACTGTACTCCCCTCTAAATAAAATCTGAGCCACAGCCAGTTTCAGCTCAGGAGCTACCTGAGCAAACATGGTTTCTATGTATTTAGTAACCCTCGCTGCATCCTTTTTCCAGAAGCTCAGCTTGAACCTGGAAACAGAGGTTACAGTTACTATTAGTGAGAAAATTATCTAATTGTGCTTTTCTTCTTGGGCCTCTCCCGAGATACACTTCATGCCTCTAAGGAAAGACTGTGCTCCATCCCCAGGTTTGAAACTGTATATTTAAACGATGGTGACTTTATGGTTTATGTAACTGACATTGTTAAATTACTTTTATAGCTTCTTGCTTCTCCAGGATTTGCTGAGTGCTGCCGTTCATTGTTTAGGGACTCCTCTTCTTCTTTCCATTTGTGCTTGTATTGGTCACTGATTTCAGTGGCACTGCAAAGGAATAATTGATAGGAGAACAACTTATTGCTGCTCCAGTACAGAGCACAAAACAGCTTACAAGAAACACATCTCAGCCTTTGAAGTTAGCTTGTGATAGTTTCTTTTTTATCCTCGAACTCGTTGCTGTTGCTTGATAAATAGCAAGTTCTAAATTGCTCCTATTAAAGTTGATGGGTCATTGTTACAATAGAGAGAGATTTTTCACAATATATATTTAACCTGACAGTAGGTGTGAATGTGTTACCCTTCAGCCCTGTTGGTTTCTAGATGAACATTAAAACAGTTTTGAGGCAAGTGAGCAGCAAGAGAGGTTTCCACTTTGGCAGCTGGGATATCTTTGAGAAAAAACAGTAAGAAACAGAGAGTAAAGCAGAAGTTCTTCCTAAGGAAACACCTGTGTTTTGAAATACCACTTGGACCAGTCGACGTATTTAATGAGATGAACTGCTCAAATAATATATAATTCTCTCTATGTGTGTATGTGTATATATAAAAATATGTTATGTGTAAAATACTATAATCCATTACATTTTATCAAAAAGTTACCATTTTAAAAATTAAGTTATTTGTATGAAAAATGCCTACATGGTCTTATGTTCTTCATTTGGTAGAAGTGAATTATTTTAACAATGCTTTTAGCACAGTTTTAATAAGCATAGTTATTGATACTTCTATTGGCATTCCATTAAAAAAAAATCACATTCTAAATCACAACTGGTAAACAATTAGGAAAAAAGAATAGACTTCAACAAATGAAAAGAACTTTGATAACTTTATGAAAACACATTGTGTTTAGTGGCATTTTTAAACAAATAACTCCTAGGAAAGAGTATTGAATATTAATATATACTAATGAAAGCTCTCCAAAATCAAGAACTGAATGTACCCAAAAGTAACTTCTGTCTTTCACCTTCTAAACCTGATTCTTGAGGACACGTGAGAGGTATGTTGCTAGGGAAGATGAAAAAGACAACCTCACTACCTAACCTTGTGGTTTTTATTCCCTTAACTTTAAGAATAAAAGGAACACTCTGTTCTTCTTTTTCAATGCCATTCTGACAGTAATGCCATAAACAAGCGTACAAAAGTAATTCTCTGGTTTTATGCTTATTTCAAAATTGTCAAGTTAACAATACAATAGATCTACCAAAAATGTAAATTGACTCTGAAAACCAGTATCAATCCAAGGACTGTATAATGCTTGCATTGTCTAACTTGAGTTCCCCACTTTTTTGTTTTGTCTATAGACACCCTATTTTTGGCCATCAAATTGTTGGGAGCCGGAAAACACAGACTATGGTCAGTGTAGAAATCTTTCCTATTTCTTTCGGGAATTATGTATTATATGAATGAACACATCATTGTAGTCTGTCTTGTTTAATCATCCCACTGTTAAAAATATAATTACATGTCATGTAATTCCTGTGCAAGAATTGCTGATATCAAAGTGAATGTGTTGTTACTTTTTTCAAAGTTTATTAAAAGTTTATTAAAGTCAGATTTGGAGTTGATCTGAGGGGAAAAGAAAGAAGCCTCAAAACTCATCAAAACCTACCTTGCCATTTACATATTCTGTGAGCTGCAGGAAGTGTAATTATTTACAGTGACAAAGTTTCAGTGAAGCAGAGGACACTTTATTGATGGTTGTGCAGTAGTTATTCTCAGATTCAGACCCAAAGATGGGCCTAGTTTAGATCACTTTTTTCTGATATACACTGTGTGGAAAATGATTTATGTTGGAAACTAACGTGGTTCTAATATGAACTGTATTATTTATTTGCCTGTTTCTTGAGTTTTTAGTCATAAATTACACATTGTAATTGCTGGTGTGTCCTTAGACAGGAAAACCTGAAGATAAAAGTTAGTAAAGTATTAAAACAAACTCACAAAAATTATAACCAAAATTAAGTCTTCTGTACACCACATAGAGACCTAATTTTTAAAGAAAATGGATTTTCTGTGTGCAATACCCTATTCATTCTAATCCAGACTTTAAGACCTCAACTCATCTAAAGACCAGGTCCCTTATTTAGGTAACTAAGCATGTACATGATAGCTTACCTTTTCAAAAACTCAGACTTTGAAAGTCTCTATTTTTGGAAATTTAGATGCATGTTCACTTGTAATATGAGTTCAATGTCAGCCCTTGGGACCTGAAGACCGCAGGGATGGATGGTTCCAATAGACACTTCCTTCCTTTGAACAGCAGACACAGTTTAATTTCAAATACATTGCTAGATAAAACAATTTCAAGCTGAGACTCTCAGCAGAGCTGAGTGCCTTCAAGGTAGAGTTTGAAAATGGTGACAGTTTCCTCATTCTATAGAAGGAGAAAAATGTTCATCTTTCTTTAAAGAACTGAGGTTTGAAGATGTCCAACAAGTAGTATTGAAAGCAACAAAGGAGGAGTAATTCATTCCACACCTGAGTGATTAGCCACTCCATATGAGGAAATTAGTTGCTGAAGGAGAGATGCTTGATTTACCACTTATTACAATGTTTTTTTCCTTTCCTTGAAAGCGTTATTTGCTTTTCTCAGAGGGGCACTTCAGTATAGTCTTCTAATATGTTAAAGATCAGGAAGTAATTTGCTATGGTTTTAAGAGACACTGAGTTGTTCAGCTGTAATGTGTATTACATTACCAGGGGGATTTTAGTAAATAAATATATGCTTAACAGGTCTGAACTTGAGATCAGGCTGAGAAAGTTTCTATTAATATCCTTTAATCTAAATTCAGAGACTCTAACTTTCTAGTCACAGCTGATCACTGGATTAGACAATGAACTACATACCTTAGTCAGTAAATAGAAATCTTGTATAACCTGTCCAGGTTTTGCATGCCAGAAATACAGAATTAAACTTGGGATCAGTTTCATCATCATGCAGGGAGATGCCTTTGTGAACAGTAAATGTACTCATTTGAGAGCTTTTGATATTTAAATATAAGACCTGTAAAATACGTTCCAGTTGGTGAATTTAAGCTCTTATGTTGCAGAGGGGTGAAGGAAGGGAAAACCCCAACCCTGCCATCTCGTTGTTCATTCCAAGCCATGAGCCAAAGGTACAAGCCTGTAAGAAACCCATCTGCAGCTCCCCCATGCAACAGGGTCAGAGCATTGCACTAGATCTACCAAAGGTGGCCGTGTGTTACTAGAATCGGCTAATGCTAGAGCTTTCGCAGGAAAATAAATTTTTAAGACAACTTTTCAATAGCGTTCTTATTAGGTTGGCATCTTCCCAGTCCCAGAAATTATCATTGTGGCCTGAGGATTTTTTTCCAATACCTTTCTATGGATTAAAGAGAGGGCAGAGAAGCGGAGAACTGAATACAGGTGTTTGCAAAAAAGATTGCATAACTGTTGCAAACAATGGCCATCAGAGGAATAGAGAAAAATTGAACAGATAATATTCAAGAATCCAAAATAAATCTAAAGTATGATTGAAACAATTTGGGGATACTAAAGAATAAATTCCACCCCAAATACAGTCCAAAGACATTCTGCAGATTTTCACAGTAATTCTTTTACTTCCTAGAAAATATAATAAATAGAATTTTTGTTATGACAGATATGCAAATGCATTTTGTTCTTGTCATGTATTATGGTGCTGTGCAGCGCTTCCATTTTCATGGACTTGTCCTGAACAAGCTTGAAACAGCACTTCCTAAAACTAATGACTATAGTCTTTCAAGGCCAGCAAGAAGTAGGCTTTCTGTGGAATCTTACTTTATCAAAGTTATTAACAAGGCAAACCACTTTTTTTGGCGTTGACCTCATTTTACAAATCTTTGAAAACAGACTACAATTTTATTTTAATTTAAAAATTACTCCCAACCATTTACCATTACTCACCCATAGCTGGGCTACTGTCCAGAATGTAGCATACTGCCTGGAAAATAATTAATCTTAAACTAGAAATTAAATGAGATTGAGATACTGTATGGGTTAGTTTATTACCAAAGCTAACTCAGAAACAAATAATCTTTACATCTTTGCATAATATGTTAATCTCTCTAAAATGTAATTTCTTGTTCCACATGAGCTTGGAATATCAAATATTTTCATTAAAAATATTTACCTGAAGAAAATATGAAGAAAAAAGACAGGAAAACAGAATCTTCCAAAATGACAAGAACTGCAGACCCGCTCTCTTAATAAAGATATAGGGCAGTACTATGTCTTGGTGGCAAAAAGAGGGCTTGGATTAATTTATTGTATGTCAAAGTGGAATTGTGTAGCCTTTGGTTTTGATTATAACTATCAAAATATTGACCATCTGATCATTCTGAATTTACTTAAGAAACTTTTTTCACAAAGTGCTGAAAACCTCCCTCCTTTTCCTCTGAAAATCATGTTATAAAAGATCTCAAGAGAGAGGCCTCAAATTGCAAATAATTTTTAAAAAGGCAGGTTCTTAGGTTCCATCTGTTGAAGGTACCCATTTTATTGCCATATGTCCTGGGGTCCACCCATGCGGGACATGTTGTTCTGTGTAGAATCCCATTGGTTTCAGTGGGATTTGATTAATGAAAAGAAGTGTCCACATTAATAACAACAACAACAATAATAATTTTAAAGGCCAGTGTAGTTCAAATCACTTTGTGTTTCCTGTGAGTTAAGTCATGTTCTGGAATTATGATTTGGTTTTCTGACAAATGGAATTGGATCTCAGTTCAGAAAGCTGGCTCTGGAAATGAAAGCAGCTAATGGCTAGAGCATGTGACCTACATGTAACCATATTCTCTTTTCTTACAGGTGTAATTTTGTAACTGACAGAATTTTTTTCTGGGAGATTAAAAACAGTTTGTGTCATTAAGAATTAATTAAATATGGAGACTTGTTAAGTCCGTTGCAACTCAGAAAGGGGAAATATAATGCCACATATGAAATTGTTATTCCATATGCATTTGGCCTCAGTTCTCAAGGGACACATCAGGTTCTCTTGGAGGTTTAGTGACTCACAGCTGTTGCAAATTTGAGGAATTCAGTTCCTTACTGTTCTCTTTTTTTTGAATTACATAAATAAGAAATATGAAAAGTTAAGGAAAAATTCCATTCGCAGCAAAATAACAATTATTTTTGTGATTGAAAAGCTCAAGTCTAAGCCTAGGCAAACAAATGAACATAGTTGTGAGAAGGTAAGAGGCTTATAAGAATTTCAGACATATAAGACATGAAGAAGAATTAGTAACTTTCGCTTCTTTTCTCTAGTGCACCTTTGTTGATGGTTAGACTCAAAAGTGTGTGTGACTTACACCTTTTCTTACACTTCACTGCATATTAAAAAAAGTATGTTTAAAGGAGAGACAGAATAAACTTTTGTAAGTGCAGAAGTCAGTGTTAGGGAGGTTTGGACTAGTACTAGAAGGCAACAGTCAACTGCATCTATATATTTGTAAAAGGATGCTGTTTCGGCCTTGTAATTTCATGTGTGTGCATTTCTCCCAAATAACTTAAAAAAGGAGGATTGCAGAATCTTGGTAGATTATGGAGAACACAGTAAATAACTGATAATGCTACATGAGTCTAAAAGCATATGACCATGTGATCTGTAAATGATGCTAGATAAGATTATTTTCCTATATATTCAAAGCAAAGTCTTAAATTCTGCTGCTGTGAAGGACAAATTTTGAAAACAGATATATTTTCAGTAGCTTTCCAGGTAAACTCATTATAGGGAAAAAAAAAATCCTTAATTAACTGCTCCCTTTAAAAGTGTCAGCTCCCTGTCAGATAAGTGCTGCCTGTAAACTGCTGGGGCAGTTCTGTAGATATTCATGACTCTGTTATCCAGTCTGATTTAGAGCAAAATAAGGAAATCATTTACTTTTGCTATGCAAAAGTTGTTGTCTCATAGCTGTTCTCCAGCATCTTTATGAAAGCAAGAATCTGTCCTTCTTACATTTTCTTGATAATCAGCTAGCATGTCAGTCTGTACAAAGCTTCTTTCCTAATGATACCTTCTTATCACCTAAGAGTAAACTGACAGGGACCTCTACTTGAGGTCTCTGTCTGTGCTTGAGCAAGTCCATCAAAGAGCTACCAAGACGAACAGGGGACTGGAGCATCTCCCTTATGAGGAAAGGCTGAGAGACTTGGGTTTGTTCAGCCTGGAGAAGAGAAAACCGAGGGGGGAATCTCATCAGTTCTTATAAATATCTGACGGGTGGATGTCAAAAGGTTGGGACTGGACTCTTTTCAGTGGTGCCCAACGACAGGACAAGGGCAATGGGCACAAGTTGGAACACAGGAAGTTCCACCTCAATATGAGAAAAACTTCTTTCCCATGAGGGTGCCAGAGCAGGGGCACAGGCTGCCCAGGGAGGCTGTGGAGTCCCTTCCCTGGAGACATTCAAACCCCGCCTGGACGCGTTCCTGTGCCCCCTGCTCTGGGTGTGCCTGCTCAAGCAGGGGGGTTGGACAAGACGATCTCCAGAGGTCCCTTCCAACCCCCTGCCATTCTGTGATTCTGTGATTCTCTGTGTTCAGCCGCTGCTGCTCCATTCTGAACCATGAGCCATCGCACCTGGCTCATCTGCCTCTCCTCTGCCGAACTTGCAGTCATGCTAAAGAGTACATAGTGCACAAAAAGTAATTACAATCATACATCATGTTTCTCACATGCTGAAAATTTTCATATAATTTTCTCTCTAGAGTCTGTTGCCCCTGTATTTTATGTGCCAAGCTCCAAATCCCTCTATGGAAATTTGATTGGTTCAGGAATTTTCTCTCTCATTTGTCTTGCTGCACCATTTTCCATGGAGTAACTGGTTAGAAGGAGAACTGTACAGAAGATGCATTATATACTTTCCTTGCCCAAATGCTCAGGCGGGATTCCCTTGGCAACAGCTTATTAGTAAACGATTTGTGTTTGAGAAATACTAAGCCCTATTGCTTAGCTGAACTCTGCTGGAAAACTGCATGTGCTCAGCATCTCTGGAAATCAATCCATAAATATGAGTCAGTAGCCTGGGGCAAAACTAGTAGCAGAGTAGCATTTTCTTCGGTATAAATTGTCAGATATGAATAAAAATTTATTTGTTAAAATTTATGCCATAAGAATGAGGATAAATTCACCAATATAGTGTAAATAATCTCTGCAGTTCTAAAATCTTGAATCTTGATGCCCAGTTCTCATTTTTTCAACAGCTAGTGTCAGCCAGAATATGTCAGCAATGACTCCTGCAAGCAACCCTCTTAGGTCCTTAATAGAGCTCCCTCCTTTAAGAACCTGTCTCAAAGTGTCTCAACATTTTCTGGATTTCTAGGTGTTGTAAGAAACAGACTCTTTCCACCAGACTCAAGTAAAGTACTGAATTGTTGCCAAGACTGGGTTGTGGCTCCTTAAGTGAGTGACTTTGCTTTGAGAAACTACACATGCAGAATATATTGACTAAGATCTTGATGGCAGGACTAAACAAGGAGTACAGTCTATCAAGGAGAATCATCCCTCAAGAAAATGTGGCTGGGGCCAGTGCTTGCTATGCACAAAATTTAATCTGGGCAGAACCAAATCGAATGAGCTTTAGGAGAGAAACTTGCGTTAGCAGCAAGATGGAAGAGGTGACCTACAAGGTTTTCTTCCACTCTGAATCCGTATCCCATTACATTTCTCTGCAGAGCTACATAATTCACTCATTAGAAGCTATCTCTGTCATATAAATGATGAAAAGAAAGTCTCACTTCACCAAGTATGTCCTGAATTTTGTTCTGATCCTTGTTAATTCTGACATTGACAAACCACTGCAGTGAGAGCTCTGTAAGCAGGAGGCATTTCCTGAAAAGGCTTTCCAGTCAGCTCACCACTTCAGACATTCGGACTTACCTGAATTTTCTTTCCATGAATGTGTAACTTATTTCCATAGTATGTGGAGCATGGAAAATGCGTTTGGCCAATGCATTTGTATGCACGCATATGAAAAGGTAACTGACTCAAGTACATGTTTTCTCCATTGATATTTTAAAAGCATTGCTTTAAAAGCGTCAATAATCTGCATCTAGGCCCCTATAAATAGACATAAAATTTATCAGAATAAGTTCTGAGATTTATAACCATAACTCATAATTTTCAGAATTGATTTCAAATTACTGTATTGAGTAAACTAAATAGGTTTGTCTGTTTCATTATCAATATGGAAATTAGAGCTGTCAGCCCATGAGGGGAACAGTGACAACAAATGCTTTTTTCTGTAGTCATGCACTGTGCCAGGTGGGCACTGGGTAATTGCCCACTTTGTCAAGTAATTGCCACCTTCTGATGCCATCCCTGTAGCTGATTTTTGCAGTTTAGAAGAAAATATCTCCATCTTCTGACATCCTCAGCCTTGCCTTGGATTGCACATGCCCGAAGTGGTCTTTATGCAAAATCATTGTATCTGGACTTGCTGCACCTTCTCTTCTTAGAAGCTTTTCAGCAAGCGTGTTTGAGTGCCCCTTAAATCTGAGAGCCTTAAGAGGAGGTAGAAAGACTTTTTTTTTTTTTGGTGCAAAGCAGGGTGTTAAATTCTTGAATGCAAACTGAAAGCATTATGATAACATCAAGAAGTATAAAATAATTCAATGGATGAAATTTTAAGTTAGATTTGACAACAGGATATTCTTTAGCTGATCCTATAGTTTTGTAGCTTGGGTGACCTCTCTTCCATACCTCTTTTTGTCACCCTGCAGGACTTTCCCAGGCCAATGTCATCTGGCAACTTTTGTTGTGTTGAAGATGAATTTTCCGTTTTCTAGTTCTTGCGCTCTCTGGTAGTGTGAAATTTTTCTTTCTTGCCCTTGTTTGTGTAAGAAATCTATATCAAATCTATATATAAATCTATAATCAAATTAAAAGTTAGAGAAATAGTGTGATCAAAGAGTGAAAAGTAGAGAAAGGGAGAAGTGGTTCAGAAGTTATGTTTTTGAACATTTGGCAATTCAAAGCATACAAGCTATCGTGGTCTTCCTTCTAACTTAATGCTATAGTCATTTACTAAAAAGCATAGTTCTTTTATAGATACACAAGGTGACCCAACTGTCCACGTAAAAGTTGTAATCATTTTTTTAAGACTAAGTGAGAATCAATAGCTGTTGCAAAGAGCAAAATTTGTTTGTTTTTTTTAGTTGAGTAAAAGCAGAGGTGACCTAAGGATGGTATAAATAGCCCTAGAAATCTTGATGTTTAAATAAGATAGTTAGCTTTATTTTCACCATCTTGTAGTCACGTTCTGTGCTGATTGTCCCATAATTCTCCATCAGATGCAAACACTTGCATGTGGAGGGAGTAGTTCTGTCTGCCATCAGTGCTCCAAAGGGCATTTTGAAACCCTTAGACCTTGCAGTACTTTATATTTTCTTTGCTCTTTAAATACCGACTAGGCATGTACACACTGACTCTGAAACCAGAATTTTGACTCACAGAGAGTATAAATTTAATCTGGCCTCAGTGGAGATAATGAGTGTTCGCTGAAAGTTACGCCCACCATCTGGGGCTGAATCAAGCTCTAACACCACTGGCACCAGGACAGTTATGTAAGGAGTTTAAGTTTGTGTACATGGTGGTGGACGTGTAGCTGGCATTATCCGTGGTCTTCAGAGGCCCAGTTGTACTTCCATTGAATTTAGCTGAGGCTTTTTCTCTGCTGTGGTGAGAGGGAATATTTAGTCCCTGTTTGGCAACAAATCTAAATTCCCCAGTTTAACTTTTGGGTGAAAGCTCCATTTTTTTTTCAGTAACGGTGTGTAATATAATATGTACTCAGTACAGTTTCCTGATTCTAGAATGAAACCTGTTGTTATCACTATGATCTTATTTAAAGAAAAAATCTATAGAGGTTTCTTAGGAGCTTTCAAGTACAAGTAAACAGTCAAGAATAGGAAACAAAGGTTGCTAACCATTTGGGTTATTTGGGGCGTAACAGCTTAAAAACTTGAAAGAGTGAAAACCCGGACACCCTCTTAATGCAACTGAAACACTTTGCAACCTCACTTTAAGCTCTCACATTGCCCACGTTTTCTGAATGCCTGAACAGAATTTTCAAGAGCGAGTAGTCTGTATTTCCTGCACAGCTACCGAAGAGTGTTTTAGTACTGGTTTGTGGTTCATATGCCCATTTATAGACATCACTGACCACCTTTCATTATGAAATGTTGTGTATTAATATTGCCTTTAAAATTATTGGCAAATCTGTTTTCTCATGATAATCAGCCACTTCTAAAGCACAAGCTATAGCATCTAATATGTAATTCACTTTAGTGGAGGCAATTATGTTGACTGAAAAATCCATCAGAATGCACTGGCTCTAAAAATAACGGTGTATGTGGCAGTCCATGTTTAGCAAATAGAGGTTATTAATCAGACCCTGTTCCTTGCATATCATTCATCCACATGTTAAGCATTTTTCAGCACCCTTGTCAGGGAGTGGCAAGAGCAGTAGTTCTGCAAGGGAAGGTAAGCAAGAACCGAGGGTGGCAACAGTGCAGGCAGGCGCAATGTCCTCACTGACAAAGTCTCAAGCGATCAGGAAGTTCCAAGGACAAGCCAGGAAGCCAGGGCAGCGTTGGTAAGTTACAGGGCTGGTTAGAGGCATATCTACAACATAGCTCAAGCCAGGGCTAGGGGAAGTATCTGGGTGTAAGCACAGCTCCTGGGTGCAGGGGGCCTCACTGGAGACCCTGGATGCACTGCTCAGGGCAAGTACAGTTCCTTGGTGTACTGAGAGCCCTGACCAGGCCCTTTGTGGGGTAGATAAATAAAGAAGGATATACAGAAATAGAGGAGCTTTTAATTGGAGACCCTTCCTGCAGATTGTATTTCTGCATGAATCTGTAAAACCACTGACAGCTCATACAAACCATGGGCTTAGGAAGCAGACACCATCATTCGCTGAAATGCTGAGAGCTCCTGACTCTGCTTTGGGAGGGACACTGACTGGCGCCCTCCCCAGATCCTCAAGGTCAGCCTACTGGACACATGCTGGTGCACGTTCTGGTGCAGGAAAGGAGTGGTACCTGCAAAAGATGGGAGTATCCATATTTCAGCTCCCATTTCTCTAAAAGTCAGAAGAACAAAACCTCATTTCTTACTGTCTTCAGATATTCTGGCTGAAAATGAGATTTTCACATTCTTGCTTCCCAACATGCTAGTGACTTTTGTTACAGACAAGCCAGAGAATATGATAAGAGTGTGAACGGGGGAATTCAAATTCCTGAGCTGCTGCCAGCTTCTTGTGTGACTACAAGTAGCTCTTAAATAGATCCTCAAACATGCACTCCTATAATAAGGATGTAATTGTTAGCAGGTAGCAATAGCAGTAAATTGAGTCAAAGAGCAGGAATGTCCTATTTTCTTCTACACTAGTGGATATGTCATATTTCCCAAATAACTAAATCTTTCTTGGGCATAATCTGCCTTATCCACACTGGCACGTAGAAATATTTCTGACATAAAGAATCCAAGCCACAGGTATTATAACCTTGAGGCTCCTGAAAGGGGAGGAGGGGGAGGGTGGGGGTGTGGAGGGGTCCTGTATATTCCAGAGAAAAAAGGTCTGAGTGATGAATATGATTTTTTTTAAGTCTTGGCTAAGATATGCTCATAACAAAAACCAAATGTTCTTGGACTATTTTCTATGGATTTGGAGCAGAAAGGGTCATTAAAAGAACCCCACAGGGAAAATACTGCAGTACAGTCACACAGTGAAGACAAGAGTTTTCTTAGACACAGTATTAGATTGAGTGTGGCAAGCTAATTCCCCTCTCCTGCTCCTGGTGACCTGGTGGTTGTTTTGCCAACACTGAGAACTGTGATCTGAAGATCCTTTTTTGTTAAAACCCATCCTGACAGAAAGATGGACAGTCAGCCACCTCTGCAGCAACAATTTTTGTTGGAGGTAGAAGGAGATCCTAATCCCCAAATATACCCACAGTGGGACTAAGGAAGTGCTAAACTAACCAAAGGTGCCTATACAGGGACCGTGAGAATGGGGTTTACAAGGGCTTAATCAAGTGCAGAGAACAGGGAGTTCATTTTGTTTCTGTTCAGATGGTATTAGAATGGTTGGACTAGACAAAATTTGATCCCTGGAATTCTCAGGACTGTCTGCACATTTCTATTAAGTATGTATTTTATTGCTAATATTTTCAAGGTGTTTAGGGATTTTTTTTTTCTTCTTCAACAAAATAACTGATTTTGAATGAAAAGACAGGAAAATGCTTCACTGTAAAAGGAGCTAAATGACAAAGACCATCTCTCCTCTCTCCTCAGTATTCCTTTACCACCGTACTGATTTTGGATGCAACCTAGGTACAAAGGTTCATCCAGAATTCATCCCCTCATCTTTTTGTGACATTTCAGCATGCATGCCAATGTATTAGTGTAAGTGTATACTAATATTAAAATGCATGGAAACTGAGGCTACAGATACTGTTTGTCTGCCATACTTGGTGTGTGATGTGGATTTGTATCTGTATGTGGATTTTGTAGGTGCAGAATTTGCTTTGTAACCAGAGGGGATATGGGAATGCAGGGAATAGAGAAAGAGACCAGGGCTTCTTATGGGAGTGGAAAGTGAAAAAGTATGAAAGAAAATAGACCAAATAACACACAGAAAATGGGAGAAGGGGGAGGGGGAAGAAAAAAACTGCATTAAAATATAACTTCATTTTACATCAAGTAACACCTGTAACTGCAGCTGGAGTCATTAGAAGTGCTTGTCATCAGTTCCGCTGAAACAGCTTCCACTGGAGTGGTTTTGCATCCATTTGCAGGTGACTTGTCAGAAATAAATATTTATATGGAATTGTAAAATATAATTGGTTTGAATACCTTAAAATCAAAGCTATATATAAGACAAGCACTTCCTTCTTTCTAGAGACTACAAGACTTAGGTTCCTATGTCAAGTTATTCCTCTTTGCTCCTGTAGCAGACAAGCTGGCAGTCAGAAAGCAGGAACATTCCTAACCACAATCAGTAAATATGGGCTCTTTTTGCTGATTGTAGAGACCACAGATAAGTTAAGGTTTTCTTACCACTGATCAAAAGGTTCCCCCATCTCACACATGAGGAGGTGCTCTGAAGTAATGAAGTGGGTAAATACTGCGCAATAAGCAACTGTGCTGCACTCATTGCTTACTGGTGGGGGAAGCTGTATGATATTCAGAGTTGATGGAAGTATTTGCTGCTGGATAAAGTCTATTGGAAATGGACTTCATTAAAGTGTACTGGAAAGCATAAAGAATTCAGGATCAAGCAACATGATGCAAAACACTGCACTGTTTATGTAGTCTTAAGTTTCATTTTCATCCCTGCGTCCTCTCAGTATTTAGCTGTCAGCATTCCATTTTATTAGTTAAGACTCTGCTCTGTCTGAATGAGGTGGAGGCAGAGCAGCTCTGCTGAAGGATTTTGGATCTAGAAAATAAATGAAAGAATATTTTTTCTCATTATATCTAATGCATTTCATTTTTTGGTCCCACTTTTTCTGTTTTAAATATTGATTATAGCAGACTAGTCTGCATGAGACTTGACTTTTATCTGGAATTAATTTTTAACTGAAATCGTCATAGACTGAAATGTTGTGATTTCTAAATATAAAGTAAAAATAAATGAAACCATGTTTACACGTTCTTAAAAATCTATTTGACTAATGTAGCAGCAGCTCCTGATAAAACTCTTATACAATATGAGTTATACACACACAGTTCAGAAAATATTTTTGCCATTTTTTCTTTAATGTGCGAGTTCCCTGGCCATTAAACAACCTAACCCCAAGTATCTCGTGCATCTTGTAGATCAAAACAGTAAAATAGAGATGAAGCCTCTAGATTTCTGGTCTGCTCTGTTTGTGAGATAGTAGCAAATCCTGTGTTACTTTATTCTGTTCCAGCCGTTTACCTCTGCAAGCGGACAATGCAAAACAAAGCCAGGCTAGAGCTAGCAGACTATGAAGCTGTAAGTACCTGTGGAAAAGTAAATTTCTCTGCTGGACTTAATGAGCATGTGAAACAATGTTAAGCATGAGAATTACAGGGATTATGTGTGAAAATCTATTAGTTATCCACTTTTGCCAGCATGTGAGTCTGACAGTGCTCAGTAGTCATAAATGCTGTTTGAGAGACTGTAGTGAAGGCTAGCTGGGCAAAAACTGAGATTTTGGTCCATCTCTATTCTTACTCTGCTCAGATCACCATGGTGGGATCAGAAATCACTGTTCACAAATCCCAGATACACCCTGAGTGGTTGAAAGCAACTGTACTCTACACTGTGTAAAGTTTGATTGAAGGGTCTCTGGCAACATTTTCAAAAGCACTTGGTGGCTGTCAAGGGACAGCCTTGGTGGCAAAGAGGGTCAGACTAGAGGCACTTCTCAGTCCCTGAAAGGTGTGCTGTGCCCCAGGCAAGGTAAGATGATTGAGGCCAGGAAAGGCTGGAAAAAGAGGGATTAGCTGATGAGGATGGCACTCGCTAAGGAGAGAGATGTCTTGAATTCCATCCCGATCCCCCCCAGAAGTTCCTGAATTTTTCATGAAAATGTCAACATAAAATTCACGAACAGCCCTGGCTCTGCACTGAAAGCTGTCCAGCTGTGCTACTGTGACACGATAGCAGGATAGTCAGCCAGGCCTCTCAACACGCCAAAAACTCCAGCCGCAGCACCATGCTGACACACTTTATTGATTCTTCTGGCACAAGCTTGCTTTTCAGTGTACTGCACCGTGGGGTATGCATAATTTTATACTTACATGCCTTAGAAAATTCACCTCCAGTATACAAGCCATGAAAGCCTTTACTGGTACTGACAAGATCTCTAGAAAGCCTCCTCTTCGCTCGCTGCAGTCTTTATTTTCAGTAAGTATGTCATAGAGATACATTTTCAGTACACAGAAATACAGTTAAAGCAACACCTTTTGTTAGGAAGTTTACAGGTAATTTTTCACTTAGTCTCTGTAAAAGCAGTGCACAAAGGTAACTGGGGGATTTCTGGAGGAAGATAAGAACCTCAGCCATCTCCATGTGAACTGATTGCATACTGCTGCCATTTAAGCTAGGGGGAGGTTGGAAAAGCTCTGTTACAGACAGCGAACCTCTTCTAGCATCAGTGGAGGAAACAGTCTTGCTAAGATTTTACAAATCTTCTTCCTGTTATTATTAGTGGGCTGTAGGATATATACATTCCCTATACAGTAGTGAAGAACTATAGTCTACATTTTTTTAAAATTAGGATAGCTGTGGAGGTCTTGGAAGATTCCTGCACTACCAAAATATTGATAGGTTCTTATTATTGTATTTTAAATAAATTGCTAGGCAGCCAACATTGTTCAATGCAAACCGTTTGTATAGACGACTGATAGGGGTAGTCATGTGGATCATCCCGTACGGAAAGTACTGCTATTATCTTTCAACATTAGGTACTTTCTAAACAAGAATATTTCTTTGTATAATTACAGAATTGCTCAGCCAGCACCCAGTATATTAAATCCCTTCAGAAATCCCACGTTCTGCTGAAGGTTGCATCCACCTTTGTCATCAGAGTTCAAAAACTAAAATAGCTAGGGGATTCAAAAGTAGATAGAACTAGTATTCCACCCCATTTGGTGTCAAGCAAAGACTTCGTATTGGATAAGTAAGGTACATTTACAATGGCACAGATATCATGAGTTGTATTACATCTTAGGGGGGTGAGGGGAGAGATAAGCTAAAAGACATTAAAAAGTAAATAACTTACAACCTAACCCACTAAAACTGTGATGTATTTTCAGGAGAGTTTGGCCAGGCTACAGCGAGCATTTGCTCGGAAATGGGAGTTTATTTTTATGCAAGCTGAAGCACAAGCAAAGTAAGTTCCTTTGAAGACCAGGAGTTTTGGTTTTGCATGCTTTTTGAACGGGGAAGGGAAGGGAAAAGTGAACACTTCTTATGTTTAAAATTAGTCATTAACACGGTTTCTCTTAAATATCCTGTAACATTAACAGAGTCGACAAGAAGAGAGACAAGATAGAGAGGAAGATTCTTGACAGC
Source organism: Phalacrocorax carbo (assembly GCF_963921805.1). Taxonomy (NCBI): domain Eukaryota; kingdom Metazoa; phylum Chordata; class Aves; order Suliformes; family Phalacrocoracidae; genus Phalacrocorax; species Phalacrocorax carbo. Next base: position 9,081,057 of record NC_087515.1, on the reverse strand, counting down.
CAGGAGCGAGCGTTCTGGGATGTGCACCGGCCGGTGGTGAGTGCTGCTGGGGCCGCTCTGCCTGTGAGCGCGACCACTGACAAACGTCAGTCTCTGTGGAGCATTGGGGTAGCCTGGGAACAAGAAAAAGGGCTGTAGGCTGGTGATTGGGGCCCACTTCCCTTTTCTGCAGGATCTATACTGTATATCATTCTACTGTTGAAGACTGCAGATGAGTGTATACTCAGTTTGGGGTTGTCAGTGAATAGATTTGTTGTGTCTGATTTCTTGAATCAGAAGATACCTGTCTTTGACTATTACCATCTCAAAGGTTTCCCAAGGTATGAGTCACACAACAAAAATGATCAACATCATAGCCAAAAATACTTTTAAATATACCTGACTTTTTTTTTTAAATCTCCTTTTTTGCTCGCTAAGCCTTTCAACTTCACTCTGGTCATATTTCCAAGCTATTTTAAATGTACATAAAGGTTACATGTTATTGGCTTTGAGCTGTGGGAGTCATACACTGTCTAAACAAGATTCATCTGAGTTCCTTGTCAAAGTCCATCTGAAACAAAATTTAAAAAAAAAGGGTCTCACATAATCAACTACCTTTGAGAGCTAAACCTCATTTGAGAAAGAATGTCAAATGTCACAAAACTTCCAATTAAACTGTGAGAACTCAATATTCACATTTTTTTTGCTTTACCTCAGAATTATATCTGTTTCACTTAACTGGAGTTAAGCTTTCATTTTCTGTGTGCAGAGTTTGGTATCATTACCAATGAAACCACATATGGACTATATCTTCCACTGTGACACTGGGAAAGGTACTGATTGTTCTGGGGAAGTAACGTTAGGTGATGATACCTATAGAAGAGGTGAATACAGTGAGAAAGTTTTGAATAAAAAATTATAAACCTGGACATGGTCAGCTTGCATTTGTGACTGGAATTGAAAGAGCAGTAGAAGAAATGGATTTTTAGGTAGGATTTAATATGTCAGGTAGAGAAAATAATTTGAAGTGGAAGACTCAGACCACCTCATTAGATGCAAGAAGACTGGGACATTATTGTCTAGTCACTGGTGTAAAATAGGGAGGGAGGACAGACAACAATCTGCCATCTGATGTTGATGGGAGCTGCGTATAGAATAGACACAGAAAGTTTCTATGGACTTGAGAACTTTGAAGGTGCAGACAGGTTTTATATTAGCTGCAGAAATGGGTCTGGGAATTAGATGTTATTTCCAGGTTTGGAAGAGAAGATAAATTGTTGAAGTTTCAAGTTAAGATATAGGCAGACAATAAGGAGAGAATTAAAGTGACAAGGACAATAGGAAATTGAATCTGATTAAGGGCTTTGGCTGAACTGTGGATAAATCTGCCTGGTCCAGCAGAGGTTTTTAATCTGACTGTAGACATACCCAGGAAATATCAGAGGCAAAAGACTGGCTTACAGTCAGTAATGTAGGCTCCTGACTTTAGGAGATATAAATAGAAGAGTGGAGAGGTTCATACTTTGTCTAACCAGCTCCTCTCACTAGTTGCTAAAATACTAATTTTAAAAACATTGTTATAAATTTACCATCACAGTAAAATCCAGAAGCTTCTATTAAAAAGAATAAAAGATAAGAGGAATGGACTGAAAAAAGGAAGGTGATTCTAGAGCTAATTACAATTACTTATTGCTTTTCAAGCCCCACAAAAGCCCCCCCAAAACTCACAGAAATATTGCTGCAACTCTGGAGATCTAGTTTTGGAAAATTAGGTAATGTCTGGATAAGAATCTAGGGTAAATGTTTATTTTTATTTACAGTTTTTTATCTTCTGATAAAAATTCAGGGGCTAGGAGCAGTAACAATATTTTTCAAAATCCACCCCAATCATTTTTTTTCACTGAAAATGAATTTTGAGGACTATATATTTTATTATTTGGGTTTTTTTTGTTTGTTTGTTTAGGTGAGTAAATAAATATTTGCCAGGGTTTTTTTTTTTTTTTGCCGTGTCCTGATCCCTAGTTGCTTTATTTCTTACCTACCTGGCTACAGTGCTGGTACAGAACCTTTACATATAGAATATAATCTATGAATATTAAATTATTTTTGTATACTTATATATAATTTCATTTCAAAAAAAGAGATACCTTAAGGTGATGAAAAGGATAGAAGAGGGGAGCAAGCCATCAGTCCAAAACCATAGTGCGGTAGAGCACTACAGGAATGAGAGCCATGAAAAAAGAAGAGCTATATGACAGTGAAACCAGGAGAGTGTAACTGCAAAAAAGATCATGAACTGGGTATCAGAAATGTCACTGTGACTGATAAGTTTAAAATAAAGCAAATGAACCAAGGTTTGATGTGTAAAGAGTATGCCTCAAAAAGAATCTTTATTTCATAGGTCCCAAGTCAAAGTCAATCCTGCAGGTAGTTGCAGAAGCCCTAGAAGATTTATGCCATCGTCTGAGGGACAGACAAATGCTTGAAAGCCATCATGGCTGTTACTTTCGATCAGCTGGCTGCCTAGTGCCCACAACTTTTCCTAGGTTTTCAGGCAGATGATGCTTGGACATGAACTAGAGAAAGTGGATTTGGAGGGGAGTTTTTTCAAATAGTCACCTGTTCCTCAATTTTCTTTTGAGAGACAGTAGAACAGTTTTGATATCTCACTGACCAGTTTCCATTCCAATATTTATTTAACTGCACTTTCACTATGTATTTAATGTTTTATTTTGGTGTGTATTTTAGTGTAATGTGGATTGTAATCTTGGTAATTTCTGTCAATTCCAGTTGCTGCTTTACATAGAAAGATCTTAGCTGGCATCTAGAAAGAGCGTGACTGAGCTTCAAATGTAGGTTCTGCAGTCTGCAGAGACACGTGTGAACGACACTTAATCTTACTAGTTCAGATACCGATCATAGTAAAACCATGGAAATATGTGTCAGGAAGTGCTGTCTAAAATTCCTTGATATCCTGAGCAGCAGACCTAGGATAAAGTCCATGCCATTATTTCTAAGATAGCCAGTATGTAAGATAGGTCTGAGATTAATATTATTCACATAAAGTGACACATTTCGCTTTTTGATGGCAGAGGAAACATATCTTAAAAGCCTTCCTTTCCTTTCCACCTGCCTAGCAAGTGTATAATTTTCATAATTTTGAAACTTCTATTGATAACTGACTACGGAACAGAGCGAAAATTGGTTAGGAGGATTAGGGCATTAGTCAAAATGCAGTAACAAATCAAGCTAAACTGGGGAAGGCAGTTCCTTCCAGGCAAAAGAAATTAAGAAACTGCTCTTATTTGAAAAGAAATGTTGTGCTCCTGATTAAAGTCTTCATAAAAGAACTCATAGCTTTCCTGAATTATTATCCCTGTTTAAAACCCATAATCTTACACTTGTTAAAAAGGGACAAACAGGTACTAAAACAGTAAATCCCCTGAGACATTCCCAAACCCTCATGAAATACAGTAGGAGCAGAGTAGCTGCGGCTTGATGTAAAATTAACTCTTTAAGACAGAGAGCAAGGACTGCTGGTGTCTTGCTGGTACAAACACTTCACTTTTCTTCTTGAGCGACACATTAATGTAATTTAAATTAAATGCATAATAAAGACCTGTTGGGCGCTTGCTGAACTTCAAATTAATTCAGAAGATAATGGAGGAAGTACCCCTTTCTCCTGAAAGAAATTTGTACACCTCTTAACTTTCATAAATTGAAAAAAGCTTTTTATTTTCTCCAATGCCTCTGACCTTTGTCATCACTCAGAACACTGTTTGTATTGCAGTAATATTTAGCAGGCTTGTATGCAGTTGTTTTAAAAGGAAGATGGGAAATAGCAATAGTTTTCTAAGGTGGGCTAGAAAACTACACTGGTGTGTGTCCCTTTCCAAAGTTTAAACTCTGGCTCTGGTTTAGTTATACTGGGATTTAATAAAGCATGAGTGTGAGTCAAGGTGTGATCCAGTTCTTCCATTCTGCCATGGTTAAACCCGATCCAGAGGACTTCTGTTCCCATTGCTACCACCGGCTTGCTGAATGATGGTGACCATATTGCTGCTCTGTGAAAAGACTGAATAGCAAATATTGATAAAGGCTAGACTCAGTGATCTTAAAGGTCTTTTCCAACCTAAATGATTCTTTGGTTTTATGAAAAACAAACCCAATATTTGTGTGATTTACAATAGTAAGACAAAGTATCCAGGGTGGTTATGTCTGGTAAGGACAGCAGCAACGTTAAGGGCAAGCATGGGCTTGAGATAATTCACTGATGGTGTAAATTCAGAAATACATATCATTTCTGGATTTGGGGGTTTCATGCCATTGTTTTCTAGTAGCAAACTAGGAAAACAGTAATCTCTAAATTTTTTAAACCTTGTCACATATCCCACACCTTTTGCTTCACTCTCTATTTAGTTTTTTAATGAGAGTCTATCTCCAATAATATAATTTTATCTGTTTATGTTTTAAAATGGTATTTTATGTGGTCTGAACATGACCCTCAGCATCTGAGCCAACAGGTAATATTAGCGGGTGTCTAGGGTCATGCAGCAGGCACTTGTGGGTATTTGTTCTAGGTTTCTCCTTTTCTTTCCTTTCATTGCTTTTGTTTCTAATGACTTTTCCATCCTGTCCTTCAAGATCAGCCTCAAACACTCGGCAAAAGACTGAATTTAACTTGGCTAAGGTGGTGCAATCCTTCATTTCACACTTTACGTGCTACAGATCCTAGACTTTTCTGGGCCAATCACTTGTTTAGCCAGCGAACACTTCTGCCTGCTTTATCACAATATTTTCAGAGAGTTTTAAACATCTCCAGGAAATGAATGTTAAACTGGCCATCCAACTTCTCTAGTGATGTATCCACACACAATTTTCCTGTCTTCTTTTGCACCTGTTTCACTGTATATCCTTACAAGGGAGTTACCTCTCCAGCAGACAGGGAATGCAGCCAAAGCAGCAACTGGCAGTCTCAGATACTGCACTTCTGGTAATGAAACAAAGCCTTGTGCAATGTTTCATTTTCAGAAAACGGTTATAATGTTTACGATCCATATTCACATCTGTTTGAGGCAGTTATTTATAAACCTTATAGTTAGCCCAGTAACTCAGATCTTTATGGAAGAATTTGTACTCATATTATTTAGCATTGTTATTTAGTCTGGTATTTGAGTGAGGGTGGGACAGGTGGGGAAAACGAAGCCAGCTTTCTTGCAACAGTGCAACAAACTGAAAGTGCTCAAGTGAAAACTGAGCATCATGAAAAGGTCAGAGATTGTGAAATAGATAACTGATGAGATGGTGGAAGCACACAGGAAAATGAGATGATGTTATGGTTTTCAGTAAGAGCCGGTTCTGGTAGCAACAAGGAAAATAAGCTGAAGTAGTAAAGATAAGGAATTTTTTTAATAAGATCAATGTTTATACATTGATTTTTGTTTCTGTGTGAATTAAATTTGCTACTTTAATCCAAAGCATTCTGTTCAAGGATCTTCTTATAAGCCAAAAGGCAGATAATCAATTTCTAAATGTCACCTACATTTGACATCAACATTTTCAGAGATGTGGTCAGACTTTCCTGCTGTCACGCCTTTTCAAGTGAATTCCCTAAATTCTTCTGTATGGAATCCATAAAACACCAGTTTCCTGCCTTTTGGGATGAAAAAAATTTGAGAAAGCACTTTTGACTCTGAGTATCTAGCACAGGGGCAACAAACCAGATGATAAATTTAGCAGGTTTCCTTATGCAACAGTGTTGCAAATACTGGAATCTTCACATGCACAAAAATCACATTGATACAGACTTAACTGTAATTAATACTAAATTAGGAATTATTAGATATTAAATTAAATTTCAAAAAGAATTAAGCATATAACTTCTATACAGTAGCATATTCTTTATTACAGCCTCTAGTTTAGTTTCACATGACTTGCCTCAAAAATTAAATTTCAACATCCTTTTCATACGCATTTTGCATATTATGTGTTTCTCTGACACATGCCACTAAAAGACTTTTTTTAAAAACAATATAATAAAGTCCAGTTCTCTTAAGGTAAAAGCCCAGCTTTGTACTAGATCTGTCCTTAAACAGGCAAGTAAGTGAGAGTGTGAGAATCCCTGTCAAGATTCAAGATGCTCTGTCTCCTATGGATTACTTTTATGTTTTAATTTATTACTATCCTATTTCTTGGAAATGTCTCTGTATCTCTTTTTCTCCTGTACCAAGCAGGTCCTTGGTATGCACAGCCAATGGAATTCCTTGTGTGTCTGATACTACTCATGGAAAAGATCTGAACTCTAGTTTGAGGTGACAGATAGGTATGACAGGAAACTGGTACAGTGTAGGTTCTATTTTTTGGTAAGATGATCCTAAGCTCCATGCTAAGTGAGACTTCCCATCTCTTCAGTTTGAAAACCATCTGAGTTCTACCATGATGCAAACTTAATTAAAGCTTGGTCAAAGTAATTGATCAAATGTCTTTCCATTGTCTGATGGCCTTCAAACCTCATTTTTCTTGCCCAAAGAAGAGAAACAACCTGTAGTTAAACTTTTATCCATTGATTCCACTCTTTGCCATGCTTTGATTAAGTCCACTGCAGAACAACAGTGAAACTACCGCTACTTTGATAGTAGTCAGTGATCTTCAAATATATCCTTGAATAAAGCATGTATTGATGTTATTAATTGGTCCAAATGGCAAGTTTTGTGTCCTTCACATGGGGCTGTCTATAGTGCATTTAACTTCATGCTTAAACACTTATGCCTTTCTCTGCAGTTTATCAAAAATTCATTATTTCTGCATCAATGTATTTCTAGGGGATGACACAATCAGGTTTATTGCTCATTCATTTCAATTTAATAAATAAGTCTGGAACTTTATTTTATTTATCTCTGTTCTTTAATGAGTCAAAAATGAAATTAGCTAACGAGGACGTGTATTGAGCATTTAAATTAATTCTATGCTGCCTGCATAATTCTCTACTAAAACCTTCAACAGAACACTTAATCCTAACAATGCTTTTATTAATCCTTATGAGTTAAGACAATCCCTTCCTTTGAAGGAAGAAGTTCAATAAGATTTGACATTGAACATTCTGTGGCTTGAAATGCCAGTTCAATGAATGAATAACAAAAAATGCAAAGCTATATTTACTTAATTAAAAGCCGACAGGTTGCACATCAGCTTATATGGACAGGCTTTAGCAGTTAAGCTGTGCACAACTAATTTGTTTCCATAATACTACCTGACTATAGATCACTATATTAAGGGATATTGTCAGATGTATTATCTGCATATTGTCAGATGTATCATGTGCTTTAAAAATAGGTTCATATTAAGGAATATAACCAAAGTTGAAGCTGTTCTATGCAAGTCCAGTTCCAAGTTGTATTTTCTTATTTCAGTGTAACACTAAATCCATACATTGTAATTATTTCCCTACATTGTGTTCCGTAAAGACAGTATTTAGTAGCATAACACACCTCTTTTAAGATACATAATGGAAAGGCTGAAGAAATGCAGCAAAATATCTAATGCTTTAGTAGAACAAGCAGGTTTTAATAATTTTTCCCTGATTATCTGCCAAAGTTATGAGGCATCTGGGAGTGGAATCTGAAACATGCTGCTGCAGAATTTATACTTGAGAACGATCTTGGGATTTGCTTCCTAATCATTAAATATGATTTATAGGTGTTAATTGGAAAGTATAGGTGTACTTCCCAGATAAGCTAATTTCTAACTGAAGAGAGATTCCATATGAAAAAGTAGAGAAATTGTGAGCTAATTTTAGAGAAGTTTGGTCTGGAGTTCTAGGGAGGTGAAACCTTGATAGAAGCTGTATACAAAGTAATCATCAAGCTTACATACTTACTACAATTTTTGTATTAAGTTACCATGGACATAATGGTCTGTAATCCAAATATTTATCTTTCTGTGTTTGCTTATTATTAGGACTATAATGCAAGTGGGACCTCTGTAAAAGCACTGTAACTTAATGGTAGATATCAAAAGTCCAGTCACAGTGCTTGTGTGTCTGAATCAAAAAGGCATGTTTCCAGAGAGACAGTTGTGCTAAAAGTAATTGTGCAGAAGCTGGAAATATGATACTATTAAAAAATTTAAAAAGTGTGTGACACACATACTCTTGGAAAGCCAAGTAGAGAGAAGAAAAGTTGGTGCTGGTCCCTTCTATTGCATGATAGTCTCTAGATACTTCTGTAAAAATTACAGTGCCACTACGTATACAGGAACAAAAAATCTATCTGGTATACTCAGCTTCAACTGCGGAGCAAAGACTGTATTCATTAAGTAGCCAGACCCTGCGGTGGGGATACCCACCCAACTTAGTTTAGAGTTTGTAATTATTGCATTATACTATGTTTGCGATAGATGGGGTATAAGCTGCAAAATTAAAAAAAACCTAAAAGTCCATCACTTGTATCCCAATAATTAAACTCATGATAATATTTTTCCTCTTTCTTCAGACATCTGCTAATTTACTGGAGATCTTATGGCATGAGACATTGTCGAGAGAAGTCCCAATGCTTACACACTCCATTTCTCAGAGTTATTTTCAAAGAACTGCTGAAACGAATGGAAATTGTAATTAAGCCGTAGAGTTTTGGAGAAGCTAATAAAGTTCATAAGTGTGTTTTGGATTAAGTACACCTAGCTGATTGTAAATGAAACCCATGATTAATTGCTTCAGTTGTAAGTAACAATATTTTTCTCCAGGCGAAAGGAAGTGGTTCCTGTAACCCAGTCCCTGTAATCACTGGTTTGGCTTTACTGCCTTGGGTGGTGTAACAGAGGCCAGAGAGAGTCCCCCTAGCAGCGGTATCAATACACGTTCCTCCATAGTTGAGATTCTGGCAACTCTGAAGACTGTGTTTATTTTTTCATCACTCTAGTTGCGGTTGATTGATCTAATAGTTATAAAGTGAGTTACATTTTACACAGGTTTCAAGTCCCGTCAGAAAACCACCAGAAAAACAGTTTTCTGGAATATGTAAAGGGTTGGAAATGTGCAGCCCTCCTTTGACTGGACCTTAAGATAACAGCTGGTTTTCCAAATCCTGTTAAAAGAGCTGACCACTTTACTCAGCACGTTTGAAGTCTTTTTCTGTGACTTTCTATTGCACCAGCAAAGTCATTAATAGTGCAGCTCTTCTACTGCAAAACCTTTCTACTCATTGACACTGAACTGTGTAAAATGAGGAAAACCCCAAAATATCCGAATAATCTATACCTAAACCTCAACCTTTCCTTAAAAGCCTTAGCAGGTTCTTCACACTCCAATAACTTACAACTCTGGGAAATGAAAAATTGGTGCATTGCAGAATGTAGCCTGTCTTTTTCGCTGAGGGAGCCTCGGGTTTAGCCATTACTGACAACTCACTCAATATAGGATTTTAATGTCTCCTTTGATGCTAGACTTTGTAGGAGAAAAAATAAACTTCCCCACATAACCACAGTCAAACTGCGTATTCCCCCACCTAAATAACTCCTTTTTAATTTTTTTCAGCTGAGCACCACTGGATTTGTTTTCTTTGCCTCATTTCTTTTTTATACTTTTTCATGCCCTTATTCTCCCCTTGTTTTTCAACTACATACGGTTCAGTGAGCTACAACAGTAAACTGGAACAGAAAAACTACAAATGAAAATGAACGCTGGTATTCTGCTTACCAGTCACTGTCTAATTAACTTCCTTTCCCTACTTCAGAAGTGATATGAATAGTGACTCTTGAGGGTTAGAAGACTCCTTTCCTAGAAAAATGACAGAAATAGCAACAATGACAGAAATAGCAGAATAGATTGTTGCAGAAGGCGACACTAACATTTGTCACTCAGGAAATTTCAAATTTTAAGCTTACTATATTTTGATAGCCAGCTATCACAAGTAGTGTAAAAGACAGCTCTCAGTCTCTGCCTCGTCTTTATGTTTGTGTGTCTGACTTTATCTTTTCCAAGCAGAAGCAAAGATCTGTCACGTTTTTTGTATCCATGTCCATGATTTAAATTTATAGTGCTTTAATTTTGAAAGCCTGGAGATCTTGAAATTTAGTATTTTGCAGTTAATCTTAACAAGTTAGCCCATGCTTGCAAAACAAAATAAAAAGATTTATTTCATACTTTATTGACACTGAAATGCAGTGAAGTTGTGTAAGGAATGTGAATCAATCCACCTAAATATTTACTGCTTTGATGCACCCTGAATTTATGGGTGTGCATATTGAAACGAGGTAATTATTTTAAATAGCACCTGTGCATTTTTAGCTAAAGAGGCTGTGAAATTACTTTTCTGTAATTCATCGCTAGGTTTTTTTGTATAGGTTGACTACATACCATAGGCTGCCAGGGGGCAGATGCAGCACTAAGGAAGCAAATACCAGTCTTGTCTTTCCGTTCTGCTGTTGTGGGGAGGGGAAGGCAGGGTGATGAATTTCACACTGCTGCAAATACTTGATTGGAGTGTTCTGTAAGGTGGATTATTTGAATTTCAATCCCTGCATTTTGGAAAGTCCTTCTGGACTGGAAATAGGCTGTATCACAGAAATGCAGGCTGAGAGGGACCTCTGGAGGTCCTCTAGTCCAACCTCCTGCTCAAAGCAGTGCTAACTTCTAAGTTGAATAAGATTGCCCAGGCCTTTGGTAAACAAGCTTTGAAAATCACCAAGGACAGAGATTCCACAGCCTCTTTTAAGAAACTTCTTCCTTTTCTTATGAAGAATATACCTTTATAGCTAACTGAAATTTCCTTTACTACAATTTCTGACTATTGCCTTCAGTCCTTTCATGGTGCACCTCTGGAAAATGTCTAGCCCTGCAAGCCCCCTTTAGGCAGCAGAAGACAAGTTAGACCTTCCCTTTTGCAAGCAGAACAAAGTCTGTTCCTCCATTGGACTTATCCGTTCTGAATATATTTCCTGTGTTGTTTGTGGGGCCCATAACTAGTCTTGCTATTCCAGGTGTATCCTCATGATGCTGCATAGAAAGAAATAACCACTTTGTCTGCCTGCTGGGTATGCTATTGCTAATGCAGCTGGGTATGCAGTTTGTCTGCATTGCTGCAAGGACGTACTGCTGACTCATGCTCAGCTTCTCCCTCAGATCGTTTTCTACAGAGCAGCGATAGAGTTCCCAGCCTATTGCAATGCCTGAGCTTATTCCCTCCCACATACGTGGGTGTATTTGTCTCAGATGCAAGAAAACTTCTAGTTACTCTGGCTTAGAGTAGTTTCACAGTTAAATTGCCATATTCTTTAAGAAAGAAAATAACATCAAAACTTAAACTGACATCATTATAAACATTAATTTACTTTCCATTGAGGATTTCACAGTTGTTAGAATTACAACATAGCAAAGAGATTTTACTCAAAAAGGCGTTGACAGCAATTGGTTTTGGCTACGTGGCCAGGTAATAAAATGGACTCTTGGAGTGTGCAACTTTGTACAGCAAACAGACTATAAATATTAGGTATCTGGGTTCAGAACTGATTGACTGATGAACTGAGTTCAGAAAGTTCATTGGGATGGAAAGGTACCATGGCTAAAGCATCCCATTGATGTAAACAATGAATTCTTCCAGAGAGTTGCTACAGGTGGCAAAAATTAATTTGCTGATAGCACTACCACAAGGGCTTAATTAATTAATTTACTGTTGCACAGCTATCGGGGAAAGAATATGAAATGTCAAGTGGATTTTTTTTTTAACTTAACATACTCTCAGGTGGTTGTTGTTATCAAATGTTGGCTGTAGCCAGATCCAAGATGTAAGTTCTTGGACCTGGAGTTCTTGGACCTCCTCTCCTTGCAGAGGAGGCTTCCTCCTTCCACTGCATTTCTTGGCAGAATCCTATTAAGCAACCTCCTAGACAGCATCAATAGGAAGCTGTGCTGCTTGGAATTCTTACTAGTGTGATTATCCAATAATTGAAGTAGGGATTAAAAAATCTTCTATATGTGGCTTTTTATATTATTTATCTGCATCCATTTATCTCAGCAGTGAATTTATCATGACTGAACTGACATGTCCTTTGCTGGAAATTAATAAAATAGCATTTGTACTTTGAGATAAGGGCATGCTAACAGATGAAAAGAAACTAAGTTTCCTTTGAATGTATGATAGTTTTTCAACCAGCTATTTAAAAACAGATGAGGGCCACATTCTCCCCTGGTTATGACCCTGCTGTATGATAATTTCAGCAAGGTCACATGACTTCACTCTGCATGTGTGGAGGGGCAACTGTTTGCATACAGAATATTAGTCCTGGAAGAAATAAACATTCTGTTTACACATATAGAAGACATTTCAAATCTTCCAGGAAATCTGTTTGAAAACTATTTACAGTATTAGTATGCAAATTATATAGTACACACTAAATGGGAATCTTGCAGTAGAGCACTCTGACAGGCATCTCACTATTCGAACTATGGTAGTCCAGTTAAAAAAGCAACACAAAAAGAAAACACAGCTGGATGTAATTGTATCGAAACACATACTTATTATGTTAATGGGGGCATGCGAATAAAATGAAATGTTGTCCAGCAAAGGTTGTCCTACAAAGATTCTCAGTTATTTTAGCAAAATGTTCAAATAATGCACGCCTTTGTGTTTGTTTTAGTTGAAAAGATGTTTGATATTTATTCCTAAACATTGACAGATGAAGTGTGGCAGCACCAGAGAAACAATAAATTCCATCTCATATCAAGTATCATTTAAAGAAATACTCTTCAGTTGAGAAGAAAACATTAATTGTGGCCCCGATTACAATAGGTACTTCCAGTGATATAATTTAAATCAAATTATGAGAACAGTATTGTATGGTGGTAGTGATATATGTCTTAAACTCCTATTGTTACCCCAGGGTTGTCAGAGTAGTGATACACCCTTTAAGTGCCTTCTTTTGCACTGAAACTTCGTGACGCTTCCCTGCTTGTACCTTCCTGCTGCTGCTCTCCTATCGGCTTCCCTTTGGTGACACCTCGGTCCAGTTTCTGCCCTCGTGGCCTCTCATGCGTGCCCCTGCTGAAGTATGCCACAGCAGCTTTACTTCAGCGTGAGAGGTTTTAAACAGCCAGGTGTCAGTAAGAATCCACTAGATGCTGTAGAAGGTCAGTACTGGGCTGGGTGTCTTTCCAACCAGCAAAAGCTTCGCCCTTGTTTCATTCCTAAAAATCTCCTAGAATTTCTTGTTGTGTCCCTCGCACCAGTCTGCACAGCTCTGGCATGTGAGTTACCTGGGCAAGGTGCTGGACCTGTTCATACTGATTTACTGCTGGTGGACTTCAAATCTTTGAAAATAAGAGGCTTCGGATGAGGTTTATGCCCCCCTCTCCCCCTTTTTTTTCTCTTCTTTTTTCCCCTTTCCATTTTTAGGACATGCTTTTGACAAACCATAATTGAAAACTAAACGAATAATAGTTTGTGCCTTATGTAAGTGTACCTGCTATTCAAACAGTTGCATTCAAGGGCTGTACATACTGTTAAAAGCCCATGTCTTCTTCACTGCCAGCTGCTGCCATAATCCTAAGGTAGATGCATTGTTTTCTTTTTAACTTTATATCTCAGTATACTGCCCTGTAAAATTGCTTTCTGCCTTTAAATTAACCGTCATGCAGAATTCTGTATTTCTCAACTTGTCATTGCCTTTGAGAGTTACAAGTTATTCTGAGTTTAAAAACTCCCATTTTTGTTCACAAGCACAAAATGTACCTTCCCAAATGTAGATCAATAGGCATGTCAGGTGCAATCTTGAGAATACTAAGTGCCTATTTTTATTCTTACTTGATGAGGAACTGTTTATACTGCAAATGTAATATGATCAAACACACATTAATGTGTTACTTTAAAATAAAATGTATTTATTAATTTAAAAATCCTACTGGATAAAAGAACTGGTCTGTTATTTACAATATTTTCCAGAGGCAGAGTACCATTGGCCTGTTTAATGAAATGTATTTGTTTCTTAGCTCTGCCTATATAAGAAGTATTTAAAATTGTTGTCTGATGATTTATGGCCACATCAAGCATTTTACATTACGATAAGAAGACAAAGCTTGTATCATTAGTGTGATGATAAGTCCAGCTTGGTTGTCTGGCAAATAAATTCTACATCTAGCCACTGCCATTAAAAAACCCCGACCTACTTTCACTAAAGCTCTGCTCCCTCTAGAGAGCAGATTTTGTTCTTCCCACTCTCAGTGCCAAATGTAATCCCTCTAAAATCAATAGGTAAAACTCACCTGAGAGCATAACACTCATTATTAGTTGTTTCCAGCAATGGGTAAAGAACACATTTCTTCAGAGAGTTCATACTCAGAGGGAAGTGTCAAAGGAAGATGAATTAGGAGAAAATAGGAGACTTGTGTCCTTTGGAAAGTTGTGAGAATAAATCTTTGAAGGCGAGATCAGATGTGTTGAGAGTCATTCTGTTCAGACTGCCAGCCTTCTCGTTAGGCTGCTCAAGCCTGGTTTTTCTTTTTTTTTCTTTTCTTTTCTGAAGAAACCGATCCCATTTTGGCACTTTTTAAAAATCTCTCTTTTTTTTATAGAAAAAGATCATCTTTTAAAAAGTGACCCAAAACTAGATGCTTTTGAAGGAGGGCTGAGGTTCACAGCTGAGGTGGCTATTGCACAATACTATTTATTTTGCCTAATGAGATCAACCATGCTTCTTAGAGGGATAGCTAGAACGCACATTGTGTGGCTTCCTTGGCAAAATCAAAGCAGAAACATGATTTGTTTCTGTTATCTTGATAATTTATTTTATTTCAAATTCACAGTGTCATGAGCTCTAAGCATGTGGTCTTCAGTGTCTCACTCAAAATTCCCAAACACTGCCAGTAGCAATTTAGTTTGAATTAGTGCCTGTCTGCGCTGCAAATGTGGTTTATAATATGCATTTGGATATTTTCCGCTCATCTGTAGACTGCTTTTAGTACTTTCAGCATAAAGATATACAGTAAAACTTGTCCTAAAAGCCATCTTAGTGTCCAGCAAACAATGCTGAATAGCAAAAGAGGCTCTCTTACACTAAGCCAGAAAAAACGGTACTTGAGATGCTTCCTTAGACTCTTGTTATTTAGGTTTTAGGGACTATTGCAGAAGGGCATCAAGTTATTATATGCCTCTAGTTATTTATTTTCTTAACCTTACAAACTGAAGAGGAGTATCTCAATGAAAATAGTATGGAGTCCCTTCGCAGGTTTTATCCTTGTGCTTTCCTTTCTTTTTCTTTTAATAGCCTGGATGCGTAAACACTACTGAAGTGGATATAAAAAAATCTTCAAGAATGAGAAATCCACATAAAACAAGAAAGGTAAGTACTTTTGTTATATCAAAAGAGGGAGGTGGAGGTAATTCATAGCATGAAGTTCCATAGATTTCTAAAACAATTTTTTCTTACAGCTGCAAGGAACAAATACTCAAATGTATGTTATTATTTGATAAGTTCTTAAATGAATTAGTATTAATAAATTTGCTAGTACTAAGTAAATGCTATCACATAAGAAAGGCTTTGGAGAAATACACAGAAAATATGAAAATAAAATTTATTTTTGTGGGCTTTATTCATGTTGTTAAGTAGATTGAATAAAGCATGTAAAAACATTTCTGTCAGTAACTAAGGAAAAATAAATTAAAAATGCAGTGTAAACTATGACAGCAGTTCTTCTTGTGCTGGTCTTAATGAACAGGGTGTCTCTAGTTTATAGTTATGACTGAAATGGATGACCAGAAACTGTGGAGGAAATTAGCTTCATCTAAATTAGGATCCAGGCATGAACAGTGTAAAATCTCTAGGGGTGTATAGAAGGATTGGAACAACACTTTCTTTTGAATCCTTTGTATCATAATAACATAGATTGACTCCAACTTTGAAGTACTCCCTTTGAGGTATATTTTCATGTCAACGCATGGAAAAATATGTTTTAAAACAGAAAGTGGATTTAAGAAACTTTTATCTTAGCTAATTTATGGTAGTGAAAGGTCCAGATTAGCGTAATTTACCAAGCAGTCATTGCAAATTTGGGAGTCACCCAAATAATCCACTGTGATAGTCTACTTTTCAAGATGCTGTTTCTTCTTTTCTTACCAGTTGTGTCCACTTACTATAATAGCTGCCTGTCTGTGTCACCCCCCATGTTTACTATACTGTTAATATAGAACCATAATAAAATTAGATCCTGTGTTCTTTGGCATTATGGAACTGTGGGGTTTGGGGAGTTTTTCTTTTACACCATGGTATGGAAGCACAATTTTATCTGAGTGAATGGCTTATTTGCAGTTTCTTTAGAAAAAGATGAGCTTGGCTTATTTCTTGAGCATGCTGTACTGAAACATCACAGTTACTATGGGTATGTGTAGAAAGCATTGTCTGAAAGCAACTATCGTTGTTCCATATTTTTTGCATAGTCTGTCTATGGCTTACAAAACGATATTCGAAGTCACAGCCCTACCCACACACCAGCACCAGAGACTAAGCCACCCACAGAAGATGAACTACACCAAGAGGTTTGAAAAATAACTACAAACATATACTTTTAAATGAACTTTTTAGGAAAGTAGGTATTAAACCAAAAATTACTGTAACTGGGAAGTATGTTCAGAAAAGATCTAGCAAATGTTTAGTAAACCTTCTTGTTTCAGCATATATGGATTTAGGTATGCAACCTCTATTAAAGCTAATGAGAGAAAACCTGACATTTTTTGTACCTTGCATTAAGTGGTTAAAAGCAGTTAGCAGCAGGCCAGTCAGTGGGTCCTTTGCGTAGCTAAGCCCTTTAGCCCCTTTAGCAGTAGACAGCTCGTTCTTCCTTGACACTAATTTGAGGTTCGGGGGTATACATACCTCTCCATGTATGCATGTGTGGGTCCACACATTTATCTACTGTTCATGTGTCATTAATCTTTGCTGAAGTGTTAGAACTGGGAGAAGGTAAATGTCTGAAGAATTAGTAGTACTCTTAAAAAATCTAAAAAAAGGCTAATTGGATTTCTGTTGATGAATCTTTAGGGAAAATGTTATACTGGGTCCTTTTTTTGTCTCTGTATGATCTTTTCTCTTTGAAGGAAAATTCCATTTATTTTAGAACTCCACTGGTGAAATGTTGTTCTAACTCAGATATATTTGTCTTCTGTGCCCTAGGATAAAGTAAGGTTAAATTACAGCCCTAATAAAAAAAAATTATGGAAATAAAGTCAAGCAATGAATTACTCATAGCACTTTTTGCCCTCCTCTCTTGCAGATTAAGCACTGGCAAATGCAATTAGACAGGCATAGATTAAAAATGTCAAAAGTTGCAGAGAGGTAAGTATATTGTCACATGTTCTGGTTTTTCAATTAGACTGATAACTATTGGGAAAATGTCAGTATGAAATAGCGTCAAAGAAAGAGAGAAAAGGGAGCTCAGGTGTTATAGAAATAGATGATGAGAGTTTACTTTAAGTGGGAAGTATGAAGTTCTTTTGATAAAAGATGGCCCAGATATTCTATGATATATTTCTGATAAACCCAAGAGCCTCTGACCAAGTGGTCACAAGTTTCACCTTGCACTGGCAGGGAGGCTAAATGGAAATAGGTCTGGGGTTACTGTGTCAGCATTTCAAAAGGGCAACCACTGATAAAGCAAGGGAACTGATTGCCAGGGCTGGCTGGGAGAGGAGCTTGGTGACTGAACAAAGGGAGTCTGGCTTACTTTTGGTCAGAGGGTGTAACACTGCTAGGAATCTTTCTCCAAATAAGACCAAAATTTGTTCAGTAAGGGGTTAGAAAGCAAATAAAATAAAAAAGCCCCTTGGAAAGATTAACTACGGCTTAGGTAGAGAAGAGGAAGAGAAAAGGAATGCTCAACCTTATGCATCAAATACAGAGATAGTGAAAATTGAAGAAAAAAGAGCTGCTTAGTAAAGAAAATGAGGTCAAATACAAATAGTTCTTCATCCTCTCATATATGTTTGTGCGTGTGTGTCTGCTTATATGTGTATGTACGCATACACATACAAACACTTATAAATATATATTTATAAAGACAAGAGGTTAAGAATTTGTGCTGAGCAATAAGAATGTAACAGGCTAAATATAATATAAATAGGAATGAAAAGAAAGAATATTTGTCTTCACTTGTCAATAATTTTTCAATAACTATGAGGAAAAAAGGAACATGGAAAGTGGGAATAAGGAAATGGGAGATGTAAATTACCAGAATACAAAGTTTTTAGTGTGTTCATCTGAGTCAGACCAATTCATAAATACTGAAGAATTTAGAAAAAATAAAAGTTTTTTTTTTGAAAGCAATAAACTTGGGAGTAGTGCCATTTGATTAGGAAATAATAAAAATATTAACTGTATTTAGAAGAGGAAAAAAGGAGTCCCAGCAGCTGCAGGGACAGTAAATATGGCCTAAATAGCATGCAGTGTTTTAGAACAGATTTTAAAGGAATGGATAATTAAAACCGTAGGGGTATAAAACATGTTCCTTTATGAAAGCACATGTGTCTGGAAGAGGTTGCTTGATTTAATTTATTATTGCCTAAAAGGAGTTATGTGGAAGTATTAGGGAAGTGTGTAGTTTCTCTCATTTCAGCTCTTGACAAGACCCGAGCCACCCCTCCTTCTTCAGGGGTCCATTTTTAAAAGGTTTGCTCCAGCAAACCTATTTTAGCCCGAGCTCGTAGCTGACGTCTGAGTGTGTGCACACCTGGTTACCATGGTTCAGTTGATGCAAGGTAACTTGTTAACGGGGGTAACCTGATCAGGTTTCCTCACCTCTTGACATGACAATGTTTTCTGTTTTTCTTTTCCTAGTCTATTAGCTTATACAGAGCAGTATTTGGAATACGATCCTTTTCTTGTGCCCCCTGATCCCTCAAACCCTTGGATATCAGATGACACCACTTTCTGGGAACTGGAGGCAAGGTATATAATTTTATTTCTTCTTTTGGGGTAAAAGGGTATAACAGGCTTTTGTTGAAATTTGCACGAATATACTGAGGCAGAAGGGCAATGCAGTATCCTTTTGGTCTTTCCAGTGTTACAGTTTCATAAGATGGGAAGAGCTATGGATTAAGAAATCTGTGTAAAAAGTTACAGTAACCAGTTTCCAGGGTTCCAGTGTGGGGAGAAAAGATACCTTTTAAAATCTGATAACATTTCCTGGTTGGAAATCTTTATTCTTCTGTGTAAATGCATGCGCATTGGCTTCGTTCTGTGTAAGTACTAACAGCCTGGTTACACATCTCTGAACATTGCACAGATATGAGCAATCTGGAAGTTGAGAAATCTGCGGCTGAACCTCAGGATTTAGTCTAAATTATGAACACAGGGTGTTGGATTACTGACTATTGCTGATTGCAAGTTCTGTTGGTTTTGCCTCTGTAGCAAAGAGCCAGGACAGCAGAGGGTGAAACGATGGGGATTTGGCATGGACGAAGCTTTGAAAGACCCTGTGGGAAGAGAGCAGTTTCTCAAATTCCTGGAGTCAGAATTCAGTTCAGAAAATTTAAGGTAAATGTGAGGGACCTTGTTTTTTAATAGCTTGTAAGATATATTGGGGTTGGGGCTTTTTTGTCTGATACCTTTCTTTTCATTTTTTGACCCATCAAAACTTTTCCTGTGTCCTACCTTTCAGAATCCATTCGTGCAGGTTGCAGCATGCTCCCGCATTCAGGCTGAGGGAAAGATTGATATAGTTAGCAGAGAGTCCCATGAAGCATATTTTCCTATTCATGTGCAAGTTTTGGTCAAACTGTTCACATAACAGCTTTTCTCACAGCTCATTTTTTTTAAACAATTTTAAAACATTGACCCATTCAAAGCCTGTTCAGTATCTCTCATTAAGTCCAATATTATGAGAATAGTAAAATAATAATAAAAAATAATAATTTGTTAAAAAATAAATTAGGGATTTAAAAGTGAAATTCACAGATTTTCACTGTTGGTCAGGTTTCTGGGGACCATTGGTATTTTGCAAATCTCCACCAAGATTCTAGTACTCGTGAATCTGACACAACAGAATTAGTGTGACAGTTAGCTCTCAAATTCCTCACTAATTGCAAAATGGAAAGATGCTGCTAGTCTATGAAGCTTAAATAATTTTTTAAAAGTATATACATAGAGTATTACTTTTAAGTGAGGAAGAACAATTATTTAATTTTAAAAAATGATAGTCCATCCATTGGCTAATAGCATGTTTTGTTGTCACTGTTCTAAGGAAGTTGTATTTTGGTAAGGTTTCAGAGGGATTGATAACAGCCTTTCCAAAGATAAGTCAAACTGTAGATAGTACAAAAGTATGTAAACTTATTTTTCTCTTTATTCCCTCTTCTTGTCATCTGTCCTCTGTATCACTTCTCATTCACCAATAGCATAAGGAGTATAAAATTATTTTTGCACACATTCTAAAACTCAGGAAAATACTAAACTACTTTTTTCCTATGCCAGTTATCACCCCGAAGTGGTGCAGCATAGGCATTCATACTAGAGTTACAATTATGAAGCATCTTACAAAAGGCATTTAGCATTTTGTGATGTTGATTCATAAATGCTGAGTAGTTGCACAGACCTCCTTGTTAATTTAAGTTTGTCAGCAGAATAATTGGAGAAGGACTTCTCTGAGTTGCTAACCATGTTCGTATTCAAACGTTGAATTTTGCATGACAAATGTATATTAGGTATTCTAGACCTTATGATATTTTCCAACTGATTTGTTTACCTTTACCCCATGGAAGTATGGCCTGACCTGTATGTGCATGTTGGTAAATTCATTAGTGACAGATGCAGATTTTTTTATTTTTTTAATTTAAAACTCCCAGTGGTGAAATGAAATTTTAAAAATCAGAATCATACTAAGAAAAGGAAAGGTAATTTTTTTTTATTTAAAGAGCATCCTGGTAATTCCTAATGCAGAGCAGCTGTTCAAACATGAACCTATCCAGCCCAGTGTGTGCTGCAGTTTCTATGCATTTCTGTCATTAATCTGTCTCTCTGCCAACTAGACTGTTACCTGCATAATCCGTGGCTTTCTTCTAATCCTATTTACAACACTAACTACAGGCAAACTGTAAGTGATGGATCCAGAAAAATTCCCTAGAGAAATTTGTCCAGAGCTGATTCCTTGACATGCCATCTACTCTTCTCCCTCTCTCTCTCTAGTTTCTTATATTTGCATTATAACATATAATACCCGAGGAACAGTGAATATGAGCTTAAAGGCTGTCCCTGAGAAGGATCAGACAGTGGATCAAACTTGCACTGAAAAGGTGCTTTCTGTGATGATTAACTGAAGGAAAACTGTCTCACAAGCTCAGAATTGTGTTTATGAATTCTCAAACTGTGGGAAATCAATCCACCCTTAGGCTCACACAGTAAAGTTGGGTGAGAGCATGACTTTGTAAAGCTTGTTGTGTATGGGAGTCTAAATGTTATAGATCTCAGTAACAGAAATGAAAGGTTTGAGGGTTTCAAGCATCACTGCAGAATAAACCTTGAATTTGAAAGACCACCAATTTCTTTGCTCACCTGTTAACCCCACTGTGGCAATTTGGCTGTTTGGGGTGGTGTTTTTGGACTTGACAGCCACCTTGAGGAAAAGATTTATTTCCATCCACATCTTCCCACTGCAACAAAGTGAACTTAACTCATTAGCTGACTCATGTCCTTTTACAGATCTAATAATGATAAAATTTACAACAAGCACTATCAAACCTACAGCGGGATAGACATCTGGGACCCTGGACTCAAGCTACCAAGTGCAGAACACAGGATACAGCAGGGGATTGCAGACACTACAGAAAGATTCAGTATTAGTTGATTAGAAGTCTTATGCCTTGCTTTGGTGGAAGAAATGCCAAAAGTGTGAAATGATAAGTCTACCAGATGCACTGTTTCTATTGAGTGTGATAATCTTATCTAGCTAAACGTCCCAGTGTTGCTGTTTCATTAGCTTGGACTGAGAGGGTCTAAGCTGGCTGAAAATCTCATTCTTAGTGGACATACATCCTGTTTTAAGAAACAGGCAGGGATGAAGAAACTTGAGCCATGACTTAAAACTAAGAACTGTGCAGTGATTAGGGATGCAACCAGGTTTCACCTTCTTATTCTGTAACTCTGCTTTTTTTCTTTGCCTGTACATTGGGATTAATAATATTTCACTCTCTAAAGGCTGTTATAAAGCATAGCAAAGGAATAAAACTGTCTAAGCAGTTCTGTCAGTGTGGTAACTTCATTACAGTGTGATTGCAGTTTGCTAACACCCAGGTTGGATTCTGCATTCCCTTAATGCAGGCTATGACTTGTAATCTCTTGTTACCAAGCAGATTTTTTGGAGGGATCACTTTGCCTGCTGCTCACTACACAGAGCAAATAGCTAAACATATGATTTGGATAATAGATTTATAAAATTCCCACTGCCTATTACTAAAATGGTGACCATTGTTTAAAATTCACAAGACTTAAGTTGGAGCATGATCCAATACTACTGAGCTTGGTCACAAGGCTGTCCAAGCACTGAAAAAGGAGTTCTCCAAGAAAGTGAGATAGTGAAACAAGTCTTACTGCAATGTGGCACCTGGAGACCTATTTTTTTTCATCCCTGTAGAAAATGCCGATTCCTCTCCCCATCCTTCCTTTGCCTGTAGTGCTGCAGAATTCTTTGGAAAATTAATATTCATATTCTGACTGTACATTTGCTCCCAAGTGGTTGTTTTGTAGGAATTGCAGCCTGTAAAGATATAAATGGTTTCAGGCCTGCTAATCTGAAAGCCTGTCCAAGTCATTGCACAGTACTGCAGGAGGTGTGATCTCCAAGGCGGTCCTAAGACTGCAAAAGCCTCCTGGGTTAGCGAGGGGAGAGTGGTGACAGGACCGCTTCCATGATGCACAGAAGGAAAAGCCTCTGGAACCCTTGCCCCTTCCTTTGATCCTTTCATAATGTGTGAGTAAATAGGGAAAAGGGGCTTTGAGTTCTGGTTGCACAGAAAAAGAAGGCAGCGACTGAGCAGTTAGCTAGATTTACATGTTTTTCTCTAACCATCCCCCTGCAAGCTGAGATTTGGTGAGGTGTTAATTTTGGATTCATCCATTTAAGTTGTTGCAGAAATGTTCTGTACTGGAGATACAGGCTTCAGTTATATCCTGTAGAAAAAAATAAATAAAACTCCACATACACACTATTAAAAATTTGCAGTGTTGCCTATAAACTGTTTCAGTCAAAGTGGTTAATTTTGTGTTTAACTTATTTCAGTGGTTCTGGTTTTCCTTTTAGTAACACCATAACGGTGCTTTTAGTAGAGACGAGGGAAAAAGGTGCAAGAGGTTAAGTTTTCTTTTTAATCCAGCCTGCTTCGCTTTTTTTTTCTTTATTACTGATCACCACTCTTGAAGACTTTAAATGCAAGACATTTCTGTCTTCACTGATAGCGGGGGAAAGAGTTCTGCATGTTACAATGTATGAAGATTGATTAACTGTCCTTGATGTCTGTCCTGCAAGTCTGAACAGAATTGTTGGTAACGACACATTCCCACACGGTGTGGGCACCGGTAATGTTTATCCTTCACACTTTGATTATGAGACCCTGTTTTGGGTGCTAATAACTGACCAAATTTTAATCCTCAAGGCTGAAATTGCCTGTGTTTTATTTCTCATTCAGACTCAAGCTTACACACCAAGTCCCAGCAATGTTGCCATTTCTGCAGATTAGATGAGAGGAACTAGTTGCAAGATTTAATGGTTTTCTCTATCGTTTGCCTGAACACCTTCAGCACTGCTCTGTCTTGAAGCTTGAAGTTGTACAACCTGTACTTGTTCAAGCTGTACCTGTGGACTCTAGGAATCAGCAAGCACTCTTTCCTGCCCCTAGAAAAATGGCAGCTGATTTTCTCCAAGGAGTTTTTTAAGGTTTTTGTTTGCTTTTGTTGAAAATGCTGAAAGGTCTGTCCTCCCACCTATTGTGCCACACGCACTGGGTGCAAAGCTCACATAATTCCCCCTTTACTGTCTCCACTCTCTGCCTAAACCTCACATTTTTGTGGAGCCATTCACTTCCTCTGTGTTCCTATGTGCTAAATTTAACTGATTAGCTTGATCTGGGATCTGCTGATGGCTGCATCTGACATTTAGATCAGTTAATGGGACAGAGCCATGCTGCAGCTGTGCTATTTATCTGGCAAGGCGACCCTTACTTTGAAAGTAATCCAGCTGGAGGACATAATCCCCAGATGTCTTGCAACATGTGTCTTACCGTGTCATGTGGCTGGATGTATGACTACCATATGCTATACACTCTCACTCAGCTATATGTCTGGCGTGTGACCCGGCACGTGGAATCCCAAATGCTGGGACAGAAGACAGCAGCGAGGTTTACACCCAGCTACTCAGGTCTCTGTTCAAACAGTACTGAGCATCTTCTAGAGAGGGTCTCCACGGCAGAAGCAAACCTCCACCAACAGGAGATAGAGTTTCATCCAAGGGAAGAGAGACTGAGCTCTAGTTCCTTCCACAGAGTAGCACTAAGTCTGTGTACAACAAAGTCCAGAAAATGCAGTTGGGTTCCCCCTCGCCACTCTCCTGCCCTTGCACGTGTTTACTGTTGCACACAGCATGCTGTTTGTTACAGAATTCTTCTTCTGCTCTGGTCACAGCTCGTGAGGCAGGGAGCTGTAAAAGGGGACAGGGAGCTCTTTTGATTTGAGGCCCTGTGCTCAGGTCTTGCAGGCTCCATTTCAACTCCATCTGTGCTATTGGTTGCTATGGGATATTTGGAAAAGTTATTTTTGAAAATGCAAGAGGTGGCAGCCTTATTTTTGGCATTTTCTAACTTTGCATATTTGACTTTAACTCCCTGTAGGAGGAAGGCAGGCATTTTTTCTTGAAAGATCAGTAAGTGGATTAAAATGTTAAAATATGTGTTGGCTGTGAAGTAGGCACCCTAGACATAACATACTGCAGAAATCAGCATTTTCTTCCCACGTTTACAGAGGTTTCTATATTTAGAACCTCACATTTTCAGTAGGGTTTTTGAATGCTAATGTTAGAAGGGTAAAATAAAATTAATCTATCAAAAAGCTGGTGTTCAGCCTGTAAGGATGTGTCTACGCAACCTGCCTATTCTATGCTGGAAGCTGAATGTTTCCTCAAAGAAGTTAAATTTATCTCCCATCTATTCCCCATAATTGAGTATCACCTACTATATGGAAGCAGTTTGCTTGCTAAAGAAAATAGCATCCTAAGGCATGTTTGTGGTGACTTCCAGAAGTATTGTCAGTGATATAATGGAACAAGCAAGACTGTGACAGCTTTGAGCTAGATCCTCAGGATGTCTGCAGGGTGATAGAAAATGTGTGTTTACAAAGAACATTCTTCCCTTTCATTTTTTCTATTCCTTACCTGACTTCGATACACATGAGTAATCAGTCAGTCCCAGAAGATGCTTTTGAAGGGGTTAGCACTGGAGGATATACACTTTTAAATGCAAATATCAAAAGCAGCTTAAGAAACCAAAGTAGGTTGCCCAAATTTGACAGAGTGAACTGAAATAGAGTTTGTGAGCTGTGCAGTTTTTAAACTTGAGTTATGAGGCCTCCATTCTTACTGCGTTGCCATCAGATTCTCCGGATACGTCCCCAGGCTCTGTGCCTACGTTCAATTCGCATTGCAGCTCATAGAGAGAGGTGATGATACCCCGAATTTTTGAAACTGAAGTTCTTCTGTTGGCACAGACTCCCTTTGTGACCTTGGAGAAACCACTCTATATTATTACATTATTAATATATTTGCAAAACTGGCACAATATTACTTCTCTGTCTTTTGAAGAACCTTAAGGGATCAATAGACAGAAAGATTGTGCTTAGATACTACGGAAATTGAAGAGTGTAGAAATACCTATAATAGTCACCTCAGTAGAGTGAAGCTGACCGTAATGTCTTCTGAGCGATGAGCAGGGTCTCCTTCCACCTGCACTACAAAAGAGATTCAGAACAGGACTATGAAGGACTAATTGCTTCCTGGAAGGTAAATCACCTCAAGTGAAGAATGTCTTAAAGAAGGAATACTGTAAGGTTTTGTTTGCTACACTTTACTATCCTCTCGTAAGAATTGTTGCAATAACTATACTAGAATTTGGATTGAGGGAGGTATTGTTTTGCTTTCATGGGGGTTTGGGTACAGTTCCACTGTTCCTCTCCCCTATCCTATCCTTGTTTAACTAAGCTAAGAGAGCTCAGTTCAATCGCACAGTGTAAGAGGGTGGAACCACATTTTAAAGGTGCACTCAAATTATTTGCCAGCCTTGTAAAATCCACCTTATTTCACAGTTAATTCAAGGTTCAGCTTATGTTTTTCATAAGATCCACTGTGACAAAACAATAATGA
This sequence comes from Phalacrocorax carbo, assembly GCF_963921805.1. Lineage (NCBI taxonomy): Eukaryota > Metazoa > Chordata > Aves > Suliformes > Phalacrocoracidae > Phalacrocorax > Phalacrocorax carbo. Next base: position 9,054,704 of record NC_087515.1, on the reverse strand, counting down.
AAAGTTGTTATGGTATATATTGCATATTTAACAAAGTCAAACTTGAGCTGAGCTCTCTTAAGGGGTGGGGGGAAGAACTAAGTGGTCTGCACCATGTCTAAGCATGGGATACTAGCTGAATTTAGAATTATTTGGTACAGTGAGTCTAAACACCCATAGGAGAAATTAAAAAACAATCATAATAGCAAGCAAAAAAATTATTATCAAAGCTTAAAGCTAGCTGGCTGTGATCACAAAGTGCTCAAGTCCTTTTAAGTGATCCTGCTCCAGACAGAGTGAGAAGGATACAGTGAACTGGCCTGCACTGTACGTGGCTGCCCAGTGTTGGTTCACTCAGCAGCAGAAAAGAGAGAACGGGTACTTTCATTCAGTGTCTTGTTAAAAATGTGCATAGACATGCAACGCTGAAGAAAGAAATTAAATTATAGCAAGAAGTACAAATGCTTCTCCATTTTATACATGATTTGTGGAGTAATAGTAACAAAATTACAGTTACACAGTTTGTAGTTTAGCAGGACTCAAAAGAGATTCATATAGATAGCAAGAACATAAGTTCTTATTAGTTTTTGAAGGAATGTCAGAAAGCAATAGGTTTATAAGCAATATAAACCTTTGTGCTTCAGGTGAAATGAAATCTCAGTTTAATTCCAGTTAAATGGAAACCTTCCTGTAAGCAAGTTACCCATACATAAGTAATGAAGGATTTCCCACCCATCCCATGAAAAGGCTTGTAAAAATTGCTTCTTAAGGTGGATTGATTGCCTGTGACAGTATACCAGAATACTGATCCCAACATAAAATCACAGATTTTTCTTATTTTAGCATGTTTTATACTAAACGTCAGTTATTTCATTTTTTTAGAGCAAATAAATTGTAAGCAATTCATTAATAATTACACTGAATTGGAAGTCAAGATGCTATATTGTGCCATAGGTTCTGGTTAGCAGTAGAAGACCTGAAGAAGAGGCCTATCCGTGAAGTTCCTGCTCGCGTCCAGGAAATCTGGCAAGAATTTCTTGCTCCAGGTGCACCCAGCGCTATCAATCTGGATTCCAAAAGTTATGACAAAACCACGCAGAACGTAAAGGACCCTGGAAGATACACATTTGAAGATGCTCAGGTCAGTTTGTGATACTGTTTAAAGACATTTGAAATAGAATGTTGGCTAGTGAAATCTGTACGCAAAAAATAAGATATATTTGGGAATAAAATGGTAATGCTCTAATTCCTAAAATGCTGTTTTGGCAATACAAATGGGTAACATTCTGTCTTTCATGAGGCCTATGAATTACCAAAGGTCTTCATGGAACTTCTGTGCCTGGTATAGAGTCTTCAAGTGGGCTTCAAACAGAGGAAAACATGTGTGCAGTGAAAATTATATTTTCATGTTCGTGTTTTCTTAATTTTCTTATTGAGTTCCATTAAGAGAAAAGCTTCCCCCCACGCACATTGGTTTCTAGTTCTCAGGACCTGTCTCTGAAAGAATTCCTTTGATACAGGCTCAATGTCTGTTCTCTCAATGCATGTCCAAAAGTGTTGTTATCATTTATAGGAGTCACAGGTACCCAGCATGAAAAGAATATGACCCATGTGAGAAATAACATTTTGTAACAGCTTGTGCAGACGTGTAGTATTTCATGGATGTTGCATATTCTATACCTTGTTAAACTATCTACAGAACATTAGGCAAAGATCCTAAAGATCCACTTTTCAATAATCAGTATTACAGCAGTAAAGAACAGTCTGTAAATGTCTTATTTGGCTTTTGGGGGTCTGATTGAGCCAGAATTTGAATGCCGTCAACAAAAGATGCTTTTTACCAGAGCTAGATTTGTGAGAACACTTATATACTTGAGATTAGAACTAAAAGTTAAAAAATCAAAACAGTAAAATATAAATCTCAGTTTTTCTCAGAAGAAAAAACAAGCATTCTGTATTGAATGCGACACTTCCTGTGACTTATAACTTAATATTTCATCTTTGCAGACTTCTGAGAAAAGCAATAGAAAAGAATTGGATTCACAGTAAAAGTAGTAGAACCGGTACCATCCTCCCTTTTTCAGCAGCAGCAGATGAAAATTTAATTATTAATGCAAAGTGAAATGGTGTCAAAAGGAGAGATTGAGATCATATCCCTGCAGAATTTCTTACAGCTTGATTATTAGGTCATCATCTGGGGAGTCAGGAGATGCTGCTGCAAGTCCCACCAAGGAGAGCACGGGATTGAATCGGAGCTTTCTACTTTTTGGGAAAGTGCCTCTGCCCTAAATAGGAGGAGGAATAATTCTATCACCTTTCATTTTGCTGTTCTGAGAATAGCAACATATGATGCATCAATAAAGTTTTCATTAGACACTATATCAGACCCATTGTTTTGAAGTACTCTGTATTAAGCCAAACAAACAGTTTTTGCTTGCATTGCTGACCCCTTGGAGATTTAGGAATGCAGCGCACAGCAAAGACGTAATTTACACAAATAGGCAGTTTAGCAAGATTAAGGGTTTTAAAAAAATGTATGTATTTACAGTTGAGTCATTAAAGGACAATTAAATTCCTTGCCGGTACTCATTTTTTTTAAAAAAATAGGTGTAAAATTTCAACACCATTTTACTTCCAGGTCTCTCTCCTCTTTATTTTTTTTTTCCCCTTCATTTATGAAGGATGTAGTCAGTCTTTATGCAAGCGGGACTTCTCCTCCTGTCAGACCTCTGCTTATTTGATCCAGCTCAGCGTAAAACTGGGACCTGGAAGCCTCCACTTCTCTGGGAAAAGGGGGCAGACTGTACCTGCCGTGTTCTGGCTTGAAGCGTTAGGACCGTTACCAAGTGCCCCACCTGAGGTGGCAGGGTTTTGTCAGTAGTAGGGCTCTGCCCCTGCAACAGGTTCTTTATGGCCTGTCAGCTGGGAAAGAGACCACTTATAAGTCATTCTGCCAGTCAGTAGGTCATTTAACTGCAGTTAAAATTTTTTTGAAAATCAGCATTTCTGGACTTCAAAGATGGCACCCAGAACTCCATGTCAAATGAGAGTGATACATAAGTAAAAATAGACCGATCGTTCTAAATAACATCCAGCCTCAATTCCTGACTAATGTGTACATCAACAATACTAATACAGCCTAATTTATTGCTTTTACAGGGTTGGGTTGTGCACAAAAATAACATTTTGATGCCCATCGCCATTGACATGTTCATCAGGAGCACAGTCATTTCTGCTCTCTGTTGGCTGCGCTGGCTGTTTTTGTAGAAACTGAGTGGAATCGAAACTCCCCACATGAACCAGCCTAAGTTCTGAATATACACCAGAATTTCTCTGCCTAGTGCAAGAAATACAATGAAAGGCACTTAGAGTCATTTCTAGAGTTTCTAATAAAACTAAAATAAAAAATCAGCTTTAATTTTACCTTGCCATAATTTTCAAGCAAGGTGGTTTGCTGTTTTTTTTTTTTTTTCTATTCATTAATTTTATGAACTACCATGCTGAGAAATGGTATTTACAGTTTATTTGCTGTTTCCTGATTGCTATGCTGCAAGTTTCCTATAGTAAAAGGTAGGGTTTGAGTAAAAAATAAAACAAAAATAGCTAACACAATGGACTTTAAAAAAATATTTTTAGAGTATTTCCTATTCCAACTGCTTTTTCTGCAAATCTCTTTCCTAACACTAGAACTATAACTAGAATTATACACTGTCCTACATCGTAGATTTTTAGATTTTCATATTTTAGAGAAATGAGAATTCTTCAAAAAGAAAAGCGCCATAAACTGTTTGTGTCATTTGGTTGCAGGATAAGGGTTTCCAAATATTCATATGCCTCTGAAGAATAATTGTCTTGGAAATTAGATTAGCCTGGCACTGTTTTTCAGCTTGCATGTGTATTTTCCTTTTTATATTGTCATCTGGATAGCAGACTAAACATCTGTCAAAGGATATTTTCAAAAGTAACCAGGGGATATCCTCCCTAACTTAAGCATGTTATTGTGGTGCTGAATTAGAAACCTAGTACCTTTTCCCAGCCTATGAAGTCAGAAAAGCTTCTCCAGAAACTAATTCAGAAAATCTGATGAGGAAGGATCCAGAGCTCCTGATTTAGTCACTTAGCTAAACTGACCAATATAAGGGAGGTTTGAAACTGGGCCGTAAGCTAGGACTCAGCTGTAAATGCTTAGAAAAATAATTCCACAGTGGAAATAGGGACTATAAATTAAAGAAAGGTGTGCTATGTTCTTTATACAGAACAAAGAGGTGGGATTTCTGCTTTAAGACTAGAGAGCAATTCAGCCTTAGCTTCAGAACTGCAACCAGCTATCCCGTAAGAACTCCTATTCAGAACAGCCCTAGCCAGTATACATTCCGCAGCTAACACATATGACTGCCTCCAGCTTTACCTATGGGAGTAACAGCTCCTTCTTTCCCTTTCAGGAGCACATTTACAAACTGATGAAAAGTGATTCTTATCCTCGTTTTATACGATCCAGTGCCTACCAGGAGCTGCTACAGGCCAAGAAAAAGGTATTGGTCCATCTTGCCTTTGTCTTGCCACTGTGCAAAGCGGTGGTTATGTTTGCAACAATACTCAGTCTTCTCTCCCCTGTGCCAGTGCAACTGGATATCTGGTAGGTGACCAGCTTGGCGTGTTTGGAGGGTCACATACACACAGGAGTTCAATATACATATATGTGTATATATCCTGCATGCGGGCATGTTTCAATAAGTTAATCTAGCAAAACTTATTTTTATTTTTACATCCCATATTGTACTGTTTTCTCTGTTATGAAGCACCTTAAATTGCAAAGTGCTTTACAAATACATTAAAAAAATGAAATAAAATCCCAGAAGAATAGTCTTTCATGTTTGCAAGTTTGCTTATGTAATAAATGTTGTTCTCTTTATTCCACCTATAAAAGCTACACAATGTGTTTAGAAACAATCTTATTCCTAGGAATAACTTCTAATTTAAACTATAAATATAGGGTCTTCCTAATTCTGTTTCTTTCCCTGTTATTACGTGAATAGTTTTGAGTAAGTTAGGAATCTGACTTGAAAGACTGATCATGTCACACTTCAGCAAACAGAGGCTCATGTCTTGGTATATATTATTTGCTTAGCAAAAGTCCAGATTATGGAATGAGTTCTGAATAGACACCTCCCAGAGTATGTGAAGAGGCTTGTACAATGCAGATTTCTATAATGATAAATACTTTTATTAGTGGGCTCTAAACAGTAATCTCCTAGAATAAGCTGGGAGCCCTGTGCCTTGCAAAATCAGGGCCCCGGTCATTACTGGAACAAGGTAGTTATTAACACCGTAGCATTCTATTGTTTATAATGACAACCTAAAATTATATGAAAGTACTGTGTGATGTTGTTTTTTGTTCAAACATTGATTTCTGAAGATCCAATATAGAGATGTTGAAAATACCAGAAAGCTACAACTGTCCGTGTGAAGTCCTTAAGTTTGTGAATGTCAGTTCATTAACACAAGATGTGCACTTCATGATTTCTTTTTATTTTCAGTTTTTTTTTTAATTAAACCAGTTTGATCTCCATGAAAAATTATTTTTGTCAAACACTATATCTGCTTTGCCCATCCCCTGTTTTGCAGAGTCCCATTACAGCTTCATACCTGTGTTTGCTTCCTGATTTATACAAACTTTGTTTTGCAGTCCATTGTTTCATCAATCCTTCTTTTCTACTCCATTTTTTCTTGCTTTTCTTTTCCCCTCCTTTTTCTTTTTGTTTCCTTTTTTTATTATTTATTTTAAATTTAAGTTGGAAAACACTCTGGATCGTCGAACATCTTTTGAGAAATTCACACGCAATGTGGTAAGTTTGTTGCCTCGGAAGACTAGTAAACCTGATGGGACATCCTTCTCCCCTCCCCCTCACTGATCCCTACTTTCCCTTTTTGCTTCTCTAACCTGACAATTAAAAGTGTATTCATCACAGTTTGTAAATTTTCCTAGGAATGGCAGCTTTATAATGTGCTTTCATTACAACCCCTCCTCCCTAGTGCCTTTCCCACTGACCTCAATAGTCACACATGGAGGACTGGACCTTTGGGAACCATGCTTTTTGCGTTAGGAAGCATGACATTATTACCTTTTTTTTTTTTTTTTAAATTGTAGTAAAGAGTCTGTGAAAACCTGCTTGTTGTTGTTCCTTTTTCTGGTGCCTCCCAAAATACTGAGTCTAACAGTTTGAATACATTGGATTTCTTTCCTGTCTCCTTTTTATTTTACTAAAAAAGAGTTTGTCCCTTTTTTTTTAATCGGGCACAGGGGAAAATAAACAATAATAATTTCCCCATCTTCCTTAATGTCTAGCACATCTTCTTCAGGACCAAAGAATTCATGCTGATGATGCACAAGGGTTTGATTGGGGTTTCATTTTGATAATGGACTACAAGAACTGATTTTTTTTTTTTTTAATATATAATTCTCGAAAGCTATTTCATGAAGGTAAAAAAATGAAGGCTGGTAAATTTGCTGTGGGCATTCTCTTGCCACCTGCCAAAAGATCCACTGATTTCCTGATATGTGCGATTCTTTTTACTTATCCAGTTTCTTTGGATTTTTTTTTAACATTGTGAAAGTTCAAACTAAAGCAATCAACGCATTTATTTTTGTAGGGCAGAAACATCCCTATTTTCCCATGCCATAAAAACTGTACACCAACACTGAGGGCGAGCACTAACCTGTTATGAAAAGAGGTAGAAAGATCTTGGATTATACTCAAGTTTGTCTGCATTGTCTGTTGAATTGTGCAGGTGACGCTGCTGTGTGTGTGTGTGTGCGTCCGTGGCTTTTTCTGTGACCTGGTTAGTGGAGCTGTGTGCGTTGAAATGGAAAATATGAGAGCTTTCAGCAAAGATCATGGTTTTTGTTTTTTAGTTTCTAGGGAAGGAGAAGCAGTTCTCAGAAACTGCCTCCCGTACAATGAGGCTCAAGAGTATTTCCTCATGTATTTTATATATATATGTGTGTGTATATATATAAAATCTATATATACATTCCAGTAATCAAAAAAAGAAACAAACAGTGAAAGAACAAAGTTTTCTGAGGCTGTGGGAATACCTCACATGTTAAAACAAAACTGTAATTCTTTAACTACTTTCTTATAGGTAAAGGCTTCCTGTAATATGCTTTGAATCCACTGTAATCAGGAAGAAATTTGGATTCAATGGGACAAAGTCAGTAAAGGACACTAAAAAGTAAATAAACAGCCACAAAGGAAACTATCCCAACGTTTGAAACAAAAACCCCTTATATTTTGCATGGTGGTGTTGCCACAGCATGCTGCAGTGTGATTTGTGTGTTGTCTGAGCAGGTTGATCTATAAAGCAACATTGTACATGATAACAACATACGTGATAATTACATGATCATTCCATAGGAAGTTCTGTATTAATAAAAGAGCCTATTATAATTGCAGAGAGTGTAGAGAGTAGACAGTACATCAGGGACCTCTGAGAGCCAGGCTTTTGCCTAGCCACAGTGCCTGGCAAGCTGCAATAGCTATGTTTATTCATGGAAGTTTAAACAGCCCACAGATCATGAACTGGTTATGGTAAAGAGTATGTAAACAGGTGGCTATAAGGAAAGAAATAGCAAGCTGCAGACAGATGTGAGGAGAATACACCACAAATGGGAAAAAATAAAGACAGACTGGGAGGCGCTGAGGTGAGTCTCCAATAATCCCTCTCAGACCAGCTTTACTGATAAACCAGCACTTCTGTGCATAAACGCTGGAGCATTATGCCCTGCAGGCATGCCCAGTTTTCATCTAGCTAATCTCAGGGCAGAAGTACCAGAATAGCAGGATGCCAGAGATGCAGGGCAGGCCCAATAAACCAACTGTGAGCTAGAAAAGGGAACGAAGATTTCTGGATGTGAGGCGTTAGTAGTTCTTCAGTAGAAGAGAGTGATATTTTTTTCATGGAGCAAGCTATAAAATAAAAGCTGTGGTTTTGCTTTTCCTCAAACTACTACCTGTGAATCCGGGTGGAGTCTGTCAAGTCGGGTCAGGTACGAAAGTAAAACCTGTCACTGCTAGAATGTATATTGTCTATTAGATCAGCAGCTCTGAGGCTTCCAAATTAATCCAGAACATCAGGATGCTCAAGAGCAAACCTTTTCTCCAAGACAACTGAAATCACATCACCCACTGCCCCAGGACCCCTTGCCAACAGACATCCCTGTTCTTCCGCTCTTGTTCTTGGTTATGATGAGTTTATAATATGTCATTATCTACCTTGGTACAGTGGTTCCAACCAGCAGGGATGAGGGAAACCTTTCTCAGCATATCCTACGGTGTACTGATTAACTTGTTCAGCTGTGAATTGAGGGACTGTGGTATAGATCTGTTCTTCTGATTAAAAGAGAAAATAGGTGTGAAACAGGTCTTCTACAACCTGGATAAATGCTTTCCTCTCTGAATGATTTAGTAAGATGAAAATTACAGTTTCTCTTCTCTGGTGGTTTGGAAAATTTAGACTAATTTTCTCTGGGTTTTTTTCTCACTTATATCAAAGTGGGTTTGTATTAAACTAAATTAGATCTCAGTTTTTTCCATTTGAAGTGTTTTAAAAAAAAACAGTAACCTTGGTTCTGTCTAGGGATTGAACCTGAGAAGATGACCTTGTAATTCATAACCTGATTTGTTAAGACAGGGACTATAAGAGGCTCCTGATCAGCGATGATTTAAAGTGGGTTATACCTGCTGCAGGAAGCATTTGTTAAACTAGAAAGTGTAGAAACTTTGTAAGGGCAATCCCTCTGTACTATTCCTTTAATTAAGTGTAAATAACCTAATATAATGAGTCGTTATTCTAGTCTGATGGGGGAAAAATAAAAGTGGAGCTGTATACACAAGAAATCCCTAAACTCAGCTCTGCATTTCTTTGACATTGGAGTTTTCTTTCCAGAAAACTTTCAATACATGGGCACTGTATGAAAGCCCTAAATGCTCAGCTTAAAAACATTGGCTATTTAGCTTGCTCTGTAGATTTGATAGTGCAAAATTGCTAATGCCTTTGGCAGTCTGCCACAGACAACATGAATAATGTTAGAAACACGCCTGCATTCACGTACAATACAGATTAAGTAATAGCAAACCAGCATTTGCTATATGTAATATTTTTTGTGGAACACTTTATAGTTTGCCTTTGAGTAGTAAGCACAGATATTCTTTGTTTGCCTCACTTATTGACAGCCCCAGGTATTGTGTGAAAATACAGCGCACATACACTTCAGCACTACTGGAGTGATGCCTCTGGCTAAGTGCTTTGCCTTGAAGTAACACTGGCAACCACAGGTGTCATAGCCCTGGCTCAGAGGCACAGGGAGCGGTGGTGACAGCGTGCTCTGTGCTCCCCCCTGGCCAGCTCAGCCCCTCGGGTTTCTCCTTGGCAGTAATTAAGATCTAGTCACCTGCAGCTTCCCGAGGGGGTGAGTAGGGAAGCTTAAGGTATAGGTCAGGGAGCAAGAAAATCTCATTGCTTGCCACAGTAGCAGAGAGGGGAAAATGAGCTGTTTCTCAGGCATTTAAAAACTGAAATTCTTTTGAGGAATTTGCATGGGGAAAAAATCCATATTTTAAAAAAATAAATTAATTTGAGAAATCAGGAATCTTCCTCTACCTCAAGTACTAGCATCTACATTGCAGAGAAAAAAGAGGTGAACATGCACTGATAATGTTGATGGGAGCAAAGAGGTCCTTTAAGGATGACTTTTGTCTTTAATTTCTCATGTGCATGTGGGATTAGTGACAGTGGCAGACTGGTAGTCTGAGCAGGACACCTTCGTGAGAGAAAGATAGCCTGGTGCTTAGCTGTGGTCTCCAGTCTGGAAGGCTGAGATGAAGGGATCTCATTCGCAGCAAATGTGCTTGTTGCAAATTTATGATGTTTTATGGAAATACAGCTAGAACAAAACAGACCAAATTCAGTTCATATACTACACCAGAGAGCCATCAGATGGTATTTATCTTCACTTGTAACCTCTTAAACTAGACACCGTTTAATATCTCTGAGTTTAAAACCATTATCTCTTACATTACCCACACCCTTTCCAGCTGTCTTCTCCCACTTAGCTGGAAGCACTTGCTCAGCAGTGTCCTTTAATGTTTTCCCCCTCCAAACCAGTAACATTAGACCATTTCATGCATGAGATAAGAAATGTGAAGACCGTTGAACACAGCACATTTTCACAGTGGCTCAGTCTGATGTCAGTTAATATGACTTAGCAAATTATGGTCTGGAGATGGGAATTAAAACTCTTTAAAACAGCTTATTCAGTTCTTATAAGTGAGGGCTAGACTTCCTAGATGGTTAAACAGATGTAGAGTCTTGCCGTGTTAAAACCCATCCCTTTATTGATAATATATCATTTAATTTTGTCATAAATAAATTTTTCTATATGAACAGGTAAAACTTGTTATGTACACAATAGCTCTACTGTGCCAGACCAGAAGTACATCCAGCCCTGAAAGGCACTATTTTTCTCATTATGAACGAGCTTCAGTGCAGTGTCAGCTGTGGGATCTCATGTTCAATGCAGTCACAGAAGAAATCCTGATTGTACTTTTGAAATTTACCTACAGGTTATTCCTAAAACTTAAAACCATAAAATAGCTACTCGGAAAGAATCACAAAGCTTCTTGTTTGACAAATACAAACAATAATAAAAATAATAAGTAGTTGTAGAAATGAGGGCTTTTTCCTTTTCAGGAAAGAGATGGCTAATTCATGTTTGACTAAAAAGAACTGATGAAATAATTAATATTTTTAGTTTGGACTAGTAATTAGCCCAAAAATCTAGTTTTAGGTTTTTAAGGAGTGATGACCAGGCTAGTGAGGAAAAAAGAGCATCTGTAGGACACACCAGTGAGGACTGGCCTCTGTGTCCTGTTCTGCAGCCGCTGGAGCTAAGCTGCTGCGCTCCGTGCTGGAAGAGAAGAGCTGAGGAGTAGCACTTGCACAGCCACGTTCATCTAAGTGAGGAGCCAGCGCGTACCATTCAGGTACTAGGCTAGTGTCTGCCATTTCCCAGCTGACAAACAGTTACCTGAGCCTTAAGCTGTTTGCAGGAATGAGAACTGCAGAGGGCTATAGGAACCTGAGGGGTCACGCCTAGGACAAACAAACTAAAAATATTTGTCTAGTGCATTGATGCCTTGGAAAATCTTATGAGTTACCCCACACTTCAGATGGTTATTCAAGTTTAAACTACCCCATCTGGCCAGAGTCTGTAGGTTAATTACAAATGAGAGCAGCTCATCAGTAAGTGTAAAGATTAGTGTGAAATGAGAAAGAAATTGGGAGTGTCAGCCAATTCGGAATGAGCCAAAATAGGAACGCAGTTGCTCAGCCACTGCTTCCCGTCTATGGACTGCTCCAGGGGACAGCATGGCCCTAATGAGAAATGAACAGAGGACCCCAAATCCCTGTGATAGGCAGAAGGATTTTCCTGCACGTGCAACCACTTAGCACTGCAGCTGTGCTAACAACTCATGCCCCACATTCAATAAATGCTAACCTCCTCCCCTTCCCCACAAGTCTGAAAGAGAAATACACCTGCACAGGTGGTGAGAGCCGCGTCCTGTGCTGCTGTGGAAATCAAAGCACAATCCTGACACCCTGAGCGGTGCGAAAGCAACTCCCCCGTGCTAGAGGAGCAAGAGCTGCCTAATCTTGGAAAGGGACTTACTGTTTCCACTCCTGTGCCTCTCCAGATGTGCTTCTGTCAGGGGCTGTGTATATACCAGGGCTGTGTGTGGCGCACTGCGATGTCTCTTGGGAGCTTTCCCTGCTGGTGCCGGCTGAGCTGCCGGCGTGCTGCAGGTGCGTCACACATGACCCGATAGGGAATGGTGAGAGCAAGGAGGGTCGATTCTCACTCTGCATCTCATTTAGCTCACAGTGGGGTTCACACCGTTTCTCTGTTACACCCGGTCAGACGAGTGGCATTCTCATTTCTAGTTCTACCAGTATCAGTCCTGGGGCGTAGCATCTGCGCTGGCAATAAAGAAACTTGAAAAAGGAGCCATTGAGGATGCTTAGCAGAATGGAAGAGAATTAATCTCCTAAAAGGAAAAGACTTGATCTTTCTCTACCATACATTTCAGCTCTGGCCACTATATAAATTTTACATTGATTTCTTATAAGCCACTTATGTACCGAGGTTGTGGCTGACTTGTTTGCCAGATTATTTGAGGCGTTAGTGTTCTGCTGTATAAATAGGTCAGTCAGCACATTTGTATTTAGCAGCTCATAAATCTGCACAAGGTTTTGTAATTTTCCCCTAAATTCTCTAAAAGTACAGCTGGAAGGGCAACTTTATGCTAAACAGTTAATACGCTAAGGTAGGGATGCGAACACTGAGGCCAATTGATTTGAATCCTTAGGTGTATTTGCTCACTCCAACTGCTGTGCTGCCTCCTCATAGTACGGCTCCCTTGTCAGGGTATGTCCAGGGGTTTCATTTTGGCTTCTGTATTATTAGAAATATTGTTAAATAGTTTCAATTAATATGTTCAAAGTGAACCAATACAGCCAAAAATCCTAATCCTGTTTAGAAATTTGGCCATATACTTCTTAATGTTGATGGCAAGAATATATTGAAAATATTAAGGGTCTCCTTTTCATTCTTCAGACAAACATCTACTACTTCTTCTGACTTTTTTTTCCAATTGTTCTGTAATCTCATTAGCACAGGAAACATTTTCCTACGTGTGATGACTGATATGCTACACTTCTCAAAACTGGCCTGTTAGATAGATTTCCCAAATCAAAATCTGGCTTATGGAAATGCTATTAGTATTGAAGTAGCTGGGCTCCGCTCTTAAATTATGGCCCACAAGGTATGATCCTTACATTAGTCTCTAAATCGAGTAACTCTGAAAATCTCCTAGAAGTGACAATTATGAAAATCCTACTGTACAGATCTAAAGGAAAAGTACACTCTGGAAGAGAGTTTGAAAGAAATACTCTGTAAACTGGAAAATAATAAATCCCTCCAGATCTGAATAAGAAGGTGGGATAATTCTGTATTTGGGGCTCCTATGGATTCTGTATGTTAAAAGCTTATTTTCCCAGAGAACTAAGTATGACTCAGAATAAACATAAACGAAGATCTCTTAAGGAGCATGTATCTTCCAAGTTGTCACTTTTTCAACTATAAGATAAGTTAGAAATACTACCTGGAAAAGAGCATATGTTATTGTTCAGATGGAGACTTCGTATCTTCAAGAAGTGTAATATTCTCTGGGCAGGGAGGGGAGGTGGAGGAGAGGGCCATCCAGAGAAATCCTGATCACTGCAGGGCTTAGGAGCAAAAGTATCCAAAGATGAGCAATATCTAGGGAGCAAGTGGTGCAGAATACAGAAAAAAATTGTCATGACAGCTCACTGTGTCTGTAGGGGAAAATTCAAATAATATATAGAGTGAGATCATACAAGTCAGGTCAACTAACTAACAGCTAGGTTTTGGCCTGCTTTTAGGTCAAAACTTTCTAGTTTATGTGATATCACAGTTCATTCCTGAGATGCTAGAATTTGGTTATGGTTCATCCATGTAAATGCCAGGGAATGTACAACTCCTGAATAATCAACTGTTGCAGATCAGAATAAAAAAATATTTCACAGATCTTATCCCACAACAAGAGCTTGCGTGGCTATCCAGTATGGTATGGAGCAAATTGTTTTAACAGCTAATAGAGTGCTCCTGGTTTAATTGTTTTAATTAATTGTTTTATGCAGTTCAGTACAAAAGGGAACTCATATATGTTTACAGAAAGTGGACAGGCCTGCAGACCCGTAAAATTAAGCACAAATATCTTCATCAAAGGCAAAGATAAGCATATGCTCAATATTTTCCCAGATTATGCCAAGGCTGACAATCATGAATTGCCTAACAAAACACTTAATCTTGGGCAAGCTGTTTTAAATTGTATTCCAATGCCACACAGCTGTTGAGACTTTTTGACTACTTGAAAAGATGTCTTACTGTAACAGCTTACCTGTTACATTAGAGGAAGACAATTTAAGGCTTAACAATTGGCAAGAAGCTGTGACTTTAATGTAGGTAGAAAGTGATAGCTAAAGCTAGACACAGGGACAAAAGCGTGCCAGGAAGGACATTTTCTGTCTTTCAAAGTAGCAGGTATTAATCCTGCCAGGTGATATGGTGAACCTGAGGGAGGAGCAATCTAACCCAACGTTGCCAGTCATGAATTCCCTTCAAAAGTATATTTTAGGGGAACTATTCATCCTAATTTGTTCATCTTGCGTTTCAGAGCGCAAAGTATAGTATAGGTGTTCTTACTTCTGTGGAGACCTGCTCTGATATATTGCATTTGAGCAAATGCTCGAAACCAACTTGCAGATCCCTAAATTTAATTGATAAGGACAACAGATATTAACTCATGTATTTCCACTGAGTTGTAATACAGCAGATGACTTAATGACTCATTGATACAGCAGAATAAGTTCGTTTACCCTTTACTGCATAACATGTAGCATCTCTCCATAGTTACAGTATTTCTTACTGTAGCTTCTTGAAATCAGTTTGATTTTTCTGAGTTGTGCACTTAAAATGAACAATACAATAAATGTAAGTATTAAATATCTAACTGGAGAGTTAGACAGAGCCACTTTCTATTTAATGTTTTATGATCTATTTATGTTACATTATCAGGATATGCCTGTGGCACTTTGAGGAGTGATGCAAGCTTGCTATGCCAGCTCTGCCTCTGTTGGATCAGAGCCACAGTACGATGGCCCTAGGAGAGCTAACTCCTTTATGTGGCCTTAGGAGAGCTAATACCTGTTATGTGGGTTCATGGCTTTTGTCTGGCTCAGGTAAAGCTCAAATCTGCCTGAAATATACCATGGTGACATACCCTACACCATCCTTTTCATGCTGCAGACTTAACACTTGCAGCACAGTCATTATACCTTATTAAAAGAACTTGCTAAAAAAACTGAAACCGCATCCTTGCAACAGGAGGAACAATAAGGAAAATAACGATGTGGCAATCCAAACCCCTTCAAAGCAGTGTTATGCAGTCACATGTAATATACCTGACCAACGCTCCTTATAAATAGTAAATACGGTCCCAGCAAACCAATAGCTGCATTCATGAAAAAGCTGCTTTCCTGCCTCTATGCAATCTGCCTCTTACTTTCTTACCTTAACTTTAAAGTAGCCTTTTGTCTTCTGTGACAGAGCTACTGCAGTTTGCACATTCACCTTTGTAGCACGAGGCGCCCTCACTTATGGTAGCCTTCTTTAAGTTCTGGGTATGACCGACAGCAAAAACCTCAGCATTAGTTGCTCATCAGCCCAAACCAATCCCCTTCAAAAATGGCCTTTACATTTGCTGGCTTATTCTGTGAAACAATCTGGCTGGCTGGCAGTGCAGGTGTTTAAGCGCCAGGGCTTCCTGTGGTTTCAGATTTGACAGACTCCAGTTGGTGCCCCTAGTTATTTGACAGTGATGTGGCAACACTAAGTGGTTGCTGATGAACAGGTCTGCAGTGATCATGCCTCTGTTTTCTGTTTTTGTTTTTTGTTTTTATCTTTTCCTCAGGGGAAATCGCTCACATCAAAGAG
The DNA here is from genome assembly GCF_963921805.1 of Phalacrocorax carbo. Classification (NCBI taxonomy): domain Eukaryota; kingdom Metazoa; phylum Chordata; class Aves; order Suliformes; family Phalacrocoracidae; genus Phalacrocorax; species Phalacrocorax carbo. The sequence continues at coordinate 9,039,091 of NC_087515.1, read as the reverse complement.
GTTAACCAGTCTAGTGCAGTCCTACTAAAAGGATCACCTTGTAGCATGGAAGCAGACTCAAATCATTATACATACTTTGTAGCTCACTGATTGCCTGACTCAGAGGACAGTAGAACAAGATGTTGCATGAGCAAGGACCTGACTTATTTTCTTTTGTGTATACTAAGGCATTACAGACTCCGAGGGACTCTCTAGCCTTTCGATGCCTCCATTTCGAAAACTGTCTGCTCACTTCCTCCTTCATATCAAGCTGGATCTGTGTCTTTTTATTTTCTGCAAGCTCAAGTACAGTGAAAAAAAAGCTTCTGCTAGGCACAGTTTATTAAAAAAATACGTCAATCAAAAACTGGAAGAAATGTAAAAAATGCATATATTAATAAATATACATATGGCATCACATTTATTGCACAATAAATTAGCACAGAAGGTTTCATTTCACTGATGTATTCACATTGAGAAAGAAAGCCTGTGTCTTTGTCTGTTGTCTGTATATTCTCTGTTAATGTTTCTTGCATTTATTTTTATACCATATTTAAAAAAGAACACCTTTTACTCCAGATGTATTAAAGTTGATCCTTTCTCTGTAAATTTGTGTATGTTTATATTGTTGTTTTATCTTTCATTAAAAGATGCAGAATCTCTTTCCTTTGGGAAGTTTGAGATTTTAATATTGAATCTGAAGATTAGTCAAGAGCAAAACCATCCCCAGAAGTTACGCACCTTGTGCTTTCTAAAAGTGACATGAAATGGCATTTTCTTTCTCTCAGTGACACCTAATCAAACACACTTTATTGATAATCATTTACTTTTTATTTTCTTTTTATCAAGCTAGCAGCAGAGAGACCTTTCCAGCTTGCTCATCACCACATAAGCAAACCTTTCTTTAAGCGAGGCCCATAGTAGCACAGCCTGCACAGCGACCCAGTCGCTACGCAGGACCGCATTGACTGAACTGCATTTCCTTAGGAACGACATGAACAAAGCTGGCTGAGAACACAAGTGTATACTTGCCAAATAGGAAGGACAGTGTTTCTTTCTCCTTGCTGTCACTTGTGAAACAATGCAATGTTTTAAGCTGAAAAGGTAGTGCTTTGGGAGTGCTAAGTATACGGTCTGTAGAGCAAACCTTGCGTAGCAACGCAGGAGGCTGTCATTTTAATTCAGGGGCTCTATTCAGGTGTGCTGTCGTATGTCTGCTGCTGAGGTTACTCACACAGAGACCTGTTGACAGGTTTATGAGAGCATGTAGACGCTGTCCATGAGGCAGCAGATGTGGAGCTTCTGAAGCTAAACTGAGCTGCAACCAGAAATCTCTCCTCGGCTTAAGAACCAGCACTTCTGGCTGATAGAGATGACGTAAGGTTAGTAGGCAGAATCTCTGAGCGATGATGGGAACCAAATCAAACAACAAAATGCTGATACCTCCAGGGCATCGTAGGGTGCTTAGGACAACCAAGCCTTTCTAGCAATGTGCAGGACAGACTCAGGACAGCCAACTCTAGTACCATCTGTCATACTGACTTTGTTTTGATATTGAGAAACAGGAATCTTGTTTCAAAGGGACTACTAAAACTGAAAATGCACACCCTCCTACACGCACACACACACACAAAGTGAGACAGTCCTAGACACAATCAGACAATACATTTGAATTCATTAATGCTAGAGTCATCTGATTTAACATCGGCTACCTGCCTGAGTTGTTGCCGCTGGGACAGTGCTCCTGCACAGAGCAGCTCTGGGCAGAAGGGAGCTGAGCTGCCTTCTGCAAGGAGTGCTTGCTTTTCCACCGGCTCGGTCAGTAGCCCGGTGCAGCCGCAGCCCTGACTGCAGCATCTCTAAAGAGGTAGTCTGAATGGACCCAGGACAAAGTGCATTACAAATCACCATGAATGGCTGCTCCCCAGGTTCTGCTCAGTTGGGGTTTCTGGAGTTCTTTGTTTTCACATGCCACTATGTTTCTGGTTTCTAGCTCGGATGATAATCACTGCTTTGAAGTGTCTCAGTTTTTGTTAGCACAATTCTACTAAGCTTTTATCAGAAACACTGGAAATGCCCCATGAGAGCCTGATTTTATCAAGAGCTCCATCTAGGTCAACTCAAAATACTCACAGTCTAGGAAGGCCAGATGAATTTTAATAAATAGCCACATTGAACCCCAGATTGTAAACTCTGAGATTTAATTTTCCTTTACCACAGAAATGTGAGCTCTGAGGCATGAACTTGGGGCCAGACAATCCACAGAAATTTGAGCTCTGTTTCACTTCTCAGTGCCAAAGAAGGATATTTATTTCCAAACTCCTGCTGCCACCAATTGCATCAGCTGGTATATCGCCTGCTTTGCTTTAGGCGTTAACTAATTAGATACCAGTTTCTGCTTTGAAGAATCACTCCCTTCAAATAACTAATGTTTCAGATTCATGCATTAGGTATTTTATGCAACTTTACCCTAAGAAATATTTTTTTCCCAAGTCACTTTGCAACACCAACTGGCCAATAAATAGATGTGGAGGATTCGTACTCTTGAACCCATTTTGTACTTATCCTAGTTCTTTCCCTTCAATAAATCTGAAGTTTCTGTTGAATGGCTGTGTTTCCCTGTACTTGCACAGGATTTAACACAATTCTATAAAGTAAAAATATGCATTACTAATGAGGATTTTGAAGTAGTCGGGGACCTGTATTAAGTTTCATAACTCCACTGTTACATGAGTGAATTGGCCCAAACAAAATCTATCCTACAACCAGTTGATTTTTAAGGAGTTTGTCTGCAATCTTTTGATATTTCACCTAATCACTGTCATCTGCCAGTGATACAATTCGGGGACTGGAAACTCCAAGCAGCCACAAACTTCCTTTTTCTTCTCTACAGAGGAAAACTAAAAGTTTGCTTCCAAATTTATATGAAGGCCCACTTCCAAGAATCAAGATTAACGTGCAACCACCAAACAGCTGAAGTATGACTTTGGTTACACAATGGTATACCCATTAGGCATTCCAATGAGGCCACAAATCTGCTAAGGGAAAAAGGATCAAGAGAGAAACCCAACCCGAAGGGACCACATTTCTTGTCTCCTGGGGAAAAGCCATCAATCAGTGCCTCCTGGCTCTGCCCAGGAAGCTGAAAACATCCTCTGCTGGGGGATATTAATTGTAATATTCATTAAAATAACCACTTGGAGCTGAGCACTTCCATCTGAGAGTTGGGGTTCATCAGACAGTCTCTTTCTTCATCCCTGTGCGTAAAATAGTTCTTACACCTACAGGGGAAATGAGTGTTTGCTGGTGCTGCTGCGCCCTTGGTTTTGTGCTCCCAGACCAGCCTGGGAAGGAAAATGGCCAGTGGGAAAGGCAGGAGATTCCCTGGTGCCTACCTGACAATGGCAATATTCATCCATTCTACTGTAAGATGCAATTAAAAAGTGTCCTGAAACCCTACAAAACCAAAGAGGGAGGAAAAAGACCTTCAACAGTGATGAGAGAAATTGCAAAATGCTGAGCTGAAGCAGTGGTGGAGACTGGCCAAGAATTAATGAGCTGAAGGTGCATACAGGAGTAAGAACTGGGACTTAACTGTGGTGACCAGAACAGAACTGACAAGGGAGGAGAACTGGGGAACTGAGGAATTAAGAGCAAAAGAGGCTGAATACAGCTGGTGGTTTGCCAGCCCGTTGGTCATGGCTCTGCAGGGTTGAAATCAAAACCAAAAAAATCAGACAAGATCAACTGTGGCTCACCCTTTAAAACCCAACAATACCTTTTTCAGCTAGAAAGCAATTGATACCAAGTATCTAGAACTGCTTTTTTTCAAATTGTACCCCTAATATTGTTTGAAACTGTGAGACATAAGTGCCAAATGGTCCCCCAAGAAATAAGAAATAGAAGGGCAAAAGCCAGATCCAGAAAATGAGACCTATATGAATGCATTTAGGATGTTTACTTATTAAAAATAAAGCCAAAGCAGGCAATTGAAGTGAGAGAAGGCTGTTTTCTTTAAGAAACTAGAATGAGGAGATGGGAATGACCAGCTACTTATTTATGGCTCTTCCAATTATTTGTCTTTATGCCAAATGATTAACAGCTGTTTGAATTTAGATTTTTAAATTACCATATTTTTAGTGTCCCTTCTAGCTAGAGATGTTGTGCATAGAACTACTACCAGACTTATTAACTTACGTCCATAAAACACAGGAATTTTGCTAAGAGAAAGTTAATAGCTATAGGGACCTATAAAAAATAAGGTTTTCATCCCAAAGTGTTAAAAAGAAATTAACAACAGTTTCTTTGAACGTATTCTGTGTCCACAATTCATTTAAGCAATTTCCTAAGTGGTTGTGAATCATACCAAGCTGCCTTTTGATCTAACTGTGCTGAACAGATTAATGCTTTTGTCTCCTGTGAGCTGAAGATAGCCTGAGGTCCCAATATCAGAGGTGGAGGGGAAGAGAGGACAATCTCTCTGGGGCCGGGCTCTCCCTCCTTGTGCTCTCCTGCGCTGTGGAGTCCTCAGGTGACGTACGTACAAATAAACGGGTTTTGTTTGTACAGATGTCGGCTTGAGGGCTGCAGAGTCTCTCCAGACAGTCACTAGCTCTGCACTACAAAGTTTTTTCTTAATATCTAAACTAAATCTTCTTTGCTTCAATTTATCCGTTTATTTTTGACCAGGCTGCTACAATCACTATAATCAAATGTTCCCTACCTTTTTGCTCAAACACGTAAATGGCCATCGCATCATTATAGTCTCCTTTGGTTTTCTCACCAGTGCTTTCTGAAGCGCTGAGTGACCCCACTGCTCCCCTCCGGGCCGGGGGGTGTTACAGCTTTCTTGGACGACAGTGCCCAGAGCAGGCTGCAGGGCTCCCAGCCAGGTTTTACAGGAGGAGGGCAGAGGATTACTGCTGCACTCCTGTCTGTACATACAGCTATGGGGCTTGCCCTTTTTGCAGCAGATGGCCACTACTGAATTGTCCCAGTTTATATGGCACGGTGATGCTCAGCTCCTCTGCAGTGAAACGTAGATGGCTGTTCCCCTTTGCGTGTAGCTGACTCGTCTTGGGTCAGTGAGGTGCAGCCAGTTGTCCATTGAGTAGTATCCTCATTTTTCAAACCGTCTTTCTCTTTTCCCATGGTCACTTTACTTTTTTGATTCTAACCAGTGAAATACTTGTAGTCCCTTTACCTGCGGGTATCTTTATGTGTGGGTGAGAGTGAGGAATCTGCTGGCCTGATTCTTTAACACAAAAGCTTGCATGAGAGTGAGTAACACCATCACTATTTGCCATAAGGGATCTGTATGTGTAAATTGTTAAGAGAAATTGCCGTGGTGATAAACTCTGGGAACCTGCTTAAATGCTAGATGGCAGTCCTTATTTACAAGTGTGGACATGGACAGTAAATATCAAACAATATTAAGGTGCAATTGTAAATGTTACCTTGTTAGTGGCATTTGCACAATTTTTATTGTACTTTTTCTTCACTTCCAAATATATTCTGCTGCGTTCGCCTTCATTGGCTCTTTTTTTGATTGGATTAGATTTTGAAATCTCTCATTAGATTCATCACATATGTCAGCTTTCAAGAGAGTTACTATTTACCACCCTTCCTTGTAACCTTGTGGCTGCTTCTTTCACATATGTATCACATAAATGAGGCATTTCGTCATTCATGTAACTTTTTTATCCACCTCTCTATTCCTTTATCCCTTTCCTTTTTAAAAGATGTGTGGCAATGGCGTATTTACTGTAACTTACTTTTCTACCTTTTTGCTGAGAGGCATGTATAACCTGAAATCTATGACCTTTTCTGAGTTCGTCTCTTCTGATGCGCTGTTCTTTATATGACTCGTCTTTTCTTTTAGACTTTCTTTCTTGTCTCCCCCTCCCCCTCAGTATGTCTTTTTTAGGATTCTCCATCTTTTATGATTCTTTTCCTTTGTTCCTCTGATCCTCACTCCATTGATCCCTTCCACATGTTTTTACAGTGCCCACTACCTCTCTTTACACTTACCTCCCCTCTTTTATCTTTCTTAGAATGGAAAGAAATTACAAGAAAAAAAGAGAAAGTGTTAAAGGGAAGGCAGGTGAGCACTAGGGCCAGGGCTGATGCAGATGCAGAATGTGCCTCTGACTGTGGCCTGATCTCAGGGGACCGTCCTGCCCACTCCAGCCACTGGTGACCCAAACTCCCCTCTCGTTGAGATGTTGGTGGAGATTCAGACATAATCACACAAAGGCATTTTTAAACACCTAAGGTACTTCCTAAGCTCCTCTGTGCATCAGCCCGTCTCTTAATGAAATCTTTACTTTGACTGGCAGTGGGGTTAAGGTAGCCATTCAAAAGCTAGTCTGGCATGCCATGGTATGGCAACAGGCCACAGGGTGGCTGTTAGTAATGTTACCACCTTTGTTTAAACTGTTCTCCAAGTTTCTGTAAAACCAGGCTTCCACATCTCTCCGGGACCCCCTGACCTGCCTGGGTGTCTGCACAGGAGCATGAACCTGCCAAAACAGAAGTGGAAACCTGGAGCATCTGACCTTTCCTTTCTTCCCTCCCAAATAAACTTGGCCCCCAGTGCTTTCCTTCTCATTTGTTTTCCTCACCCTTTTCTGTCACCGTTGGAAACCCCAGGCACAAGGGAGTAGCTGTAGCTGCTCTCTCACCACTGCTTTTGTGTGCAGGACAGGATTTTCACTTCTTTCTTTATTTTCTTCCTGTAATGAGAACACTTAACATGTCAGACTTTCATTATGTTCCAAAGCACTTCTTCCCAGTGCAATTCCTGTCATACAGACCCATATAATTTACTTTTTCTATGTATTTGCGTATTATTGACATTCAGATATTTTATTGGGAAAAAAATAACAAAACCAAAACCAAAAAAAAAAACAAACAAAAAAATGGAAGTTCTGAATTTTATATATTTCTTCTGATGTTGGTCAGAACTGAGTGGAACCACAAATTGACCTCTATTCTCTGCTCGAACCCCATTGCCCTGTTAAAATGGCACATCAGGATTCGCATCCGCAAGGAGCGCGGAGCATCTGCTGACCTTTTTGTGCCTCTGTTGGCATCTCCCACTGTTTCTGCCTTCCCCAAACTCTCAGTGTACTTCCACTGAAATCAGAGATGTGAAACCTGTACGACTGACTTTAAAGCGTAGTTACCCTTTGCTAGGCAGGTATGGTGTGCTTGCTAGCTGGATGTCGGTTGTGGCACCTTTCTGGGACAGTAGGGTGGAGTCAGGGTGGATTGTTTTGAAAGATGGTTTGGGCTCCTCCTGCCACTCCTCCTGCCCCAGACCTCACCATGTGCTGGGAATGCACCCTTGTCTCTAGAAAGCGTTTGAAGACACCTTCTTTCTACCAACAGCGTGGACTAGTGAGTGGCTTTGATCAGTTTGTGTCTTTTAATGAGAAAGAAAGAAACCAAGGGTTTGGAGGCCACAAGACCTCGAGGAATAAGAGGGAGAGAGTGTGGAAGGGGTGATAAAAAAGGGCATAAAGATAACAGCTGGGATAGTGACATCGAGGCCCACCACTGGCCTCTCATTATGGCTGTCACCTAGTTTCTGTATCCTGCGAGCACTCACAGATGGCTGCCGACCTCCTACTCTGTGCGCTTAATGCTGTGACCAGCGAAGCATCAGGAGTAAGTGGAAGAGGACCGGGAGACCACAAGACACACGTCTGTTTGGTGGCACTGCCTGACCTGGGGGTCAGCACTGGGAAATAAATGGCTGAGCTTTGGGAAGACAGGAGGACTTTGATCTATGTAACCCTCAAACCAAGGAGAGCCTGCTGTTTTTATTTTTCATCTAAATAAAGATTTTGAATGCGCTGCCCTAATTACATTGTTTTAAAAAAGAAGAAAGATGAGAAAGAAGAAACAACCTCTCCGTGCCCGGAGTGGTGTTGAAGTTTAAAGTTGCCCGTAGAAGCCACATCCTTTTCCAGTTGCTGAACGCTCCTGCACCAGGATGGCACTCGTTGCTCCTCATCACTGAGGCCTTGTGGTCTTGTGCCTACAGCAGCAGCGGCGGCGGTGGGTGCCTACTTCTTGTTGTTCTGCCAGAGAAAAGCTGTCTGCAGCGGTCAGCATCAGTCCTCCATGTAATGCAGAAATAGCTTCTTTTAACAGCTCTTTTTCCCGGCTTCTCTTACTTTCTTTTTTATTGGTGCTGGTGTGGTGGCTCCAGCACAGCCAGTGTATCAGCAGTGATCTGGTATGATGCTGCCAGAATTTTAATTCTGCTAAGGAAAAATGTGTAATCTGAATGGTACAACTTACTTTGACTTGTGTAGTGCTGAATACGAAAAATATTAATTATAGAAATTTATTGGATAGGGCATTTTTAGTATTCGTTATAGCCCATTATTTGAGAAATCTAAATAGAGCATAAAATCAGAAAAAAGGAAGGAAGTCAAAACAATTTTCTTTACCATAGTGAAGCAAATTAGTTTGGTGTTATCAAAAGTTTTATTTCCCCCCTCTCCCCCCCCAGATATTTCTGAAGTGGTCATAATTATTTTTTTTTTTTCTGGCTGAGTTTTGCTGATTTATGCACTGAGAACCGATATTCGTAGGGAACAAATAAACCCGATTTTACTTTCGTCCTCTAATCCCCCGCTACGGCGATGTTAGAAGTCGCTGGGCAGCAACCGCAAGTGTTGCTTCCAACATTAGCAAGGAGAGGCTGCGTGGGGAGCGCTGCCCTGGCGGGGGCCGTGGCCGTGGCCGGGGGCGCGGCGCGGCGGTCCCGCGGCGCGGGCGGCGTGGCAGGGGTGACACCTCGCGGGTGCGGGCAGGAACCGCGCCCGGCCGGGCGCCCACCCGGGCCAGCGGTGGCGGTTCCTCCAGGGGAGGGCGGGGGCGCGGGCAGCGCCCAGGCGTCCCCGGGGGACGGGACCGGGAGGCGAGAGGGGGTGGTCTGTGCGCTGAGGCTGATACCGAGCTGCGGTCCCGCAGTGAAAGGCGATGAGACCAACACGTACTTTACCGATCGCGTGGTCCGCAGCTAAAACGGGGGCACGGCACAGCTGGCAGTAGTCATTACTGGAAACACAAAACAAAACAAAAAAACCCACACCTTTCTAGAAAGACCATAGACTATTTTTTTAGTTTACACCAGAGGGCATCTCTGTTGAGACAGTTCCTGGGAACTGATGTCGCTGCACTACAAGGAATTCCTTCTAGGCCGCTGGGGTTGTATCACCATACATTTGGCTTGTCTCGCATTGACTTTTGTAGCTATGGGCACTGATTTAAACATGAAAAATCAGAGTGCTGTGCCACTGAATATAAAAGTAGCCCTGAACAAAGAAGAAACAACAGCAGCCACGGGACAAAGCCAGTACCTCGAGGTCTGATTTGACTCAGGAGACATGCAGGGGCTGAGGACTGATGGAAGAAGTATTTATACGGCTTTGACTGCAAGCGCCCAGGGAAGCTGGGGCATGTCCCTAGGAGGAAATCCCAGCGGAGAGCCCCCTTCCAGCAGGCTGCCCATGGGGAAGGTGAGCTTTGAAGTCATGCATGGGAGCACTGCTCCTGGCTGTTCCCCTCATTGCATCCAGGGCAATGGGATTGCAGTTCAATGATCTGTAAGCAAACAGGCTGGCCGGAAGGAAACCTGCTCCCATCTAGTTCTGGTTTTAGGGGAATCTCTTGGCAAAGGCTGAAATATCACTGGTTAACCACTGCCAAACTGCAGCAGTAGAGTCATTATGGCTCTCCACACTTCACTTGTTATCTGTATCTTGGTGACAATGAGAAACCAAGTCTAAAAACTGCTTGAATTTCATGGGCTTCCAGCTGCATAGTCAAATTACATTTGGTGGGTGCTGCAAATACATGGGTTTCATTTGCATTGATTCTGGGCTGCCTTTCCCCTCTTCTCCAGTGCCCTAGTCCACATGATGGGATTGCTGAGAAACTCTGACTCTGTATTTCAACCTTTTCCACCTCATTTTTTTGCATATCCCATTCCAGCTTTACCAAAGAGCCTGCAGTCTTGTCTGTGAGGCCAACAGGCAAACCAGGGCTACGCACCCTAATGACCTCAGGTGCTGAACCATTTTGGGGAGGCTTTTCTCTGAAGAACCATGTACATCGGGAGCTACTTTTCAGCTTTGAAACTCAGAGAATGAAAGAAATGCTTTTTCTCCATTAGTAAGAGAGCCAACTTTCATAACATAATGTTTAATGAAAAATATATTCAGTATTTTTATGTAATATTTTTTTCATGACTGGTATGGATGTTACGGAATGCAATTGTCCCAGCTTTAGGGGATGGAGCGAAAGTTTGTCTTTGCTTGGGTATATAGCACTCCACTTTGGGATGGTGTCATTTGATAATTCCTGCCACATGTTCTTATGAGTAGGATGTTTTTGTTTCCTTACTGTGTCTCCCCTCAAGTCCTCCTGGGTAATATTTCAGATGGTCACAGTAAAAAAAAAACATGTGACAACTTCCAGATGTTGAAATAATCAAAGCGATCTGCAGATCTAAGGGAGCACACCAACAAACAAATGAAGGCTAACTTGAAGGGCTGCAGTCTAGGTGATGGGTCACGTTCAGAGGTGGCATGGCAGGCTGAAGGATAGTATTTTCATATCTGGACAATTCGCTGATGTCTATGTCATTTGCTAAATATGAGGCAGTCTGATGATGTGGCTGAGCAGGCAGTAGAAACTGAGAACACGGGGCCTGGTCATGGTTTTCCCACAGCTTGGAGCAGCGCTGGCTTCCCAGGGGAGCCAGAAGGGCTGTCACGGTGCGGCAGAGCTCTGAGCTGAGCTGGCTGCTGGGCTCCAGCTTGTGTGACGCGGCTGGGGCTAAGAAACGTGACCATGCCCTGCTACCATCCACTGCATCTGGGGTTGCGTCCTCGCTGAGCTGGCGGTGCCTGAAGCAATGCGGCATTCAGCTGAGGGAGGGGAGGACACTTCTCAGCCCAGGGAAACACACCTGCTTCTGGCTTGCTCCTAGCTGGCTTGTACACCTGCTTAGGCATTGGTAACTGGGTTTTGGGAGTCCTTCGTCAAAACCATTCATCATCCCAGGTGATTTCTGTTGGTCCATCCTCCCAGCTTTAGAGAAACAGACAAGGCAATTGAAAGTGTACAGTGGGACACTGTATTCCTCTTTGGGAATGTAAACACATTTTTCATCAAGAAAAACAAAGCTTGCATTAGTCACTGGCAACCTGATATTTGTAGAGGTGAACGAGGGTGTAGAGGCTGCACGGTTGTGTGGTGCCGCATGTATGGAGCAGCAAGCAGGAACAGGAGGATGGAGGTTGCACGTTGCTTACTGCTGTTGCGCAGGCTGGGCAGTCCCGTCTCTGGTCACAGGAGGAACAATGTTCCCAACCCAAAGGATCCTACAGCAAGTCTGCTGACGCCTTTTCATGGCTTTTCGGCTGGCATTTCATGTGGCAGTGTCTCTGCTGCTGACGGCACATCCTTTGAAACAGATGTGCTCTGCACCTGCCTGCTGAGTGTGTAACTGGCACAGCTCTGCTGGAAAACTGTTTTACAAAGCCTTCCATGTGGAGCAGTGATGGGGGGGCAGGCATAATTATTATTGTTGTTGTTTTCTACTACTGCTGCTATTACTACTACTAATTTGTATGGAAACATTGCTGGGTCAAAACCTGGCTCAGCTGCTGATGGAGAAAGGAAGAGCTGACCACTTAGCGGGAGCTGCTGGAGTTTTGAACATTGCTGTGACTCCTTACAGGCTGATGCTTTTGAAGCATAGCTTTTTGGGAGATTGCTGCTGACTACTCTTTTCCCTCAGTACTAAGGCTTTATGGGACTTTTTGTGCAATCCTATATGGGTGTTTTACTGCTTGGGAGGTAATGGCGTAGCATGCTAGCCAATTCAGTTCCACACTAGGAAAAGGAACAACTTTGTGACAGTTTGTCCATCATCAAAACCAGCTTTTGTCAGTCGGGCTCTCCGTGTTGCATTCCCCAAGAATTTGGATGACTTCTGCCAAGATTATTCCTTGGTTTTGTTCAAAGAATCACTTTGTATGTGCATAGAGGGGGAAAGACCAATACACTGCTCACCTGGAAATTTAGACCATGATGCCTGTGTCCGTGGAGGACCCTGAGCCTGAGAAGAGCATTGGTAGCAGTGTGGGGGCGTTGGAGGAGGCACACCATGACACAGGAAAGCACCCAAAAGTGAGGAGGATGCTGTAACTCACGAGGACACTGGTACCTGAATGTGCTGCAGGGAAGGGAAAGTGGTGGCCATGAAAAATAATATCTGGGCCATATAACAAATGTTTATTGTGATGAGTCCTGATTCATGTCTATAAGACTGGGACACTAATGTCATCTTGTTTCACCCTGAAAATATTTGAAGGCCTCTGTTCTTCCAATAGCTGGAACATCGACAGCATGTGCTTCCATCATTTATAATGTGGTTGTCAAGACTGCAAGCTCTTTGGCCATATCCACAATCCACAATTACCTATGTATGGTAAATTAAAAATGGAAACCATTCACTGTACTGGAAGCTGACTCTAGAAGTCATCATCACGACCATCAGTGGAGAGACGTGATACAGAAAATAAAGCTATTGCATCACAAACCAGAAAACCCTGGGAAAAAAAAAAACCAGGGGGCATCTATGAACTATCTACCCATCTATTGGTCATCCATCCATCTCTCTACTAGTTGTTTGGATGTTTTTATTTAAAAACAAGCCAGGAAGCAGCACGGCGAGGTCTGGTTGGGGCAAGAGGAAAGCGGCTAAAGGACATTTTCCCTGGCTGGTAAATCTATGCCTGGTCTTCTTTCAAGACTTCATAGTTCAGAAAGAATTACAGTTTGTTTTTCAAAAGATGTGTCAGTCTGTTATGGATTAAGAAGACAATATGCCTTCCACATTTACTCTCCCCACAAAGATTGATTTTTGGAGGATTTGCTAGTCACTTCATTTCAGACACATTTCTTAACATGTTTGGATTTCTTTGTGGTTAAACTTAGATGCTGTCCTTCCTGAATCCTATAAGGCTTACTGTGCAGTGTTTGTCCTTTCATGGTCATTACTGATACATACCCGCTGATCTCATTGTGCTCTACTAAAAGCATTTTGTCAGGGTAAAAATTAAAAATTAAAATATTCTCTCAGAGGGAGGACCCCAAATACAATTTTGTAACAAAAATTCCGCAATCATTTCCAAACTGAACTTAATTTAAAATGAAACATAAATCTTTCCCTTTATTACTACCCAGATGTGATCTTCCCAAAGCTTCAGACATGCATAATCTCCCCAAATTTTCCAGCTATTTCAATATCCTGGCCTGTGGCTCTAGCACCCATTCAGGAAAATCTACAGACAAGGCCAATCCCTGACATCTCTATCCATTAAAATCAATGGTCACACATCTTTTACTTTACTTTTTCAGTTTTCACTCCCTTCCATTGCTTGCTTGCAGCTGAAGCTCCATTTTTGCCCTTTTGGATGGGAACTGGGGAAGTTCCCACTACTTTCCTCTTCCTCTTTCTCTCTTCCTGTTCTTCCTTTAGCGTCTCTAGCCTCTTTCCCTGATTTTAATAGCCATCCTTCTCATCTGTTGACTGCAGACCTTGGCCAAATCCTGATAAAGTCAACAGGAAGGCTTCCCCAGGGATTTTAAATGTGTTTCTATTGTGCTTTTTCTTTCCTCTCCATATTCTCCTTGCTGCCTGGCTGGCTGATTTAAAGAAATATTTTCAGAACAACTTGTCCTCAGTTGACTAAACTGGTAAATAATGGATAAATATAGTTTTGATTGGGAACAGCTTTCTGGCAAAGGATGGAGTCCAGCACTAAAGAAGAATTTTTCTCACCTTGAGTCATGGGGTCTGGTTGATTAAATTAGAACCATCTACTTAACCTGCCTGTACAACACACAAGTATCAACGATGTCCTTTAGCCGTACCGATACTTTGTGCTGCCTACACTACACTAGCTACAACGCCTGTGCAGAAATTCTATTTTGTGAAACAGAAATAGCCTGGGTTTCTGTCTTTCTTTGTATCAAAAGTAGCACAAATCTAATTTATATATTTAAGCAAAGGCTTGGGCTTATTTTTCCAAGTCATTCTTTTTATTTTTTTCACCATCTGGAAAGGAAACGTTGTTCTGTCATCAGTTTCAAGCTTCAACATGTATCAATTGTGTTATAAATTCCTCGGTGTGCTAAGGTTCACTGCCTACCTCCATCACCCTGTCCTGCTGTGATGGTACTGTCTTCTTATCAAAATGTACTTCACTGAGCCAACAGAAGGGATGTTGCTATGTTTGTTAGGCTGAAACTTTGCATATTGCACACAAAGCATAGAGAGGACATTTATAAATGTTTTTCTATGTGTTTATTCATGTGAAGGGGCTAGAAATATAAGTATTACAGTGTTCTCGATATAGTAAAAGTAAAAACCCTACTCACAACAGTAGTATGAATATAAGGCATTGTATCTTGAATTTTTATTGTAATAAATTATAGCAATAGTTCACACAACCCAGCTATTATCTCAGATTGTCTCTCTGCAGAATCACAAAAACAATCTGAGTCATCCCAGCTTGATTCATGTTCAGTTCCTGTTTGGGAAGGCTCCCCTCGCCATCAGACCGCCTGGTAACGTTTTGTTCTGTGAAAGCTCAGATTCTGTATGGCAGAACCACAGTCTATGGTGGGTTCTGCAGCATGAATCATGGAAAATATGCATCCCTGCTTATTTGTAGCTGGTTATTTTTGCAGAAGTCCATGTGGAAGAAGAGCCATGAGATTTTTTTTCTACGTGATACATGTGTCTTCTTGGCACTCTGACGGAAATTGCTTAATAGAGGCTTATCAAACGTATCAAAAGATTTTCAGCATTTGAAAGAGGGAAAAAAGGTGGAGTTGACACGTAGAGCTGAGACTGAGTATGAAATACTTTCAGAAAGAAAGTGAATTTGCCTTTGTGAATAAGGCAAGGCACCAGAGAGTTGTTTCCCTGTTTCTCTCAGGGTCCTCTTCTTGGTCTGTCACTCAATTCTCATGGAAATTGTATTTATCTTTGTTATGGCTTTCATTTCACCTATGTATAATATGTTATTTCAATTAGCACATGCAGAATATATTATTTCAATTAGTTCATGGAGCTGATTAATTAATAAATAATGTTGGCACTCTCACCTGAAAAGCATGATAGAAACAGAGAAAATTACTTCTACTTGCCAACCTTCAATCACCTGAGAGAGACCTCTCTGAGCTGCAAATGTAGCACAGTAATTCTATATAATATCTTGACATGAAGTGAATAATAATGGGTGACTTCAGGGGAACGAAGCTACGCAGAATAACGATGATATTAGCTAGCATTTCTGCAGTTGAAGAGTTCAGCAGTGATCAGTTTTGTTTCTGATAGTGTCCTGCAAAAATACAGTACTAATTTTACTATTAGTAGCAGTGTTTGTATTAAGGACCAGTAAGAGAATAAAATCTTCACTTAAAACATTGGCAGATGTTACAAAGATTAGGGTTATCATATATAACGAGGATTAAAGGAACTGTAGAAGAAAAATTCTGAAGTGCTCGGTCATTTGATGGCAGACGACTGAGCAATAGTCATTTATCTGGTGGGCAAAAGTAAAGTCAGACACAGAGAAACAAGGTGTAGGGGCTACACGTGCTACTACTGCAAAGCAGTGAGCTTAAAAGAACACGCCAGGTTGTGTCCAGGGCACCAGCTGGATTTGAACTTCAGGGGTAAAACTGGTGCAAAACTAATATGACCCCTGGGAATATGCAATTTTGGCAGGGAGGCCTTGTTTCCTGCATACGCGTGTTGAGCTCTGAAGCGTGGTGTTTGCTTCAGGCACTCCTAAAGGCTGCCTGAAAACCAGACAGCATGTGGGCATGAGCTCTGAGAGCAACCAAAAGACTGGAGAGCACCTTCTGGTAGAAGTTGTAGGTACGTAGTCTTTTAAACCTATCAAGAAACAAAGGATTACGGGTTACATATGGTAAGTATTTACTTGGAACACTCCAATCTAGCAAATAAAGATATAAAAAGATTTGGTGGCTGGAGCTGGACAAATGTGCAGGAGGAAAAAGGCTACGCATTTCACCAGGGAAATACTTAGCTACTGGCGTGTATTGCAGTAGGTTATTGTGGCTTTTCTACCATCAGTAATTTTTACATCGAGAATAGATGTTGTTGGGTTTTTTAATCTAAAAGATGTACTCCAGTTTAAACCCGACCAAATTCAAGGATGTTCGTGTCCTAAATTGTGTGGTTAGGTGACCACATGGTGACTCCTGGTTTTGTAATCTGAAAATCCATTTGCTATGACAAAGAGGGCTGGAGGAGCTTTTACTGTGATTGAGAATTCGGATTCATGGATGCTCATTGTGTTTACTGGGGTCAGCACTCACCTTTCTTCCTCCTCCTGAACCAGCTCAGCACTGACTGGCCCCGGCTGCAGAGCTGCACTAGGCAGACCTGTCCTGCCTAGTCCAAGGATGCTCCTTTTTCACTTATTTCTCTCCTCCCAGGCTGGAACCCCACATTCATTTTTCCGAGGAGCCAGGAGCCACCTTGAACCGGGGAACTTCTGTAGCGCTTTGAGAGTAACCATTCACAAAGACCTTACAGCTCTGAACTACAGCACGCACAAAGAACACTTTTTTTCTAGCGACTATAAAATGCTGCAATAAGCTTTGCCCAAATGAAACCTCTATTAGCAGTAGTGGAGCCTTGTATGTTAGCCACCAAGGATTTGACTATCAGATAATTGCGATTATACGTTCTCTTCAGAACAACTTGCATTATTTAAGAAGAAAACCAAACTCCAATCAAGCTGTTCAGAGGTTTTGAAATATTCAGATGTAGAGCTCCCAGCTTCCCTGGTTTAGCCGTTGGGGTACAGGGCAAAATGCTGCTGAGCAGTCAATACTCTCAGGATTTATTGCAGTGACTGAAATTATAAATACAGAAAGTTCACAGAAAAGCCTGCTCTTGTGAACTTTCAACCAGTATTTTCAAACTAAGAAGCCATAGATTATTTCTATAATACATGGATGCGTATCTGTCCAAATGTTTAATAAAGATAATATGTGAGAAGCATGAAACAAGTCATTTTCCTCTGCAGTAAAAATATACTACTTCTATTGGATACAGGACAGCGGCAATAGAGTTTTAAAACTTTTGAAGCTTTTGTGTTCAGAAAATTATCCTCTGACAAGAACTATACCAAAAAGACAGGTTTTAGAATGGGAATTGTCAGCTCAGACAAAATTTGGTAGAGTAATGACTGAATACTCTTTAAAAGATATATTACACACACAATTTAAATAAGATCTTGATACCAAAAGGTAAACTGAACCATGCAATATGATCCAGCAAAATCTATTTTTATAAATTCTCTTTATCCCCAGGAAGACATGGGGACAGCGATGTTATTGATTTTAAAAGATCAGATCACCTGTTACTGGTTGCTTTGGCTATTGGAGTGTGCCTGGCCTGAAAAGGCAAACGCTTATTTGGCCTACAGTTGCCATATAACCTACAACCGCCACCTCCCTACGCATGCCCTCTCTCCCCTCTGCAAAGTACTGATCAAGGACACGTGCATGTTACCAAGCAAATAACATGAATTACATCTACATCATCACAATAATGGTGATTTTTATTGCCCGGGTGGCACCAAGCGGTGTGAACACAACCTCCAGCCCCAGGCCAACATTTACCATCTTGTTGCCAGCACAGCTGGCTCCAGGACTGCAAGTCAGGTAAGATGAGTTGAAAATACTGTTTCTTCCCCATGCACTCATGCTGAAGAAGTTTTCTCTTTTTAAATATATCTCCACATATCTGCATTTCAGATTTATATTACTGCCAATTCACTTTACATTTTGCATCACACTAAGTGCCTGTATTAGCTGTTTATATTTGGGCTCGACAAGAAGAGCAGGAGGGATGTGAGGAGAGGGGAGAGACTAAAATGAAGTGTGAGTGTATTAGTAGCATTTCTAAGCTTGGGTCTGGGTCTACTGAGTCCTTGTCAGGACATTTTCAGTCTCAAAACTGGAGGGATGGTTGCCCATCAACGCTGGGCGGTTCCCAGGGTGGGAGCTCATTCTGTCCCGCTGGCCCTAACAATACCTGCAGAACAAGGTCTGCCATGCTGCAAGCACGGGCCTGCTCATTTAGCTTGCTTGAGTTTTTTCACTTAAACACATACACGTACACAAAAAATGCTTCTTTTGAGACTTGCCTCTTCATCCTGAAAGGATGCAAAGACACCCGTGCTTCTTGCTGCCAAAGGACTCCCAAAGCCTTGCATTTTTGGAAGAGGTAAGTGGCGGAGGAGATGGACCTGCAAAGGTGAGGCGGAGCATTCCTCAGAGCCAGAATTACAGCACAGCTCTGGTTAAGATCCCAAGCTCCAGCTTTACTGATTACAGTAGAGAACTTCTAGTGACACTAAATGCTGCTTTACTGCAGCTATTAGTATCAGGCAAGGAGATACTACAGGCAGTTGCAAACCCAAGATTTCACTCTGTAGGACTTTATTAGAATAGCAGAAGGTGAAGCCAGATGATGGAAAACACATTTGTCAAGAGTTTCGTGTGACATTCATTCCTGAGCTGTCATGTGCTGTAGTGTCTGCTTTACATTCCTACACAAGGTTTTCAAACAGCAAGAGGAAGTGGTCAATCCTTTCAAATTTGATAGAGCAATACTGGCATTGATTTCTGTGGCTGCAGTCATGTGTCAAGAGATTATTTGTGCTGGCACAGTGAGTTCAATACATGCCTACATCTTTGATACTTGAATCTCAAAAACTTCACTAAAAGAGATGCCAATAAACTGTTATTTTCTCTAAGCACCAGTTCTCCGTAGCTGTAATCCTAGTACCAGCCATCACATTTGTGCTGACACTGGCCAAGAAGGGCTGAAATCTTGGCCCTGTTGAAAACTTTAGTAAACATTTGGCTGAGAAATACAAACAGGTTTTTGCACAAAAATAAAATGATGGAGGGGGTGAAAATAGAATTTTGTGTAAAAACGGTAAAATGTTTTTGGTTTTCAACATCCTGGATGTCCATGCCCTTAGTTTATAGAAGTTCAAGTTTGTTTGTGCTAAAATGAAACAAACAAAAAATATTCTCTCCTCGTTGCCATCTCTCCCTCCAAAACAGGAAACCTGGCAGGACTGTGTTTTAATGCAGGTGTTGGCAGAGCCACAGCCCAGCTAGATACCAGGCAGCATAATGGTGGGTGATGAGGCAAGTCATATGCCAACTGAATTCCTTCTGGTGAACACATGGATTTGGTTCACATTCCTGAAAGCTGCTGATGCCCCAGTCTGCACCCCCAGTCAGTCCTTAAAGAACATCCAGCCTTCACACAGAAAGTTTCCTCTGTGCAGGGTTGATCTAACAAACATCCTGTGCTAATCACAGCAAGCCTGTCCATTGGTTTTAATTGACTTTGGAAACCAGCTCTGCAAAACAAAGACCTGTGGCACCAAATACCTTAACCATGAAGAACACTGTGGAACATCAGGTCCTTGACCTGTGAGCCATATGAGATTTCTGGCTGTTTCTAAACGTTGACTTGGTCATAAGGAAAGACAATCAACTGAACGCACAGGCATACATTGTCTTTTTGGTGACCATAGGAATCATTATTAGCATATTGTGCAAAGATTCAGAAATGTTGCCAGAAGTTACAGGTTAAGGGGGATTTTTTTTTGGTTATAGGCTCTTTGCCTATTTCCCTTTAGAACTAGTGTTTATTTATTCATGATGCTGATTTCTTTTTAGTTGCTCCTTGCTGATGCGTTCAGAAAAGTGGGCAACGTCAAAAGCAGGAGAAACAGCAGATGGCAGCACCAGGCTGCTTTATCTGGGCTGTTGGCGCAAACTGGGAAAAAATACGAACCTAGCTGAAGAAAAGTTTCTTAGAGTTTGTTTGCTTTCAGATCTTCTTCCTTTCTCCTATTCTTTTGGATTGGTGGGTTTTTTTCTGGGTTTTTGGTGTTGTTTTTGTTTTTGTTTTTGTTTTTTAATATACATTTACTATTGGGAAAAAGAACAGCAGAGGAGGGAAATTGCTGTGTCAAGTCATCCTGTACTGATTTAGTAGAAGATAGTAAGACCTGGTGTGACCTGCTGAAAAGATGACATGAGGTTACGGCCTAGCCTACCAGCACTTCACGTCGTATTAAACACTCCACAGGGGCAACATCTGGAGGGTTAAACAACCGCTGGGTAATGCAATTTTAAATACCACTTCATCAAAGTAATAGACTCCACAGGACCCTCTAGGGATCTGTAAACTGATGTGTTCCAGGCTTTGTGTGCTGCAGCCCTTTTGTGCAACACGTTAAGGGAAGCCTGATAGCTCTGACTATCGCAGAGTAATAGAACTGAGGTTGCAAACTCATCTACAGCACACCACCTCGCTAGGCCTGGGATCAAAGCATGGCCTTTATGGTTTTTCTCTTCTTTTGTTGCCCAAAGCTTGATAGTTTGTATATCCAAGATTCCTGTGAGCTGAGGAAAATATTTTAGAACAACAGATTTACTCTTGAGTCTATTTTAACAGCGTATATGAGCTTCAAAAGGAGACTGGATTCTATGCTTTCTGTTTTCCAGAGTAGTTACAGAGGAGGGAGCAAACCTTCTGTGTGCTCTTCATAACCAGCCAAGCTTTCAACCTGAATAACAAGTGGATTCCTCAGGTCCTTACTGGACTGATTCTTCAAACAGAACCCAACCATAGCTCTAGCAACACAAATAGTGACAGAAATGTGGTCTCAGGTTTGGTGGACCATGGAGGCTGGTGCCACCATCTAGCTGCAAATCAATGTACCTGACAGTTAAAAGGACAGTGTGCAATCTTCTGAAATAACTCACTCCACTATATCAGAGCTGCTAAGCAACAACTAAGAAAAGTCCCACTGAATAATTAATCACTTTAAGAGACGACAGCCCAAGAACTTTTCCTGTTGCCTGCTAATGCACCATTTGCTTTCTGAAACCAAATCTAACAAAATCCTTAGCCCACAGAGATGCCTGTGTCTGGGCAGACAGCATCTGATAGCTGTCACCAACTGATCTTTGCCAGTACCAGGAGAATGTGGAAGAACACTTGGTAACTCCCTTCCAGGGAGAAAAATTTAGGGTAAGGCATGCAGCCGGCATGAGCCAGCAGCGTTCAGCTGAGGTCAATGGAAAGGCTTTGATTCTTTCCAAGCGAGTATCTGCCCTCGCTGCTGTCCTTGCTTGCAGCTCCTTCTCTCTGCTTTACTGCAATCATTTCAGGTCAAAGGGCAGTGGAAAAATCCTCAATGATGTGACACAGTCTCAGTTCAGAAACGTCCCTGGGTAAGTTTTTGTGTGATGCCTTTCAAAGTGGGATGCTGATAGTAGTCATAGAGTTGGGGGAGGAGGTCTGAAGCTGACTATAAGCAACCATTGCAATTTTATTCTTCTTACTGGGTACTTGTTAACTCTGGGAGGTTATAAAGAGACCAGAGAAATGTGGTGTTGTATCTGTCTTCACCAAGCCATATGAAATAGCCAGCCTTCAGCTACTTTAGTGTCAGCAGGAGCACAGACCTGTATTGTCCCTGAAGTGGGTGCTGCAGCCTCACTTGACATCCTCCATGCCATTCCTGCCCAGAATGTTTATATCAAGCTGTCCTATCCACAGCTAATCGTATTAGGTAAACTAGTCTTTGGAAATGATAACATTTACAAATGCATATATATGAAAGATGCTCTCCCCTCACTAAACTATTTTGTTGCCTACGTTTTAGAAACAGAACTTAAGACTGCAGATATATGAGCTACTGCAGTTTACTTACTGGAATCGTCTTCCATCCCTCATTACTGCTGAAGAGACTGTGGCTGCCCTCCATCTGTGGAGAGGTCTTCACAAGAAAATGGGGAGCAATAGGGAAACAGCATGGATTCTCCAAAGAATGCATTAGTTTATTTATTTATTTCAAATGTCTTTCATGTCTTGGCTTTGTGCATCTTTTCCAAGAAGCAAATGCTTCACAGATGAAAAGAAGAAATTTTCAGTTGTAAAAATTCTAAACAGTTCAGGTGAAATGAAAAACATGTCTCTTCTTGGAAACATGCCAGCTTTTTTTTTTAATTATTATATTTTTCCCCAGCCTCACTTTGATTGTGAAACTATTCACCCACCTCCAGACTTCATAGCATGAGAAATGCCCTGCTTGGGGTCTAATCCATGCCTGAGGTATTACTGTAGGGTTGATTAGAAAGGAAGGCTCCTATTTCCACACAGACACTACACATCTGCTCTGATTTTCTGCAGGGTAGATCCACAGTAACCCTACTGCAAAAACTGAGTCTTACATAAACCAATCTTATACTGGCATAGCTCCTCTTTTGGAGGGAGTTCTGCTATGTTGTCATCAGGAAAAGGTCTAATTTGTCCACTGATACTCTGTTTTCTGTCAATTCATATGGCTAGGTAGTGGAATGAGGGAAAAAATCACAGGTGATTTGGAGAAAGAGTAATGATCTTATTTTTAGATACCTCCCGCTGATAAAACCTTTCAGGATTTATGGCAGATCAAATTAGCAGGAGCTTTTGTAATTACCCTCAGAACCTTTGAATATCACCCACTGCCTATGAGGCACTTAAATCTCCCACATGCTCCCCACGGGGATCTTAACTCATCCTCCAGGACATCTGCCTTGGAGTCAGACACCTATAGCCAGACACCTATACATCTATGACCTGCTATGTGTAGGCTGAAGCCCAGCAGCGGACAAAACAATATCTCCGCCGTGCTGCCAGTGGCCATGGGTGTGGATCCAGCGCGATCCCCACGTGGGGCAGGCGTCTGCAATGGAGGGAATGAGCGTGGGGGACCAGAGTTACCTCTGGGTGAGGGGGGTGTGTGTGTCCAGTTCCCTGGGCTCTAAATCATTCGGAACACTCAGGATCGGAGACCAAGGGAAGTATAGCAGAAGGCCTGTAATTATTAGCTGCTGCCGCGTCTCCGGGAGCGCAGCTCTGGAACACACTAACGCATAATGCTCGGTCACTGGCTCACTTTGGTTGTTGCAATGGATTTTACAACGCACATTTGACAAGCATGTCATGCGAGGATCTACAGGAAGAGAACGAAACACTCAGCAGTGGGTGCTGAATCAGGGTCTAAGTGTGTAATCCAAGGTTATTTGCTATAAAGTCTAGGACATTCCCTGAAAAATGTGGAGTTGTGCAGGAAATGTCTGGTTACTTGTGTAACTGTTTGCAAGATATACAAACTCATCAGGCGCTGACTCCTAAGTCTTATGACAATAATGCATCTCCTTCCAGACATGTTCAACTGCATATCTGATACACATACTGCTTGGCCAAAATGACTTGTTAGTGATTTATTTTGAATATCCAGCCTTTACCATATGACATCACCTCCTTAACTTGATGAGAAAAAGGTTTAGACCGAATTCTTCCCATTAAAAATAATGGGGCAATGGTTCTTGATGCCAATATTTACTGATATCAAAGCAAAATATTGTCTTGGTTATTTGTCTTAATTTAGCCCAAACAGTACACAAAGCACAGTGTACAAAAACAGTATGTTCTTTCTTCTAAACCAGATCATCACTTACTAATTACTATATGATTTGAATGAAAACAGAGGCATGATTCAGTGATGCTTTATAGAATTTATCTCACTATATTTAGAGGGTTTTTTCTTACCCTGATTGATAGAGGGGTCATATAAGATGATTTCCTATATTTGCCTTCATCCAAAATCTCAGTAGGATTGGTTTTAATTGTCCTTCGTACAAAATACAGCAGAGTGAGACCCAGATCCTTTGTTAAAGTGCTTAAGGAGCAGCTACATGATGTATATGTATACGGATAGTATTACACATGGTGTGGATATATGTGCATGTCTGTGTGCATGCATGCACATACATATGTAATGAATTTTAAAAATTTAATTAAAGCTACAGATCCCAATGGTATTTCAACATTCCTAAAATTCGGGTGTTGCATTTGTGTTGGATTTGGATACATTTTGCATAGACTATGTAATGTATCTAAATACAACAAAAAATCCAACTTTATATTAGAGAAAGTTAATGTGAGAACTGATATGCCCAAAGAGGATCCAGAGCACGGACCTGGACACAGCCAGAGGTGTGCCTTACCTTCCTGTGATTTCTGTCCTACTTGGAATCTCACAGGGAAACTCAAGAGTTGCAAGCTCAGGTAAAGCATTAAAGAAACAGTAATTTAAAGCAAGGACTGCTGCATGAATACCTAGAAGACTTTGTACAGGTCTTCCAGTACACGAGAAAAACAAGGTTGGATCCAAGATTTTTGACTGAGTACTCTAGGGCACATTTGACTATGAACGAATCTCTCTCTTCCCTGTCAGATTTCTGTTGCCTAAGAAATCTTCAGCAGAAGCTACAAATGCATTTCTCTCAAACCTTGCTAACATAACACCCCCTGTTTACATGTATTCAGCAGACTTTTGCTTCCATCCACATCGGGCGCTTTCTCCTCCTGCCTTCTCTCTGTTCCTGTACCAGGCTCCCATACCAAGGGTGGTGGGGTGTAATGGGAACCACGTTGTGTCAGCGGTGAACACATCAAAGCCCATTCATCAACTTCTTTTACGCTTCACTGACTACAATTCCAAGCACATCCAACATGAACTTTTAACCATAGCTCACACATTGTTTCTGAGTGGAACGAGGGAGGAGAATTTCTGCCTGGTTGCCACTAGATGGAGTAAAGCCAAGATTGTAGATTTAATTAGTCTTCAGATGGAAATGCATCTATGTCCTATACAGTTTTTTTTTCTTAAATGAGTCTATTAAGCTGAAGACAAAGCCTGTCTGGCTGTAGATGGAGTGAAAAAGCCCTGTTTATTTTAGTATGCCACACTGATTTTTAACCAGGGTTCATTCAAAGGATTCAGGGCACGTGGGCTTTCCAGTTCGTACATTGGAGAACTGAAGTCAAATTCTTAAAAGACTGGTTACCTTCTTTGTCTTCCAGCACCCAATTCAGACAAGCAAATAAGGAGTCTAAACTATGGAGAGACTCCCCGTGCTGTGACTGCAGGTACATGCTCTATCTTTAGGCATCTAAGGTAGATCATTAATATTTGATGGTTCTGACATCCTTGAGTTTATCGGTAGTCCATCTTCCCTCTTCCTCTTTCACTCTGCTAGCACGCCTTTTGCACTCCTTCATGTGGGCATCTAAACTACCATCCTCTGCTCAACTAATTACATACTGATAATACATGGGGAAATCATAAAATATTTCCTCTTGGGGTGCAGCAAATTAACACTTAAACTGTTCTCACAGCAGAGGTGGCATTCCTAGATGTGTTCCACACTGTCCTAGTTCTATTTCCAACTAAGGGAGTTTCACTATTGCTTTAAATGGCAGCTGACAATAAAATAACAGTTATGGCTTCTGAAAATATACTGCATAAAGATGTGTATTTTGAAAAGTACAGTGCAGTTTGAGTGGTGAGCATACACATATAATGTTCATTATACTGTTGTTTTTGTAATTGTGACAATTGTGCATGTACATGAAACTGTTGAACCCCCTGAAAGTTCAAAGGTGCTTTATGTACTGTTTTGCTTAGTTCATGGAATAGAGTAGAGTAGAGTAAAGTAGAGTAGAGTAGAGCAGAGCAGAGTAGAGTAGAGTAGAGTAGAGTAGAATAGCATATTTGAGTAGGAAAGGATCTACAACGATCATCTAGTTCAACCCTCTGACCAGTTCAGGGCTGACCAAAAGTTACAGGATGTTATTAAGGGTACTGTCCAAATGCCTCTTAAACACTGACCGGCTTGGTGCATCGAGCACCTCTCTAGGAAGCCTGTTCCAGTGTTCAACCACCCTCTCAGTATCTATTCCGGTCCTGAGTACCCTTATGACCTATCACGTCTTATTTGGCAAGAAAGTAAGCAATTCATTCATACTCTTACTTGAATCTGAATTATAAGCTATTTTTAACCTTTATTCCTTCTGAAGCAGGAAACATTTCTACTTCACAAACTTTGAAGGTCTTCTGCTAATCAAATGAAAGCCTTACAGTTCTCTGCTACCACTAATACTGTTCCAGATGAGGCTGCTTAGATGTTATTTCTCTTCCACCAAGTGAGGCTCCTTTTTACTGTACTCAGTGATGAAATGATTTAAGGCAATAGCTGGTCAGAAATCCAAATACATCTCATCAAGAGCTTTTTAAAAGAAACTGTTTGTGAGGAATGTTTCTGCTTGAAGAATAATCTTGTGTTTTCTCCAGGAAGTTTTGAACAGCTTCAGGAAAAAATAGAAACTTTGCAACAGAATGATGTATCTATTTAAAATGTCCTGTTATGGTATTTTTGCAATTTTTTTAGGAAAGCAATGAAATTACTATTTATAACAAAACAAGAAATTATAAATTTATTTTATATTAATTGATCTTTTGACTCAAAACTCCATTTTGTTTGAATTTTTTAAACTGATTAGTGGAAATTACATGTCATCTGGACAGCAAAAAAAGAGATGCCATTTCAGTGTAGAGTACATCAATTTGAAATAAAAACATTTCTGCATGCAAGAATATTTCACCCTCTTCTACAGAGCTCCCCATGCCAAATGCTTACCTCTCCATGTTGTGCCTGCACACTTAAGACTGTCAGGGTTTAATGACCAGAGATGGCTTGTGAGCTCTTAGTTGTGCAAGCAAAGCTGAATATTGCTGCTCCAAGGCTAGTGGAGCAGGGCAAGAGCCCCGCATTCCTGTCACAGACAGGAGAGGAGGAGTAGGCAGGAACATAAGAGGGATGAAGAAAGACCCAAGGGAAAGCACTAACGGTTCGGGCTTGCTGCTCCTGATGCTTCCAGGGGGACAGGGAAACTGAGCCCAGGTGGGCCACTTCCAGCCCAGGACCATGACAACTTCCCAAATCCCAGCTCCTTATTCAGCAAAGCAGTGGAAACATCCAGGTTAGACCTCTGGCATAGGGAGAGGCTGGTTTTCTGCGCCCCCCCCCCCGCCTCCACGCGAGTATCCTGCCAAAGCACCTTGCCCAGGCATACCATTAGCACTGATTTTGACTACCAATTCATTTATTTTGCTCAGTTCAGGAGTACCATGCCAGAATTTACAGGGTATTTAGGTGAGATACACGTCATCTTCTACTAAAAGGCATGAACCCCATAGCAACCAAATTATTTTTCTT
This sequence comes from Phalacrocorax carbo, assembly GCF_963921805.1. Lineage (NCBI taxonomy): Eukaryota > Metazoa > Chordata > Aves > Suliformes > Phalacrocoracidae > Phalacrocorax > Phalacrocorax carbo. Next base: position 9,011,827 of record NC_087515.1, on the reverse strand, counting down.
ACTGAAATTGTAGGCTGGATGGAGCTGGCTTTCCAAACAGGAGTTTGGCTAGGCTATCCTACATGCTACAGGACTTTTTGACAGAAAAAAATGAAGAGCTCATTTACCCTTTTTCACTGATAAATTTATGATTGCATTAACTCCCACCTCGATGACATCCCTGCTGGATATTAGTTTAGTATCACATCTTATGAATGTCAGGCACATCAATAGCTCTTGCAATTAACATAGGTTTTCTTTCAGGGCTCTCATACATGTCTTCTAAGAATTCCTCATCCTATTTTCTTCACAAAACTGGGCATCACCATATTAAAAATGTGCTACAAAGGAGCTGATGATTATTTGTTGCTTTGATTAAACACTTTGAGTGTAGCCACTAATATCCACATAAATTTCTAATCTGCATGGGTCAGGGGGGATCCACCACAACTGCGTAACTTCAGTTTCCTTAAAATTAGGCAGCAAATAGAAAGGACTTATCTAGCTTTTTTGGTACTCAATGAAGAGAAGGAAGCACTTTCATAGGGCAAATAATGTCTGCTGAAGACATTTGTAAGGCGATGGCATCAATACCTCTCTAGAGAGATTTTTCTCTCTGTTAATCCTAAAAGGGGACCTAGGTGACTAACTTAAGGTAGATAACTAATTTTTTAGAAGCTAAAGTTAGGTCAGATGAATCCCAAAAGCTATGTCTTAACTTCAGCATCTAGTAAAAAAATGTTTTAATGGCAATTAGAAAGCTTTGCATCATGAATATAGCTATGCATATGCTAATGCATATGTATTTAAATAGTAATGAGTCTATCTAAACCCCAATATAGGTACAACTACATTATACTAATTTGCACCAACTACATTTCTTTCAAGATAGGGTTTCTTTGTGTCTCTTTCCTTCCTGACCTACCTTTCTATCTCTTCATAGTCTGGAAGACATCACTCCTTAAATACTTGGTATGTGATCACAGGTTTTTTTAACTTACTGAAGAAAAAGCATTTGGAAACGTCTCACTCTCTTCATTGCATATTGCTTGGCAATATTCTATAGTGCAAAAGTGGTTTTAAAATTGGGTTGCTTCCTGTTGCTCAGCTTGTAAGCCTCCAGTCTTTATATAATTTTGCAGCTGTGAAATATCATTTCATTCTAAGGCTGTAAAGAAAATTGCTTCCTTCTCTGTTGTTCCGGCAGGACCACCAAGCAAAGGGGAGAAAGGATCCTGCTAGGGACTGTGCTGGCTGTGCCTGAGGTCAGAGCAGGGGAAAGTGAGCGGCTGTGTTTCATGTACACACAGCATTTGTTCAGAACATGTTTGTGCCTGGGAGCACAGGAGCCAACAGCATGCACCCAGGACAGACGCTGCTCTGTCAGTGTGTCCTTGCCATTCAAACCTGTTATTGAGCCACCCCAGCACTAGGCCTGTCCTTACTCGGGAAAGAAAATTATGCCAATGAAAGCGATTCCTTTTTGATATGGAAAAACGTCAGAACGGGCTAGGATAAGATTAGCAAAACAATTTCCATTGCTGACCAAACACAAATTTAAACCCAGATCACCAAAGGTGAAATGTCACTACACCAAGTTATGTAGTTTTGACTTCCCAGTTAATCCTTATTTCAAGGTAATGAAACTCAACTGTCAGCTGGAATACCATGTCCAGCCCCAGTATCCACACCTTCAAAAGGATTTTTAAAAATTGGAAAGCATTCAGGAAACTGCTTCAGGAATGCTTTGAGAACTCTTTAATCCAGCAGACAAAGGCATAACAAGATCCAGTATCAGAAAGCTGTTTTGAAATATTCATGTTAGAAATAAGGGGCATGAGACTTGCATAGGCAGGGAGGGACTTAGACTTTTCCATCACTGCAAACTTTTGAATCTAGACTGGTTTATCTTGTAAAAAAGATCTTCCTCTGCTTAACTAGAACTATGGATTTGAGGCCAGAATTTATAAGACTCATCAGATTCCCCTTGGGCCTTGGTAAGCAATAAGTCAATGAAAAGTAAGGTACTTCATTTCAAGCCTTATGCCTCATGTCTTCTCTTTCTGAGTATGCACGTAAAAGTTGGTACAATAGTCGCATACCCAAAGAGAAACCCAAACCAAGCTGTAGATAAATTCTGATAATTGGTTATTTTAAACTATGGTCTTAGATCCTTATAGATAAAAAAAATAGATTTTGTCCCTTTTCGGTCAGTATTTACAGCTGTTCGGCTATATTTTCATTAAAAGAATTTACTGTAAATATACTTGAAACCATTCATATTTTTTAATATTTTATATTCTTATTGAAACCATTAACTGGTACTGCTTATGCTACCTGAGTGGATGAGCGGTCTAACACATCCAGTGCAAATACTTGCACATTCAGATTGAAGTGTGGCATCCACAAATGGTTGGTTGAATAAAACTCATTAATGAACCAGAATATGAAAAAGTGCGTAAGCAGAACTGAAATTATTTAAAGTCCTAACAGTATTCTCTGACTACTTTGCACCAGTGCAATCAACACTCAGACAGAAGTAGCATGATACAGCAGAGACTTCCAATGTCCCCTTCTATTTTACACATAATTTTCCTATGTGATATGCTGCCCTTTTTACCTATTGCTGCTCTATCTCTTCTTTCAATGTAACTTTGTAATTGTCAAATCCTGCTGTTACCAGAGCTTTCTCAGACTTTTCCTCATGCCTGTTTTCCTCCCGTCCTGACTACCCCAGTTCCAGGTTCTTCCACTCCAACAGACCCTAGATCTAGAAAAGTATGTTACTTGTGAAAATGAGGAGGCATATGTGCAAGTCACGTTGCTGTAGCTACACTGTGAAGTTCTGCTCCTCTGCAGTGCATTTTTTTCCACTGCAGATGGCCAGGGCACCTGAACGAAATATGTAGTGCTTCACATACATAGTACTTCAATACATGAAGTAATATTGCCACTCTGTGTTACCCACAGCACCTCAGGAGCTGCAGAAGTCCTAGCCCTTATCTCTGAACACTCAGCCCCACAAGCTTGTGTCTGAATTTCCTAATCATTAGAGGGAACGGCACTAAGCCATAAGTCTGCTTATATAACATTTAAGCAGGCAGTGATGGTATTGAAAGCGGACCTGAAGATGTGCTTATACATTCAGAAGTTTGTCTAGTTTTTTCTAATTATGTAAGTCAGCTTAATAGGAGTCAATAGTATGAACTGTACCCGTCTATCATACACCCCCCCCTCTCAACAAGAAGACCCATAAGGTTGAGCAATGAAAATACAGATCTAGGAGTAGAAGAAAGATAATTATGGGGGGTCTTGCCTCCTTGTTTCTAGTATGATTTTAGCAGTTTAATCTTGTTTCTTTAAAATGCAAATTTCTCCTTATTCCTACCCAGGCTCACTGTCATATATAGAAAAGTGGATTATTCAGATCCTATATAGCATGGCATGAAAAGAGAGATAAGTATGCACAGCAGTACTGTCATTTTTAACTTGCTGAAGATCCTTATGTACTTTGGAGCTGGTGACTTTATAAATACCTGGTTGTAATCGAATATGTCCCTTGAAGAAAGGACGATGCTTTTCCAAATGCAGTGTCAAACACTTATGACACCTGCAGACCCTGTAAAATAATAAACATTCCTGCACCGCCTTGACTGCTTGGTGGTCTGTATGGATGATTCCCTTCTTGTCCCATCATAATTTAACATGAATTGAAATATATAGCATATTTTATTTATTATTAATATCAAAATGGATTTACTGATGCACTCAGGCTTGTGCCTTCACTATGCATTCATGTGAATAGTAAGACATCTCATTATCTATAAACTGTATATTTACTAGTTGTTAGGTATAGCTACCTGACGCACCCCACTCGTTAATGTGTAATACTCTGGCAATAATCCCAGTCCATCACTGAGAAACTCCCTAAATAGTTTGCTTGAATATTCATAAAGGCTAATTGCCTTTTGAGAATGGACAGACATACGCATTAAGTCAGGTCCCAGCTCAGCCTCCCATGAGGCAGCAGGCGAGGTAGGTGAGCAGTCCTCGTGGAAGCTGGGGCAGCAGCACTGACTCCCCTAGAGCACAGACTCCCCTAGAACCCTGGCCCGGAGTGGGAAGGCGGCACGCCTGGCTCCTAGCGTTTGGGACAGAGCTGTTCAGATGCCAGATTTGCTCTTGAGATGTGTCTTATATAATAGTTCTGCTCTCTTATCAGCCTGAACCTTATATTTGTACCTTTGGGGAAAAAGACATAGCCAGCTCAAATTCAGGAAATTCCTAGCCTCTCCAAGAAGTGGAAAAGAAAATATTTCTTTTTTTCTTAAATTCACTGTTTATAAATATTCTCAATATATATACATCATTTTCATTGCATAACACACACTATTTGGGATCCTTTTGTTATTTAAAACAGGATTCTTCATAGTGAATCCAACCACAGCTGACAAAGATCTGTTATTAACTAATAACAAGAAAAAGAAGGAACTGAAGGAGTGAAGAAGCAAAATGCTATATTACTTAATACACATATATATCTCAAAGTTTAGCTGGATAATTTAGTCAGAACTGGGCAGACGTTATTGTGTGACATTAGGAGCAGAGAGAAGGAAAAAAACCCCCATCATTTGCATGGAGTTGATGAATGATGTATTAACTGTGCGTAAATTGTATAAAACACGCCAGGCAGATTGACAAAACTTGGCAAAAATAATTCAATCCACAGAGTCAAATTACGCAATAAAAACAAGCTGGTGCTATTCAAACTGGTACATTTCACTGAAAAAAAGGTGGAAATATTCCTAGATTCCCAACAAATCATAGATTCCACTTGTTTTGGCCAAATATTGGTCCCTTTCTATTTCATGCAATAGATGTGAATGTTTTCATAGTGATACAAGTTTTGTTGTTGTTCAGTTTTCCTGGTCCCTGATCACATCTATTTATTTCCTAGGGTTATGAAAAAAGCATCTTAAGAAAATAACTTAAGGGGGTGAAGACCAGACATTATGTTTACGAGGCTTCCTAAAGCACAGGACCTGCAGAGACAGCCATGTGTGGCAAATGTTATGCCATAGGATATTCTGTGTTCTGTCACCTCATTACCTCATTCAGTAGCAGCTTAATATTATTTCTGCATAACACTTAGCTGACCTGTTCATAATATGTTTGAAGTATTGAAAGAGGCTACTACCCTTCTGTTTAAACCAATGATTTCAGTGAAACGCTTGTGTATTTCCCAAACTATCCACTGCCAGTCACTATCAGTGAGATAAATTTAGGTTTAATTAAAATATCTAATTCAACCATGCCATGTGATACTAATATACTTTTCGCTTGTGTGGTGTACATATTAAATTGTTATCATATGTATTCATCCTCAACATATCCGTGGCAGGATTCTTGTCACTTAAAATCTGCCCTTCTTTTAGAGGGAACCATCCATCACTTCATTTGTTTGCTTGGAGCATCCTCCGCTGCTTGGGGTGGGGGTGGGCTCCGTTTGCTTTGGGCAACTCAGACATCTCCCACAGGCCGCTCGCTCTGTCATAGCGAGGAAGAAAATGCTTGTTAAGGTCAGAGGAGACATGGCCTCAGCCCCGGACAGCAATGCGCTGCCTCAAGAGCAGTAATAGGGGAAAGCCTGAAGTACACAGAGTGAAAGAGCCGGAGATTTCCTAATGGTGGTATAATGGTGATTTCACAGGCTGAGAGTTGTTTTTTCCTCTTCTTCATAGCTGCTGTGATGTGAGGTCCACAAAGAAGGACAACATGGTGCTTTGGGTGAGTTTTTTGCTCCTTTGGGACATGATGCAACTAATTAGTCTTCTTTCATCTTAGGAAAGTTTTGACACCAGAGATTTGAAACACCTCGAACTAAAGCAAGAAGCTGGAGCATGTTATACAAGGATACAGTATCTATGGCTGGGTTATAGACCAGGTTTTGAGAGGAAAACCACCAGGAGATTAGGAACTAAGGAGGAGCAAGGAAATGTTAGCTGAAGCAGATGGAGAAAAAAATACCCCCAGGATTTTGAAACTTTGTCTTTTACTTTTTCTTCCTTTCCAATTGCATGAACTTGTGCTGTTTGGGAGTAGAGCGAGACGTCACACAAAAAGCACCACTTGTAAGAATCGCACTCAACACATTTTCATGAAAGAAATTAACCAGGGACCCAGTTAATTACTCACAGTTCTTGGAAGAAGCTATATTGGCTGTCTTCCTGGTTCCACACATATTGCCTTTATTAGTCGTTATACAGCAAGTGAATCATAGATGACAGAGCTGGTCTGGGTCTAATATTTTGAGGTTATCTGGTCCTATTTAGTGATGTTCCCTAGAGATCCAGATGTCCCCACAGGCCCTCATCACAGTGAAGAAGGAAGAGAACTCATCCCAAAAGGACTTCTGCTCCCTGATGCTCATCTCTCTTCTTCAGCTAGGTAGTCTCTCAACGCAACCAGAGAACACAAGAGATGGAGTGGAGGTTATTGGGTCTCCTCATTCATTCAAGACATCTTGGATTTAGGCAGGATCATCTGCTCTAAAACCACTAGCGCATCATCAAAACAGGGTAAAAAAGGAGTGTCTAACGTTAATATGACAGACCTCAGTTAGACTAACATAAGTTTATTCTTTTAATTGTCATTGAAAGTAGTTGCAAGCAAAAATGCAGGTCTATGACATAGAGTGTCTGAAACAGAAAATATAGGCCTGGACATGTGTAATGCTTTGGCATAGGAGATCACTGCTTTCACTCTAGATGAGCAATTTTCAAAACGTTCTGGTTGGCTCAGGTTCCTCAAATTATTCTTGAGAATGCAAGCATTTTGTGAAGGGCTCATGACTTAACAAACCACAGCTTTCAAAATAATGTTGAGGAGCATGTTTCAGGCTACCATGTTCTGAGAAAGAACCCATTCTGTCTTAAAGGGGAATGACAGCATTAACATTTCACACCCTCCTTCCACCTGCTTTTTTCTGATCCTCACTAGTTACCCCTTTCCATACCACAATCTCCTCAAGACCAGTATGGCGGTATGTACCATTAAGCCTTCACTAGCCTAAGTAGGAATCATCCCCAGGCTGGAAAAAAATCCAGTCAAGGATGAATTTATTTCAGGCCCTGTGTGGACTCACCTTTTTTAATCTGGTAAACTGAATTTGTGAGGCTCCTGGAGACTTTTCAAAGGTAGATGTGGGAGGAATGATCGTTTCCTCCAAGAAAACACACAAAGGAGAAGCAACTTTCAAAAACCTAAAGACCAAGTTCCTGGAGCATACAGATGGGCTCAGGGCATCCGGATAGAGCTTGGCTCACGTAGAATTTTACTGGGAATGAAGTGAAAGAAGATAAAGGTAGAGAAAGGTGATAGCACTTTCTTTTCCTTCTAAGGAGGACACATAGTAATTTATGTTTAAAGTCAGAATCAGACAAGACTGAGAAAGTTTCATTCGTGTCCACTGTGAAATACAAAGATGGCATTTTTGATAGGAATACCTTTATCCATGTCAATGAAGTTCATTATTGAGGGTTGGATGAAGTATTTACTCATGTCCTGGGATGGGATGCCATCCTGTCTCAGGTAGGGACTTATTTTAGAGTTGTTTCTCCTAGCAGAGACAAAGTACTGAAAAAACAGGAGGCAAATTACCGCTGCTTAGAGTGCTTTTCTGGCTTGAATCCACAATGTTAGAAATTAAAAAACAGGCGCACTATGTCCAAAGGCATTTAGGTGCCTAACTGTCTATGAAAACAGTACAAGCTGTTGAAGATCTTGATAAGTGTGATTAATCTTAAGGGGACGCGACATTCTCCTGCGTTCTTGCAGCTTCTCCTAAGCCACGACCCAATATTGCCGCTACGACCTATTCCACAGGCGGCTGAATTATCATGCGGATAAGCTATGTGCCAAATGCTGTGCGTCAGCAGTGGGATATCACGTTTTATAATTCCCATTCAGCAAGGTGGCTTTAAACGGGAGTCATTAAGTGGAATACTTGCGCAAAGTGACTGTAACTGGAGTGGGTCCAGTCACTGAGACTGAGGAAACTCAAGACTAGGAGCCAGCCAGCAAGGACAGACCAGCCCAAGGCTCCAGATGGAAAGTACACTGAGGAAAATAGAGAAATCAAGGCTACCCCAAACCAAAGAGCAAATCAAGAGCAAGGTCAGGAAATCAAAGAGCTTTTACTAAAAGTCTTGGATAAAGATGAGTTAGGACTAGAATGAGATAAGGCAGGTCTGCCAAGAGGCAGGAACTGCGCAGAACCAAAGGGGATGCAAGGCAGTGAAAGCAGTTTGTAGGCTTGCCCCCAGTGCCTGAATCAGAAACATATGCCAGCCCTCAGACAGCCAGGCTTCTCAGGATGCTGATCTTCTAGGAGAGCATTGAGCCTAGCTCCTGGCTACAAAGCTTGGCTGCTTTGTCAGGGCCTGAGAGAGCAGGATATATGCCTAACCTGACACAAATGGTCAGTTTGTTCATTCAGTGTAGATATGTCCATTTACAAGCAGGGGAAATTTGTACAATGGAATCACCAGATGTCTCAGGTTGCTTCTTTCCATCTTATGAAACTCTGCGGATCATGTCTTAGGACAGCAATGAAGCTGGGGTCTGTGATGGACCATACCACCTCCCAGGCCTCCTTTGGCTCTGGTGCTATGCTACAGCCCTCTGTGCTCTCCAGGCACTCCTGCCAGATGTGTTCACAGATCAAGAAAGCTCGGTGTTCAGGGCTGCAAAGCAGAACAGAGTTTCTGTAACGGTGGTGACAAAGATACGTTCCTTGCCGTGAAGGAGATGGGCACCAGTTGTTTGTGTTTCGTCTCAGCGTGAGACAAAAGACATGGATTACAGTCATTCCTGAAGTGTGGCCACATCAGAAGTAGAATGTAGTCGTGAAATCTGTAGCTTAAAAGTAAGTATATGCTTCAACAGCTTGCTGAATTAGCAGCTTTGTAATTGCCAGGGGACGTTAAAAGATTAGTCTGTTAGTTTAAGTACAGCATACAATAGAGGTCAGGCACTCACACTGATGCAGTAATATCAATGTGAATGTGCTTTATACTGACAGTGCTAGGTAACTGCTATCTGCAGCATATAGCTATTTTAGTTTTACAAATCTGAACAAAAAAAAAAAAGTTATTTTGAATCCAAAATGTCTCGGTTAACCATACTAGTAGATATGTGGAAGGAATATGTGTGAAAAACAAACATTGATCAAATAGAAAATGTAACATTCCTGTTCTAGAATTAAGGCATGTAATGAGAAAATAAAAATTATTTATGAAGTCAAACGACTTTTAAATCTTTAAATTCCCCACATGCCTTCTAGGATTATAGTAACCTGTGGAAGGTCATTATAATTATAAGGGAAAAGAGTAAATAAGCACTTAAGCAGACATAAATAAAACGGACAGGTTAAAAGCTATTAAATTGAACAAAACTAGAGGGAAGCCTAATCAGTGCTGTGAAGGAATCCAAACTAACATAGAAAGAAACAAATGCAATGTTGAGAATGGCTAATGGGGAGTAGCAACTCTGGAAGTACAAAGTCTTACGAAGTCCCAAGTCATCTGTACCACAGAAAGCTCTTCGGTTATAAGGAGGGGCCACAAAAAATTTATGACAGGAAAAGGCCTGTAGCAAGTTCAGAGCTTTTCCCCAAAATAACACAAAGAAGGAGATAAAATTTGTGTAGAGATAATAGGATAGTATGGTTGAATACTAGTTGCTAGAAGGAGGCCTAAGGGAACAGCCTGCCATGGTGTTTGCTTCAAGAACCGCTCAGCTGGAGGGCCGTACCCTTCCTCTGGCACAGCTTTTCCTCTGGCAAGGGAGGAAAATGGGAGGCTGAAAAAAGGGCTTGGAAACGGAATATGGTTCAAGGGCAAGCATTCTTCCTAGGAAAAAGTCAGGGTGAGGGAAGACATCACCTTCTGACTTGGAAAATTCTGAAAGACATGGGCCAGTTGTTTGGATCAGGAGCGTGCGGGAAGAGATATGCCTGCTGTATCGGTGGCGGTGGGGTGACGGAGATGCAGTGGCTGCTGTGCCCGTTGCGCCATGGCTAGAAATGTAGCTTGATCTCTAAATGAGCAATTTCACTTCTCCCAGGGAAAAATAAATGGGCAATATGTGAAGGAAAAATATCTAATGAAAAAGAAAGAGGATTTTTTTAGTTACTCTTGTGTTCCAGAGGTGTAGCTCCACTGAATTCACTGAGGGATGTTTTTGCTAATAAAGCTTTTAAAATGAGGGACGGATTATTCTCCAAGTATGGATATTTCTAAATATGTCTGGTTTTATATATTTCTCAATATTTCTATTTTTATTTTTCTGACTTTTGCCTGAACAAAAAAAAAATAAATAAACAAGCCCATTCTTTTAACTAGTTCTGTATGCCCCTAAGAGACAAAAGTATGCATGCTTTCTAGAGAATGAGAAATAGCATACAGTTTTGTGGGGAAATAATTAATTAAATACAGACTAAATTAAAAATGCTATGGAGGTTACAATTTAAAAATGTACATGCTGCTATCATGCAAAGGTATATCTGCAACTCCATTCTCTGTTTCAAACGCTACAGTCTGCCAAATTTGGATAAATATTGACTTTTAATGGCACCTGATGTACCAACAGGCATAGACGCTACTTAATTCAGCAGCATCAGTTAAATGCAGGTCACTGCATTAATTAAGAATGCATCTGTTCTAACTGATCGTTTTGCTCTCCCTAATTCTAATAAGCAATTTTGCCAACATGTTTACTGGAAATATTACAACATCTTCCTGTGCTGAGAAAACCCAAAGGGCCTATTTATCTGGTTCAACTGTATTCTTGTTTAAACAGAGGGTCATACTGAAACCAAAGGATTGCCATTTCGCCCAGAAGACAGGTCTGAGATTTGACTTTAGACTACGGCACATCTGCGGGAGGGAGAGAGCCCTTGTCCACAGGCCACTTAAGTCATTCTGAGCGAAAAGGATACCAACATCAAAGATGCATCAAGGAACGTCGATCGCAGCCGCTGTGATTGAATGACCCTAGATTCAGGAAGAGGAGGCTTAGCATCCCGATTTTATTTTCTGTGCATGCCATGATTTGACGTGTTGTTAGGCAAGGCAGGGCTAGGAACCCAAACACTGTAAGAAAAGCAAACTAAACTCAGGCAAAGAGTGCTTTGTCCTACCTCAGATTTAGCCCTCAGGTGATCAGGCCGCTGCATGCTTTTAATTTTACCAGCTAGGGATATTTTTTAAAACGTTCCGAGAACAAACGTGTCCGAATATTGAGCGTGACACAAAACGTCACGAACGCTTAAAGTCGCAGGTCCGTCAGCCACGGGAGGAAGATGCGAAGGGCAGGGGAGGGTTTTGTCAGATCCAGGGTGAGAATGTCCCCGCACAAACAAAAGGCTCGGGGTGGGACGTCGCGTTAGGGGAAACGGGGGGGGGGGGGGCTGGAAAAAGCACGGGGGTTAGGTCTGCCCCCGGGCTGCGGGGCTGGAGGCTGGCAGGGAGGAGCGGAGCCGCCGGCGAGCGGAGCGTGTGGGGCGGCGGAGGGGAGGCGGGCGGGAGGCCGGGCAGGCTGGCGTGGGCTGTTTGGCCACCGGAGCCAATCGAAAGCTGGGGCTTGATCCTCTCCCCGGGCCCCGGCTGCGCCGAGGCAGTGCCGAGCTCCCCTCCGCCCCGCCGCCGGGACCCGGCCGCCCGCCCCGCTCTCTCCCCGCACCGCTCCTCGCCACCCAGCGCCTATGGGCATCTGCGACCGGCCAGGGCTTCGCACCACCGCCACCAGCAGCAGCGGCAGCAGGAGCGGCCGGCGACCGCCACCCCGCCGCAGCACCCCGCGGGACCTATAGCCGGCAGGACGGAGCGCGCCGCAGACCCTTCCCCGCCTCCCTGCAGGTATGGGGCGGCCGGCGGCCCTCAGCCGGCACCGCTTCTCCCGCGGCCGGGCGGCTTGCTCCCTTCCTCCTCCTCCTCCTCCTCCCCCCCGCCCCCTTGCCCTTATCGCCCCGCGGCCGTCGCGGGCGCCCGCCGTGCCCGTCCCCGCGCGGGGACCCCCGCCGGCCGCCCCCGCGGGAGCAGCGCGCCCCGCGCCCCGAACTCAAGTCACCCAGAGCCGGCTCCCGGCAGCGCCCGGGTCCCGGTGCTTCGCCCTCGGAAGTTACCTGAGGGGCCAAAGCCCCGTGGGTCTGACGCGCCGTGCATCACGTCTCCACGCTGCCTCGCAAGTAAAAAAAAAAAAAAAAAAAAGAAACAAAACAGAAAAAAAAAAAATTAATCTCGCGCTTGAAACCTGTGCCCCTTTGTACCTTTCTTTCTTTGCTTTGGGTTAATGATGGTTTGTGATTATGAAACCCCATGAGGGATCAGCTCCAAGAGCGAATAGCATTAAGTCATGAGTTGGAAATATATATACATGTATACCTACAGCGGGTTTTTTCCCCTTGCAAAGGCGGATTACAATAATACAAACCCGTGTCTGTCTCACAAGGAGCTCCTGCTTGACTTTCTGCTAAAGCTAAGGAGTATTTGCACTTTCACAGGTCTTGCAGAATTGGAGCCACAGGTCTTACAAAAAATTGCAGTGGCGTTTGGATGAAAAACCCTTATTTTTAGCACGCTATTGTGAAAGTGGTTATATAAGTTTCGGTGGATTTTTGAGGACAAAATTAACAGCTCATAACAACTTAAACGTCTTTTTTTTTCTCCGAGAGAGGAGAAATAAACTGAATGAAAGCCTAATGAGTAGAGCCAAGTGAACCCCAGCCTGACAAATGACTGTGGCAGAGATTCCCTAAGGAAGAGCCCTGGCTTCAGACTCTCACAGTCCTCCCGAGAATCGTGAAGCAGCAGGTGCAAGACCAAGCGATGCCTACGCAGAGCCCCTAATTAGCAAGCTGGTTATCAGGCCGCTTCAAGGCTAGATCTTGCAAAACCAGGGAGAAATCAACATCACGTCAGAGTCTTGTCTTCCCACCAGTGCCAATACAATACAGATACTGTGTTCCCTTCGGGGATTAGTTTGTTGCTTGAAATCCAAGAAGTACACGCTGTGTGAAATATTTGCTTAGAATGCCTGCTGTATTTTAGCACAGATGCTTTGCTTGCTAAACGTGGTGCTTAGTTCTCAGGCTGGCCTTTCCTCATCTCTTTCCAAAAGTTAAGGAAAAATAATAGTAGCCTAAGATTTTAAAGAAACGCTCCAAGAAACTAACTGAATAGAATCAAGGCATAGCAATCTGCTTACTACTGAGGGCTGGGACTTTAGGGTTCTGTCTCAGTATTCAGGCTCTGAGCAAGAGACCTCTCTCTCACTTCTGCTGCACGGTCCTCATGAACTGCCATCATCCAAGACGTGCAGTGAAGTCCCAAGTTAAACATTTGTGGGTGATTACTGTGAAGCTGAAGAGAGCGGACCGATTTGCTAAATCTCTGTTGTAAGATGAGTGAGAAAGCTAGCAGTTAGAATTTCTTTCTCGCATCTCTTGGAGCCCTCTGTTCATGTGGAGCTCTTGTGCGCCGGGAGGAGGTACGTCTGGTAACAGCGAGGTTGGCTCAGCCTTCCATTGCAGCATGATAAGTAAGTGAAAATGTGCCAGTGAAAAGTATCAGTAAGACCTCTAAAAGGGTGCCAGAAAAATAAATGCCATTAACCCTAGGTTTGGAGCTGGTTGGTTTAGCTGACCTATTTACTTTTTATTTGTCTTTCAAATAGACTGTGCTGTCATGAAACATGACTTTCAATGTGGAATAGAACAAAGGTATGAAAAGTTGAAGAATAAAACTCAGGAGGTTTATGTTTCTTTCCACAGTATCAGGTGAGGGTAAAAATTAGCATCATCTAAATTGCCAGCTGAACTATATCGATAAATCTTGTCCTTTGGAAAATGCTTGGTTTCAGTCACCATTTGTCAATGCTTATGAAAGTGCGAATCAAGTAGAACCAGATCATCCTCTTCTGTAATAAATAGTTCAGTACTGCTGTGGTTTTGCCTGATAAATTTGGTAACTGGTAAATTCCAGCTGCTCAATCGCATAGCTCTACACACACTACTACTAAATTCACATTGAAATAATTCTAGCTCAAGCAACAGAAACTGGTATATTCCAATTTTAAATCAGTAAATCGGAATTTGCCAGTTTCTGATGCTTGAGTTAGAATTATTTGAATGAGCAGTTCAAGTCACTGAGCAAGCATTGAGCAGTTTGAGTCACTGTGCAGATTTACCGACATCCAAAGTCTCGTCAAGAGCAGCATGAAGAGGTCTTTCACTTCACTCTCACAGATGCTCGTGGGTGTGGTTGTGCATTTATATTAGTGTTGTGGTTCGTGTCAGGAGTCTACTTTTGATGCCAGTCTTCCAGTTGTTCCCACTTATTGTCCATCTCCATATACCTCATGGTGGGCCAGCTGGATTCCTTTAGGATGAAACGAAATGAGAAGTTGTGCTTGAGTCATTGCTGGAAATCAGTCCATGGGACCAGACCAGAGCTAGTCTGAAGTAAAACCCTGTAAAATGCATATAAGTGTTGATAGAAAGTCTTCTGCCCTTAACCATAGCGCTCTGTATGTCTGTTCCTGTTGGGCTGTGCTACCTGCTAACACAGACCTGGTCCATTTGCAGCAGATTAGTGCTGATGCACTGTGCAGTTTGCAGCCAGTGCTAACCGTTGTTCCCAGGGGTGTGGGCTAGTCCCTGCTTCTTGCACCATTGCCTACACATGTGTTAGCAAGAGCTCCTTCTGGCCCAGCGGGAGAGAACAACCCTGCAACGAGCTGTGGCTGCCCTACTTGTTTATACACACACTGAGCTCTCTTCAGTGCTAAAAGGCAAGATGGTTAATTTTTTTTGTTTTTTTTTTTTTTTTTTTTTCAGTCTGGCATGTGATAGCGGACTCTTTTTTGAGTGGGAACTATGGATAACGCAGCCTTCCGCTTCTCTGGTGAATGTGAACACAGCAGTTGCGTTTAGGAAGGGACAACTGGTGCTTCTTCGTGTTTGTTTGCCTGTCACTGGCTGTAGCTCTTCCGTGTATAAAGGTTCACAAGGCTGCGTTCACATTTCTCGTTGCACTTGAGAGTGGTGAGAAATGTTGGCTTGAAACTTAAGAACTGTCATTTAGAAATGCTGCACTGTGTTTCGTGGGTGCAGCGTCTTGGTTGACTACATTTCCCATAACGCACCAGAAGTATAGCTTTGGAGGAAGAAGGTGCCGCTTGTGGTGGCAGTTCTGGGTCCCAGCACATGATGGGAAACAAGCTCTGGTGCTGGAGTCCAGCTGCCGCAGGCAGGTGGGAATGTGTGATGCCCAGGGAGATGTTTAGAAACATCCACTTAAAACTTAAAGCTTCAGATTAAGAAAATGTTAAACTACTGCTTTTCACTGTAAAGCAGAAAACTTTTCGGTTCTCTGGTGATTTGGCTGGCTTTTTGTAGTTTCATGCTTTTCTTCAGTTTGCTGCTTTGGGGAAAATTATTTTAAATAGAAAAATTATTCTGTTAATTATAAATGGTTATCTTTTGTATGAAAGCATTTCTAACTAGGGAATAGATTGCTGGAGCAATTAGGCGTCAGATCCTTCTTACTTAGTAACAGAAGATAGTCATCATTGCTGCAAAAATTGGGTTTCTTACCGCCTCTTCAGTTTTACACACATTTTCAGGGGATCATGATGGAAATCACAGGGTTGCATGTGTATAGCACGAATGATACAAAGATCAGGATGTTCTGGATCCCTGTGACTGCTCCAGGACTGCTTTTAGATAACAGAGAATGTTGTGCTACTCAGAACAATAGGGACAGCAAAACAAGAGAGCTTTTCCTTCTCAGATGACTGTACTTCTACTGCTAGAAGCTGTCTACTCCAAACCTTATTCCAATGCACGGCTGTTCTGTGGGACAGTATAAATTTTAACAGGAGTTCTGTAGATTATGGATATGTCACTGGAAACCATGGTATTTCTTGTTCCCAGTGCATTAAGCTGTTATCATTTGTTAAAGAAGATTCTTGAAGCCTGTTTCAGAAAGTGAAACAGACCATAAGAATCTGTCTTGCTCCGGGACGTTAAAACAGAGGGCAATCTGTCTTTCAATATCCGGTGTGATACAATCATGGCAACTTCTGTTGTAACCTGTCTTTGTCAAAAAGTCATCTTACAGCATCTACTTTTCACATGCCTTATTTTAATCTCGGCATAACCGTGCTTATCTATGAGATTCTGATTTTTTTTTCCTGTTGTTGCTGTCTACATAATATCTGTAAGAGTTATAGCGGCATATTTTAGATTAGTCATAAAACTAAGGGGGATTTACTAAGGTCAATCTTTCGTAGATGCTACACTGCCATATAGAATTAGTTATACTGTAAACATATGTTGTATATAGAAATATGCATGCTACTGTCTCTTCTACAAGCTTCTTTATAAAAAGAAAAAGCTAAATTTATCTCTCATTCCAGACACTTTTAAAGTCATTATTGTTTAGGAAATGAATATTTTTAAGAAACCATAATTTGTAATGAAACTAAGAGGAAATGAAAACTGTGATACATTGAAATACAAAAAGTCTCATAAAGATTTCATTTCTGCCTATTTCGTGTTAAGGAAGTAGGAGAAGTAAAGTACACTGGGAAAGGAAAATATATTATTTACCCTCCAAATTTCACTTTGGAATCAGTTTTTATTGAGTGTGATGGGCAATGCACAAACACAACATCAGACTGTGGATTTAACAGCAATAAATCTTAAAAATTTCCTGAATTTTTAACTTCTCTTAAAACTTGGAAGCAGCATTTGTTCAGCTCACGCAGAACGTGTTGTTGACCTTGTCTTGTACAAACACTTGTTAGAGTTGGAAAACTGTATTGAGCTGGCGCTACAAGCGAACTAGCTGCCCTTTTTCATTTGTGTGCAGTTTTGTTGTGGATTCCAGCCATGTCTAGTCTATCCTATTGCTCTGCTTAAGTGCTATTATGATAATGCTAAATAGCCTGATATTCTACAGTAGTGCTAACAAAAAAATAAACAGCACTGTAAAAATTCTACATGACCATTTCTGGCATGCAACGGCAGGTTTTTTCCTGGTGCAAATCTCAGACCTAATCTCATTTCCAGCGAGGCCAAAACACTAGTTTGGCTTAGAGTTAAGCAGGATCCTGCCCATAAATCTGGCCAGTCTCCATACAGATAACATCTGGAAAGTTGTCATTTAAAAATATGTGGGAGAGCTTGGGACAGGGGTGTAAATAGTGGGTCAGAGCTTCTATCCAAAATGAAAACATCCCAGCTCTCAGATGTCAGACATCCTTGCTCTAGGCAAGTTTTTTGTTATGAACCATCTATCGTTTGTCAGTTCCTGTTCCGTCAACATAATTTGGAGCTCATTGTCCTTTGCAAGGAACAAGAGGAGGTTGACAGGCAAAGTAGACAGGGAATATGTGAACATGTTGCATGACTTAATGGACACATCCAGTAAAGTCTCCTAATAGAGAGATGGCTATCGGTCATATTTCGATTTAATTTGTTCTCTGGCTGACACCTTTCAGATTACTACACCCAATGGCTGTAGCCTAAGCATGTTTGTTGACTTTGGTCTATATTCTTCATTAATGAAGCCCATGGAAACTGTGCCTGATCCTTCAGCGATCTTCTCGGCTTTTGCTGAGATATTCTTAAGATAGAGTATTTACAAACTGAAAAGAAAAAAAATATAAGCACCTTGGATTCTGTGTAGGCAGGGAAAGACTGTTGATCTGACTCTTTAATATTTCCATTCCTTACTGAAGCTGAGCCTTAAGTAAGTCATAGCCCAGAACGTGTGACTTCTTAAGGGTATCTGAAGCTGAAGATTCAAAAGTCACATAAACAGATTATTAGGAAAATTTATCACTTTATTAAAAAATCAGAGACGATATGTGAAAATAACACCATTGTATGCTATTTTTGTTATATATAATGACCCTTTTTCTATAGGATCCCTGAAGCAAGTAAGACAAATGCACAGAGCTGGAAATTGAGCTACTTTCTGTCATCTGAAACAGTCTTGCTTTCAAGTTTCCGAAGTCCCTTCAGTCACTTACATGAAGTTATTCAACAGCTCAATCTAGGATATTTTTTTTTAACTGTAAGACAAATCCCACCTTTGTCTACCATAAATTCCTCACAGATGAAGAGAAGCTTTAAATACAAATTGTACTATAATAAATCCCATTTGGTTTTCTTTATCCGCTTTTTTTTTTAAAGTCGTCTGCACTTGATGTTCTTTCTTCTTGAAGGAGCACTGAAAAAGCCCCTTCACAAACTACAGTCTACTATTTTTTTGAATTCTACATCCAAAAAGCCGGTTTCTTTATCCTTCAGTTCAGGTAGACTGCCTCCAACTACAAAAATATTTTTGTGTTGGTGTCTCAATAGCTGACTTTAAAAGTATGATACATGCAAACACTATTTTGAGTACCTATCAGAAATGGCCAACCTTCTCTTTATAAAAATAGACTTGTTTTTTTCTGTATAAAATCTAATATTTTATAAAACCTAAGTTTCTCTGGAAACAAGTTTATTGTGTCATTCCAAGTTGAGCCTAGTTCTTTTCTGGACACCTCTAAGGTTTCTTTAAAAGAAGGATATGATATTACAGGAAGAATGTTGCTCTTGTTTGCCAGAGAGCTGTACTATGTTTACTATAATAAGATTAAAGGAAATTTGAAAGGCAGCGTTAGCTCAGTGGGAAACTGATAAACACACGTTGTACTTGCAGGAACACTCTGCCCAGTAGTATTAGGAAATTTATCACTATTTATTTAGCCGTTCAGACTTTATCCGACAAACAGATTTGTTGTCCATTTAAAACTATGCCAGACGTTGAAAAACTTAACAATACGGATGTGATTTAAGGAATCTCAACTATTATCCTGGCATAGCCATCTCATGTGGCTTACTATTACGACTTTCATACTGTAGACTCTCAAAATAAGGAGTCTGTAGCTTATGGATCCCATTGCTTTCCAAAGTCTGTGGTTTGATTTCTGGCACTTCTGCCTAGGTCAACTATTATAGTCACAGTCATAAACAGTGATTTTCAGAATCTGAGCAAGCTAGACAAGGGTGTAGCTCCTTGGAAAAGTTATTCTCGAGGAGGCAAAACCAGCAATGTCTCTGGATCCGTATCTGGCATTGGCAGGCTGTACTGTTGAGAAGCAATGGCAGTCCAGTCTCGTATTTACTAATGTTTGTTTATTTGTGCCTTGGCCAATGTTTCAACTAGAGAGTGAATTCTGGAGCAAGAAAAGGCCACAGGGATGACTTTCCATTCCTAAGTACATGTTAAGAGGTCATTTTTACATGGACACAAACGCTGCTTACAGATCAGTAAAATAGAATGAAGTACTTCTGCTGTGAAATGCATACAGAATTTTTTTTAAATATCAAGAGTAGAAGGGAATGCATTAAGCTACTACTGTAAATGTTTTCATCACCTCCAAAATGTCAGAGATCTTGCAAAAGTGGGCAGTTACTCACTGTGTTCTTCTGAGCAGCAGAAATGGCCAGTGGACTCTTCCCACCACGTGCTGGTAATAAGTAGGAACTGCAGCATGGAGTCACAGCTGGTTATGGAAGCTACCGCTGTGAGCTGTTCATGATATGTATGGTAATACAAGTACTTGATGGTGGTTACGGAAATTAGTTAATTTCTAAGTTGCTCTCAGCTTTGAAATTTCTTAGAAAGGAGACTAAAAAGCAAGGATCACGCTTAGTATGAAATTTATGGATTTGTATGCCATTCATGAAGTCATCCCAAAATAATAATTTCTCATGCTCATATAAGATGTGAATGTGAGCTGCTAATTTGCTTTGGGATATTCAAGTCTGAACCCTGTTCAACACACTTGTACTGAGGAGGAATAATCTCATTTCCCCTGCAATCCTCTCCCACCCAAAATGACCTTTAAAGGTCTGTGGAATCACTGGAAATAACCTTTCCCAGCCAGCTGAGTTATTGTTTCATTATGGTCCATGCCTTTCCTTTCTAACTATGGCCGTAGTAGAGTCCAGCATGTTGTGGAGTCTCTGAGACTGCCAGCAATCATGGGGCTTTTCATTTTGATTTTAGGTGGTCGGTTCAGACTGTGGAACTGCAAGGGCATGGGTGAGAAGGCCATGTCAAGGGTTTCCTGCCTCAAGGGAGACTGTTGTGTATCTAACTCAACTGCAGTCCAGGCTTCAGGTCATGGAGGGGGCGAGTTCTTCTGCAGATCTGTCCTGGGCAACTTCACCTGCAGATTGAAGAAATCTCTGTCTTGCTTTATAACTAATTAAAACAGAATATTGCCTGTTTGAACCCTTCGGCTTAGCTTCATTCACAGAGATAGGCTACAGTCAGACTGCTTGCCGTTTGCTCCATTATATACAAATTGTAACTCAAGGCTGCGGCAAGTTGCCAGGTCATCTCCCCACTCAGACGCCAGCTTCGTTTGCTCACATAAATAACTGGATAGAAGTCAAACGTGATTGACTTAAGCTGTTCCTTTTTCTGAATGTGTTAAAATAGCTTGAGATGCTAATGCTGTGATTGTTGGGGTTTTTTTTCCCCCCCACTGAAATCTAGGTGTATTTGTTGAGAATATTGAAATGTATTTGTCATTGTATTTATCATTGGTTTAGAATTAACTTTACTGTTTACAGGACAAAGCAAAATTAGTTATTTTATGTCCTATTAAAATATGCATGGATAGATTTATATTAATTAAAGAGAGGCTTAGTTTCTCAACAAAAGTGAACTGTAAGATAACTTCAGCTATGAAGGGCTCTGAGTTAGATTCCACACCCCCACCCCCCTGAGATATTTATTTTTCCTTTAAAAACATTTGAAAACTGTCTTATTTTACCATGATTAAGGCTGATGCCTGAATTTGGGCATCAAATGCTCTATAACTTTTGAACTCCTAGATGCGTGATACAAACTTCTAACATATATAGCAGTTAGTCAGATAGCAATGCTGGTGGAATTTTTGGAGTGAGAGCCATGCTTCAGTTTTGCTTTTAAATAAGTACTGTCTTCTTGCTAATTGTGAACCTTTCCTAAAGCTTCTGTGATGGCGTTTTGCTTTCATTGAATGACCAATTTCTCTGAGGTGGCAGAATCTAATAGCCTCTTAAAAGTGTTAATGGTCCAGTGAGTATTCCTCCTTTGTTATGCTGCCTATGGCTATGCCTGTGGTGTCACTTTAGCTTGGCATAGGTCTAAGCTTGTGCTGAAAGGGTCTTCCTGCCCTTGGCTCTGCTCCTGGCCACCAGGTTGTGTCTTAATTCTGTTACAGACTTTCTTCGTGCCGTCTGGCACGTCTAAAATGGTACGCTCAACATCTACGGGAAACTGGCTCACAAACTGCTGTAAGCGTTGACATAAGCGTTCAAAACACTGTATGTCCTCTAGCTGACCTGATGTTCGTAGGTGTAGACTCTTTGCGTGGTGTCTTGAAAACTCTTGTTAGTATTGAGTGGCCTTAGTAGCCTAGATAGGCAGGCTCAGTTGCTAAGTGTGGAAGATGTTTGAATAAGGTTGCTGTTTAAGAGATAGCTCAGAGACCGGCATTCTCAAATTTTTCAAACAATGGCTTGGGCTAATAAGGGTAGTGAGACACTGGAACAGGTTGCCCAGAGAAGCGGGGTGTGTCCCATGGAAGTGTTCAAGGTCAGGTTGGACAGGGCTTTGAACAACCTCATCTACTGAAAGATATCCTTGGCCATGGCAGGTGGGTTGGACTGGGTGATCTTTAAAGGTCCCTCCCAGTCCAAACCATTCTGTGAGTCTATGATTGTATAATGCTGTCATTGTTTGAACAGAACCTTATGGGTCGTTTTACAGGCTGTAAAAACTGTTACTGTTATTGATCACTTTTTAAAAAAATGTATCAAAGACTAAAATACTTCTATTATAAACTGCTTATTACAGTGTGATATATGTGTATGTAAGCAAATATGAGTCGTACGTAAAAGAGGTAGCCGTGACCTTATGTATAGATGCAGAAAACTTTGTTGTTTTGCTTTACTTCAAAGCCTATAAAGATGTGAATTCTAACGCAGATTTGCACACGCTGGATTAAATTAATTGCTGAACAGAGGAGTACAACAATATATTATTTCAAGACAATGCAAAAATACTTTTCAACTTTAAAGAACCAGCACTGTTAACCATGCCTTCTGTATAGGGAGAATTTCTGCCCATTGCGTATTGCTCTGCTGTCTTCGCTATTTAATACTTCTAACCAGGGACATCAAAAGCTTTTGTTTATGGTTTACACATGGTCATCCATAGCTGTAAAATATATCTTTACTGTAGTAAAAGAAAGAGACAACTACAGCTAATTGCCCTTGCACTTTTCTCTTTTGAAGCAGCCTATATAAACCCAAGTACTGCAAAGCAGGGAAGAGGACTTGCTTCTGATGAATTGAATTATTCCATACATAGATTGTTCTGGAACATTTCAGTTATACTTTTTACTCTATATGATTTTGGGGGTAGTTCTGAGTTAACATCATATTTAAATGGTAACTTACAAAACAGCTGTGCAAATACTTAGGTTTTATGATGAAACTCATATAATTTAATACTGGAATTATTCCATCAATTTTTCTGACTTGCATTTATTATAAAGGTCAGAATTAATTTCCAATTTGAGTTAAACTGGCCTAGGTACTTTGAGATACGGAGTTACGCTATCAAAGATATGTCCACTAAAGAGTTGACATTAACACTTCTGAACTTCATTCTTTAAGAGTCACCTTATTTATAGCAAGATAAATGCACTTTGAGCTCTAATTGCACAGAGCAGCAAAAACATTCTTTGGATAGCCTAAGTAATCTAAAATACATCTTATCTGGGAAACCTCAGAGGATCTATTTATTCAAGAAGTTAGGAAAATTTAAGGGATGTATACTTACAGCCTGGATTTCAGAATATACAACTGCTGCTTGCACATTTTATGGGAACCTTTAATTTGTTTTTTCATTAAATAGAAACTTTTAAACATCATAAGCTATGTTTTCACAGAGTTTATAGGACAGATACCATGCCATGCTAGAAATATATATGAGAACTTGAAAAGTATATTCAAGAAGAACATCCAAACAGATTAATGTTTTTATGTAACTGAAAAAAAGAAAAATGCAAATAGTGACAGAGGTGAGAAGTGAGTTAAGCTCTTCAGTGGTCTGTCAGCTATAACTACAAGTTAAATTCCAAACTGTTTATGGCTTCAGGGTCAGGGAGGGGGACAGGACAGTGTTCAACAAGTGTTTTGGTTTTTTAAACCACCTTAAGGATTTTTTGTATTCATTATAAACTATTCCCCTCACTCATTCACTGGGTTTTAAAAATATTTTTAAATGGAAATTTAACACATTTCCTAAGAAATACTTATGAAGCGCATCTTTACTGTAAGATACCTGGCTGTAAGCTAACAACCTCTTAGGACATAATCCTTTTCTAGGAGCTCATACATACAACTTGCTGTTGTTAAGGTTTTTCATCAAGAAGTCAAATGGGATCTATTCCTCTGTAGGCTTTCTTGGTTTGCGTATGTGAGGGAACTCAGGTCTAACTGCTAGTAGATTTTGTGTTGCGTAACATGTGCAAGTATTCATCGCATGTTAACTCTTGACAGATAAAATTACTTATTCACCATTGACTTATCTTTGAGGGATGGTTTACTTTGTCACTGTTTAGTCATCTTCATGCTATGTTGAGACAGAAGCCTCTGTCCAAATCTTCTTGTGGCATGGAACTATTTCCCTGATACAGAGTTGTAGTTAGAGGTCTGCAGAAAGAATGTGCAGGGGAAAAGGGAGAAAGGCAGATGTTGATGTGTTTTTGAATTTGTGCTTAAGACAGCAATCATTGGTGTCTGTGAAGAAGAAGGTTATTCATTTGTAGCTTTTGCATGCTCCTGTTTATTGGGCTGTTCTCCAGGACATACTGTGGGTATGAGGAGAGAAAGGCTAAGTAGCCATTTTTTCTTTCACTGATTTTGCTCATAGGATTGTGTTATTTTGCTCCACTGAAAAAATCACAAATCAGGAACCACGTGACATTGCCACTGTGTTGTTGTATGGGTCACCTTCTCGTATCAGCTTACCCTTTACTTAAAATATGCCTGTTAGCCCAACCTTGCATATATATATATATGACTTGCAATAAAACCTTGACACATGCATAAATTAATGAAAGGAGCATTTTGCTGTTATTGTAGATATTTCAGCACAGTCTCTGAGTAACCTAAGAAGAATCTAAATGTATCTGGCCCCTCTGGCACTGCTGAGATATGTGGAGGGTAAAAGTAGCCTTTGCCTTCTTTCCTTCCACCTATTTTCACTATGCAGAAGACTGGCCTATTATGAAGGTCAAATGAATTCTACAGATAACAATGTCTAGAGTGCTAGTTTGGGAACATGGAGCCACAAACTTTTTTTTCATGTTGGGCAATTTATCTTAAACACATACCTTAGAGTGCTTAGACTTTCCTCTGCTTAGCATTATAAAGACTAAGAATTTTGCAGGGTCCTCACTCAGTATGGGAACCTGTGAAGATCGATTAAGCTGACAGAGTCTGGACTTGATAAGCCTTGCAGAGAAGCAGGAGAGTAGTAGCTAAGGTAAACTGTTCTGTGGTAACCTGCCTAGGTGGCTTCCAAACCAAGTGAAATTCCCTGTGAACTGAGCTGCAAAGTGTTATGGAAGTGCAAGTCCTGATTTGCCAAAGCAGCTGCTTTTGAACATGGAACTGAGCTGAGCAATCTAAATAATTCAGTAGAGGCATCACCATAGGACTATTGAAGAACATAAAAAATAAATGACCGGCATCAGGAATTCCCATAGGTGAGGCAGACACCTGCGGTCTTTGTGCTGTCAATAGGGAGGGTTTGAGGATTAGGCTTGTGGTGTACAGAAGTCAGGGTGCTGAGGTGGGGAATTATTAAACTTCAGATAATACCGAAGAAATGAATGTTTCCAAAACCCTGCCTCTCATGACTGGGGGTCCCACAGAACTGCTGTGGAAAAAAGGTGGAGAAAAGATTAAGAAATGCTGCAAAATGCCTCAAGCTCCCATCTTTGGATGTATCTGCTGAGATTTTCCCTCTGTAAGGAAAAAGGTGCAACTGAAGGCTGGGGAGGATCACTCTGAGGGCTGAATGCATAGGTTAAATTACACTCTGGAACATAAAGGTGATAAAATCCTCAGAGCTATAAGAAGATGCAATTAGATCCAAAGTACAGCTAGACACATTTTCCCCCCTCCCCTCTTCTGCCGTACCCTTACACAGGGAATGGCCCCTGGTGCCAGTAGCCAGAATGTCACAGTTCAGAGCTGGTGAGCCTTTCAGAGGCCGTTGGGATTTCCCAGATGCTTCTGAGGATCACTGAACATGAATTTACTTTGAGATGAGAAAGTCCTGTGTAACAACCAATTTTACAAGCCCAAAGTTCAGCTGGGAGCTGTGCATGCAAAGGAACACAGATACTGAATTCTTCATTGATTCTGTATTAGCATTGCATGAGGAGAGATTAGGATCAGCCCTTCTTTGCTTAAATGATTTGCCTGGTACAGCCAACTGGCAGTAACTAGGTCCTTCCAGCCAGGAAGCTGTACCAAACAAGACACTTGTGCTATGAAGCCTACAATTAACGCACACATTGTGGGAAAGTTACCATTAGCTTCGGAAAAACAGTTATTTGTCACCATCGCTGAAACCAAACCTAATGACTTCAGATGGCCTGGTATCTCTGAAGTAAACCATATTCAGATCTTAATTTGGTTCCAGCCAGGAGTGTAAATAAATGGGGTGGAGGGTGGTTCCAATTACACTCTCATATTTCTTGCTTTAGAATATATGGCAGTCATGCAATGAAAGACTTCTAATTTCTGTACATATTTCCCTCACAAAAAGTTGTATTACAGCTCTTTCTCCCTCTTCCCTTACCTCAGTATTTTACCCACAATGGTTTTCCATTGAGTTTTTACTAGGTCCCGATACCTAAAATTGTGAGAGAGGGAACAGTAGGAGCTAATTAACTGTGGAATGTTGATATTTCATTATCGTAGGCTCAAACTTCTTAGAAAGGCATGTATGGATGTCCCATGCGAGCCTGCTGGGCAGCTCTGCTAAACTGCAAAAGCAAGAAAAAAACAGAAAACATAAAAGCTGGGCTTACCATTGGCTTACAGAACTTTGCTGTCCTGGAGATCTTTAAAAAAGATTTTTCAGCCTTACAGACGTTTTCAGGGGATACCTTTTTAGCCATAGTTTATAGAACCTGTTCAAATACTGGTGCTCTTGTAAAGCCAAAGGCTCCTGTAGCCTAGATTAGGACTAACTAGGCTAGGTCTATTTGGTGTGTCACACTAGGCAGAAAACAGGTGTTTGTGGAGTTTTCACTTCCCTCATCCTTTTTTTCCCAGCCAGATGAAGTTTAATTAATTAAAAGTACAATACAATTTAAAATATGCAGAATAACTAAAGAAGCAGCGTGATACTAAGTAGAAATGTTGTTAACTTATTGTTTTAAATTGCTTCCTGATAAACATTTTTGGTGTGGTTGTTTTTTTTATCTGTCAGCTGTCACAATAATTTATCTATAAGCATTTGCTGATTACTTCAAACTGATCATGTATTTTTAATGGCAGTATTTTCTTTGTCCACCTGAACTGTGTGAAATATCAGTGAACCTACCTGGAGACAGATCCTTGCTTGGTCTAAATGACTGTAAATTTTAAACCTCAAGGATTCTGTATTGCTGTGCCCACAGAGTAAAGTTATTGGCTCCATTGAATTAAAATATTATTTTTTTTTCATTCACTTTAATGAAGTCAGTATTTAAAGATAAATCCTCTGAAATAATTTTTAAATACATATTTGCAGAGAATCCTCCCTCCATATTTTTTTTTCCCTGAGCTTACTGGGCACAGTGAAAAGGTGTGTGGGGCTTCTTGCTGATAGAAAGCATTGCAGCATTGCTTAGTGCATGAAGCCTTGCAGCTTCTTCTCATTCTCTGCTGTACTAATCTGATTCAGCATTCTGTCTTGTATTAAACTTCCCTTTTATTTCAATCCTACAGTGATTCCTTGGCAATGAGTGATGTAATTTTTATTAGGATCTGAACATATGTATATCCATTTGATCATTGTTTTGCTTTGGGTTACAAGAGAGTATAAATGTAGCATTGGTTGAAAAAACATACCAGAACAACAGGCTTCTTTCAGGAATAACAGCACCAAGAGGAATTCTATAATAGTTACTAAATAACAGGAGATGCCTTTACTCTGTAATCTAATTGTAGGGATCTAGCAACAGTAAGTAAATCAGATTTCAAAACTTATCTCAATTTTAGGAGGATAGAGAAGGCAGATGGGAAACTGGAATTTTATTCCAGTGTGTGTTCAGTTTCTGTTTGAGGGCAATTTCATTTAATTATTTGTTGTGCTTTGTGGGAAAGGGAGGGTTGGACGGTGGCTACATCTTCACAGGGTATTGCTGTGCTTGTAGGACAAATACCATAGCTTTATGATGACAGCTGTTGACAAACTATTCCACACCTGTTAATTACAGGTATTTTGACTAGAGAAGAATTTGGGTGTTTGCTGTCACGAGGACAATACAGATGTTTTGGTCTGTGCAAACCTCTGCGGTTTGCCTCAGATCTTCAAGGACGTGGTTGTTTCTGGGCCTGTTCTGCTGTCCCGACACCGCTGGATGAGAAGCCACTCAGCTGCCCCATTCAGGTGCTGGTTGTGGACTTGGGTTGCTCTATCAAATGGTGCGGCAATGCTGTTGCCCACCTTGTAGTTTGATGTGTCTGTCACTCTGGCTCTGAAGGGACCAGGGGGAAAAGGCATGATATCGGCATAACATCATCTACCCGCACTGGCTAATTAAGCAGTTTTGACTTCTCTGCTTTGAAGTCAGACCTCAAAGATGGTTTAAAACTGTGCCTAAATTAACCTTATGTGAAAAATTGTGTGTGTGTCTGTTTATGTATCTAAACACTTTAGGAACCTAGCCTCTTTTCTAATGATTTATAAATGACGTTCATCTTCTTCAACAAATAAACTAGGCATTACTCTAAATTACTTTAAAACTCTATATTTTGGAAAACCCAAGATATTCTGCAGAATCTTGAGTTGTGGCCTCTTTTGCCAACAGAGGAGCATTAAACAAATGTTTTGTATTCTGCCTACAGCAAAAGAAATCAAACGGAGCCTTTCATTCTGAAAGTATCTGATAGTATCTGCGTTATAAACCTGGTAGGTTCACAATTAGCAGATTGCAGTGTATTAAACATAAGGCTGGCTTTGAGTAGTGGTTTAGTGACCCCACAGCAAATGTACCTTAAGCTGAACTGCAAAAAGAATGATGATTTCTTCTGTGATAGTTAGCACAAAACCTAAAAGCCTAGGAAGATAAGAAGAGAGATGAGAAAAAACTAGATGGTTCTTTGGTGGACAATGATTGTTCTATAAAATATATGTATGCATATATATTTACTTAAAAGGTAATTAAAGGGACTTTGAGAAGTCATCTGGCTCATCTCCTGCTTGTTAGGATCCATTTTATCTAATGTAATCTGTGGCAAATGTGATTTTTTTTTCCCTTTTGCGTCACTTTCTCCTTAATAATTCTGATGATGAATCCCCAAACTCATGCGAATCAATTCCAATGCCTCACTCTCTGTATCATGGTGCTTCCTGATAGGAATATTGTCTGAAATCTTGTTTGCCGACATTATTGCATTTGTATCTATGAAGACTAAAGACATACTGTTTCAGTCTTTGCAATGGCCTTTTATGCACTTGACAGCTATTAACATGACTCCTCTGGTCTTTGCTTCTGTGTATTAAAGATCCCTGATTTCTGCAATCTTGCCACATCAAGTTATAGTTTCTGTGTATATAAATGCTCTTGGTTTTTCCTTGCCTCCCCTCTAGAAATCTTCATGGCTTTCCTGAAGCATCATGCCTAGAACTGGCTCATAAGCTACTACTTTACATTCTATATTTGCACAGCCGTGTTTTCAAGTCCAAAAACAGAACCTTGATTTGTCCTAAATGTCCTTAGTGTACCATCAACAAAGTGTGGTACACTATGTACCACAGCGAAGTGTGGCACATAGAGCTGATTGGGGGGGGGGGGGGTGGTGGTGGTGGTGAGATTTGCATATAAGTTGGGTTAGCTTCTCCTTTTGGATTTTTTTAAATTTCCACGTGCTGAGGAGTCTCTTGTGCTACTGTGGGACATGTTGGGTGAGACAGGTTACTGTGACGACTATTGTGAGAGACATCAATGCACATAGAAACAACATAAAATTTGGGGGAGGGGGGAGTGTGTATGGAAGCTGACTTAACAAAAAGGTGTCGGTGAAGTACAGAGCCTAAGGCTTCCTTTAAGAGGAATAAATATTACTTGAGGCGGTTGATTAAAAATAAGAGCTATACATTTGAGATGGCAGACGATTTCCCTGTTTAAATGCCATCTGATCCAAACTGCAAACTTATCCAATCTTGATACAATTTCCATCTCTTAATATTAATTAGAAGTGAGTAGGGTGTGTTCCCTGATGCTTTTGACTTGCTGGTGTGTAGGGTACGTTATCATGCTTTTCTTCTAAGGTCTGGTAAATTCAACAGGCTTTTGGACCTGAATACAGGAAGACAATTAAGTGTTTGCTTAACTTGTACAGTGTTGGTTTAAAGCTGTCCTCTCTTAATCAGAGTCCTAATTACTTAAAAGGTGTGAGCTCATCCCTGTATGAGAGCTTAGTCCCATCTGTTGACCATTAAGTGTATTATATTTATGCATGCATGCAGCTGTAGTTAACTGGGAAACATTAGCCCACGTGGTACTCAAAATCATCCAGGCTTTTGGGGAATGAATATACCTTCATTCATTAACAAGGGAGAAGCTTAATGCACAGGTTCTGTGCATAAACCTGTTTCCTTTGGTTGGCTAGTCACTGTGGTGGTGGTACCCTTTGACCGGGTGGCAGGGGTACAAATCGGTGCTCTTTGGCATTGAAGGCTTCACCTTCACTGGTCAGATGCTGTTTCAGCCTTCTGCTGAATGAATGCTCCAGAAAACTTGTCCCCTGTTTTTATCATTCATGTATTAGCATCATCACTCCATTTCTTAACATATCATGTGCATGCACAACTCATGCTTTTGCCTAATGAGGCCAAAAATCCATACGAATTCAATACCCAGAACAAGTGACCAACTTTTGTTATGATTCCAGTGCTCTGTTCTGAAAGGGAGCTTGGACAACTATTTGCATTCAAATTGTGTTATAACTTCTGATAGAGGTTTTTTTTTCAGGTTATTAACCAGCAGCTTGGTTCTGTCACGTGAGCATTTTTGGCTCATCTCTTAATTGGAAAGGGAATGGAAAACTGTTTCCTCCAACTTCTTTCACCAAACCATGTTACTTTGTTTGTTTGTCCTTAAATTTGGCTTTGCTTACTTTTGCAATGCACTAATTGCATGGGTACGTAGCATCTTCACACAAAGGAAGAAGAGGCACCTTGCCACAATCTTCAGCGCTAGATTCCAGATCAGGTGTGGAGAACCCAGCAAGGGTAGGTGTTAGGGCAGGGACAGTGAGGGGGGCATATGACTAATGGAGAAAGAGTGAAGCAGAAGGCATCACTGTTTCATGTATCAAGTAGATTATTTCTATGCAGTCTAACCAGTGGTTGTGTTTAATCACTTAAAACCCCAAAGCCTTGGTGGAAGAAACCTTTGCACTTACAAGACAAGACACTCAGGAGTCAGACAGTAGGATGCAGCAGTAGGGGTACATTTTCATGCTGCTTCTTCCATGTTTAGTATTTAGTTTTGCACTACAGTGCAGAGCACGTTTTCAAGATAAGGTAATAGATCCTCTTTTTAAGTACCCTGTATCCATTGAGGACTTGAGATAAATGGTGCATACCTCTTTTGGAAATCTAGTCATGAGTAAGAGCTGTAATGTTTGACACTTGCAAAAAACTAATCCCTGTGTCTTTAGAACAGAATGAGGTTCTGGTGGAGACTTGGTTGCCTTGGCAGATGTGCCTGTTTGAATACCCCACACCTCTCACCTGGCTCCACAGTGGCTACTGTGGAGGAGTATGCATCTCCCATAGGGTCTGTCTCTGATGTGCCAGCCTATACAAACATCTTGGATGCCCTTGGGCATCTGAAAAGGTACTACTCATCACATTCTATCGTTGTTATTGTTGTTATTATTTCCTCTCACTGCTGTGGTACAGGCTGTAGTCCTAACACCAAGCCATTTAGGTACAAGGACCATGCATCTCATATAGGAAGCAAAAGCACGCAGTTCTGTCAGTCAGCGCCACCTTTATCAGCCACACCCTTCCAGTTACATTAGCCTCCTCCACCCTGAAACAGGTAAGTTGGGTGACAGCGTTCCCAGGCCCCAGTCTGGAAGGTGGGTCAGGGTGTGGCCTCGCAGCTGGCTGGAGGCGGCCTGCCTGTAGGCTGGTACTGGCGGGGCAGAGCCGCCCAGCGCTGGCACGGGGGCCCGGCGGCACTACTGATCCTGCAGGCAGCTGGAAAGCCGGCCGGCAAAAGAAAAAAAAAAATACCTTTTCGGCTGGATCAGCAAACTCGTCTTGCTGACTGTGTGGCTGCATGGTTGTTAGTACTGGCACAAAGTGACCAAGGGGGGGTTGGGGGGGGAGGGAGGGAGGGAGAGAGGTGGTGTGTGCGGGCATGTTTGTGTGCTGGAGGGGGGAAAGGTGGTGCCAGTGGGGGCCAGGAGCAGGGGGACTATGGCTCACAGTGTAAATGAGTCAAACTGCACCCTGGACTGGGTGACAGCCTGAGGTGATTTAAGCTTTATCTCAGAGGGGCATGGGTTGCAATTAGAAATATATCCAGCTGACATTAATTGCTGTTTTGGTTATTCCTCAAGGTCAGGTACAGGGTTTTCGCTGTGCCATTACTTTACCTGAAAGCAGAGCTGCACAATTCTACAGTGAGTATATATAAATGGAATATATTTTTGAACTGCATTATTTTTACCAGAATGTAAAATTGACAGAAAAAGGCACAGGATTTAATTCTTTCTGTCTGTGACTATTTTCATTTGGATTCAGAAACCTAGGAAAAATGACCTTCTTAACGTGTTGGGGAGGACGATAAAATTTGGGGAGCTTAAATCAGGATGTCACCCTCCACATCACAAAACCTAATCACAGAAAAATAATGTTGGGTATGATGTTATAATTCCCTTTAGGTCCAGGAATTTTATATATATTCCCTACCTAATAACTCACCTTTAGCAGAGAGTATGGGTAATGCCTCTTTGTGCTTTCCACTTTCCCACTAGCCTTTTCTGCAGTTTTTAGAGCTGTTTTTTTGCAGTATGGGGGAAACGTGAGTTGAATTATCTCCAGTTCGTGTGGGTACTGAAACTCTGAGCGTATGTTCATAAACGGGGAAGATTTTGTTGCAAAGCTGGTTACAAGAAAAATAAGTAGCGTGCCCCATTGGCTAAATTTCTGTATGACTGGTAGTAGCTAATGCTGTTCATCTTCCACTCAGTGGTGTTGGCTGGGTGTATGTGAAACATGTGTGACAAAGCAGGATGGCTGGGGAGCTGCTGAGTGGCTCCCAAGCTTTGTCTGCCTTCTGGTTGAATGGCAGCAGACAACATTGTCACCCACCCAGTCACACATCTGGACACCCTGCAGAGACACCGGTGTGTAGACATGTAAGCAGTGTCGCAGTCCAAAATGAAAGTGGAGGCTTTCTTTGTAGGTGTGAGAACAAGAGTTTTCTGGGTTGCTCACATTGATTCAAGTGTCCCTGTCACCTATTTCTAAAGTGTCTCTAAATCTCATCTCTGATTTCTGTTAGATGTTTTGCCATGGATTTGGCAAGCAGCTTTAAACAAATAATTATTTTTTTTTTTGAGGGGGCTGGAGAACAGTCATAGGGAAGACCTTGTTAAAACCATGGTACCTAGATGACCTCATTATGTCTTCTGTACAGTTATGATGTAAATCCACTCAGAAGCTTGTCTTCTTAGGTCTGTTTTTATTAATTCAAATGCACCTCTCTTGCTTCCTTTCCTGTTCAAGTCTGCAGTGCCACTGCATATTCTGCTTAAACTAGACAGTTTAATGATCTAATTCTCACTCCTTTTTTTCTTTTTAGATAAGCTTAAGAGTCCTCCCCATCAGCCTTATAACAAATATGTAGATATGAAATTGTGC
This sequence comes from Phalacrocorax carbo, assembly GCF_963921805.1. NCBI lineage: Eukaryota > Metazoa > Chordata > Aves > Suliformes > Phalacrocoracidae > Phalacrocorax > Phalacrocorax carbo. The sequence continues at coordinate 8,978,555 of NC_087515.1, read as the reverse complement.
ATTTGCTCTGATGTAGCCTTTTATGTCATTCATATTGTAAAAGAAGAGTGTGATATTGGGGGCGGGAAGGAAGAAAAAAAACCTCACAAATTTGCCCTGTGTTTTTAATGAGCAGAGTTTTGCCAGGTGGCAATTAGTATTCCTCAGTGTTTGTGCTAATTAGGGGCTTCTTAGGGTCCTCTAAGAAAAATGTTTTTGCCAAGTTAGCAGATTTTCAGACAGGTGATCTACTTTTAGTTTTGTCTTTGTTAGGTGCATTTTTGGTAGTGTTTTTCCAAATTGCTATTCCGTTTCTCTTTGACACTCTGACATTATCCATGTTCTTATGTTACCCAAACCACTGGTCTGACCTGATGGAGCTTCTCTACAATTTTGTGCTGGAAAAAAATTACGGAAGCTGAAATAATCACTCAAAGCAAAAGCTGTTGTTCTGAAACTAAGTTAGGGAAGAGAGGAAGCGTAGTCTTGTTTTGCTAAGCCAAATTCTTTACTGAGCCTCCTTTCAAAATACAAGCACAAAAAAATCCCATGGGGCTGTGGTTATCCTTGACCCATTGAGGACCATCATGCTACACGAACTGTGGTAGCTGACCGCAAGGGTTCACAATTGAAACTTTATTTTTGTCTCTCCACACAGTAGGAATTAAAGTTTTCAGGATAAGTGTTGATCAAAACTGTTTTTTCAAAGTTGCTTCTTCACAGGAAGAGATATCAGCATCTTCAGACTCAAAACACCTGAAGGTCCTAGTTCAATTTATGTGTATTTTTTACGGCTTCCCCATTACTGAGACAAAAAGTTGTTTCATGTTTACTCTGCAAAATGGCTTCTTGGCTTTTGGGGTTTAATAATTTTATATTGAAAGTATCTTAAACCCAATTTTAGCTCACTTCACCTCCTTCTTCAAAAGGAAAATAAGGAAGAATTAAAAATCATATGGTTCAGCTGATCTGAAGTGAAAATGGACGCCAATGGTCAGGACTTAATTTTTCATCCTATTTGGAGATGAGGCTTTCAATATATCTAGTTCTCATAGTGTCAGAAAAAAATTTCCATCTAGCCTTATTCGAGATTCCAGTCCTCTTAATCCCATATTACACATAACCTTTAAAAAGTCTACTGTTTAGCCAAGACATAGGAAAAAGTCTAGAAAAAGCCATATTCATGGGTGTATAATGTTTGTACCTGAGGTCTAAATCACTCATTTATGAGTATGTGAGTTGTGTGTATGATCGCTCACTAGGAACCAGAGCAAACCTATGGATTATAATATTTTCCTTGGGATGATCTTACTTGGTCTAATCAACTACAATGGGCCTTTGCAAGTGGTGCAGATGGCATCAATAGCTGAGTCAACTGAATGGTTTATAGGGTAGTATATACAAATTTAAACTGCTTGTAATCATTCTTCTAATGATGCTAGGAGAACCATTAAAGTAGTTTGCCAAACTCTTCACCTGATCAATCCCCCTTGCTCCTTCAGCAAGCTGTATATAAATGCTTGAAACAGCACTAAGTGGTAGGATTAGTAAAATAGTGTAAACTGTAATGCACAACATGTTCTCTGACTACTTTGTAGTAAGAAAGAAAAGAAACCACAACACAAAACCAAACCCTGAAGGAGGAAGCTTTCTAATCACTTGTTCCTCCTCGTCACAATCAGTCTTGCATTTACTGGACACATGGAAATATTAGCTAGTATCTAACATTTTAGGCATGTCAAAAGGGGAGCTGTCTTGGCCACTTCACTTGGACAATTCATTACTCTCAATCAAATCAAGCACTGACATGAAATGGAGTCTCGGTATCTTTGTCCTTCTATGTATGTCCTTGACTTCATGTTAATAAAGTCATCAAAGATTACCAGCAGTGTCATCTCTCTCCTCTAGCTTCAAGGAAGTGCTGCCTAAGTTAGAGCTGAGGAAGACCCTTGAATAGACCTGGAAGAGAAATGGAGCTGTTTGAGCGGGTCCAGAGGAGGCCGCAAAAATGATCCAAGGGCTGGAGCCCCTCTCCTACAAGGCCAGGCTGAAAGAGCTGGGGTTGTTCAGCCTGGAGGAGAGGAGGCTGCAGGGAGACCTTATTGCGGCCTTCCAGTACTTAAAGGGGTACTGTAGGAAAGATGGGGGCAACCTCTTTATCAAGGCCTGCTGTGACAGGACAGGGGGTGATGGTTTTAAACTAAAGGAGGGTAGATTTAGACTGAATATAAGGAAAAAAATTTTTACAATGAGGGTGGTGAAACACTGGAACAGTTTGCTCAGAGAGGTGGTCGATGCCCCATCCCTAGAGACATTCAAGGTCAGGTTGGACGGGGCTCTGACCTGAAGATGTCCCTGCTCACTGCAGAGGGGTTGGACTAGGTGACTTCTAAAGGTCCGTTCCAACCTAAATCATTCTATGATTCTATGATCTCACACTGAAATTTGTAGCTAGATATTGGCTAACTCTTTCCGAGATACCTCCCAGACCTTTCTGAGAATAGCTTTCTGGAAGAGCCAAAGAGAAGAATCTTTAGATTTCCTTTTACTTATTGTCTACTTCTACTCAGCTTCAAAGCATGAGTAATGGAAAAATATTCAAACCTTAACTGTGGCGACACAGTATGAATGGCTTATGGCCAAACACTGTAAAAAACCAAGGTCACATTAAGTTAATAAAGAGCCTCTAGGTGCTGTTTATCTTCTACTTGTGTTTGTGTAAAGAGGGTCCCCAGTTACTATCAGCCAAAAAAAATCCCTGAGCCAGTAAGTCCTAAAGTTGGAATCCTTCCCGTCTTTGATGCTGCAAAATGATAAATGCAACTGAGGTTACAAGGCTAGAAATGATCCTGAAATTGACTACAGAAGGGGAGCTCTGGCACTTTTCTGTGGGTTTGTGAGCAGAAGAGGTTGGTGATTGCCTCTGTAGGCTTCCTCCCTCCTCCTTCTTTTCCTTTTTTATCTCTTTTCCTTTTTTATCTCTTTTCCTTTTTTATCTCTTTTCCTTTTTTATCTCTTTTCCTTTTTTATCTCTTTTCCTTTTTTCCTTTTTCTTTATCCTTCTCCTTCTTCTCCTTCTTCTCCTTCTTCTCCTTCTTCTCCTTCTTCTCCTTCTTCTCCTTCTTCTCCTTCTTCTCCTTCTTCTCCTTTTTTGTCTTCTTTTTTCTGACATAGGGGAAGATCTTTCCTGCCATTATTAAGAAACATGTGGACTTATTCCACTCCACAGTGCACCTCTATGTTGTGTGATTCCTTGTCACTTTTCTTTCTGTGTATTAAAACTGGATCTGCCCACCTGACTCAGAAGGCTGAACTTTCAAATCCAAGTCAGTTCATCTGTTTATCATGCATCAATCCATTTCCCAAGGCCTGATTTGACTGACAGCTCAACTCTGAGACTCTGGTCAGCTCCACAGTTTCAATCATTGTCAAAACTGCTGAATGACGATCTCACCTTCCAAGTAGTGAGGACTTACTTCTTTAACTGCCATTACTAGCTTTGCCTCTGATTTACTAGCCCGGTGGCACACTACTGGATCTCCTTCCATTCTGTGAAGGGAGTCTGAAGAAACCAGCTTGTGTGTGTTTTTAATTACATATTTGTTCAGCCCTCTGAGGATGTCAGGAGCTGTGAACAGTAAATGCCAAGTGATTGCCAGGAAGAAAGCCGCTGACTGCAGTGCATCGTAGACAGAACCCTTCTGTGTAACTGCCACTGCCTCGCCATGCACATACCGATGATATCTGATTTTGATTATAGTTTCTTCTCCAATGATAGTGCTGTCTCGGGTTCTCCTGGAGACAAAGGCTTGGTCAAGTGAAAACATAAGCAATGGTGTCAAGGACAAAGTCAGTCTCCCCCGGATTCCAGTCTATTGACTCTTCTTTCTTCCTCATTTGGAGTGAACTGAAAGGCTAACGATCCTCCTTTAAATGAGCATAACTTGTTGTATTATGTTAGTCTAGACAAAGGAAATCAAATTAATTAGCAGAAAGACTGCAAATGTGCTGTGTAGGAGGACCTGTCATTAGAGAACCTCATCCAGGCTCCTGTGGCTTGGTGTGTATTCAGAATGATAGCTCTGGTCTTCCTCTCAGCAGAAGAGAAATAGAATAATACTAGGCTTCAATTAGAGACAGAACTATAATTCAGTCATGGGCAAGGAAAGGGGGAGGTAAGTAGGAAGACGGCTGCTCTGCAAAGCCTAAGTCATAAAACAAAAAATCCCAGTTTATGCATGGCAACAGATCCTTCTATGATTGAATTACAGACTTCATATTCAATAATGGGCCAAGTCTGTAAACCAGAATAGAGGCAGAACAAATATTTACATTCTTCAGGCAATGACGGAGAGAGAATCACTGAGCAGAGCATGAATCAAAGCCACAAGAACATAGATGTGGGACAGCCACGTGTTGCCACCAGTGTGAAGTGGGAAGGATGGAGTAAGTTTCCAGTATTTGGATGTGAAATTTCCTGTAGTACAGGTCATCCTGCAGCATATCACTGAAAATTCATCTTTTGGTAAGTGATATACTGCCAATAACAGTGAGGAAACTATAGCTTGTCCACCCATTCTGTGTGCTATACATTTTCCAGTATATCTAGAAAGTGATATTGGAATGTTTAGGCATTTAGCAATGTTTATGTTGATATTGCATATCTAGTTACAATTTTATTTGTATTCCTGACTTTATAGCACCTCGTAAGTTCTGTACTTTTGACAGTTGTTGAGCATCAGCTGCTGCGATTTATTTTGGTCCATCTGACAGTTATGACAGTCATAAACATTACTGTCAGTCTGGAAATATCAATAGACACATAGTGAAATAAATGAAAATTCCTTTTGTTATCTTACAAAAAAATCTTGAAAATAAGGGTCAGAATAGTTCCAAACTGAAGAACTTGCATCAAGACATCAAATGATGCATGTACTAGGGTAGCCAAGAAGCTGTATAACTCTGAAGGTTTTGAAATCCAAATGTCATCTTTGTTTAGAGGCTTGCAAATGCACATATACAACCAACCATCAGAGCATGCAGTTGCTGTGCTTCTCAGCCCTCCCAGGTTTGAACTGCGTTTCAGTCGCATACCTGAATTTTTTTTGTATGAGACCTTGAGTGAACAGGCTTCCTTTCAGAGCAAAGCCCACAGCCGAGTTAAACATTTGAAACAAAATTAAACGGGGATTCTGATGGAGCATTAGTTAATCCACAAAAAGTAACCACAAAAGTAAGCCCAGCACAAGCCTGGTGTTCTTAGGGAAAGAAGAAACATCTTGTAACTCCCCAATCAAGTTTGTGAACAAAAGGGGATACAACATATTACAGGATCAACCCAAGGGTAATACCATCATCCATGGTGTGCAGCCGTGACTCATTACTGCCTGACCTCCATCTACAAGTAGTGCAAATAACTGTTGGGCCAGCTTACACCCTGAGCAAAAGAATGTATTAAAAACTTTGAGGTGACCCACTGTTGTTTCAAGGTGTCTTGTATTACACGTGAACGTTAGAGCTCATGAACTCTGATTTTCTATGGATGTGTTCAGTGTGCCAGTCCACCACAGTAACCCTAAACGTCCTCTTTACTACTCACGCCTCCTGTGGTACCAAACTGTGATATCCCTGACTTGTCCCCCCCTTCCCCCTCCCTGAAATACTTTTCATGCCTTCCTGTATACCCTAGTGTAATGCAATAAGAGTTTCAAAACTGCCTTGCTGTCTAACTTGTTTGAAACTTGGTCAGTGGATTAAAAAATTTAATTGTGAGGAACTGTCAGATGTGTAATTGCAGGTTGCTTATTAACCAAAGAAAAGGCAAAAAAGGATGAGAGGATTCCCTAGATTTCGCCTCCCTGGGGAGAAAAATGCTTTTCTGTGAAACTAATCATTCTGGTAAGGCACTTAGTTATGTGTTTGCGTGGCGTGGACCTGGTTGCAGCGAACAGGCTGAATGGACTTAATACTTGTTTTATTCGCTCGTTAGCATAGGTCTTCTGTACTCTGTCCCCAGAAGTGCTGTAAGTATTAGTCAGGAGGACTGATGCTTTGTCAGGCTAATTTAAGCAGGGATAAATGTAAATGACAAACTCTTGAAGCAATAAATCTGTGCCATTTTTAGGACAACTTTATGAAAATACAGCTGCAATGGTTCTTGCAAGCGGCATATTGGAAAATAGTGGGATACATGGCTGAAATTTTGTGTGTATGGGAATTTGCATACTACCTAATAGAAAGACTAGCCTGTAGGATACTGAGATAAAAGCATTTCTTATTTGAACCATCTGTGTTTCAGCTCTATAAATAGGATATTGGCTTACAAAAATTCATAATATAAACACTAGACCATCAATAACATTTTGGATTTTTTGAACATGAACATGACTGCTTAAGAGCCATAATGTGGTAACTGAGGATAGTGTCTTGAACAGAAAGCCTGAAAGAATACAAATATCCGAATCTACCAGAAAATCAGGAAAATTTAAATGTTACTTCTCTGTTGATTAATCTAGTGTTTCTCATATACAGGATTACGTGACACCTATTGATTTTTAGAAGTAATTGCATTTTTCTGACCATTAAGAAAAGCAAGCAGAAATTCTTTTGAGCACTTTTATGATGGTTTAATGTACAAGCCTCAGTTTTCTTCTGGAACGGACCTCATCCAAATGCCCTCTTCTGGGAATGGTGCAAGTCCAGTAATGCATGCGTATTGAAGACTAATGGCCTTCTCCCTTATTATGAGCTAGAAAATGAGCCAGGTGCTCTGTAAGTAGTGTATTATTTGAAGCTACAAAGCAATAAAGCTCCTAACTCCATCTCTGTTCTATCAAAACTCAGGGAAACTATAAGAGAACTTTTCATACAGAACCATTTTCATATACAGAAGTATAATGTTTTTAAAGAAAAGCTTGCCTAAGGCTAACAAATGTGGATTGATCAGCAAACAGAAGAGCATTGGTGCCATGTGGTGCAATTGAAAGACTTTGGAAATGGTCCATTCTCAGTTAATTTCTGACCTCCAGTAACTCACTTCCCCTCTGTGCTCAGTTCTGGTCCCACCATATGCTGCTCACCAAGTTAGTCTACAAACATTTGAAGTTGCGTTGCTTAGTCAGGCACTGGTCTTGGATGAGTTTTCTATGTTCTGTTGTAATGCAAATGACAAAAATATAATGGAGGCTACTCATTGCAAAATAGTCTTTTGTAGTATCGGTTCTCCAGTGAGGAAGCAATGACATGAGCTATTGTATTTAAATGCTGAACTTTCCCCATTCTTGTGTTGACTGTCCTCCTTTCCAACAGGCTGAGGGATGGTCACAAATGAAGACATTTTCTCAAGCCACCGCTTCCCTTCTGATTTAGTTTTTAGTTTCCCAAGGGCAGAAGTCTGCTGTTTTCTCCTGAATGAAACACTGCCAAATGGGAGTGTACCAGCTGCCTTCTGCACAGAAGAATAAAGTTAAATGTAGGCTGTTATTGCTTGCTGGACAAAATGTTCATGTGCAAACAGAACTGACTTGCCTATTTGGGGCTCTTTATCTCGTGCTGAAAAGCTGAGGAACACTGAGAAGAAGAACAAGTATTTTTTCAACCTGGTTCACTCTTGCAAAGAGACATTTTTTAGATTCATAGGAAAACTTCCAGTCCTTTCCAAAAAGCTATTCTACTTGTATCCAAGGAGTTTTCTTTTAATTATTCCTCCCACCCCCTGACTGTAGCATTCTCCAAAACCAGGTTGGGAGAAAGAAAATCAACCTCATGGACGGCAAGTAGAAATCTGGTTTTATTTTGTGGGTTTTTCCCTCCTCCCACTCCCCCTTTCTTCCCCAGTGTTGCATGTGCTGCCAGTACTGATGACTACCCAGACACTTCTGAGTAGGACATCTCACTCTGCTTGGGACAATTCACATGTGCTCACCAGGCAGACATTTGTCTGTGGTTGGCTCTAAAACCACAAGTTCCTGAAGCTGAAATTGCAACAAAATTTAGGAGTTTTAATCATAACAGTATTCGAAAAAGCATTTGTCCAGTTACCTGCTAGTATTCGTCGGAGTTCTGTGTATTCATGTTCCCCTAAAAATGGTATTGCTGCATTACCAGAGCTACTGTAGGATGACTTACCTTTTACATTTCTTGCAGCTTTTCTTCCGTTGACACGGTCGTGGAATCTTTGCTACTGATAAATACAGGGCAGTATGGAGTTGGTAGTGTCTTGCTTCACTGTATTACCTGGCTAACATTCAGCCTTAAAAAACACCCCCAACTTGGATCATGGTTTCCTTCACTATTTTCTTCTGGTTGGGTGATTGCCTTAGTAATTGCACTTACGTGTTTGTGTGTGTGTTTTTTTGGGAAGCATTGGTATTTATCATGGACATAAGTGTTAGTGAATGTATCCCAAAGAAAAATACCAGGGCTGGCTCCACCAATACCCCCCTCCTCCCTCCAATCTTCTGGAAGACTAGTCATATCTTGGATATAATAGATAAAAACTGATGTCTCAGCTAATGAAAGCTTCAGAGACTCTCCTCACAAAGTCCTTGTCCTGCCTTTAAAAAATGAGAAATTTCTCTCAATTCCTCTAATACTAATACTTCTTAAAAGAATAAAGCAAAGCACAGGTTTAGAAGCTATGCAAGGCAAGAAGGTTTCAGCCTGTGGAGAGCCTAATACCATAGATCAGAAATACAATATTTAAATCAATACACTTCCTGGCAGGATGTCAGTGCAAAGAGGAGCACTGGAGTAATGAGATCTCTTAACTCTGGTGAGGTGAGCAGCTGCATTCTAACCTGTTTCAAATGAGCTTGTCTGAAGTTCCTGAAAGAAGGAATAGTTCAGTGGTTATCAACTGGAGGTTATATTTCTGGAGGCAGTAAAGGTAGATAAGAAAGAAGGGTGAGTTTACCCTCAGGTTTTCTTCATTAATTGCTCCTGTCCTAAAAATAACATATCCAACACATTACACATCGTTGAATATGACAGGGATAATGGGTGAAGTCCTTGTTTCCTCTTATATTTTTGTGCACAGACCAGGAATTCTTCTAGACTCACAGCCTCTTCAGAAAAAAATGAAGATAAAGTTCTTGGTTGTGGAAAATTTATACTAAGAGCTGAAACTAGTATGATGCAACACCCTCCAAGTTGCTCTCAACTAGCTTTTTCCTAGCATAGATTGTCACCAACAGTGCATTTCTTCTGTGTACTTTGGTTTTGTTTATGATGTACTCTGCTTTTCAATATTTTAAATTCAGTGTCTTCAGGAACTGTCTTGACAAGGAGAACTTCTAAGTTCTCGCATTATGGGGGAATTGCTGTCCTCTGCTGAGGACCGTGGGCTGGCATCAGGGAACCCGAGCCCCACCTTCCCCTTTCAAAAACAGAGCAAGAGCCTGGACAGGACAGTGTGGTTCCTGAGGCGCCCAGCCTGCAGGCAGACCTTTCCTGTTTCCTTCACAGCTTTGTGGTGTGTTCCCTGTGGGCATGCTTGGGCCACTGTGGGCAGAGGTGCTGGTGTGAGGGAGAGAGAAGGATGGAGAGGAGGAAGGATCTCCAATCCAGTCCATCCAGTGAGGGTACAAGGAGTTCATTAAATCTGAGCAAAACGTTTTCTCCCTCTACCACCTACTGTCAGGGCTGTGATGCAATGAACTAGCTTTCTCTCAAATCACTATAGAAGGTTTTTAGGGGGCAAGAATGGAAAAACTTCTGCTTGTAATGGCATTAATTATTGTTTTTTAAACAATTATTCCCTCTGATGTTGCATGCAGTGGTTTTAAAAAGTGATGTTTAGTATTCCTAGTGCATGGTAACTCTTCTTTACTGCTAAAATGCAGGGATTTTTAAAATCTGAATGTCCAAATAACGTATTCTAGCTGTTGTACTGTGTTTACTGAGGGTTTTTTAAGATTGGTCCCGTCCCCCACCACCTCCTACATGTTTTGTTGTTGTGGCTGGCCTCAGTCTTGGCAATTTAATCATGAGAATCTATTAATGATGGAATGATTTACTTAGAGGCCCATGGCTCTGTGAAAAGGAAGATATAATACAGTGTTCAGCTATTGCTGACGTTGTTGAGAAACTGGAGCAATAGTTTCCAAAGGGTACTTAAAAGGAAGAAGTTAGCACCAAATGCCTCTGTTGCACAAAGATGCCTGATTTGTATAGTCTTTATTTGAACATTGTACCATTAGAATCATGCCTAACCATTAATAAATTAAATAAATAGTATTTTTGGCTTCCTGGTAGAGAATCTGATATTTCCTGGCTTCCCGCATCTGTTGCTAACGCCAAGTTTTAGTTCTTTGAAAAGTTATTGCAAAGTTATTGCCTGGCTTGTCTTCAAGGAACACTTCTTGTGTCCCATCTTAAATGCTGAGAACTGACCATGTACACTGTGTTCTTACATTAATATACATACATCTGGTTTCTACAGATTTTTGTTTGAGTAGGTCTAATAAAAAAGTAAGCAGGGAGTAGAAAATTTTCTGGTAACATGGATTCCCACAATCGGCTGAGTAGCTGATTCCAAAGGAGACCTCTCATGTCTCTGAAGTTTGCAGTGTGGAAACCTTAAAAGAGTGATGCAGGTGGTCAAATGTGACTGTGTCTGTGCCACAGAACCACACCTGATTTAACCTAGCCTAAAATTCCTGCCTTTTGCTGGTAATTGAAGAGAAACGGTTTTCCAAGGCAAACTCCTCAGCTGTTAATTAAATTAAAACTTTTCAAAAAGTAAAGTATCTCTGAATTTGTTTATTGTCTTCCTAGTCATTGGCTCTTACGGTGCTTTTGGTGGGTGTAGGACAGGTTTATAGTGCTAAATCTTCCACACGTATTTACAGGCTGAATCCATCCATCAGGTAGGCTCTCAAGTTCCATGGTAAGACAGGTTTTGCAGATTTTTTTGTTTTCTGTAAACCGTTGGCGGTGGCTTTTTTTCTGAACCCCTCCCAGGAAGGCCTGGTGAAGATCGTGACACATCTGTATCAGAGAGTTGGATGCTTCCAGGAATGCTGATAATGCCGAGTGCTTTGTAGGTGTTGCATGCTAAAACAAGCGGGTCTCACCTGCTGATTTCCTGAGCAGCTAACAGAAAACATCACAGAGATCTTCCAGTTACATCGCTCTCTTTCTGTCCACCTGCAATGCTGAAGTAGGCTGATCTACAAAACTGGAATTCCTAGTCAGAAACTGCATCCTGAGCTTAGAAATGGAAGTCACGCCTTTGAAAACCAGAGGAAACGGTGGCGCAGTCACTCAGCACAGATAGGCACTGCTCTTACCTCCTGCCCTGTCATTCTGACCACAGCACCCGCTTGTCGAAAAACGATGCATTTGAATGCTGAGGTCAAATCCAATACTCCAATTCCCAGAGGAGTGCCCTAACCACAAAACTATAGGCTATTTTGGGGGTTACACTGCTGCCTGTCCTGCTCCAGAGCTGGACTGCTTTCAAGAATGCATGAGTTATAGGGCCAGAAGGTCGGTATGCAAGAGGGAGCCTGCCTTGGTAGATATTTTGTGTTACACAGTAATTGGATACAAACAAGAAATAAAGCTAAGGGCATACACAGTGATCCTGGGTCTTCCCCTCCTAGCTGAGTGCCCTGACCTCTCCGGATTACAGAGCTGGTTCTTGGCATTCTTGCCTCTTTGGTGAAGGATTTTTTACACTCCTGGGTACCTGATAGCCCAGCTCCGGTGTGATGGGTTTGATGACTTTATGAACTCATACTTGATGCTGATTTCCTTATCTCAAAGAGAGAAAAACTTTGCATGTGAAATGTAAATGCAGCTAGGCCTTGTTTGGTGTCTAGTCTCAGGTTAAATTATTTTCTGCACCAGCTCATGCACTGGCAAAAAGGGGTAGGGGGAACTGGCAGCAGCTGGCAACAGCGCTTGAGGAAGCTGAGAACTGTCACATGGCAAGTTCTGCTGGCTCTGCTGCGGGGACCCTGCAGAGCAGCGGGAACGGTGGCCCGGGCTGGCATTTCTGCCGGTTTTGGAGGCGCTGGTTTCCTGAGGCAGTTCTCGCTTGCCTGGTCTCAGCCACATGCTGTTCAATTCTGTGATATCTAAGTGGGACAGAACTGCCCTGCTCTTGCCAGAAGCCAGATTCTTCTCCAGTATATTTTGTGTTTCTTCTCGTCCCTCTCTGCCCGCAGACAGACAGCATTCACCATGTTTCTTTGCATTCAGACTGACTTTACCAAAATGTTCTGTTTCTCTGAGAATACTGAGGTTTCTCTTTGCGTGTGAGCACTGAAAATATATGTAGTCATTGGCATGTTGCTGGCAGCAGGTGACCTTGTTTGAACCCTTACTTGCTTGAATAGGGGGTTTGTGTGCCAGGGCTTAGAAAGGGGTGATTTGCAGGCTAGTAAGGGGCAACCCTGTGATTAGAAATTCCGTGATTTGACAGGATGCACATTTGACCCGCTAGTGTAAAATAGATTATTATTCTATTATGTAAACACTTTAAGGTACGGGTTTGATAAAGATCAATGGCAGAAATAGGTGGTGCGTTCCTGCCAGTCTGTAGAAGTACTTGCTAACATGTACTGCAGTGTTTGGTTTATAACCTCACAATAGTGGCTTTGATTAATAATGCTTTATTAGTTATAAATGTAGACTTACTGAATAAATCCTACTTACTCTGTTGAATGGCTCGCTGTGCCTATATAAAACTATTTCAGTAATTAGAAAGCTACTATAATATTTCTCTATATTGTAGACTTTGAGTTGTTAGCTCTCTGTTGGCTTTCCTGAATTCCTACACAGGATTTCTACCTGGGCCCATCCTTGACATGAAAGGGTAACGGTTTAAACTTGCATTTTCTGATGAGAAAGGGCGGGTGTGGTAAGGCAGGGTTTCCCAAAGGAAAGAGGAAGGGGTGGGGTAAAAGTGTGTCTCTCCTTGTGATGTGCCTCTGGTCCTGTACCATCCTCTTCCCCACCAGGATCAGAGAAATGAGACTGGAAGGGTGATATCCCTGCTGAAAAGGACCAAACTCCCTCCCTGAAGGACAGTAGAGTTATCACAGTTGCTTTGTGGGCTTGTGTTTCAAGAGAAAGGTAGAAGAGTATGTCTGAGGAGTGTTGGCATAAGGCAGCTTGTGGAGAGCTCATCTCTGTCTTTTTCTAGAAGATGTAGGCTTGTGACTCCTGGGGCTTTCCCTCCCCTTTCTATATAAAACGCAAAGCAGCAGGGATCAGTTGTTTTATCTACTACTGAAATACAGCCATCAGTGCAGAATAACATGAGAACAGTTTGAAAGGAAGCGTGGAACACTATATTCAACTGAAACTAATTACCTGATTAGGTTTTGGCCTGGCTGTGTGGGTTGACATCCAATGGTCTTGGCGACAATACCTGCAAGCAAAGCCAAGCCTAGTCTTGCTTCATTTAAAGACCATGGACAAAACTTCTGGACTTGTGTGCTGAATGCTAAGCAGCATGAAAATAGGCCACTGATTTAAAGTACCCAGGGCTGCAATGGGTGTCAGTGGGCAGCTGGCACAGTTGCAGATGAATGAGCTTATTTGGGTTTTAGAAATACTGGTTTCCATTTAAAGGTGGTTCTGTTTCAAGCACACAGGCTGGTGAAATTTAACTCTACATCAGAACATCCTCCCTTCACAGCTGTAGGATTAGCACTTGCCTTTCCTTCAGCACTTCTGTCCTGATTTCATCTGGGGTAGAGTTAATTTTCTTCCTAGTAGCTAACATAGTGCTGTGTTTTGGGTTTAGTGTGAGAATAATGTTGATAACACACTGATGTTTTAGTTGTTGCTAAGTAGTGCTTACACTAAGTCAAGGACTTTTCAGCTGCTCGTGCTCTAGTGACTGAGAAGGCTGGAGGTGCACAAGAAGTTGGGACGGGCCACAGCCAGGGGAGCTGACCCAAACCAGCCAAAGGGATATTCCATACCATATGACATCATGCTCAGCATATAAACTAAGGGAAAGCTGGCAAGGGGGCCACTGACTGGGGACTGGCTGAACATCGGTCAGCAGGTGGTGAGCGATTGCATCATGCATCATTTGCTTTGTGTATTATTATTATTATATTTCAATTATTAAACTGTTATTATCTTAACCCATGAGGTTTTTTCACCTTTACTTTTCTGATTCTCTCCCCCATCCCACTGGGAGGCGGGGAGTGAGCGAGTGCCTGTGTGGTGCTCAGTTGCCACCTGGGGTTAATCCACAACGACTTCAAATTTCTCCCCTTAGAAATTTAGTCACTGTGACACTGAGACCTCATAAACTTAGAAAGTCACCTAAAGGGATGTTATCTCACCTAGTATGCTGTAGGTGTTCCTTCTCTTTATCTCCATAAGGGTTAAATATGTTAGGTCTTGTTAGGTGAGAAGTATTTGTTATTGCTGTTGTCATCTTCTCTTGCATCTTTGCTGCAAACGCTTTTTTGATATGTTGGTGTCTTTGTTTGGAAAATGGCATGTTTTCAACTTAGGAGTACCCATGCAACATCTGAAGTGTCTGTCGTCTTAGACGTATCTATATTTGCCAGCGTGACAGAAATTTTTTGTCTTTGCATCATTGTAAAAGGAAAAAAAATAATTACTTGGAAGGATTTGCACCTTTACTGGGGAGAAAGGGATGAGACTTTTAGCTGTACGCTATTATAAAAATACAGTCCATTAAGAACAAAGGTGAGCAGAGCACTTCTAGAAAAACCCAAAATGTCCTTGCCTCCGAACGGGAGGCTTCTGGGCTGCTCTCGTTTCTGGCACCCTAGAGACCCTCTGTTCTCCCTTCCCAGGGAGAGCAACTTGAAATGAACTGTCAAATGAGTTGTGGCAGTTCACTGGTGAGCATTGACCTCAGGAGGAAATTTAGTATGTCTATTCCGATATCCTGGAAGCGCATCGAGACACATTACTAAAATGAGTTGGACAAGTGGTTGATGAAAATCCAAGAGCTGGTAAGAGATGCTCCACAGGACAAGAATTTGTAATAGGCAACCATAGGGAAAAATATTTTTGCCAACTGGCTGACTATTTTAGCTTAGCAAATGTCTCATGCTCTACCCTGTTCCTTAACATCTAAAATAAATATTGAATTCTCTCCTGTTTACAAACTTTCTTAAACCATTTGCCTAAGAGGCAGCGCAGTAATGAAGTCCTCAAAGTTGTGTTTAAGCATCTTGTCTTAACTGCAAGAATAAATCCATCAAGTTTTCAGCCTCCCACAAAGGCAGCAAATGCAAGCCTGTAAGTGCCATAAAAGCCCCAAGAAACTTCAGAAGCAATTTAAAATAATAAAAATAAACTTTTGGACACCTCTCACTACTTTCTGTGTGGTACGAGGCTGGGCAGGGGCTGGGGGGCTGACGAGGCAGATGGGAGTTCACCTTGTGTAACCTGGTATTCCCTTCACCTCACCCCTGCTGTCCCCAAATCAGCTGTCACAGTATTGGCAGGAGCCTCCTGAGTCTTCGCTAGCCAGGAGTTTGCCCAGCTGTTTGGCCCAGGATTTTACAGAGGAGAAAACCTTTCTGGCTGAGACCTCTGTAAAATCACTGTTTCAGCAATCAAAGCAGCAGTGTCCCTATGGGGGGAAAAAAAAAGAGTAGTTGGAGAGCTTGGGGGGGTCAGGGGGCACTGATGTGACTTCCCACAGGGCCTGGCCTCTTCATGTTAAATAAGCACCCTAGAGTAAAGCTGATCTCCTAGGAAGAGTGGTGGGGTTACAAAGGCAGTAAGACCTCCACTTCTAAAAGCCTGCCTAAAGTTCAACTCCATTACAGTTCTGTGGTTTGAAAATGTGTCTCTCCTAACAACTACTTGTATTGCCATTACAGGATGATTTGGAAATTTGCCTTGTCCGTTTTTCTGATGGCAGCGCTAGTTCCGGTAACAGACACCAGGAAAAACCGTCCTGCAGGCGCCATTCCCTCCCCTTACAAAGACGGCAGCAGCAACCACTCGGAGCGGAGGCAGCAGCTGAATAAGGAGGTGCTGGCCTCCAGCCAGGAGGCCCTCGTGGTCACCGAAAGGAAGTACCTCAAGAGCGACTGGTGCAAGACACAGCCCCTGCGGCAGACTGTCAGCGAGGAGGGCTGCATAAGCCGCACCATCATCAACCGCTTTTGCTATGGGCAGTGCAACTCCTTCTACATACCACGGCACGTGAAAAAGGAGGAGGAGTCCTTCCAGTCCTGTGCTTTCTGCAAGCCACACAAGGTCACCTCTTCGACCGTGCAGCTGGAGTGCCCTGAGCTGGACCCACCTTTCCGACTCAAGAAAATTCAGAAGGTCAAGCAGTGCCGGTGCATGTCTGTGAATCTTAACAACTCAGGCAAACTGTGAGAGGAGGCGTGTAGCTACTACTGCTCGGGGTTGCCCCCACCAGATTTACTGCGGCCTCTCCTCTCCCACTGAGCAGACTGACCATTTTGCTGGTTTGTTTCTTCTTTTTCTTTTTTTTTTTTTTCCCCTGTGTTTTGTTTTCTTTCAGGAGGCATCTCTCCAACAAGGAAAGACTCCTTGTCGCTTGCCTACTGGAATAACGCTTTTTAATGGGCTGCGTTAGGCACTTCACCATAAAGTTTCAGTGTATTTCCGACATCATCTGGCGGTTGGATCTTCTGGAGTGGAGCAGGCTCCCAGAAGTTGGGATTGCTCATCTAAGTGACCAGTTGGCTGAATCCAGCATTAAATGTTTCCACTGTGTGGAGTAAAGCCCTCTGCCCTACACTCCAGTCCCCTCCACAAGACGAGAACGCCTTTCCCATGCTTTGGTCCGGAGCTTGCCACTCCCGCTTGGAAGTGCTGGGGTGCTGCCCGGGACTGGGGGACGCAGATGAGGGAGAGAAACGAGGAGTAATGTGCAAAAAGCAAGTGAGACTCTCCAGTGAGGCTCATCTCCTTAAGATGACTTTAATTGTGCAATGACAAACGGTCTGGGCTTGTTGTCTGAACAGCAGATAAGAAGTGAGGGGGAGAGGGTGAGGCGTTGGGTCAGCCACCATGACCACAGAGCAGACTGAGGGTGGGTTCTGATGCTGTCGTGGTTAGAGTATATCGAACACGTGGTCTCTGCAGCAGTGTTTATTTTGTAACTTAGCTATAGTAAACAGCTGTTTAAAGTATTATAGACCTAGCCGTGTATATTTTTCTTGTGGCAGAATATGCCAGAGATTAAAATATGTTGAGTAAGAGGCTCGGTTGCTAGGTCAGCTGCCTGGCTTAAAATGGACATGGTTTAACTAGGCTTTCGGTAGGTTTTTGTGTGTTAGATGTGTGTGTTTCTTACTCCAGAAAGGACAACATCCATTTACGACCTTATATTTATGCCTGCTCAGACAGGGGAAGGTGGGAAGGTAGTGGGAGAGGCGCTGAGAACACTTAAGGGAACAATGTTTCCCTTAAGGTATAAAAGCACTGTCACACAAAGGACAAAATCTGGTTGTTGCTGGACTGAATACAAAAGCTGCATCAGTGTCATCAGGTTTTGGGAGTGGTGTCTTGCCCATGATTTGAAACCATGTTAATGTGTTAGTGTTGAAGGAAAAAAACCATCAGACGGTGCCGCTGGAATGGGTCGAATCTGTAGGAGCAGGGGGAACGTTGTAATTGCTACAGTACTGGTGGTCCACTCAGTTTTTGAGTCCTACATAATCAGTGTTGCTGAACACTTGGAGTTCATTTTAAATCATGCTATGTTGTTATTCAGCTGATGGAGTTTAGCATGTCCTGTATATCCCGTTTGTTACAGTTCTGATCTGTATTAGTCCCAGCTGCATTAAAATCCTATGTCTCAAGACAAACCAGCGCCTTCCCCCTAACCAAAGCCCGTGCGTGCTCAATTATCTGAAGCTTACAAATTAAAAATGACATGCCAACTCCCTGATGCACGTCTCTCAGTTCAGCATCTGCACCTAGTGAAACCAGCTTGCTGCGGGAGCCCTTTCCCACCAGCCTCTTCACATGCAGCCACTCCAAGGGGTTAATGTGTTTAGCACTCTTGCCAGCCAGGGGTTCAGTGCCACAGGTCTCTATTATGCGAGACAGGCAGCTCTAAGAGGCTTTCAAGACTGAGCTCCACGAGAGCTCACCAAGCGGTTTATGGGGATTGGCACGGGCGGGATGAGGTTGGTCAGGTCTGTTAGCCCTCTTACGTGAACGGCCGTGCCTTTCCTGCCGTGATCTTTCAGTGTATCAGACGTGCACAGGGACTCCTCGCACAGGGATTGCTTTGGAGGCTGTCGCTGCTGCGCTGCCAGCGCCGTGCCAGCCACCAAATGGGCACCATCCAGTCCAGGCTTGAGAGTGTTGGTGTGGGTCGGGCGTGGGGGGGGAGGTGGCAATAGCTATAGTCTGCTAAGACTCCAGGGATCTCAGTCTCCACTTGAAAGAAATGAACTGAAAGTCAGGCGTTTTGGACTCGAGAGAGAAAAAGCACCCTAGTTACTTCAGTTAAGAAAAATGTGCAAGAATCTTTATCTTTAAGCTATGCCCTGCCTGGGTTTTTCACCAGTTTGCAATATGAATATGCTGCAGCTTAAAACTCCTTCTGGGAGCTGTGTTTATGTAAAAACTGAGTTGAGCTTGTAATGGTTAAAACTGTATTTAATTCTTGTTTTATAAATGAAAACAAAAAATGAAGAAATGCTTTAAGTATAATGTAATTATTTTATAGGTCTACTATTAAATTATAGATTAAATAATAAAGCTACTCTAGGGTTATATGGCATTCAGGTGTACGGGCTTTGCTTCAACACCTTGTGTCCAAATTGCTCTCTAATCAGCATATTCTCCAGTTTCCTTTTGACCCTACCTGATACAGGTAAATGATGGCTCATCCTGACAGCTTGGGAAAACTTAGCTACTTCTTCCCACCCCGCCTCAAAAGTACCTGCAAGGCAAGAGGTAAAAATAAATTGCTCTAATCCTAGATTCTGGAGTTGGTTCTGCATGCACAAAAAGTCTGGTGTTTTGGTTAACTGACAAGACAACAACCAAAGCTCCAGCGCTGGCTGAACTGCTGGCATCATTTGTGGTAAGAGAAGTAACTATTACCCTGACCTAAGTGGTTTTGCTTAAAATATGGCTAGATCCTTATGTAACAGGCACCAAACTACTCATAGAGGGTGGGAAAAAAAAGTATATGTTAAGCTATAGGTGAGCTTTAATGGTTGCTGTCAGCTTTTGGATAAGTATACCGTATGTCTCGCCAAAGGCAGGGAAATGGGGTTTTTCTTTTTTTTTCTTTTTTTTCTTTCCAACCCAGAGAAAAGGTAGTAGCAAAATAATCTTGAAGGAAGACGCCAGTGAGGAAAAGTAGTTCTCACACTGAGGAATGAACCTCCATGTGACTAGGAGAGATACCTGTCATGGGTCTTGAAAGAATCAGGAGCACCTAGACCACAGCTAGCAAAGGAGGCTGTGCTTTACGATGCTATAACAGACACCTGCAGGAACCCTTTGCTCTCTTCCCTTCTCCATCCCTTGTCCAATTCCTCTCACAGTTCAGCAATTTCATGGGCTTGGGGACTTTTTTGGTTTTTTAAGTAGCTGTTGGGTTTGAGAATTACTGGTTTGCTGTGCTTTAGCTACCTAAGCGTGATTAGGGCCCTCTGCTCAGAACTCACAAGCGCCTCTGTCGATCGACTCAAAGGAGCTCAGGCAGCGACCTCCTCCAACACCCCTCACGTTTCCATCCGTCTCTTCACCACTCTCCTGCTTCACAGGTAGCTTCATTGCCCAGCACCCACCCGAACATCTGCTCTTCGCGGTACGGCCGAGACTCCAGCTCCAGCCTCTTGCCGCCCAACTGCTGAACCACCGTGCAGGGGCATACACTGTAATCCAAAACACTCCCCCTTGTGGAAGCAACCCAGGAGCAAGGCCAGTCTCTCAGGGTAGATGAAAAAAGCTGTAGGTCAGATAGCTCCAGTAGGTCTTAAACTGTGGTGTTGTGGGACAGGGGAAGGAGGAGGACAATGATGTTACACTCTACCACCGTGGAACTTCTGTGTTGGCAGGGCCCCAATTTGGGGTGAGTGATTAATGACGTTTGTAAGAGCTTAAATTTCAGCTGCAGCTGGGACTAAATGAGAAAATAGCGCTGACTCAATGGGGACCCTTTATCTTCAAGAAAGAGCCTATCTTTTTGAGGCAATGGACTTACTACTGCATGGCTTTACAGCCAGGTTGGATGAACGTCAGGTACAGCACAGGTACAGATGGGTCTGTCATAAACAAGAGAATGGCTTGGAAAACCTGTTCTGAGACATGAATCCCATTTGATTGATACGTGGCAGATCTGAACGGTGTCAGGCACGGTTTTCTGTCTCCTCCCTTTACTGACCTGTTCATGCAATCTTCAGATATACTCAGCTCCATCAGGTTCCACTTTTTCTGTCCATAGCAGTTTAAAATTGGTGTAACTTAAGTAATTGATGTAATGGACTTGGCACAAACTCAGCTTTGCTTATTAACCTAGAGTATGCAACAAAAAAAATTGTAATGCAAAGACTTGCTCTATCTTCTCTCAAAGAAATTAATAACTGCTTCCAACTTTTTAAGCTGATCACTGAAACGCTGGGCAAGAAAAAAAGTCAGTCTATGGAAGATGTCCCTAATTGTATTCCCACTGCCACTGCTGGTTAATACTTAACTAAGTTTTGGAAATGCTTTGGGATGATGAAAGTTGCTACAAAAAACCCTAACCACTACAGTGTCATGACACGTAACAAAGTACCAGGCTTCTGAAAGGCTTTAAGTTGGAGGCAAAACAACATGAACTGTCTTAGCTCCTCATAAAAAGCAGACTGGTATTCTCAGTAAGTCACATCTGCTGCTCAGGTATGAAAGTCCTTGTTTAGCTGCTGCATTTGTTTAAGTAATGGTGAGTGATATGTAGTGTTGGTGATCAACAAAGGCTCAGAATTTTGCCCGTGAGAGCTCTCGTAGGACTACAGCCAACTCATCAACGTTGCAGTAAATGGGGGGAGAGGGGACCAATGGGGTGTTCAACCTCTTTAAAACACACCTGAACAAACAAACAAAAAACCATTAGTCCAGAATTCTGTAAAAAGCCATGTGCCACTTAAAAAAAGAAAACAAAAAAACCCAAAAGCACAGCGGTGAAACTTATGCTGCGAAGCCACTCTGGGAGTGCTGTGGGTCAACTTTGGTGCTGCACATAGTGGGCTACTTTACTTTGTGTGGAAGTTTGAAGAAAGGCTGGAGTGAAGCCATGTAAAAGAGAGACGTGTTCAACCACATAGGTTGGGCCTGAGTAAAATGAAAGAGGAAAATCTATCTAGCAGCTTGTATCTTAAAGTCATAACATGGTACCACCAGCTGCAGTCAACCATTGACACTGTTCAAAGAGGCTTGCAAATAACTTTCAGCATCCATGCTGCAGATTCAGTGAAAAGGGTAGTATGTATGTAAGTGACGGTCCTACCAGGTTGCTGGGCAACGCTTTAATGATATAAACTGTACATACATATACATATATATATATGTAAAGACATTATAGTACGCTGATAATACTTTTTAATGCATGTTTTTGCCCTACTAGCAATTTCTTGAGGCTGTTATGTAGGCAGTGTTAGTAGGAACAGGTTACAAACCTGAGCCAAATGCAGTACGGAAGGCATGCACAAGCCAAAGAAGTGAGTGATACGTAGTCTGGTTGGGTAAAGGACTCCGAAACTCCCCGCTACCACCACCTGGGGGAAAGGTAACGTATCCACATAACTGGGAATTATTGTCACTTCCTTCCAAAATGCAAGGGAAGAGAAGCCCCGTTTCCACTGATCCCTTCACAAAGGTTTTCCCTTGATCACCGGAGCCTGAATGGAACGTGGTGCTTAGGGAGCAAAGGGTTGCTAGCAAACTGCATCATAGCCTGACAGTGAAGAGAGAAGGCAGTTATTTCATTATTATTCCTTTTATTTTCATATAAATTAACATTCTAAAAAAATTGAAATAGAAACACTAAATACAGTATTGCACATAGTGATCTTTGTTAGATGATCTATTATTTCATTTACTATAGTAATATACATACTGTAGGTACTGAAGGGAACAGGAAGGCTACAAATGAAAACATGCTACTGCATCCTTGCACTTAGGAGCAAAGTTAAGAGGAAAAGACTATTGTTTACATAAATACAAACATGGATTTGAATCAGTGCCATTAAAATAGCTTTATTTTTTAAAGTTTTTTCCATAAGTTAGTTGTAACAGCAAATAATCTCCTCTTTTTACTTCCCCAAATAGTAATGTTACTCCCATCAACACAAAATTTTAGAACTCCATTCTTGGTAATTTATATCCCTGCCAGAAATTACTACAAGTACAGATTTTCACATAGGTTTGTCAGCAACAGGAGACTTGCTTTTCACATAGTGAAAAAAAATATATTTTCTAGTGCTTGGTATACGTGAAGAATAACGGATTCCTGAGGTCACATTTCGCATTTCCTTTTAGGACACCCTGTAGGGTTTATTAGCCTCTGGACAGGTAGGAATGTCTCTTGATGTGCTAGATTAGATAGGGAATAACCCAACCCAGCAGGTTAGAGCTCATTTGCCTTACCCCAGTGTCTTTCAGGCTCCAAGGTTGTGAGCACGTGCATCCAACTCAGTTGCACACACAGTCTGCTTTCAGGAAAAGTGTGTTTTGAAAGAAAAATGTTATCGATCATGCTGATTGGTTTGGGGCTCTTAAATTAGGACTGGAGGAAGGGGTTGTTATTGGTTGAGCAGATCAGAACCGATACAGTAAATTTGGGATCGCAAATAGGAATTAAGCATGTGGTCTAAAATGGAAGGCCGAAGTCACAGATTTCAATCATTAACCTCCTAGTCAGGGACACCGAAAGCCTGGAGGAAAAGTCTGCAATACTGTTGAGTGTGAAATCGATGTCAATTAGTTGGTAGTCTATGTTCTGTCACTAGAATTGGCTACTGTTTTCCATAAATGTCGATCCCCATGTGCATCTTTTAATGGCTCTCTAAAGGAGTTTTAAATTAACTGTAAAGCTAATTCCAAAAGGGAAGTCATGTACATGAGGCCAAAAGCCTGACTTAAGTGATCAGCAGTTAAAACTATACTATACCTTCTAAAATTCATGTAAAAGTATTAGCTGCTTTATATATTAACAAACTATAATAGCCAAATCTCTCTCATACTCTCTATGATACTTCTGTGCTTTTCTGTATTTTCCTGCCTTTCCCTTACTCCCTCTTTTTTCCTTTTTTTTTTAATGCTGGATTTCTGACCCCCATACTACCCGGCATTCACTATCTGGCAAAAGATGAAGTAAAAGTATGCTGCCTTATCGATTTTAAAGATAGTTACAGTAAACATCTTGTTCCACAAATATTTAGTCATGGAGGGCAACCAAACAAGTTGGGAAAGCATTGATTATACTGTATAAACAGCACTTAACGATTCAAAATACAAACTACAAATGCCAACATGAAACGGATACAAACAATTCACGAGGAGTAACATTTCTTTCCCTAATCTAAGTGCAGTACCATGAAGTATTTGTGTTAGACAGATGTTGCCAGTAGGAATGGAAGTGTTTTACTGTATCGAGTAGCATTCTTATGAAGTTCAACTTAATGCAATTTTCAGCATGTTCGGAACTGATGCAGATGCCACTTTTTATGCATGCTGATTAGGCCTACTTGTAATGTACCATACACTTTACAAAATATCACTTTTGAGTGGCAAAGGAGATACAGAGTACAGGGAAGGTGTCTCAAGTCCGTACCTAGTCTATTGCTGGGCACTCCATTAAAGTGATTACATTTGTGAATGAATGTACAGTAACACATCAATTGGTGGAAAATGCTAGAGAACAGAAAGTGAATTCAAAAAGGTCAAGAAAGCAAATGATGGTGTAGTTTCCTTCCCCCTCACTCCCCACCCACAGGCGTGTTAAGTTTTGGTAACCAGGTAACAATGGCTTTTGCTTTTCTTCTCTCAGATTTTCATACTTATCTTTGCTTTCTGAAAAATAAAATAAAATAAAAGAAGCAGAAATTTGAGTGTACATAAAATCACCTCACACAAATATGAAAAGCAAAGAAATACGTAGGCTAATGCTCAATTATACTTACTGACTTCACAAATAAATTTCCTTTGAAGCTAGAACTGAAGCAGACTGCAGCTACACATTGCCTTGAAATATTTTTGTTTACTTTGCTTTTCACTCTATCAAATTTTCAGTAACAGTGAAAGTACCAGTTTCAGCTCAAATAATAATGATAATGATACAGGAACAATTAAACCTTTAGTTATTTCTTAAAAAAAGAAAACCCCAGCTCTCAGTGCCTTTACGTATGGCAAGATATAGGTGGGATGGAGAAATCCAAATCAATGTTAGTTGTTTTATTTTCTTTTTTTTTTTTCTTTTTCTTTTTAAATAGCATCTTGATCTGGTTTCAAATAAAATTGATAAAATAAAATCTAGTGTATCGTTCACAACCAAGCTGTTATTCCATTTACATCCCTTGTGGCACTAACCACTGCCAACTCACCATAAATATTCAGAATAAGAAACAATAAATGCAATATTATTTCTTCCTGTGTCAGATTATGTTAGCTAGAATATAGTAAATTACCACCTGCTTCATTTCAAGGGTGTGTAACAGTAACACAGCCATGACTACAAAGCACAAAAGAATTAAATCATGCTGAGGGGATGGACGGACGGGGACACAGACACATGAAAAAAATCTTCTGTTATAATATTTTACAAATATAATTGATGGCCAGTTGCTACAGGGATATTTTTAATGTGAGGAGCCAGATTAGTTTTTCACTAGAGGAATATTCATTTTCTGTAAACTCAGTCATGATCCTAACAGTGCTTAGGCAATCACAGTGGAAAAGTGTCATTGAATGGCTAGAATTACTCCTCTACCACCATTAAAATTATTTTATCTGTTTTCAGGAGAAGGGTGAGAGCACAGTATTATCTTTTTCTAGGGTTTCTATTCCAAACAAATCCAGATCAGTGGAACATAAGCCATGAGTATTTGATATAGGGATCCAACTTGAAAAATGTGTACCTATCACAATTCTTCCTTATGTTTTGTAACTGTAGAAAAGAGAGCGAATACAGACTGAAGAAGCTTGAAGACTGGAACTGCCTTTCTGCCTTCTAGGGGCATCCCACATCAAGACTGGGGTGGAGACAGATTGGCAGGGTGGGGCAATAACATGCTGCTCTTTCTTGTGCTACATCTATTTTGTGGAGTAATATTGATAGGCAGCCTTCAAGTTTGTTTATCTAACACCTTTTTTGAAAATGTAAACATTTAAAAAAGAACCAGACGAAAAAGTACATCAAGAATAACACACCTATAAAATAAAAAGAGAAAAAGGTAGAACGAGTGAAGGGAACAGAAGTAGTGCTACAGTTTTTACTTACAATTCCGGAGTCATGTTTTGGTCTTATATTGTATAGCGACTTCCCCTTTTTCTGCCTGCAGACTTCCTCTGCTTCTTTAACTCTGAAGAGAGACAAAATTTATATATACACCTGTAGACCAAAACCACTTCCAAAGACAGTGCAGTATATAACTTGCAAATTTAGACCCGAGGACATAAGTCGGTAACTTTATGCCTCATATTTTCATTAGCACGCTCCACAAAACAGCACCTGCACTCTGTGGCTGGTGTTGCCATACCATCAGACTCTGGCACTTAAAAGGACAGGCATAATAAATGGCATAACCAATTCTAGTTACAAACGCAATCAATACTTACTGTAGTTGAAGATTCAAACGTATCAGGATTTAAAATACACTGGATGACGTGGAGTTTACCTTTCAGAGCATTCATACCAAACACTGCCAAGAAAGCTCCTTTTTATGGCTGTTTAAATAATCATTCTTCATCCATTCCCAACCTCAGTACTTCAGCTACAGTTTAAACAAAGTTTCTTAGCAAGCTATCTTCCCTTTCACCCAGTTTTGCTTGTATGTAAAATGGTAAAATAGCTTAACCTAAATTTCCAGTCTTCGCTCTCAAAATAAAAATGGAAAAATGCCATGGAACATGGTGTTTATAACCAAGGTGGTGCACATCACTGCATGCGCCTCTCTCTTTTCAAAGCTGAGCATGATCACTGGGGATGAATGCACCACTGGGGCTGCTTGGATGTAAAGAAAGGAGCAGGTTCCAGAAGTGAGGGTCCACTTCTTAGTGCTTCCTGACTTGGGAAACTACCAAATTAGGGCCTTGTGAAATGCCACAAAATGCCCCATTTTTGATGAGATAAATGTCCTTTTTGTCACACAGATAGGGAAAAAACAGTGAAAGGCAGAGGGCTATACTCAGACTGGAAGCCTGCCAGAATCAGTCTGGTGGGTTCAGTGGTGCACAATAAAATGTTTCTTTATCATTTTTCCTCATTTTGTAGATCAACCATACACACACACATGGTTATTGAAGCACTGATAACACAGATTTAAGTTAGGAATTCTCTGATCTTCAAAGACTTACATAAACTATTCCTATATGATGGCATTGAATGCTGTGAGATGTGTAACTTTTGAGGGATGAGTCTATTATTTACAAATAAAGTGGAAAATAAAAATGTAAATCCTATATTGGCTTGCTCTTGCCAACAATATAGACTTTAGATGGCGTTTACTCTACCTTTTAATCATTATCCAACAGTGAAAAAAAAGAAACACCAGTAAAATGATATTGAAGAAATGATATATCCTTGGCTGGTTCCTTGCAGTTCATCTCCAGACCACTTGCATGTCTGCTATTTCACTGAGGCTACACAGGGCAATGTGGGAATCAGACTTAGTGTTACTATTATTTTTAAATATTTTTTGTGTGTGTGGTAAGGGCCAGATTTTGAAAATAAGACTCCAGCTGGGTCTGCTAAGCACATTAAAAAACCGCCTTCGCATTCATCTCGCCTTTATCCAACTCCACCAGACACACCTCGTTCTTTTCATAAGTTTCAAATTTATACTTCCAAAAATTAATTTAAATGTCAGTCCTTTTCCAGCACTTCCAGCAAGCTGCTCTCTTCATTTGATGGCCTTATATTTTATTAACGTAGGAAGACCTTTACGTGCACAGGTGGGGGAAAAAAGCCTTTGAAACCTATTATTTTCAAGCTGTAACACTTCCTATCTGACTGAAAATCAGAGAGATTGCTGCAGCATAATATAGAAAAAAAAATATCAAACAGCCAAGTAATTCACCTTTAAAATGTGTTTAAATAGATTCAGTAAAACTGGCAGCCAAAATGTGGTGATAAGCTTTAAATAGAAGCTTATGGGAATGATACCGAATGTAGTAAAATTCAAAGACATTTTCTTTTTCCTAAAATACCACCTTTTCCTCTGCTTCATGTCTACTTATCTGAAGGAGGAAAAGTATCTCTCACATTGATCTTCCCATGATCTTTTCCAAAATCAGACACATTCCAACCCATCAAAAGCCACTCTTACAAAATCATATATAAAATAGCACATCTATCATGTAATCACCTTTTTTTTTTTTTCAAATACAGCTATAACTGGCTCCCCTCACTAGTAGACATCATTTAAATAAGCAAATGAAATGTTACTTGGGAGTAAATTAGTATCAAATCCTGGTGACTGTGCAAGTACTATAGAGGTTATCAAAATGTCTGTTGTATAGAGGCAATGCAATATATGCAGGTATTCATCATGCAAAGGACAGCATATGTAACATACAAAAATATTTACTAAACCAGTTCACACAGATCCAGATGTTTTTCGCAGGAAATGTCAGGGAATCTTTAGTTCCAGCCTTTACCCCATCTAAATACCTCCTTTCCAGGATAGATTACCCACTGCTTGCCTAATATACCAGGTCATAAGACAGCACAACTCTCTGCGGGTCTCACGTTAATTAAAAAAAAAAAATAAAAAAATCCTCGTATGGACTGGAACTGTTGATACATTCTAAAAAGCAGGTCCCATTAAGTGTCGCTGTCAGAGTAACATCCCTAAATGTTCTGCTTCTATTAGAGAAATAGTTATTTGGAGAAAGGCTGTCTCCACTTGAAACAGCAAAATGCTAATAACAACGCCATTCTGTGAGGGAGGAAGTCAGATTTCTGTGTCCTTTAGATTGAGCTTGAAAAAATGATCCACAACCTCCAGACTGATAAATGACAACCTTAAGCTTGTGCTACCCATTTTTCCAGGATTATGTAAGAGATTCTGGTCTCGCTAATATGGTTGCGGTCCTCAAGTTTTTGGGAGCTTTTGTGAAATTCCTTGGAGTTTGAGCCTATTTATTCATACCGACGGGAATGCAGAAGATGGGAAGCATTACTCCCTAATGCACTTAAGACAAAGCTGAGAGCTAGCAGCCGCTCAGTTCCAGTTCCAACCATATCACTGACTCACTGTGTGGGTTTGGGACAGCTTGCTGTCTCTTGGCCCCCATCCTGCTCTCTGTGCAGGAGGATTCAAGTGTTTGCATAGAGCCTCACGGAAGCCAGTACAACCTATATGTATGCTTCTTCAGCAAGAAATGTCCTTAGAAATGTAAAGATAGCACACCAAAGGCTCATTGTTAGGAGTTTATGACCATGTAAGGAGTTAGTTTATGACTATGTTAAAACTGGAAGCACAGAGAACCACGTAAATCTACAACCATATCTATAAAAGAAAAGTCAGCAGGCTGATGAAATATGGAGACAAAGGCAACCATTAGTCTTCCACAGTGGTAAATCATAAACCAGTGGAACTGGTATCGGTTTCTACAGTGTGTAAGGTTAGGTTTTCTCCACTGGCCCTGAATGATTCATCATCTTCCCATCCATGAAACTAAGATGATTTAGGTAAAACCACCTTGCTTCTGTCAACTTATGCCTGGTTCAAGTCATATTTCTCACAGTGGCAAATTCATGTGTACCTTCATCTCGCTCAGGGCTTTCCTGCACTACTTCCCACTGACTTCAGTGAGACCCTGATCAGCCTGGAGGTGCAAGATAATTACCTAAGCCCCAAAGATACAAAAAGTGTATGAATGCTAGTGGTTATATCAGGAAGACTGGGTTAACTATTCAACTATGGTGAGTCGTTAGAGCTTCATGAAGAAATTAATGGATCTAATTCAATACTGGGAGGAGGGAAGAAGATATTTGGAGAAAACAACACAAGAGCTATGAATCTGTGAGCCTCCCAACAGTCACAAAAAGGGGAAGCAATTGCAGACAATGACATACTTCCAGGCTCCAGGCCAAGGTGACACTGCTGTTCTGCCAGTGCATAGCACAAACAGCTCAAAGAGCATGAAAGAGTTAAAAATACATTCCTAGGAAGGGAGTGGGGATTCAACTGTCAGGCCCTGTACGGAAACATAGGCTACCACCAGGAGAGACTGTGGAAAAAAGAGTCTGAGAAAGGTAGGTGTTCCCCAGTTCTTGACAATTATGACCCTTAAGCAAAGGCAGGCATGTGTATAGATTGATTTATTGTTCTGAAAATCTCTTTTTACTTAAACTATTTAGTTCTACGGTACTAATACTTTCTGTTATAGAGGCCTTTCAGTCCTGTTCTGGAGCCATTGATCTCAAGTGCAACCAAACACTCAGAAGCACGACAAATGCTCAAGGCATGATCTGAGAGTGGGAGAGAGATGGAGGGACAAGGGACATGGTGCGCTCTTGAAGAAGCCAGGTGGTACAGTTAACTTGATAAGTGTGATGGGAATGATTTGCAAGTTTACAGTGTGCTAAGCTTCTTTGATAGACTGATGCTTAAACTACCTCATTTCATTCTTCTCAACTGCTTCTCAAACTCACTTTCTTTCAGTAAACTGCCTTTGCTTCTTTTGCTATCAACTGCTGTCCCATCTCACGTCAATTCTGGCTTAAAAGCGAGCAATTCGGTTTGATAGGAAAGATAGCTGCATTACCTTCAGCCTATTACTACTTTTCCCAAATATTTTCTTAGTTTTATCTTAATGAGAACATAATCCTACAAACACTAGTCTTCTCTGTAGTAATATGAAAAGCAGAGGTATTAACAGCAGTGGACCCAACATCAGGCCCGGGGCAGATTCTGTAAATACTGGAATGTTCATAACTCAAATCTCGATAAATATATCTTCTTAAATATTAAATTTAGCTAAAGCATCATTTGCATTATTTTAGAAAGGATATATTTCCAAACAGCCCCAACAATAAGAAATCATGTTGGGAATGTACAACAGTAGGCAATCAATGGGTCAGTTAAAAAACAAACTAACAAACAAAAAATCTACAAGTGAATAAACAGCCAATCACTTACAGAGCCCAAGAATTGAAGTCTCAAAATCTGCTACTTAATGAGATTCAGAAAGTCTAATAATTGTCACCCATAACAAAGGAAGTAGTTTCTTATTTCCATCATAATAAAAATCTTCTCTAGCACTTTCACCTCCTTCTACCTCATATTTATTGTGAGACAAACATATGAAGACTACGATTACGTTTAAAGACAGTCAGTAGAATGAATAAGCAAGTTACACTTTGGCATGCACACAGGAAAAAGAAACCAGACATCCTTACAAAACCAAAAGACAGAGTATCTTTATCTACCTTCTAGACCAAGAGCCAGCCTGGCCACAACCTTATCAAGGCTTAAAGACTTTCTGTCATCATTCAATCCGTTGAGTGGGGGAACCACTTTCCTGCCACTAAACATTAATAACTTTGTCTGAAGTATCTGTGGCAGACAGATTCATTTCCTACTGGCTCCATCTAGGTTTGGTAGCCTTATACTTCACTAGCAAGCACCATGACATGACAAATGTGAGCACAGTGAGAAGGGTGGAAGGTTATATGTCTTAGACAGTAGAGCTGCTCACAAAGACTTCCACAATAAACTCGGACAGGCATTACTTTTAGAGTTTGACAGTACAGTTCATGAAAATCAAAATACATTTTTCTGCAGATATTCTGTATTTTTTAACATGAAACAAAGTTAAGGCCAATAGTCTTTATACTACTTAATGCTTATTATCAGATAAATAAAATGGGTGTTGCCAAAATATTTTACGTAGGTTTGTCTGGGTTGGAGATAACTTTTTACAATAATAATAATAGTAGTACCTTTACAAATGAAAATTAATTTAAAAATCCTCAGCAAAAATACCAAGTGCCAGATGTCTTTAAAACTTCAAGAGCAGAAAACTTTAAAACTCTTTGAAAACTCTTCAAGAGCGATGTGCCTATATTTTATTCTTTGACCCAGTTACTATAATATTGAAATCATTATTTGCTAAGGAGTTTCCCTTTAGCAAAAAAAAAAAACAAAAACCAAAAAACCAGAAAGGAAGGTTACAATTCCCAACATAAAAGTAGAGTAAAAAATGTAGAGCTTTTACTTTCAAGCCAATAGTGTTGAAGTGATGACATAGATATGATTCAGTAACTGACTGCAAAGACTTTATACAGATAAGAAGCACGTTGTAATGTACCTGGTCCCATCAAACTGACTGATGAAACCTAACCTCTGCCTACCAACAAAGAGATTATGTATTGGACTATCTTGACATCTCTGCCAGCTCCTTGCATGGTTACTTCAAGGACCACAAAGCAGACAATGGCTAGCTGAAAGACACAGTGATTTATCATACTTTGGCTCAGAGGACCAAGGACAAATAAATAAAATGTTTTAATCTGGCCACTTAACACAAACTAACCTGTAGCAGGACCCTGAATAAGATCCCTCCCCTGTCAACACTGTAGAGCAGACTCTGGGGAATACACTTCAGATTTCTTCAGAGTGCATCATATAAAATGGGCCTACAATAAGTCTTTGAGGACAACTGAAATTGAGGCCAACTGAAATGAAAAGGATACCTTCCCATTTACAGACTCTTACTGTAATCCACAACACACTTCAAAATTTTCTGAAAGACTCTTAACTCAGAATATTCAGTTTCACTCAGTTCTAGCTGTCAATCATATCCTTGGTTATCTAGGGATTTTGCTCTTACCTGTGCAGAGACAGACAGATGTGTATAAATACAAAAACGCATATGGTGTTGAAACACTTTTTAAAGATAACTTTAGCATTAAAGAAAATTTCACCTTGAAAATGCAATGACGTAAAAAATTAAACTGATAAGGATGGCTGTGATTCTAATAAAATGCAAACGTGCATATACCCAGTTAAATACTTTTCCTGACTTCTGCCACCAAATTCGTATTGTTTTTTCTTGTCAAAGTGGCCAGTATTACAGGCTACACCTGGCTACCTTCAGGCAAGATGGAAATCACTTTCCTACAGACTTTGCATATGAAAATTGAGGTTGCTCTAAGAAAAGATAGTCATCACCTTGCATTGTTTTTCTTGGAACTGAAGCCGGGTTGCTCTCAAAGAAGCTGGCTGCATTCTGGGCTATTTGGTTAGGAAATTCAACAGGAAATGGTAAGGAAAGGAACGAGACTGGAGGTGAGGTAAAACTGGTAACATAATCAGCAAGCAAAAGACAGGAAACTCGTGAGTGAATAGATATGTGAAATTGTTTGCTGTAAAATATTTTTAGGCAGCAGATAGGCTAGAAGAAGGAGGAAATGCAGTGTGTAAAAGAGAATGAGAAAAGTCTTACTGAGCAGACTGCATGGAGAAGGAGACTATGCAAAAGAGGATATGGAGACATACCCGGGAGAGATGAGTTGCTACTGGGGCTACTACACAAAGATGAGAATTGAGTGAATAGAAAAGATCACTGGAAAGAAAAGGAAAAAAAAGTAGAAGTCAGCTGGAGACCCACAGAATTAGAGATCTCCAGTGCACAAGATGGCAAAAATAAGAGGCCTCCAAATTTCCTGCATCAGGTGAAAATAATCATATCAAAAGGCACCCCTTCATAATTATGTAATGACTCAAAATGACTGCAGACACAACAAGGGTCTTCCCAGAATGTAAAAAAAAAGAAAAACGCCTGATGTTAGAATATTCCCTGTACTCATACCCTAAAACACGCACACAGCCATGCACTTACACTTAATGGATGTTGTCATTATTACGCCAATTCCATGCACTGGTTTGGCAAACTCTCAGTAACCAAGGAATCCAACATCTTCAGTAGTTCAGGATCAGTGTGGGTTACAGTAGATTTTAAGTCTTTGTTAGCATCTCAAACTTTTGGGGACTAATATTTTAATGACAAATGCTGCTCATTTGTAAAACTTTATAAAATTTTTTGTATCTCAAATACCAAAGTAATCACTTTGCCTGGGAATGAAAACATTTTACAAGTATAAGAAGTGTAGCAATTCTTGTCAAAAATTTTGTTTAAACATTTAGTGATGCCATTTTTTTTTCACAATACGCAAGTGTCTATTATGTCAGGCTGGTTTTTATCACAGGCAAATGTCATTCTTTTTTCAAGAAATGGTGAACAGGGAAGAGTTAGAAAACCTGAAAAGGTCACTATATGGTCAGAATCATGGTATTCCATCTGACCATAGCCTGAATTATCACACCTGGTCTGACATTACAGCCATGAGAACAGACTGCAAACTTCATTGAGAAATGATGGTTGGTATCCATCTCTGTTTTCGCGCGACACACATACTGGGATGCAACGTAATGTGCCAGCATGATACAACACCATCACCAGGTAAATAAAGAAAAGACTGCTGAAAAGCCCTCCTCCTATCTATGTGGGGCATTCTGCAATCTAGCCTCATGCAAGTCAAAAATTAGGAAAGATCACAGATTTGGAATTAATGTTTTTTACTAGATCCTTCACTTCGTTCAAGTTTACTATTTGTATGCACCAGTTGGCTTACAGTTGCAAATGGAAATATTTGTTCCTGCCTTACAACATACAATATTACATAGAAGTGTTAAACTAAGGTATTTAAAAGTAATTCTGCCAGAAATCCATACTGAGAAACTTATCTCCAAATGCTTTTATTTTTCCACAAACTTTTCCCTCAAAAGCAGTTCTACAGATGAAAGCTACTGCTCTCCTTCTCTAACCAAAAAATGATGGTGCTTTCATTGAGAAAAGGACTAATTGCCAACAGTGCACAAGGAAGAAAAAAAAAGTACTGAAATGTTGAGCAACCTCTCTCAGCTGGACACCAAATTGTCTCTTGTGAGGCACTGCCTCAAAGGTTTGTTCCTAGCTTCTGAATCTTCAGCATGTTTGGGCTTCTTTTAAGTAGATTTTCCAATGCCTGTAACAGTATTTTCTGATCAGAAAGCTATTTAAGTTAAAATTTTGAAATATTCTCAAAAGCTGAAAATCCTTTTAATTATTCAATTCAAAGTCATGCAAGCTGCATTCTGTTCTGAAATATTATAACTATGAGCTGTAAAACCAACCCTACCAGCATGCTGCTCGGTTGATTAGAGAGCAATAGAGACATTGAGATTAAAGTTCCCAAGTGAGAAAATGTATCTACCCATAACTACTTACAAACATAACGCTTGGACGTTTAGGCTGACATTACAACAGCACGCCAAGCAAACTCTGACCCCACTAAACATACTCCATGTTTTCACCATTTCCCTCTCACATTGCCTCTCCACATACATTTTTCTTCTCTTTCCTTCCATCTCCACATTTCTTTGCAAGTGCCTATTCCCATGTCCCCCAGTTTCTCACTCTCAAGTCTGACTCACTGGTTCCTATTATAAGTGTTAACAAAATATCCCTTAAATTATTCTGAGAAGACATTGCTCGTGCTATGGGATTTAATGCCCTCCTCTGCAAGCAGAAGTGGCAGCTTACCAATATGCTCCTCACTGTGCAACGTACAGATATCCAATGCCAGACTTTAAATTGCTCAACAGCAAGTTTTAAATCATCCTGCCGAGGAGTCTGTAGGGAGACATACCAGTCTTTCTGCAGAGGGAGATCAATGAGCTGTGGAGACATGCTGGCCAGGAATCTCCCTTTCATCTAGATATACACAGTGTGACACACCAGGTGCCAGCTTAACTGCTATTCTTACGGGAATGGGCAACTTCTACATTTGAGAGATGAGTGCATTTTTTTGAGTTTATAGATTATTTTTAATGTGTCAAAGATTTATCGTGGGAGTTAAAGGGTTGAATAAAGTCAGCCAACAGAAATTCTCAAGCTTAGTGTGATGCAAGATATCAGGGACTTACAGAATTTTACCATCATGTTGATCCCGCTCATGAACTCTCCTCTGCTGGCATCCCTGACACAGTCAGTCTCTGTTCAGTGACATGCCTCTTCATAAAGGCAAGGGCCAGACCGAGCTTATGAGCAATATAAACCTTACGTACACACTTACAGGGCACCTATATCTGTCCCTTTTTCTCTGCCTCTCTTTCGGCCCCCCCCGGCCCCATCTAGAAATACAACTTACTTGCCCCTGTTCAGGTAAATCTTCACAAGGTTGCACAGGCCCCCAGAACAGCAAACAATGTGAAGAAATGGAAACATGTCCAGAGCTGGAGTGGACAAACGAGTCTCAGTACCTCACTTTTACCCAGAGAAAGGGAAGGTGGAACTGTGGCCCTGGAAGCATGTTTCTGCCTTGTTACTGACTTGTTTCCAGTAAGATCTGAACTGGCACCTACGGCCTAATGATACTGACATTAACCTTTGACAACAATGGAACTTTTCATTATAACATAAAAGCCCTTAAAGGACTGACTGCCTTTTTATGTTGTGTTTTTTGTTTGTGGTTTTTTTTTTTTTACTGTAATGAGCCAGGATGTATTTCATGACTGTAAAGAAAAGACAAAGTTGTAGTCCTAAAGGTGGATCATTGCTGACCACAACAATGGGAGATTTTCTGATAAATAATTTTATTTTTAGCTACCAAGCATTCACAAATTTCATATTGGATTGCCATATCCAGCAGTTACTTAACTTTTTTTCTTTCTTTTAATGGATCATTACTTTTCAAGACTTCCCTCTGTAGGGTTATATTAAGTATAGTCTCATGAGCTCTTTTATCTCTTCCTGGTTCCTAGGAAAGTGGTAGGGTCTGGGCAACAGTTCTGTAGGCCTTTGCTGGATGTCAGGAAAAATTAAAATATTTCTTGCCCTCACAGAAGTGCTAGACTTGAATAGTGCACTTTACATTGACTGTCTCTACCTCAGAAATATAAAGAACCCGGGGTGGGGGTGAACTAAAGACAGAGATTAATGAGAAAATAATTAATATATTTATAAGTCAGATTGTACAAGACATTTGCTCTCACTACAGGAGAAGAATAGGCATTTGAAGATTGGTGGTGTGATCCCCTAGGAGTTTTTCTAAGAAGGTGAGACTTTTGCATAGCTGTCAGTGCAGCTGTGTGTCATCTGGCAATATGTATTCAGAGAGCAACATGCTCCTCAGGGTATGTGGCAAGTGAAATACATTCACAGATAATGAGGATGCTGAACAGGAAGCTTGCAAGGTTCAAAATTATATTCTTTTTTTCAAAAACTGAAAAACTATTAGGGAAAGTATGTCAGCTCTTCTTGGCTTTCTTGCTGATCACATGCAAACTATACTGACAGTTACCTTTCGAGAGTTTTCAAAGTAGGAATGCAAAGCATAGACTGCCAGTGACACATTAAATATATAACGAAAGGATGATGATAACAACAACACTGAAAAACTCAAAACATGCCCTGCTAAGTTTGGTTGTCCTATTTTTTTTTTCTTTTAAAGTTGCTTAATTAGAAAGAAGTTATATTCCTTTGAAAAATTTCAGTTAAAAGGATAAGTCTTTAGGATAGACATAGCACCAGAAATTTCAACCTCCACAAAATATTTTTGAGAACTTTGTAAATAACCCAGATAACAATTTCTATTGGAATGCTCCAGTTAGCCTTGACTGCAGTGTGACCACAAAAATATAGTACTGTTCAGAAAACTGTTTGGCAGACCTATGCTTTCACTGTAATTTTTAGGTGCATTTTTCTTTTATTGCTACTGTATTTAACAGTTTATCACGCATAATTTTCTCTACAGCTGGTATTTTCCAGTTCTGCTTTATTTCAAGTGAGAAAAGTGAGTGAAAGCCGTAGAAAACTTCAGAAAAATTAATTTGTTTTTAACCTTGCACCATTTTTGTTTTTTTTTCCTCATCTTCTTGTAAGGAAATACAAAGCCTGACACTTCAATGTTTATCTTTTGCATATAAATACCTGGCAAAACAATACAGAAGTTGAAACGCCAGTGAAAAGTGTTTAAAATAAGAACTGGCTGACTGCTTTCTTTGAAACATACACTTTTAATCTATCTGTAACAAAAAGTAGCACCACCTTAGGAAATACCATCCATGAAAAGCCTTTGGGTAAATTATTGTAAAACACTGTGACTCATATTTGCAGAGACTAAATAAGGAACAGCCTCTATTAACAGTCCATATGGAAACTGGGATGTAAAATATTCTAGAAACATTGCCCACAGCATAGAAGTTTATTAAACTAAAGTGAGGAAGAAGAGGCAACCTCCCCCCCAGCCCCTCCACCAAAAACATCCAGGGGATGGGAAAGATAGATGATCAAACTCAAAAAAAAAGGGAATAAAGTTATACATTTTCTAAATAATTTTAATAATTAGAGTATGCTTCACGAGGCAGCAGCCTGGTAAATATTTCACCAAAGGTGGATACTGCAATACTTTAAAAAGAGAAATCTCACCATATCTGTCACTTGATTTTGCCGCCAATGAAAAAGTACAGAAAGTTTCCTTGGCCATTAATGTTCTAACCTGCTGTTCAACTTTAGCAGCAGAACAACTTTCAGGAGCATCAACTAAAGAGGAAAATCTGGTTTATTGAAATAATAATTTTTATTTCGGTGGCAATGGGCAGATTTCAGATTTCTGTCACCTATAGATCTGTCAGTCTAGGCTGAGATTTTG
The DNA here is from genome assembly GCF_963921805.1 of Phalacrocorax carbo. NCBI lineage: Eukaryota > Metazoa > Chordata > Aves > Suliformes > Phalacrocoracidae > Phalacrocorax > Phalacrocorax carbo. The sequence goes on along the minus strand of NC_087515.1, from coordinate 8,940,712 downwards.
AAAACCATCGTGTTGTACATTCTTACACCTTTAGGCAATACTTATTTTTCCATCAAGATTTTTCCCTTTGACTTCTCAATACAAAGACACCTTCACATCACAGCATCTTGTATTTCACTAAGAGAAGTGGACATGTAAAATCAAGGAAAAAAGCCTAAAGGATGACTTCAGATATCTGGTTGGACTATGATCGGAGGCAAAATATTTTCCACATAAAGGCTTTGATAAGACAGTTGTTTTACCAAAAAGGATTCTTTGTCTTTGGGAAGATAATTTGTTTTACTTGGAAAATTGTTACTTTTACTGCCAATTTGGCCAAAATATTTTAATTCCTAAAAGGCAATGAAGGGAGCTTGACTTTGCCAGACCTGAAACAGCACTGTGGCAAACTTTTCTGAAAGGTGAGCCCAAACCAAGACACAAACCCTGCCTCATCTGAACAAACAAAATCTGTAAAGAGGAAGACTTGACCTTGATGGGACAAGTAAAAATTAAAATTCAAGCCAAAAATCTACCTGTGATTTTCAGGATGGATCATTTTCAGTCTTAATCTCAGTGACTTCCTGGACTGCGGTTACACAATCTTGTCTGTTCCCCTGGGAAAGTCTCCTTCATCCCATCAGCTCCAAGCCTCTGTGAGCTGTGAGGACCCCCAGTTTCCTTTCCCACTGCAGGACCTTTCTCACTGTCCCTTTCCTCCCCTGTCACATCCTGAACCTAGAGCCATTTTGTAGGTTATACATGTTCAGTTCCTTTCAGGCTAAAAACACCCTTGCCCTAGAAGGAACCAGCTGGCAGCCACCTTTTTTTCTCAGCTGCTTCAACACATCCTCTTACCATACACATGCACTGAACTGAAAGAAAATTAAATGATTGTATCACAATCCCATTCTTCACTTAAGCTTTAGATGTCTAAGAAAAATAGGAGGAAGAGGTTTTGTGCTTATTTAGTTAATATCTCTTAAAGAAAAATATTTTGCAGTGAGAACCCTCTAGAGGATTTTTGTTTGTTTTTAGAAAAATAGCTACTATTTTGGAAATGAAAGGATATTTTTCTTAAATCCTGCCCTATAAAAATACAAGATTAAATTAACCTGTATTAAGTTGGAAGCTAAATCCCTGCATAGGAAACCAAAGACAGTACTTAACTGTCAACTCAATTCCAGAGAAATATACTTAATTACATAAAATGAAGTCAGTCAGTAAAATGAAACAGATCCCTGGAGAGCTGCTGTACTGTGCTAAATTTGCACCACAGTCTTGCAATAGGAGCAGAATCTAGTTTTATTGACTACAAGACTGTTCATTCCAAAATGTATCCACTTAACACTAATCACAGATGGTATACGCAGTACTGATCATATAGGTGACTAAGGAAAGTTTTCAATAACTTCCTAAACCAGTAATCTGGTTTCTGTGGCAACTACATAGGGTGAGTTCTCTTGAAAAAGAGGCCCATTCTTGTCGTTTTACCTGAAAATGGGCTGATATCAATCATTTAATGAACATAAGGCTTCAATCCTGTTAAGTAGCTTCATTATTTGTCACTCAGGTTGCTAACAGATGTAGGATTTTATAACACTGTTTACAGCTTTCATGTTTGTAATTGTTTCATTTGTCCTTATATGGCATTTATTACTTTTACAACAACCGATTAATTCTTGGCATAATTTTTATAAACAAAGGGTGACCACAGTGCAATAGCTGCATGCAGATGAAAGCAAACTTCATAGCCCTTCTAATACACAGACAAGATAGTATGGCTAATTTTTCAAAACTACTGTCTCATTTCTTTAGGCCATATATACAACACGTGCTCATGTCCATGGGCTGTGATTTGCAATATGGTTCAGTCTGAGTCCTTTTTTAATGCAGGGTCAGTTGACTTTTATTTTCTGTCTTTCTGCTTCCCATCCTTTTTCCCAGCTTCATTGGACAAATATTTACAATGTGTCCCATTTTGATGCCTTGACTTGTTTTCACTAACTATGCTAATGGAAAAATCTTTAATCAACTTTCAGACTTGAAACAAGTCTCCCATTCCATTGGATTCATAGCGGCATCGGAGTTACGTTCTCTGTCAAAAAGGTTGTTCAGGTAATGGACCCAAAAATTTTAGCACAAATTGATATTAATATTAATGTCCCATCCAAAAATCTGTTTAAAAAAAAAAAAAAGACCAACAAAACTCCAACAGGCATTCATTAGGTTGTGTGCTAATGAAGTGAGGCTGACTGGTTTCTGTGCGATTGCTCCCAATAACATTCTCTGAGAAAAGCCTTTGAACAAACAAACAAATGTACCTTTCTTGAAGAATAAGTTTGTTTTCCTTCTTCCAGAAGTCTTTGAAGTCAGAACTGAATTCATGCCAAATACTGAAGAAAGAATGCGGGGACACCTCTTTCTCTCCCATTTTTGGTTTCATACAGAAATAGGCTGCAGTTTCCAAAAAGCTGTCAAAGGAAGTAAAACCAGCAAATGTTTCAGTACCCACTGATGAAAAAATTTTTTTCTTACTTAACACTGACAGAGTATTTAATTATTCTTGGTAGCAGATCTAAAATAAGATAATATAAAAACATAACAGTTCTGAGCTCTTTGTATACAGATAGATACACAATATGATTCTTCAGAAAAGTTGGGATCTGGCATTTATCATCGGTTCTGTTTTTGACCAAAGTATTTTCCATTTCAAAAGCTAAAATTAACACACTGTCCACAGCCCTGCAAATCCAGGCATCTGCACCTGCCCATATACTGCTTTTCTGTTGTGTTTAAAGATGTTTTCAAAACACAGCAAGGACTGTAAACAAAGTTCTTCAGGTTCTGTTAGATCTATACTATGGCACAATAGGGTAGATGGCTTAGTTGAAGCCTACAGAGAAATGTTAAAACTCAGACCTGCTGTGTACTAAACAAGAAATGACGCAACAGAAAACTGGACCAAGAGCAACTATGCTAGAAAACAGGTGCCCATCACGACTCTACCGGAATGATCCGACAACCTCTTCTGAGCACAGCAAAAGTAAACTAGCATATTAACACAAAAGGTACACCTCAGGTAAGACCTGCTGCTGAAATGCAAAGGTCATACTTCCCAACACTGAGTGAGGACTGTGACCACAATTACATTCAACACATTTCTGAGTTTGAATTGCTTCTATTTTATTTCTAAATTAAAAATATATAGAAATATTACAGGAAGCTACTGAAGAATTCTTTCAAAATTTAATTGCTTAACTGATTTTTTTTACTTAATGTTTTGTAAATACTGGAGATTTTAAGAACATTTTTCTCATCTGAGGCTCAACATGAAAGCCTCAGGAGAACTCGTATTTTATGAAAAATTCTATGGAAAGTTGTCTCTTGAAATATAATTGTAGATGCTTTGCTTACTGATCTATTACTACCATCGACTCTGTGATAGCTTTCTATGAAACACGCATCACACTTTTAGTCACTTTAATTATGGGAGGAAAACGCAGTTCCAGTTAAATGGATGGAAATGTAATTTTAACCACAGAAGTTATACCTTCATTCATGGACTGTTGTAACTGAAGAAAGAGTGCTTTGATGGTTGTTGTAAAGTATTTAATGGTGACAATAATATACAAAGATTCAACCATTCAGAAGGGTCAATCTCACAAAGTCTATGAAAATGTTTGTCCTAGTTCTCAAAACTCAATGCTCCAGTTGTTTTCCTCAACATGAAAAACAGAAGTCTAAATTATCCTATTTCTGAACAAAAAAAGCCTACAGCTTAAAAATTTAACATCAGTTTACCAATCAAATTCTACACATGTTTTCTCTTAATTTGTAATTCATTCTTTCATCTGCTGAAGCAAAATGAAGCTGTTGAGCAACAAAGATGCAGCACAGAAAAATATAAAAGATAAACCCATCCTCACTTTTTAACCCATTGTGTTGATTCTCAAATGCCCCCTTTCCTGAGTCTACCATTTCTTTAGTTCTTTCAGTTAGCCTACCATGGCACTCTGTTCTCTAAGTCAGCGCTTGGTTAATCAAATGTCTTTTGTTGTGTTTTTTGGTTTTTTTTTTTCCCCAAATGATTTATAGATGAGTGAGATACTACTGATTAAACTAAAATATTCCATTTTACCCACCTATTTATATTTCCCCCCCAGTTTGTACTGGGGAAAATATTTAGCACCTATCCTGTGGTCCCACAGAATCACTCAAAGAACATCCCTGACATTCAGTCAGCTGCACCATATTTTAAACTTTTTGCCTACTTTCACATAATTTTAGCTTTTTGCAAGTCTGCAAACTAATCAGGGAGATCTTTTAGTTTTCCTTCCAGCCCCTTCCCCCAGGCTTACAGCTCTGGAGCCGGCTAGAGGAAAAGTCATATAAAAGGCTCATCTGATTTTTCAGAATGAACTTACAACATTTTTGAAGGACTGTGAGGAATACAGGACAAGAAAGAAATCTGGAGGCATCAGCTGAGACAATAGCTTATTTTTAAGGAAGCTCTTTGAATGAAGGCCATTAGTGATTTACAGAACATAGAAAGATCAGAAGTTCAAATAAGAAGTGTTGTTCTGAGAAACTTGTCTTCAAACCATTCTATAAATGACCAGAATATGAAAAGATTTTGACAGTGAATGGCCATCCTAAGCAATGCCTTTAAATTTCAGGTAATAAGATAGAATTCCCTCACAGGAAAAGATTCCAAGAAACAGGAAGCAAAGACAAAATGAAATTCCTACTTTACAGGAGGATGCTCCAAAAAAAATATTATAAACAGCACTAACATTTAGTGGAGATGCAAAGGCTTCCATTATTCTTCAATTATGCCAACTATCCTCCGGGAGCTGAAGGAGGTAGCCGATGTTTTTCTCTCTGGGGACTGAAAATCTCCCTGAGGATCACTTGCATAGCCAATACAACCATACGCATGCATACAGATGTGCTTAACAGCTATAACCTAATTTCTAGCTTTCTAGAGAGAAAAGAAATGCTCAGCCAGGCTGCTTGCCTCCCTGGCAGTTACTTTGGGAGGTAAGGGAAATAAGCTGTTTGTGAAATGTGAAACAGCAGCAGCATAGCAGGTTGTCATTGTTAATACGTCACACCTTTCTAATGCCCAGTAACAATGCACAAGATATCAGCTGCAACACAGTAACACTTCAGGGCACAAATCTCCATGAATCAAATAGTTTTTCTATATATGCAGATCAAACAGTCAAGACAGTTACTATAATTTTTTCCAGCCAAAGAGGTCTACCCTTATTTAGCAGTTAAATCTCTTAGAGTACATTTAGAAGACATATGGAAACCTGCTCGCTATACATTTGATGCTGTCATTTTTGGTAGACAAGACAAAGTGGCATAATTCACACAGAAAAGACAAAGCAAATAAAGTGCAAATCCATTAAATAATAAAACATACACAGCAATAAGTCCTCTGTATTACCATGCTCTTTAAATATCTGATTTGGAAATGTTTACATATGTCAACCTAGACATATCTCAAAGCATTTTAAATACAAAAAAAAAATTTGGATGACATTGCCATAACCCCAAGACTAGATATCATCTTTTCAGACCTCATCCAGGCAGCAAATACCTTTTCTCTAGTGCTTTTCAGTGGGGCAGCCCATTCAAATTTTCCTGTTGGTCCTTCAGCAGATTTTGAAACAAAACATCTGCAAATACCATTGACGATACTGTTCCTGACTATATGTGCAGGCACACAGACATTTGAATCAAATAAGGGACTAGAGTTCAGAAAACTTTTGTTCCTATATCCAAATTAATTTCTGCATCATACAACCTTGGGAAACTCATTTGACATCTCTCGATTTCCTTTCACCTAGCTACAAAAATGAAACATTTATTACCAAACAGGTATTGCAAAGCTTGTTTAGTGTCCATTTCTCAAGTGAATAGATTCTTACTTTTCCATACTCTTAATGAGTGTCTTAAAAGAAAAGAATGTGCATTAGAGAAGAGACAGCGGTCATGGAAGAGGGAAAGAAGGGCATGTGAGTTATTTTCAGGGATTAAAAGAGGTAAAGGAGGTCACTGGGTTTGGTTCAAACAGCCAGACATTTCAAGCATGATTAAAAATAAGGCAGTGATGTTCACACCAGTGTCTTATCCTGACATGGCGAAAGCCAGAATTCTTTAAACAGATTTCAGACTGGGTTTCATATCCCTCACACTGGCCCTGAAGGGGAATTAAATAACATTACTCTCAAAACAGTGGAAGAGTTGCTCATCCCTGACAAGGAAGGAAGGAAATAAGATCCAGAAAGATGCTTAGTTCCTTTTCTCCTTTTCATGTCTTCTAATTTCCTTGGTTCAAGTGTTTCTGTAATTCAGAAAAATCACTGCAGACTGAGATGACTGAACTCACTGTTTACTCAAATGTGGAAATTTGATGAATGAATCACTGGACTTTTCTGCATGTTCCCTTGTGTACAACTATGAGACTATGTAAACAATTTTTCTATTTGGAGGGAAGGAAGGAATGGATGCACTAACAACCAAACCAAATTTAATCATATGAGAAAGAAAAGCCATTCACATTGCAAATTGCTCATCGACAGCATTTCTAGCTAATAGATCTGATCCATTAGGAATATTTTAAGAGCAGCTATGAATTGTTCAGGTTTTTTCCATTCCATTTTGAAGCCAGTCAGCAAGCAGGAGGTCAAGCAAAAGGAAAGGGAGAGGACGCAGAGAGCTGGCAACTACAAAACCACCTCCTTTGCTTAAAAAAAAAAAAAAAAAAAAAAGAGAGAGAGAAAAAAAGCAATAAGAAGAAATATCAACAATACTAAACAATAGACAGTAGTAGTTTCATCTCAGCATCATTTGATCAGGCTTTCATGGCCAAACACGCAGCAAAGTGACAGTAAGTACAGACATGCCCTGGCTGACCTTTCTGAGAAATGATGAACACACGCACAAACACACACGCATCTGGTTTCCCCATACAGCAAACTCAATCACCTGCAAGAGTAAAGATTTGTTTCAATTTGGATTTAAAAGCTGAAAAAAAGTGCTTCAACAATTCTGCAAGAGACATTCTGTGCTGTTTAACAGATTACTTATTTTGGTTAAAGCTTGAACCTGGATATTCTTGACTGCTTAGGTTTGGCTTTATAAATTGTTAAGCATCATTTGCGTACATTTGTGTCTTAGTGCTGGTACTATGTTTGTTTTGTGAAGCAGTTCTGAGTTGGGCAGGAGCTGCTAAGGTATCTTTTATCTTGATTAAAGTCACAAGTAAAATTTAGAACTAAGCACAGTCTACCAAAGGAAAGAATGTAAAAAGGGGAGAAAAGGCTATATATGCCTCTTACTACTTTAAATCTGACATGAGTTATATTTAAAGCCAAACTGAGTTGGTAGGCATATAAGCCTGTTCAGAGTGTTGATCCTGAATTGATGACTACATAGGAAAGATGGGTACGGCATATAGGTAACAGTACCTACTTCCTGGAAAAGCTAATCATATGAATTGTCATACTAATTCTTGTTTTGTTTTATAAAGAAGAAAAGGCTTTGTACATATTTTCTTTGTGTTTTGAACATCTTAAAGCATTAATGAGAGTTAGTCTTAAGACAGAATACCCAGCAATTCAAAAAAATCACACAAAATTATATAAAATGAAACAGAACCAGCATCCTCGTTATTGAGATAGCACAAGGCTGTGAGGGAACTTAATATGCACAGCATCCTAAGCCGCCTCTCATTTTCTGTTGGTATATATTGTTGAGGGTCCTCTCTGCACTGTAACTTTACATCACTTTCTTTACTTTTTTTTTTAAAAAAAATGTATCATTGTCTCTCCTCAGTGCTGTGTCCCTTGTCCTGCATAAGTGGAAGTGAGAAAATACAAAATTAAACACAGGTTCATTCAAAATATCTAGTACTTAAATGTTGGTAATAAATCTCTTGGAGTCCTTTTTTTTTTTTTAAAGGAAGAAAAGTATCATTCTTATATTAAAAAGAAAGTGGAGATAACATGCCAGCTTAAGTTATCTGCCAGAATTATGAATCTCTTTCATTTGCCAATTTATATTGTGTAACTATGGATTTTGTAATATTGTTCCTTAAAAAACAAAAGTCTCAAGAGATTTTTGTTCCTTTCCTCTAAAAAATACCTGCCAAACATTTGCAATATTTTGAATCCTAAGTCATCTCCCTCATCTCTAGTCCCTTGCCTCCTATAAATTCATATTAAACAGACAACCGTTTTATTACTCAAACTGGATGAAAATTAACAGTGTCAACAACAACAACAGAATTCCCCTACCTTGAGGTACCATTTTTTCCCCAAACAAAAAGCTCAACACAAAGTATCTAATGTGAAGAACAGGCAATTACGTTTTGATAGGCCAGTCTGCCTTGTTAACAAGAATTTGATTCCCACCTCCTCAATACTAGGAATGCTTTACAACTTCAATATTCATCAACAATGATCAATATTATCAGTTGTACACATTTATTAGCAATATAAATGCGCTTCTTATGTATTTTATACTTTATGCCATAAACTGAAGGCAGCAGACCCAGTAATGGAAGCAGACCACATACTGTGACACAAATTGTTAAAGTTAATAGGTATTACAAATATAACCTTGCACTTCAAAGAAATATTTTAGGAAAACTAAAATTTTTAGAGAAATTATGAGTGCAGGGAGTTAGTAAGGAATGAAACCCTCACATGTTAGATTGCCATTTCAACCTCAGTTCAAACTGTTATACCAGGTCCTTATATTTACATCGTCCAATGGGTGGGTATTTCTTTAGTCCTGTCTTTCAGGAACAAAGTCCCTCATAAGAGGGGTAGCAAAGAAGCAAAATAATATCACTATAACTAATTTAAATTATAGTTCTGTTGGAAGGTGAATTTGAGCACTGAGATTTTCACAATCAGTTTATTTTAGAAATTACTTTTATCAGGTCCAGATTAAGGTATATCAGTTGGGCATGATGAAGAAATTCACCAAATCACTTCTTGTTGCTTGTATCTTCTGGAAAAATTAGATTATCAGGGATCACAGTTAACACTACATCTTAAAAATATTTTTCAGTATTTTCCTTCTCTGGTTTTATTATTTATTTTGTCTTTCTATTTTTATTCTCATTTTTCTCTAAAACTCTAGGCTACAAGCTGGTTCCTCTATATGTTTGGTTATGTTTTGGTTTGGGGTGTTTTGCATTGCTCTGATGTAAGCAAATGCTCCGCTGACGTAACGATGCCATCTTCTATCTGAGGTAGTATAGAATTAGCTGCTAAATTATGTCACACGCAGGATGGAGCTATCTTGGCAGGCACAACTTTTCTGATTAAAAGAATGAAACAAAACAAAACAAAACAAAAAACCACCACAAAACCAACAAACCAGTGTTTAAAAAGCCATTCTGCACAGTCTGAGTCAGCCTCTGGCCATTTGAAAATCAAATGTCAGGAAATGTAGGTTAGAGGTATTTTTGCTACCTTCACTATATCATGTACAAAGTATTCGTCAGCCACAGCTCACCCAATGATTGGGGTTTATGTGAACCCAAAGATTGTTGTGCATATTTAAAGGTTAAATCTCTGCTCAAGAATATTTTTCAGATTAAAATATGAATTGAGATAATATGTTTGAGCTAACCTTGGGTTCTATCTTGTCTCTGACAATTGTATTGTAACAGGCCACCCAGAGAAAAAAGAAAACATTTTCAGCATGACTGTTCTAATGCATTTTTAATTTGCATGTGCTTTCTCCTGTCATTTTCAAATTAAAATTTTAAACAGGTTCAAACTTCCTTTCAAAAACTTGGCTTGAGGTACTTACAGTTCCCTAGATACACTGGTGTTAGCTGCAACCTACCATAATCTGCATACTTTGCATGAACACGTAGGTTCTCTTTCTCATAGTTTAATGCTTTTGACTTTATGTTGACTGTACGTCCATGCGTGCTGGCTAAGCTGTTACGCAGACGCATTGATAGCTCTGTGCTAAACTGGACATATACAATATGAGCATACATAAAACAATATCATGTAATTGTGTGCACTGGAAAGTCAGGCCCAGTAAGATATCCAAGAGAAAACTACTTTTCTCTCTTGAAATGACTAACATATGAGCTTCAGACATATTAAATAACCCTTGGCCAGTTGAACTTGAAGGAATAATAAGGTGCCAGTAGACACAGAATACAGTGGTAGAACAAATTTCAACAGCAGTGATCTGACACACAAGCTGCCAGCCTCAATACTGTAAGAAACAGCTAAATGCCTCATGTTAAAGCCCAACTTGTCTCCAGATGTTTCTATTAACACACTTCATCTTCACTGTCTAGTGCAATGGAGGTCTTCTGAGCAATCACTATTACTTAAAGAGATTATAAATACATATGGAGGTAGCGTAACCGTTGTGTACTAAATATTGTATTAAAAGTTTTATTATGTTTTTTCAATCTATTGATGTCAGCCTCAGACTTGTAATCTGCCTGCTCCCATGGTATGGCTCACTTTTATAACTGAAATCCATGCAGGGTCAAGGTCAGAGGTAACCAAAAAAGTAAGAGGTAATATACCTTAAACCTAAAGGAGATTATTTGGATAACCAGACAGAAACTACACAGATTTCATGTACATATCATATTAACCCACACTCTAAGAATATAACGCAACATAGATAAAATTTTATACATGTGCATTTACAAAAACACACTCTAAAAATAACAAGTGAAATGAAGCTACAGGTCTGGTTAGGAGTATTGTCATGTGCTCTTCCTAATTTGGCACTCAAGTCAAACTTACATTTCAGTTTCTATTCTTTAAAAATTATAGACTAGAAATCCTCTGAAATACTTCGGTGTTCTAGAACCTCCTATCATTTAAAATGTTTTGTGATGCAGTTTCGTCTTAACCCTTCGGGGTTGGTCTGAAGAGCATTCTTACTTAATTTAGTGTACAAGAGCTCTCCTTAACGCGCACGAACACAGGATTCCCTAATATCATTGAAAACCAGCACAACTATGAATGGAAGAAATCCAGCCTTTGGAGAAATCAGAAACGTTCACATGGGCTTTCATATTCTTCGAGACATTTGCAATAAAATACACTGAAAGCAAATAAAAAAACTTCAAAATTTGGGTTGATGGAGTGTGTCAGATTGAAAAGGTCTTTGTATGCATTTTTCAAACATTAGGCATTTATGATTGAACTTCCGACTTATCCCAATACATTCTTTTTGTAGCAGTGACAGTGTCCTTGTTTAGATGAGTAGCATTTTCGGTAAGGATCAAGTCTAAATGAAAAGGTGGCAGCCATTGGAACTGATTGAAAGACTGTAATAAATAACCATACCACTCTGGATATGTGAATCATAATATTCACACATCCAAATAAAGCAGAATAAACCATACTTGTTTGGCCTAAGAACACTCTCCCATGTCTGGAGGAGCTGTTCCCATCCCTTCTAAGGACTACACAAAGGCTTCATGGTGTTTCTGGTCTGGGGTGACCATTGCCTTAGTTGTTTCTTTCGGGGAGGACAAGGAACTTTTACCTCCACAACAGACTGATTACGGTAGAACCACCTTTCAGGTAGCAGTCAGAAAAGAAGCAGGTGCAAGTTATCCTATGAGAAGCATTCATTTATGACAGTGCAGAATGGATCTGGTGCACTAAAGCTGTTTCTGAATCTAATTTGTTAAGGAAGACAAGAAACAAGGCAACATGGCAGAGGAACAAACCGAGGAAGAGTAAAGAGAAAACAATTTTTTCCTAGACAATTAACCTAACCTCCACATATGAGAAGCACAGTGAGGTTTCAGCAGTAGGCTGAGGCAAGCCCTATACTGTGGAGGGGCTGATGGCAGCTTTCCATCAGCTGGAAGTTATTATGGAAGGAATGACCTATATTGTACAAGTTATTACTGGATAGTTCCCAGATGAGTTAATGCAATTGTGACCTAATTAAACCACATCCCTAGTGTTCTGCTTTTCTATTTGCATACACATGACAACAGAAATATGATAATCCTTAAAGTAAATCTTAAAATAGAGCAAAGAAGAAAGCAACAACTGTAGTGGCAAATCAACATACAAGAGTAAAAGCAGAAGTGTCAGCCACATTTAAGCCACAGTCATTGTAAATGCAAACACTCTACTGTGAAGGTCTTAGTTAACAATCTAATTAAACAGCTCAGGTAGACAATATGATGAAAGGAAAACATACTGAACATAATCAGGAGCTGATGCACAATGGAGAGGCACTGGAGCTAATCACGCATGTGTACACACACACACAAGGATGTTACTTCAGCTGTATCAGCTCAAGAGGAATATCTTGAATTTTTGAGGACTACTCAGTGAAACCACCTGCTGGACATAAACTGGAGGTCAAAATAATGTGCCACTTCTAAAGATTTTAATTTCTGTATTTTTTTTTCCTTAATTTTATTAGCGACATGAATCTTCTCTTAGTTTTTTTTAATGCTGAATTTAATGCTATAGTATAAGTATTGGGTATGATCAGACCCCAGTTATTTTGACTATACTGTTATCAGGGTGTTTCTTAGCTGTACTGTTAACCATGCTACTTAGCTGTGTAACTGTATTTGCACCTTAAAATTATATCTTTTATGTTTCACTGTATGTCTAAGAATAGGTTCTCTACATAAACTGTAGAATAAATTGCATAAAGATGAGTTCACATTGCAGAATATTTGATCTCTGAATTGTACCTCAGTCTGTTAAAAGCTATATTACCATTTGTTCACACTAGCACTGAATGCCATTAAATGCAAACTAATTCAAAAACAATAAAATAAAATTATTTTTTTAAGCAAGAAGTCTGACATCTTTGAAAGAAAAGACAATGCTCTTACAGACAAAAGTCAATCGTGCAAATGGTAAAGGACTTGCAGTCTTCCGGCAAATATTTTCAGAAAAGGTCAAAGACTTCATCTTTCAGGAAAAAATCCATTACCCATATTTCAGAAGAGACTTTCTGACATAACTAAACTGCCATCTAAGTTTCCATTACTGCATATTTACAAGCCCTGAAATTTTGTCAGAGGCAGGATACTAAACCAGAGTGATCCGATCTGTTTAACAGCCTGTAAGCTTCTTCTATACACATTTCCTTAGCTCGCCACGTATTTACTTTTTGCTGATGCAACTAATGTATACCTACAGTCTGAAATGTATTACCATGAGCAATTCAGGTCTGCATGCTGGCAGCCACACAGCGAGAAAAGAGACCTAACAGTAAAGGAACCAACAAAGGATGAATGGCCAAAGAGTAGTGAAAGATGGAGTCCAACAGCATATTCTTGCCTTTCAGTTAAAAGTGTTATGCTGGTCTTTTGTTGTTTTTTTTTTTTCTAAACTACATACCTCTCTCCATTCTGAGCTTTTCACCACTTTATTTCAATCATTAACTCAATTTTCACTTTAACTTTACAGTTCACCTTTGGAAACAGTCCAAATCATTGTGTGGAGGGTAGGGAGACCGGAGGAACGTTTACTCTTTTAAAGGATTACCAGATTTAGGTGCTACACTTCTCAGTGTTGCTTTTCAGCAGTGCCATTGTACCATACTGTCTGCTATTTCTCTAAGTGTCATCAACTTGTCAGCTCATAAGCAGGTGTAAAGCTTTGTTCCTCCCCAGGTCTCATGTTCAGTGAAGCCAATGGAAGTCCGTGAAGTGTTGTGTCAGGAGCACTATTTTTGCAGGGAATTTAAAGGTAAACGTTTATCTTCAAAATTAATGTCATTTGTTGCTACAGCAAAGAAAGCAACAACACATTGCTAAATGGATTATTAAAAGTCCTGAAAACAGAGGAGGTGCCCAGGAGGCTGCACTCAGGAAGCACTTAAAAGCCTAAAAATCACTGGAATGTGAAAGTAATGGGAGCAAATTATAAAATAAACCAAATAAAAATATCCTGACATAGGAAGAGTGTTCTATACCTAGCCACACACATCCTAAATTCCCCAGTTGATATTTATGTCAGAAGGCAGAAACTCGTGTTTGACTTTTTTAAAAACAAATATATATTCAAATATGTATTCTCATAATGCATTGAGATTTACTATAGAACAGATAAAATTCTCAGATTCTTTAAGGTCAGTGATGTGCACAAAGCCGTGATAGCGAGCGGCATTTCTGTCTATCCAGCCCTCATTAGGCATCGCAGCAGGAAAAAAATGGGTGAACACTTTCACCCCAAATCAAGCCACCATTATAGGGGACTGTTGTCTTAGTTACCTGTGTTATCACTTCAAACAGGGTTATACTATCTGAAATATTAGAATAAAAGGATTTGTAGTGCTCCTAAGAGATTTTTCAGCATACATTGACTGAGCAATTTTCAGTGTTACTGCACCTAATTTAGAATCCAATGCTTCATCGTTTGACTGAGCAATGGCAGGAAGAACTGAAGATCAGCTGACTGTGCCTCAGGTCTCAAACAAGTATCTCCAGTTCAATTTGTGAATGATTCCTGAGGCGTTATTCCCAGAAGAGACAAATAATTACAGGCAGAGGGGAAGAAAAAAGAAAAAGATCATCTTAAATATTTCAGTGGAAGAGAGATCAGTGTTACAGTCTGGATTTATAGTCTTCTAAAAAAAGACCCTAATCTGGAAGCCTTCCAAGGAGATCAGAACTCAATAGTGGGTAAGGTATTATAAGAAAGTAATAAAACTACATGCTATTTCTTCATAGCAATTCAGCTGACTAGAGGTAGCGAGGCAGAGAATTAGGACCTTCAGCTTCACTGAATGCTGTTTCTGGTAATTCTAGTCAGGTGGTTTAGCTGTTGCTTCTTCAGGAATGAAGTGCAAGAAGAGAAGTAACTAACTCATTTCTGATTATAAGCCAGCAACATTATATAGCTGTTCTTGCTATTGCCTATTATTCTAGCATGGTAAACAAGACATCAGCTATCATATTACTTTTGACAATAACTTTGATGCGATCTTGGTTCCTATTTGCTGTGAATGTTGTGATCATACTCTATCTCATTCTAAAATTGTATAAAGCATACCTGGAAACAATAGCGCTTCTAATTTTTTCTACTTGCTTAAAGAAAAATCACGTCTTGAAAGATTAGAGATATTTAAAGCTAAGTAAATGAAAATACAGCAGACAGAAAAAGTTGTTTGTTTCTGGGTGGAAAGTGTGCTGTATCTCCCAATTTTCAAAGATGTTAAAGTTATTTAAATGTTATATACAACTGTGTAATTGAGCATACAACTATGCATCCTGGGAGAGAGGACATAATCTAAAATTAAAAAAAAAAGAAGCACCAAATTGTGGACTCCTAAAATATAGAAGCATCTCTTTCCCTCCTCCTCCTCTTCCACCTCTCCTGTTTTACTTCTTTCCCCTCCCCCCAAAACAGTGGTTTTTACTTTAACTTGTCAAGTATTTCACAGTTTCTCAAGTATTTAGCAACGAGGATCTAATTGGAAAGTGCCAGGTTCTTTTTCATTACACTTTATCAATATTGTTAAGAGAATGATGTAATTGTTTGGGGTTTAGTGAAGACATTCCATGTCACTTCAGTGTTAATACCAGGCTGGAGCCTTCCTTGTCTGCCTGCGTAAGCTAGATAAACACAGACCTGTGTGCTTTCTTCTCATCTCAGGATACTTACTCAGAGAGATCTTGGAACATATGCCTATTGCGAGCTAAACATTTCACTTTTCATTTTATCCATGTGCCAGAAATCCATTCCTTGGATAAACACTTTACATACTGACACTCTTAAAGTCACTAAACACGATAAATAAAGAGAGAATACATCATTTCAAAACCGATTAAACATTTTCTCACTTGTGACAAATGAACAGCTATACACTCTATGGAGTCCCTGGAGCAGACATTCCATTTTCTTTGTCTTTATTTTGTGTGGAAGATTAACTTTCCATTTCAGCTCATCTATTGCACAATTGAGCTTTTCTAAAATACACATTGCTGCATTTTCCCCAAATCATTATTCATTTTAGAAACATTTTTGTTGTTATTGCTGCAAGAGCTTGTCTTTTAGACTTTTGTATTTTTATGGAGATATCAGCCTTACTATTTTGTGCCCAAACTAACTAAAAATGAAAAAATACCCAAAACAAACAGACAACAACCCCTTCCCTCTCCCCCACACCCCAAAGAAAACAGAGAGAAAAAAAAGAAAATTTGTACTTTTTTAACTTCTACTGAAAGCTAAAAAATGCTATCGTGGGTTAGACCTGAGCTTATACATGAGCTGAAGTTATCCACCTCAAAAAGGAAAATCCAAGCACATTAGTCACATTAATTTTGCTCCATCTAATCCATCACTTTTCCTTGCACTACTTGCTTGTCTAGTCATCCTATGCATTGCTGTTCTACCTATGATTAGCCAAATGTAACTAATCTTTCATTTAGCTTTTTAAGCTCTCATCATCTTTTTCACCCAGCCCCCACCACTAAAGATCTCAAGCATTTTATTTCTAAGCCCAATTAAAGATCTTAGTGAAATAAATACACATAATACTAAAACTATACCATGAAGCTGTCTTCATTATTTTAACAAATATCACTAATCTGATTAAGAATTTCAGTAGGAAGGTGGAAGGAAGGAAGGAAGGAAGATAAATATAACCTAGAATATAGTAAAAAAACCTTTGCCCTAATGTTGTCCTAGCATAAATCCTTCTGTGTTCCACACAAGGTTTTGCATGTGATGTTATCCTTGCTGTATATTCACAGTGAAGAGGAACAATGAAACTGTATTTTTTTCTTTGACAGACTAAGGAAGCTGCTGCACTCAACACAGGGGGAAAAGGAAGAATTAGGACAAGTCAGAAGGAGCAGACCAAGCTGAATGAGAATCCAGGGAGCAGTTTGCTTTCTTCCCCCATATTATGGATGCTAGATATACCAAGGGGAAGTTTTCGATATGACGGTTCCAGTGCAGTCAGGAAGATGAAAAAAAAAAAAAAAAAGTGGAGAGTGAATTAAACACCAGAAGGCAGTGACAAGTCACAAGATTCCTGAACAGGTTGCAGATTTCCCTTGTCCTTAGACATCTCTCAGCTTTGGACATGCAGTCTAATCCATTTTCCACTGGAGAAACAGTTTCCTTAAAAGAACAGTGAGAAATTACAAAAATCTCTTAACAGCAGTTTCTTCTCTCAAAGTTTTATTGTGAAGGAGATTTTTAAGGATAAGAGTTATGTAACTCAGCAGTTAAACCAAACCTAAGAAATGTCAGGAATGCCTTTCATATACTTGAGCAAGAAGTACGATACTAAGCCAAAGTAAAACTCCCTTTGTTCCATTTTTTCCATCATGATCCCACATCGCCAATGTACCACTCAAGGACCTACCATCTCCTTACAAATAAGAAGGGAGCTTCTTGTGGCAGAGGAACATCCACTTTCCCCTTGGCTTCCTTTTCATGTACTTTCTTTAGTACATGGCCCAAGGGAATAGAGAGAAAATGTGATGCTGTATGAGGAAAGATGTCAAGTGCACTGGGGCATTACAGCAGATAGCAAATCTGGGCATCGCAGCCATAGAATGGCTAACAAATCATACTGAAAACTAGAACCTCTTAGTGGTGTATTTTACTGGAATCCTACTGAGAGGCTTCCCAGCTTTGGGAATATGTAATGAATACAAATATATTCATTAGCATATATTCAGTGGCAGTTGTAGCTAGTACAAAAAGATGATGCTAATTTTACAGAAACAAACACAAACGCAGACTGTCAGTTTCACTAACTCTGGACTACAAACGGTGTGTGTCATATTTTGGTCTTTTGCTGGGACAGATAAAAATCTGTCCCATTTAAACACTGCTTCTGGAGAACTTCTGGAGAACACTGCCAAAAAATCAGAAGAAACCACAAGTTGTGCAATGTAATGAAGTTCCCAATTTTGAAAACGCTCTCAACTGCACACATCTGTAATGAAATTTAATGAGGTATTTTGCCTTTTGCCACAAAAAACTATTTGAAAGTTTATTAGCAATTCTACGAAGGAAATCACATTTAATTATACATATCATTAGTATATTAAAAAACATATTTCCATTCTTTATTTTAAAGCAGACATTTTATAAGCACAGGAAGTGGTACCTAATGAATAATAGTTGTCTGGGGAATGTTACATGTCTGTCAAATCACCATAATACTGGTGTAGTATGAACAGTTTTCTCTCAATCCAACTGGTATATTCTGATTTTGTTTTTACATGAGGTACATGCATTTTCTGGAAGACAGGAGTCATGTGCAATATTTCTCTAAAGGTAGGCTGCGTGTCTATATTCCTTCAATTTTTTTTTCCTAATTGTCAAATTAAAATCAACAACAAATGAATATCACTTAATTTTCTGAGTGCATTTCTTTCACTGTTCAAAAATACAATAAAGCTGGCTGCCAATACAGCAACTTCTACCAAAACATGGTTTTCAAAGAAAGGTTTTACTGCACTGTTATTTCTTACCTTTTATGTGCTTCTGTCAGTGACTTCTCTTCATTTTCTTGGTCTACCTTAGCTGTAAAAATACAATCAAAGAATTAGCTACAAAGTGAAAGATAAAGATGTTGTTTCAGGATAACGTTCACTGTAAATATGTCATACATAAAATGTATAGAAACCACCTGAGGATATACTTATGTACATTATGTACAAAAAACCTCAAAGCAAGTTTTGAAAATTTTTTTAAAAAATCTTGTAGTAATATAAACAACCACCAAGTAATGAAAATTACTTAAAACCACATCCTAAAGAATGATCCTGAAAGCCTAACAAATATGGGAACTGGTCTACCAAGAGGAGGAAAAGCTGAGCGAAGAGCAGGAGGGATTCAGCTTTATAGCTTTTCTAAAGGTTGTTTGATAGTTACAAATAAAAGCTTTCTTCCCTCTCCTTGCACACACCACCTCCCTGAACACACATCAGTTAACGAAGTACTAAAGCCATAGAGGGCCCATATAGAAAACATGACTGATGTGAAGGAAATTAAAAATATGAAACAGTCATAGCCACACATTGGTAAAGCAAAAAAAAACAAAAACGAAACCTATTTTCCATGTGTTCTCTCATAATTCATTTTGTACTCATTTCACTTAACTTAGATGGATATTCTTGTACACAAAATCTACAAACACATACATATTAACTTAGGCATCACCACTGTGCAAGCTGCTCTGTGCATGTGTGCTTGGGTGAGATTTATACCTATATAGTCATTCAGGTAGCACAACTTAAATTCCATTTAAGATTTGCATGCTTTAGCCAAAAGCTTTTTAGTTTGGAACTTGATTGCCCTTTTCAGTCTGTTGGACTACTGGCCTGCTAATTTCTAAAGAGAATTTTAGGATTCCCAAGAGTCAGTGGGTTTTGGGACATGAAGAGGCTCTGAACCACCCTAGAAACAAATGTCAGTGGTACAGAATTCATATAGAAATCTAAAAAAGAAGAATAAACCTTTAAACTATTTTTCATTCCCTTTTGCCTACATAGCTCTACAATAATAATTCATTAAAATTATTTTTCTACATTGTAGACACACTGCCTTTGCGAAAGGAAATCCTGATTTTAAATTTGGCAAAAATGAGAAAGGCAATGAAATTATTATGGAACAAAGATAACCACTATTTTCCTGTTACAATGCTTCCATCAACAGCACTTCACAAACATACACTAACACTAAAACAGACATGTGAAATCTGTAGCAAAGATACTGAAAGATGCTGAAAGTGAAAAAAAAAGAATCCCAGCAAACCACAGAAAATTTGAGGGAGAGCTGGGTAAAAGTTCTCGAGGAAATTCAAGAGCACGTGAAGCCTTCCTGATTACAGGTTTCAATACAGACTTGAAACTCAGCCCAGATTCTTCAAAAGGTTTGTGAGGGCTCACAACCCTTTCGAGTGAACTTGGGCCCAGTGTTGAGTGAATCTGGGCTGACTTAGAGTTTTTCTTGAAAGCCTTGCCTTGCTTTGGATGCGAAACCAGGTGAAACCTGGCAGCTTTGATAGAATTTCATTAATACTTTTTTTCCTCTTCCTTCTTCAATCCTGAAAGTCAAGGTATGACTTGTAAAGCCATAT
The DNA here is from genome assembly GCF_963921805.1 of Phalacrocorax carbo. Taxonomy (NCBI): domain Eukaryota; kingdom Metazoa; phylum Chordata; class Aves; order Suliformes; family Phalacrocoracidae; genus Phalacrocorax; species Phalacrocorax carbo. Next base: position 8,920,624 of record NC_087515.1, on the reverse strand, counting down.
GGAACAAGAGAGAAGAAACTGCACACAAATACTGCATGAAGGGAGACCCAATATCTAATTCTACGTTAATGCTTTCACTAAGTATCCGCAGATACAACTTTCAAATAATTCTTTTACTGAAAAATGTAATTTGGATTCCTCTCAGTTAAACCATGCTTGGAAATGGAGGCTAGCATGTTTTGGCCTAGGACAGTCTTTTAGTACATACATCATATTCGTAGGATATAACTCATTTTATAATTTCCAGGATTGATGGGATATAGCATCATCTCAACTGTCTACTTTTGGGTTTTTTCTAATTTAAACTGTTCTGCACATGCTGACAAACAATTATTTACCCACCAACAACAAAGCAAATATTCCAAAATTTACTTTTTTAAAAAGTGCAAGCACAACATATTATATTAGGCTTATCAAAGCATGTCAGAATGTCCCCATTCTGGAGCAAGTTTTGCTTCAATTTAAAAGAAAAGTCGCTATTGTCCACAGGAAGGAAAAAAAAAATATTTCAGGTATCTGTACTTTTAATCCTTTCATAGAGAATGTGTATTATACAACGAAAAAACTCGAGAATCCTGAATGATGCAGGTGCATGTAATAGCTTTTTAAAAAAAGTAGTAACTACCTATGCATAAGGCAGCTACTACACCCACAGAAAGAGATTTCCTCCTGCATCAGATCGCCTCTTGGCATTAAACAGTCTTGCAAGGAAATTATTTTCTCTGAGAGAGAATTCCCTTGTAGTGTGTTCCAAATATGTGATGACACTTCTAAACCTTTTGCATCTTATCAAAAGGATATTATTCAAGTGTGAAACTGACTTGCAATCCGTTTGCTTTCTCATTTTTCTAGACATAAAAAGTTAAAGAACAGTATGAAAACAATTCTGCTTCTACAATACAACAGGTGGCACCAGTGAAAGAGAAGAAAACACAGTATGTACACTCAGGGATCTGTCCCTGTCCAAAGAAAATATTCAGATGATTGCTTTTGCACTAGTATACAGCAAATGTCTGAAAGCTGTAGACAATGGCTAATCAAAGGCATGCATTGAGGTTTAACCAGCAAGTGAAGAAAGCCTCCTCTTATCAGAAACACAAAAGTCTTACTACCACCTGGATACGATGGAATAACTATTAGATATTGAAGAAGCTGGAACTGGCCACTAATACGATCACCTGATATTAGTGGTTATTGGTACTTCGCTCTGTGCTTATTGCCCCATTGGTAAACTGCATTAAACTCATTTTTCCTGTTGAGTTGGGGAGGAAAAAAAATCAGAGTTATGACAAATTCAGTTGAAGTGTCCCAGAGTGCATTAGACTTTACCATTTTATTCAGTATAATGCATCTTTGCTGCCATTTCTTCCTCTAAAGCAGTTCATCACAACTCTAAAGAGAGCACCTGAGAGGCACCAGTTTGTCATTCTTCATTCTCAGCAGCCTATATCAAATAAGTGCTAAGTACCAGCTGCAAAGTGTCCACCTCAGGGAAACATTCTTGGGAGAAAAATGTATTCCCTTTTACAAAAGGGAACTGCTCCAGCAGGTGAACTAAATAGGAGAAAGTCCCTACCCGCTCCACAGTGATCCTACCGTGGCAATGGCTGATACAGGAAAATTGGTAATTTCCAGGAATAAGGCAGCTGAGCACATCTGAGTGCTCCGTTCAGCCACTAAAATTTATCTCTATCTCCAAGAAGCACGGTTATTTCAGAAAATCTTATTAGTTTTCTTTAAGAAATATTAAAAGAAGTCTTGTAGTCATCCAGTAGCCATATCTGCTTTCATACGTATTCAGAATCCATTAGCAGACCATAGCAGCCACTGCTTGCAGGCTTTTCTGACAGATGTAGGACTTCCCACTCTTCAGTCAGTTATCTTTCCCAAATTAAAGTATTCCATATATTATTGACTTCTCATCTTTTTTCCAACCCTCTGCTAAGAGTAGTTTTCTTGATCCTTGACAATAACTTACTAACTACCACCAAATACACTGTTCTAAATCTATTAAAGACCATATCAAGCCAGGAAATACTAGCTACTGTATTTCATGTAATACCTCAGTAAACTTACTTAGGTAAACTTAGTTTTGTATCTCTGCCTACATACACTCAATATATTGTAGGGCTTTACATGCCACTCTCATAATCCTGAATGCATATATATTCTGTGAAATCTACTTAAAATTATATAGCTGAAAAATAACCTCAGGTTATATTGAAAAGCATTGCCATATCAAGAAAAGAACATTTTAGAGTGAAAGTGACCTCTCAGGAGCAAAGCTGCCTTACCTACCACTTGCAGCATGTACTGAATTAGTTATCTTTTCACTTTTTCTTTTGAAAGTGTCATTAATGCCTTCTTGTTGGACAATGTTCCACTGTTTGCCTGCTTTTTCCATTAAGATACCTCCAGATTACTTAAAGATGGTTTTCCTTTAAGGCAAGGTCTATACTTCCTAGATACTTTATATATTTGGTCAAAATTCAAGTACATTCCTTCCTCCCTACGTCATTCCTTACCAAGAATGAGGACTGTACTGGATCCAAGATTCTTCAATCAATTCTCTTTTAACTACAGGGTATATGTATTTCTTCAAAATTTACTCACATCAGATGTTCTAATTTCTTTCTTATCACTTTTTGTATTTGCTTAAATTTACTGTTTGATGTTTTATAATTGGGGCATAAAACTTGATTTCATGCAACTCAAAATTAGCTTTCCAACAAGGCCTCACAAATGAAGTCTAATTAACTTAATTTACAAAAGCTCTGTCGTTATCAGCATGTACCCACATTCCAGAATGATACCTGCCATTGTTCCGTGTGTTTGCTCTTCCAATTCTTTTAGATTAGAGTCCTGCAAAGGTTACCTATAAACTTCTGCAAAGGCATATATATGAATAGCCATAGTGAAGTGACCTGAGCATTCATGAAAAACTCAACCATCTCACAAAATTGAATGTGAGAAATATACACAGGCATTCTAGAAAATAATGGTCTTTAGCAGAACAGTATAATTCACTTTTCTCCATGCAGTCTTTTTTTTTTTTTTTTTTTTAAGAAGCCTAGAAGACTAAACTAAATGACCAGCGGTTCAAAGGTAAGGACAGAGAAGCCATATTTTGACCACAAATTGTCCCTTCTGACCTCAATGGCAAGTGACAGTTCAGACCTATTATGCTAAAATCTCCGCAGGAATCAAGTCACTCTGAGAACTAAGAACATTGCCAAGTATCTTCTCATTTTCAGTCCAATGAACTTACTGTATTAGTCTCCTCCAAATTTAACCATTATACCTTCTGCATTAAATCCGATTTTTAAAAAAGTTATTTACATGAATGTATCTATTTTCTGTAGGCACAGATGATTTTCTATATAGACCAATATTGCATATAACACCTGTTGTCTCTGTTATCAGTTGCTGCAAATTCTTGTTTGAAAGTGCAACATTTCACTCTTTATTAGTCTCTTCCAGAGTATTTAAAAATCTTAAGAAATATTTGACCTAAGACTAACTAGGACATCAGAGACCTACAACAACTGTTTTATACTGGGACTATTCTGCCCCTGTGATATATAGATACTATTGAAAAGCAGTGGAGTTTTCAGAATTCCTTTTTGCTGAAGAAAATAAAACTATTTCTAACACTTTTATGAACCCTTGCTGCAGATTTAACAGGATTCTAAAGAGGACATATTTTTTTCCACAGTGGTGATGAGTGAATGGTAGCATATACAAAATCTCCTCTGGGAGGGCTACAAACTCCAAAAAAAACCCCAACAAAACAAAACTAAAAAATAAAATTGAAGGATAGACTTTCTTAAAATGCATCTGGAACATCAGGCAGTTCATCTGTCACTGCTGACGTGGCTCCACTAAGATCTGAGGACCTAAGGTGCCTGACAGAGGCCATGAGGATACCTCCTCTAGGTATCTCATGCATGTGACTACAACAGAAAGAAAGTGTAGAGAGAGAAAGTACTGGATCAACAATCACCACAAGCAAGGGCATGGTATTATTGGGGTCTAAGTTTACAAGACCTCTACCAGACCTCCTAAGAGAATTCCTCCATTCTCGTTGGTAGTATACGTACGTTTAAATGACCCCACGAAACACCAAAATAATACTTACAGCTATTTTATTTGCAATCAGCAACACTGAGTTTTGAAATACCTTGAAATACCAAAAGCAGAATAGCAAAGACCCCAGGACCCGTAGAAAGCTCTTGAGAAAACGTGGTTGGGGACATCAGTGGCGCTGGAAAGAGCTAAGTGCCATTTTAGATGGAAACTATCACAAAGAAAGTGGGTTTCAGGGAAGATTGTACAGAAAAGTTGGATGATCATTAATTTTTAAATGATGACAGAGGCTTGTGCTTGGTGGCTTTGTAAAAAAAAAAAAGCATTAAAACTTAAGCTTAAAATTGAATATGCAATAATACCAGGAATTTCGTAAGAAAAATAGGCTCAAAGCTAACAGTTAATATGAATTATCAGTGTCCTTTATGTGCAAATGTACTAGATAAGTATAGTCACAAAACAAGTTGACCCTTTGGTTCCAATTGAGAAATTATTCCAAATAGACCTTGTAGATCTACTCAAACAGCATTCAAACGCCCTCTCAGAGCTTTTTTTCCACCAGAACATTTTGTTGTTGTTTTTTGGTATGATTTTGACCCAGTGTTTACTGTCTGTAGTCACCATCTGGCCCCAAACCCTGTTACAATTTAAGTTATTTCTGCTGAACCAGTTTCAAAGGGCTATGAGTAAGAAGATGCACAAAACTGCCATCCCTTCTGATCTCCTGATCTCTCTTAAGGGAATATCACATCTTCTCAGGTAATTGAATACAGGAATGCATCTGAGTAATCTCAGATGGAAGGCAACAAGAAACCTTTCATCTGCTTGTCTATGTCCTAAATCTTTTTGCTTTTTTTCCTCTCTTTTTATTTAAAGTGTTAACTAGTATTTGTTTATAATTAGCTATGAATGTGCTTTCCAGTAACTTTCAAGTGGAGCCAGTTTTGGGTTTGGTTTTTTGGTTTGGGTTTTTTTTTTTTTTTTTTTTGACAGATACAATGCCTTTCCAATGAGTCATTACAGCTAGGTTGCTATAGTTTTGAGAATTTCTGTTTACACTGAACAAAGATTCAAGTACATTTGGATGGCTTATTATCAGGTACATTCATGCTAAGAAAGCTTTGCAAGAGAATAAGCAAGATTTCTTCTGGGAATCCTAGCAAGAGTCTTACATCCTTCTGCATTTCCTATGACAAATACATAGAAGGTGGTGAACATGAAGAATACATATTCCCTCTCCCCCATTTTCTGAGATTTTCATACATACATGAAAAAGAATGTTTAAATACTTCATTCAGACCCCAGTTTCTGGAAGATAACTGGGGACAGAGCATCTAATATGCTGGATATTTTCCTAATTATGTTGTTCCAGTTTTTTCAACACCTATGATAAGTTAACAAACATTTATATTGATTACAACCAATTGCACTTCACAATGACTTTACTCTCTCACACAACAGGAATAACTCAAAATATGTACCAGCCCCATAGATTATGATCAAGATCTATGGAACCACAGCTTAAACTCTCAGTGAATATGTGAGCACTGAAAGTTGATTTTTGTTGAAAGTTAAAAAAAAATCTAAACTTAGCAACAACAGACTCTATAAAAGGAGACTGACTTTTCAAATTAATAACTATATTAATTAATAACAACAAAAACCTCAGCACAAGTCCTACCCACCCCTCATTCATGCTGTGTTTCAAGATGTGAAGTCTCCACATTTTGCTATTTCTGTCCTCTTTTAATCCATATCAGGCAGCAGTCTGGTAAGAAGATAGGTTATTTGCCACCCTTTGAAAGATGACATCTGATGTCAGCTGAGGGAGAACTGGGACCCAGATTCAAAGGAAAATCCCTCTGTTATACTTAGTTATGTGCATTTAGTGACTACTCACTATAATGCTGTCATACGTCACATTCATGGAAGTAAAATACATAGTATTTCATGTGCAGCTTTGAGCTACTCACCCCATGGTGCCCTGCTACTGATTCTAAAACCTTACACTGCTCAAAGGTCTTGGTCAGGTCAGGCTAGGCACTAAACAGGCATGCAGCTAGCTAGCACACCAAGGACTAAATATATGTTATTAGGTACATTAAAGATACTGCAAGAGATTTCAGGCCTGATTTAAAAGGAAGGCTATTCAGCTGTGAGCCTGGACTCTGCAGTGCTGAAGAATGTGTCATGCCATAATGAGGGAGCTAAGTGCTCTTACTTAAGCTTTAATGTCCTCCTCTCATTTTTCCTTCTCCATCCCAAGAACTATGTGGTAAAATCAACCTTATCTGAACATATTTTGGATTTTACTGGAGAAGAGATTTAAAATGCAAATTAATTTCCTCCCCCCCACTATCCACGAGGGTTTTGGTAATTTCAGCAATCTGCTGCATTTATACAGAATATTTTGGGGTGGATGACCTGTATCATGCTATTGTGACACTCATGCATTGATCTATTCTGAAGTGATGCCGAAATACCTTTTTTACTCTACCACACCTGTGCTGCCTGCTGTCCTTGTATTGATGCCTACGAAAACAATTAAATGAGGTCCTGTGCCAAAGGCACAAACAGCTGCCAGCCCCAGTCTAAACGTTTGGCCTTTCATGGACTTTGAGGCAAGGTGAGGCTAATTCAGTGAAGGCTGTTTAGTGCTGCAAATACAACACAATCTGAATTAGGATTATTATGTAATAATGCACACCAGTGGAGGTGCTGACATCCGAGGTAGGGACAAGTTTATACAAAACTGACGTTAAACTATTTATTAGCATTAAGATGTCAGTGTGAGATTAAAAAAAAATATTTTCAGCACTCAAAGAACAAGTTTTAAAAGCTCTTTCAGTAATCCAACAAAAAGAATACTAACATAAAAATGTAAACATTCATGGGATTAAATTAAGTGTGAATTCCTGCATCTTTTGTTCTAGTGACTTTACATTGCTCACTCTTCATATCCCTCCAATATTTTCTTCTAAAATAATGGATTTGTAAAAAATCATACTAGATATTTATAATAATAATATTTAAACTTAATATCTCCACATAAATCTACCAGTATCCAACCCCTTAATGTTCTGTGCATATTTAAAAAAAAAAAAACAGAAACAAAACCATTTATTTGTATATATTCCTAATGGTGTTTTAGTCATTTTTTCTCAAATTATTTTTAGAGAAATTATGAAGTAGTGCTATGTTCTCCCTTATATTAATCAAATTATAAAAGCAACATTTAAAGAAACAAGAATCTGAAAAATCAATCATTCTGGGTTAGAAAGTGCCAGAATTAAGATTACCCTAGCAGCATTCATTTCGCAATCTTCTACAGTACTTCTGGAGCCAGAAACTGAACCCAGCCATCCAAGATTCAGTCTGATGCTTTAGTCTCATTCACAATCCATCATTTGATGATGCACAGCCTTTTGCTGCTTGACCTAAAAGAACAAGTCATGGCCAACTCTCTGGTTGCAGCTACAGTGATAAATACAACACTCTTCGTGATTTATATGTTCATTTACTAATGGTTTAGAAACTGGATTCCTGAATGCTCTTCCTGGCAATGAGGGAGATTGTTACAGACAGCTGACCCGAGAGGACAATTTAGCATCTTTATTCTTATTCTGCAAGATCTTGAGGATGTGGCTAGAATTTGAGTCTAGAGGACAGTCTGTATTCTTGGGTCCACCAGAATGAAACCAGGGGCCGGCATTCACTAACAAAAGCAGAACTGTAGAATTTTGCAAAATAAAACTAGAAGGAACCAAAGGTTGAATGGTTACTTTATACTTCCAAGCTTACAATCATACTGGAATTATTCCCAATGTTTTTAGATGAACTAGCTAAACATCAGAAAATTATGTTTTTACTTCTACAAAAAATGCATTCTAGTTCTTATATTTCCTACACCATAATGCTTTTTTATTTTGAAGTCTAAAACTATATTATTTTAGTTCAGCTTCTGAATATGATATGGGGTGACTTGCTCAGATCTGAGGTCTGCAACATTTGCACAATTTATAGAATCTCAGTGGAAAAGCTGTGATTCCAATACAGGGCCTCTTCCCAGCTTCGAAACCAGACTCACTTTTCTGAGGGAGCCATGGTTGCTGCCTCCAATCATAAGTTTCCTGCCTTATCAGGCTGACAAGAATGCACAGCCTAGCTGGAGTCCCAACAGCAAACACCCAAAGACTGCTATTCACTGCAAGGTTAACCACAGTTAAAACCTGGGGACTTGAGACTCATTTGTGGTTCACGCACACACAATTCTTTCAACATGAGCTGCCTATCCTATCAAGTGGGGACAAGGTTAAAGGATTACTAACTGCTAATGAAATTCCTCTACAAATTGCATGATGATTAGTGTCCCCAGTATTTCCCCACTCTCCCGTGTGTCAGACACATTTCCTGCAGGAAAAGAAGTGATTTCTGAAGCTTTCTAAACTGGTGGATGTGACCTCTGATGTTTTTGTGTCCCTATCTATCCACAACTACATACAGAACAAAGGAGATGAGGTTCCCAAATACTGTTTTCCTTTGCAATGTCTCTTATTCAAATTGTGGTAATTTGTGGGGAGTAACTCAAGGACAGAAAAGTTTCAGTGAATATATACCCTATATTGGGGAGATGCAAATAGTACTTTTCAAATTCCTACAGTTTCATCTGACAAGCTTTTCATTGGAAAAGGATGATTGTTCTACTAAATTTCACTTTTATGTTACTCAAATATTGGAAACCCTTAAAGAAACAGTTAGAAATAGGTAACAAAAAATATAATTTTAAAAAGTCTTGTATTTGCTGATAATTCTTCTCCAATCTTCCTTTTCAAAGTAGCTATTTTTTCCCCCCTTTTTAAACCTTGTAACTATGGAAAATTTCAGGAAAAATATATAAACGTTCGTGAAAAATAAAAGAACCACTTTATATACTTTGTGATTGACGATTTGAGCATGCAGACCCAAAAAGAGGACAGAAAACATGGCAGAACAAAGAGGGTTGCCCTGGAGTTTTTGAGGCATATAGACCCTCAGAAATCAAATGCACAAGATAAAGCATGCTTGAAAATACCCACTAAACCATTGCAGGGAGGATAGGGAAGGTAGTTTGATCTTCTATTAAGTAGAATTATAATTTTAAGGATGATCCTGAAGTCCATCAGAAAGAGGACTGGCATCCTTGCACTAATTTGCATATTCTAAAGATTATGCAGGTTATTGAGCCTACTGACGGGGCTGGCTAGGCAAACACCAAACAGCCTCAATCACGAGCATTTTCATCTAAAATGTTATGACTCTGAACATATTCTTGCCTCTTCCCCTTCTTTATCTTTTGAATGAAATAATCTTTACAAGTCGGCTAGTAATATACAACTTTTTTTTTTGTCTCTCATGAATCTAATAAAAGTGTTAACGTTAAAAAAAAGTCTTATTAATACATCCATAGTAACAATCAGCTAGACTAGTTACAGTAACTTAATTCAAAGTTACATAACTGTGCCAGACAGTAACTATTCTTATAAAGCAGTGCGTTTCTAACCCCTTGCCAAGGATATTTAATTTGATGTCCAAGTTTTCTTGCCTATGGCAAAACCATTTTCCATTTTAGCTGCTAGCAACAAGTATAAGTGAATATGCTGTAAATAACTAGCTACTTTGAACTTTTGGGTCCCATTATGCACACAAGTTATCTGCTCTGAAAAGGCATCATATAAACATGCCAAATTATTCAACCCTATGAAAAATGCTTTTCATCTGAATTATAAGTTAAAACTTTTTCTGACTTTAGAGAAACTGGAACTTGAAAAGATAAAAACTTAAAGCTTGATTTTTCTTTGCCCAGAGCATATGTTATATAAACACAAATCCCCAAAAGGTGCCAAGAATTGTCCCTCTGTTTTTCTAAATGATCATGTGTGCAGTCTAGCTGAAAAGACTCATCGATTATGTCTACATAAACAACAAAAGCCCTTAGAAAAAATATCTAGATCAAAAGCCTGTCAAACACTGAACAGGAAAGAGAAATCCTGCTTTAAACATGGCCTCTTTCAAGTCTGAATTCAATCCCATGAAGTAAAAACAAAGGATTTCATAATGAAAGGTATTTAAAATTACTTTATTTTTGGAACTTAACCAGGGTTTCTTTTTTCCTATATGTTAACCTTTGTCTTTCTTACATTGGGACAGAATTCTGTGAAACATGCTTTACAGTTTTAAATAAATGTAGAAACTGTTTAGTCACAGTCCACTGTGTTCACAGTACGCATTTCCAATTATTTTCTTTAAAAGGTGGCAATTATGTTCTTACTGACATTATGAGTTTCTCCTTCTGTCAACCACCCGACAATATCTACTTTTAACATGGGAACACAGCAAAGTTCTTAGTCGATGAGATGCATTTCTTTTACTTTTTTTTTTTTTTCCTCTCTCTTTTTCCTCACTTTCCTAAAATACAGAGATAGTCAAGAAAGGAAATCGCATATCCTTGCAGAACCAGAACAGGTTACTATATAGCTTAGATATAATTATGCTGTAGAAGTCACAGTCAGAAATCATAAAGTAAGCTAAAAGTATAGTCAGATACTTCTAAAAGCATGGTTTCTAAAACAAGTGAAAGAAATTTAACAGATATACATCTGATGAAATATAATCCTAATGTTTGATTTCCTACTCTGTTATTAAGATTAATATGCAAATATATGGCATGATTTACAGTATACCATTAGCGATCCCTTTCAGACCAACTTGTGATTTGATTGTCCCCTATCTATATGTATAAATAATAACATAAGCCTAATGTAAAACACATACTACATGCTTAATCATGCCACTAATGTAACATTTATGTGTCATGTACCTAATCAGAATCCAGTTTTAAAGCAGTTCATACCTAGTATTGCTGAGGACAATGTCCTGTTTGCCAGATTTGGCTGACAGACATTTGTCTTAGAAAACATCAATTCACATTTGATGGTTCAAAACAGTGGGTTTACTCAATTTATCCACCGTAATTGAGAGTCCTATAGCGTGGATCAGCATATACTAGAACATATGTACTCCACTTCTTACAATATTAGCATAGATGGTCATGTTGGGTATTCTAACCAAGAAGAGATGTATATCCGACTGGCCTCTCAAACATAATGCACATTCAGTTAATGTGGATTTTTATACATGATAGCTCATTAGCACAGCTCTAGACTAACCATTTACCAGCAGCTCCATTGAATCAGCACTAGAAACTGACTTTTCACATACTTAGCTGTTCAGGAGATAGCAGGTCTCTCTTCTATTACAAAATGCAATATCAAAGCAGAAGGGGCAAAGTGGTCAAGGAAGTTCATCAGGCCACTCACCCAGATGCATTGAATTCTAATTTGTATCAAAAAGTGAACTGATAATACAGACTATACCCTGAAAGAGTAGTATTTCAAGAGATGATCTGATATACAGCTAGTCCAAAATTAAAGTTATCCATACCTCCTGTATCTTGGAAAAGAAAGGTTCTAGTACAGCACTGAAAGCATAGTCTATTCATTTTTAAAGTGTTTTCCTTCTAGCACTCAGGGTGCCAGTTCATCATGGATATTCTAATATATTTTCTCTTGCAGTGTTTTCCACTAATCACATCCAACTATTTAATATGTATTTGCCTTATATATCTGGAAAACTTTTAACTGCTTTTTCTATGCTTACTCCATGTTTTTGGCGCATATGAAAGAATTATCTCTTTGGAAAGAAGTTAATGAAACAGATCCAGCTTCAATAATTTTTCAAGGAACAAAGGTTGTAAAATTGTTTTCTACTGGAATGTTGAACTTATCAGAAGATCACGAACTCAAGCCAATAGCATTTGTCTTTGCTGTCATGCAAAAAGAGAGTGAGTCACCTACAGTACAACAGAATCATTTTGCAAATCTTTTAGAACTGTGTGGCATCTGATTAAACTAATCCACATCTCTCTATGATGCCAAAATAAACAGTCCCTTTCCCACAACGTATAAACATTGTTCCCATAACTTTCCTTTGAAATGTCATGAAAAGGTTAAGTGACGTTTCATTATTTACCTTGACTAATGAATTGCTCCATGCTGTCTTTGAAAGGCTGGAGGTGCTCTTCTAGTGATAGCTGATAAACTTTTGCTGCTTCTGTCTCACATGCTGAAATTGAAGTAACAGATTAGTTTAGGATGACACATCATAGTACGGATCTGCATACTGTAATAAAAGACACACTTAAATTAAGGCATAGCCAGTGAAAGTGCTGGAATATGTGCCTCAAACACCCTACTTCAAGTACAAACACCGTGATAACACGTTCAGGAACAGTTATGTCCAATCAAATATTTTTGACCAAAATGTACAGATAACCTGTGGCCAGTGTGTTAGTTTAAATGAGTGTTAGCAAAAATTAATGAAAGTATTCTATTGTTTTGAAGGAGAAAGACAAAGTTAAGGGGCTGAAATGTACAGGAACAAAATTACAAACTCAGATCCTGGGCCATGTTGATATACCTTGCCCCAGGTGACAGTGGCTGAATCAACACAAAGTTCAGATGCAAAACCTGCACCAAATAATAGGAAGGACCTTAATTTAGTGAGTAAAGCCAGATGAGAGCTTGACACCTGATAAAGCCACAGATGTAGTGAAGTGCCTTGTATAGTTCAAAAGTAATAGTGTAAAATGTTTAAAGTGAAAGATTGTAAGAGTACAATTATCATGGCTTGAGCTCTACGAGAGACCTTGGAGAAGGACAGCTTGGTTCTTATCGCACTAGAGACCAGGAGAGAGAAGCTGGAGCCTGAAGCAGCACTGGTTCAGATTATTCATTAGTGAAGTGGTACCATGGTGCTTCCACCCACTGTCCAAGGTAATTTAATTTGGGGCAACAGAACACCTGGCACTACTACTTCAGGAGAACATTAAGCCCTGATTTCTATTATAGGAGAAATGTCTTTAGGCTGTGGTAAGTTCCCATCATTCAACAGAAACTAACGCTGCTTGATTCTGCCTCAAAATTTCCAGTCTGTGCACACATTCAAAAAATACATTTTCCTTGTTTACTCTCCAGCATTTATTTCAGCAAAACAGCATTCTTGCTATGTCTTTAAACACAGAAAACTGGTTAGACATTTAAAAAAAATATTTTGAAGCAGCAGAATGTACTATCATAATTATCTCCTTTAAATATAAATGATGCCTAGAATTGCATTAATCCAAATATCTACAGACAAGAATTTAGTCTGCTTCTGAAGACTGGAAATAACAGGTAGTAGCCTTACTACCATTAAATGCTCTAAAAATGTGGTTCTGTAATATTTGAAAGGGTTTCAGCAGGGAAAGAAGAAACAAAAAATCAATCAGTTGTCATCTTGTTCTTACTTCAGCAAGCATAAATTTATGATCTGGTAAATAATACCTGTCTCTAGTTTGCAGCAAGAAGCTAATGACATATCCAAAAAAGCATGGTAGAGCAATTAAAGATAACATATTTAAAGAGAAGGATCCAAAGGTTCATCAATTTTGGCAAATGCTGGTCAGCCACTACAGATCTGTACCTAGTCATTCAAGCTAGAGTGCCAAGAAGGTAAACATACGTGATGGTAGTCACATCACTCTCTGTATTTTGCTGCTGTGTAGATTGATTCAACTTTACTGTACTACTCATCTGGTCTGTTATATCTGGGACAAATCTTTGGAGAATGAAACTTTACATCTCATAGACATTGGTTAATTATTTTTTCTCATAGTTGTGAAAATACCAAAGACAATTAGAGATACCAATTTTTAAAATGCATGTATACAGAGAAGCAGACTGACTCAAATAATCCGTGATCCACACAAGTGGAGTAAAGCCAGGGTGACAATAACAATTTCAATATATTTTTTACGCTTCGAGCAAAATAGAAATAAATACCTGCAGATTTTTAAGGGGGGAGGGGGGGAAACCCCACAAAAATATTTAATTAAATAGATGGCCCTGCTTATGAAGCAATATTAAAAAACATAAACCCGCCCCCAAATATAGTCACATGGACAAGCCTGTAATTTTTAAATAAATGTTAGTCAACATATCTGAAATAGGGGAGGGGCTCCAAATGACCATGAATTTTCTTACAGCATAGGAGACAAAAAAACTGAAGAAGCTATGAACTATTCTGCAAAGGAAGACATTCTGATGTTGACATATAGAGTTTATTATTTTTTTCTCCTATTGAGAAATACGTGGCAGAGTTGAAAGATGCTATAGAACCTAGCATAACATTTAACATCACCAAAATTCCCTACCTTTTTCCAGAATATGGATTACATATTCTTCACAGAAGTACAGTGTTATACTCTCTTGAATTAATGTCTGCAGCTCATGAACTCTGTATCTCTCAGCTGATTTGAGAGAAGTATAGATCTTATGAAGATATATACCCACCAAAAATCTTAGCGTATACCCCTGCCAATAGCCTGAAGCAGTCCCTTTTCAAAGTCTACAAGGAAATGCAGGGAGATACTATCCTTCATATTCAGCTTGCTATGGAAAAGAAAAACATGTACTGTTTTCAGAATGAAGTGTCTGTTCTTTAAACATTCAGATACTGGAAGCTCTTCCACGGTTGATTTGTTTGTGCATGTATGTGGCATGGAGGAAAACAGAGTGCAGCTAATGATAGCTTTGCTGCTCCAGTTTTTGGCAGAGTTTTTTTGTTTGTTTTCCCCCTCCTCCTGTTAAAAGGCTAAAATCGGTGATGTTCAGAAGAATAACAGTTCAGATATATTTCTGACCCTATTCCTGAACTGCAAACAATGTCTAAGGAATTTAAAATCCAAAAGAAAACACAAGAAAAAAATTCTTTTTTTCATGCTTTAGAGAAGCATATAGAACACACAGATATCAAATGTAGGATCCAACCTTTAAAAACAGGACAAATTCTGTCATTATTACCATACTAACATCTGTATTATGATGCTTAAAACAAACTAGTTCACTGGATGCTTTCTTCATTAAAGAATTAACAGGCTTGTAAGCTCTTCCTAAGTTTCCTAGTTCTCCAGAGCATAAGGCTGGAATTATGGTGTCTCCTGTTGGATATAGCACTCATTCATCATGTTGTGTAATTTGTCACCAGAGTATAAAACCCCACTATTTGGATAGGATATTGTTATTCCTCACTGTAACTGAAGAAATTAAAGTGCTGATCATGTGAAAGGAACACAAAACACTAGCGAGTCACCAGTATTTCTGCCCAAGTGAAGGAATAAGAAGCTGTAAAAATGTTTGTGTCAGAAGAGTATTTAATAACTTCTAAGCAATGCGGAAGTGAAACATAAAAGTATGTGACAACACCAGTCTTCTATATTTGAATTTTTTTTTCCTCAGATTCATACTCAAACAAATTTCCCTCCATGAAACAGCCCAGCTAAACATCCCAGATATCGAAGGAATAGGTTGGCAAAGGGGATCTGCTGTGACGAGTTTGTAAAAGTTTTGTCTGAAAGAAAAGCTTGTCTCTTTTTTGATAACAGACTCAAAACTTGCTGTTATCATCCCTGTTCTCACAGGTTCAGTTATTCTCTCATCCTGGGAGATGTATAGACAACTGAAAAACTTAGACAAAGCTGGCATGTTCCTAAGCTCAGTTTACTTTAAACAGATTTAACAATTTCTTATAATGAAAGAACTGAAAGGTATTCAAGGCTCCACAAATGAGAGTCACATTGGCAGTCACAAAGCAGTAGGTCGAAGCTTATCTCACAACATGGAATTGCCCAGGCAGGAATAAAGAAAGATAAAAACAACTTTGTATTGCTCTGCAGCAAGGTGAAGGCCTCAGTTCCCTCTAGTCCCGAATATGCAGTCCTCATGCACTGATCTTATACCTTCCAAAGATCTCAAATCCTAAGCAGAATTTTGGGCGGAGAAAAATGGGCAGAGACACCTCTTCTCCATCCTTTTAAATCAATTTTAACATATAAGCAATATCTCAACAATGGAAAAGACCAATAGCCATCTAATTTCATCTATTCTCTTACATCATATGCTGCAGAGGATTGTATGAGATCTGGAAATTAATATGAAAAATCTGCGCTCAAAACCAGTTTAGCAATTTAAAAAAAATAGCTATTCCGGCTGTATCCAGTATCTCAAGACTCTCATATCACTCTCTATTTATATGCTAACGTACAGTTAATTGGCACTTTTAAAGCTACTGTGTTAGCTTGCTCATCCTATTTTTTATTATTATTATTTTAGGTCAATATACTAAAACTATATAAAGTTTCACAATAGCCAATATTGATTAAGAGATATCTTTACAGAAAAGGAAGAGTCACAAAACATTCTGTGCCTTGCACTAAAACTTTCAGTATGCAATTTTGGTAAGTGATCTAAAATGCACCCAATCTCATTATCAAAAACAGTTGCTTTACTTTTTTAAAAAGAAAAACCTGTTTTCAAGGTTCTGAATATCTTTTTAATGCATGTCTTCCATCTGGTTCTGTTGGATACTAAGTTTTAGCCCTTGGAAGCACAAACCTCTTCTAATCCTAAAATATGTCTTTTTGAACAAAATGTGTGAGCAAATGATCAGCTGCTTCTCAGGCTCACTGTCTTTGGTCAGGATAATAACGGGCAGCATGATTTTTCTTTCAACACCCTCCAAACATAAAAACAAAAACAAAAAGCAAAAAGAAAACCCAAAACCACCACCACGACCAAAAAACCCAACTCACCAGAAAACCCAATAAGAAAGCAAGCAGAACTGTGAATTATCTTGGACGAGTAATTAACAGCTCCATTAGCAGGCTGTTTGGGTTAACCACTTCTGATAACCTCATACTTATCTATAGAAGTCCTATAGTATATAGCTGGATTTTCAAGACTGTTTAAGGTACTTGAGAGCACAAGTTGCATTGAGGTTTGATAGACTATTTGTTTTTAAGTCTTTAAGGAAGTTTTGATATTATGTCCTTAATTTTCAGAGGTTCTGAGTACTCAGACTCCCACAGGAGACGCGCCTATGTCCTACTTGCCTGAAAAGCATATAACAGCATAACCACTGTTTTCACAACTTCCTCGGTGCTTTCTGCATTCCTTACAACTGCAACCTGTGACTTTAAAAGAAAGCTTAGACTCTACCTAAAGGAAACAACACTGGCCTCATCAAAAGACAAACTCTGATGAACTCGGCCACAAGTACAGAAAGAGCTCTTAATTTTCTTTTATTTATTTTTTTTGGAATTGTAAAGACTTAGACTAAGAACTGCTGAGTCTTCAAGGGCTTCCATAGACAGCTCCTTGTTTGGAGTTTTAAGGACAGTAAAATATGACTCACAGGTTGACTGAAAGCCTGGCTTTAGTTTACATCTGGTTTAGGTTTAGGAGTCTGCATGCTGCATAGCTGCAGTAATTAACCCTTTCAGTGATAGCTGAACAAACAGCTAGAATTTGTGGATGCACAGCTGTTAATGAGTAGACAAAAGTAAAAATTTAATTTGGTTAAAACAATAGCTGTTTCTGTAAAGGTAGACTGTACAGAAAACTAAAATTGACACAAAGAGCTAATGTTGCTATACTATTTTGTTAATAACTACCTTGAGAGATTTGGCTTTTTATTATAAGAGACTGAAGGCGTCTTTTCATCAGAATATGATCTATGGATCATACAAGAACAATGAAAGATCTATTTTTTAATTGTGCAAAATCTTCTTTCCCATTTATATAAAAATTATTGTTAGAGAATAACAGAACACAGACACTTCCAAGTATCTGAAAACAGAAAGTTTTTGATGCAGCAGTGAATTCAGACTCTCCAAGAATACAATTTTCCCTGTTTCGGTTCTCTGTCCTCCAGCTCCCTGCCTTGTTCTCCTGAAACACCTTGGAATACCAGCATAGAAGCACACACACACAAAAAAATCAGTGTTTTGGGAAATGTCTTAGGATGGACTTCATTTCATCAAACGTTAGCTGTTTAAACACAGGTCACCCAACTAGACTCAAGACCTTCCCTTAGCACTCAATCTTAGGAGAGCAACCCCTTCGTTTCTATCATCTGTAGTGGGACCCTAAATGGCTTAGGCTGCTTAACTTCGTTAATTGAAGTTGAAATTAATACCACTCCTGTTCCTGATCAAGCAGTGGCATTGAAATGTTGCCAGTCTTAGCCCCATAGTCAGAACTGTGATGGAAACAGAGCATCTTGTGAATACGAAAAGATATGAGGATACGTGTGCATGAGAGAGAGGGTATGTGTCCAAACAGAATGATGCAGTGTTTTTTATTTTAGCCTGCAAACATTAATATTACTGATGAAAGAACTAAGAGTGGATACAATCTTATTCTGCAAAGTAATCCATGCACCCCAGGCACAGAGTTGGCTACAAAGAGGAAAATTCCATCTCAAACTACAGCTCGACTGCACTCCAAGGGTTGAGGCCTCTTCGGAGGTGTTAGGGCTGACCATCCCCGAGGTAAGAGGAATGATTTGTCAAAAGCTAAATAGTTATAACTACATGAAGAAGAAATTATAAGGGGTCAAAGCATAACATGCCTGCTACTACCCCATCTCTCCCAGGCCCACACTGACACCACCCCAAATACAACTTTAAAAGACTTACTACATTCTATTGGTACTTCCAATAGCCTGATTTACACAGCAGGTGTTAAACCCAAGAGCACATACCAGCTCTACAACTAGCAGATCCAAGCTGAACAGATAATTTTAGGTGACTGTAAGAAGCACAGAAAAAACAGGAAACATGTTTTTCTCCAAGTTACTGTGGGGCTTTTCTTGGAACATACTTTTTAAAATACAAAGTGTTCTGCAAATGCTTAACACTTTATAAACATTCTCAGTCACATTTATTCCAAATCAGAGAGAAATACTGAGCCACACAGCCTAGCTTCTTACCAATGGAGACTTTTCAATGTGTTGTAAACACTCACAGTAGGAAAAGGCATCTCTACAAATAATATGTAATTATCATAATTATTACTTGGAATCAGTTTTCAAAGGCATTAGATATGACAACATTATAACATCTAAACAAATATTGACTTCAACTCGATTTTATAGCAGTCTACATCATACAGTCTTATTAATCTCTTCAAAATTCTACTAGTCAGATTTATTTTCTCCCTGACATTGTTTCTAGTTCCCTTGTAGCTGAGCTTCAGTGAAAGTTTTGCAATAAGTGAGAACTAATGAATTAGTTTTTGATTTGCAGGAATAAACTTACTATTGTAAAGCTAAAATGTTAATGTCTAGCCAAAGAACAGCTTCTGAACAGTTTTAACTGCCATAAGGGCTTCATAAATACTGTAACTCTCACTGCCATTTTAGTGTCCTGGTTCTTTCCTAAACTAAATATGTCTTGAAGAATTTCATGGGTCACAAATCCAATATTTTCCTAAACCGCTGTTGTACCTCCAGAGAGTGTCAGAGCAGAGAGGATTAAAACATTAATTGATTCAATATATGTTTTCCACATCCTTCTGCCCCACCTCTCACATGCTGAAGTGTCTAGAAAAATATACTGATAATAATAGATATACAACACTGTTCCTAATCAGCGAGAGTCACGCACTGCTCTTGTGACCCTGGATGCCCAATTTTCTTTACATGGTGAGTTGATTTAAGTCATGTGGCAAGTGCTAAAGTTTCTTCTGTGGAATGACATAGGTACAGAAGTCATAGCTTGGCATGACTGCATCAAGGAACGTTGCTGACAGCCAGGAGAGATCAAAAGCAGATCAAGTTGCTTAACAAACTATATGTCATTGAAGTCAAAAAGGCTCAAGTGAGAATCCTGGAGAGCTGTGAAATCTGGGAGCAACAGATGGAGCCAAACTCACTGGGTTTGTTAGTAAAAGGATCTACCTGTTCTTTGGTCTTGTATCTTTAAAAAAAGTCATCTCTATATAAAGGTTATCCCTAGGGTTTTTGTTTTATTTTTTTTCAAAAACAAAACCAAAACTGAACCATTTGCAAGTTCAATATTACATGGTTAGTGTAGCTTCCACTATAATCTTAGGGGATGGATTTTTTTTTCCAATTTAAGAAAAAAAAAAAAGTTAATTTGTGTCTTATTAATCTTGGAAGAGGCACACAGCATGCTTTCTGAAAGTCTTTTGGACTTACACTTTTAATCTGAAATCTTAGAAGAGACTTTCTTTTCTAACATTCACAAACTGCAAGGCATATGGTTCATGAAAACTTAAACATGGACAAAAGACTCCACAGTCAAAAGGGAAGAAAGCGTACAAGTTTGAACAACATGAGCGCTTTTTCTTTTTAAGCAAACAGCGTAACAGCTCCTTTAATACAAACTTAAGCCGAAGCTCAGAACTGTGGAAGAGCATGACAGCAAAATTATTTTACAGAACCATAAAGATTATTTATAACTGCACTTCTCTGTGTATGTTACTGACATATTTAGATGGAAAAATACAGCACTGCTAAAATGAACTGCTATTGTTACAGTTACAAAACTTTTTTTTTAAAAAAAAAAAAACAATGACCTTCCTCTACTTTGTGGGTTTTTGTTGTTTTTTAAGTGGCCCCATAATTTTGTGAAAGGATCCTACTGGGATGAGGTTTACCTTTGAATAATGATCGTGGAAAGTTTTTTTTCAGAAGCTTTTGTTGCTGGGAGAACCTATACCCCCTTCCCCCATTGTACTAAGCGTGATCTCACTGTGTATGGTTTTCAGGGTATTTGAAACTAAGGGAGACAGAATACCCTTAAACTGGTGATAGTGCCTGCGTCAATGTTATGTGCAATTTTCAGTTTTTCAGTGATAAAGAACAAAGCAAGCGCGCCCACCCTCTATAAATGGTGAAATCCTCTCATGAAATCTTCCACCTAATTACTGATGAAAATATGTCCAAAGTTACAGTCTGCATCTCAGTATAAAACTGGAATTCATTCATGAGCATCTATTTCTATGGCTTTAAAGTCAGTATTTCCCAGGAATACTCAATAGTCATTTACTCTCACTAACTTCAAAAGGAGAGGATAATATTTAGGATTTTGTTAGAACTTGCTCAGCATCTTACACCCTTCTTCCTGCTCAGTCATTTAATGAGGCACTTGCCAGCTCTAGTAACTTATAAGGCTCCAGATGCGCATTAGCAAATCTGGTAGTGTACTTAAACTAAATGCAGAGAAAAACCACTTTGAAGTAATTTTACCCATTCAGCTAAAACTCGTATGCTATTTTAAAAAGTCTGTTATTAAACTTGGCTATTCCATCTCACTGAAAGTATTACAACTACTAAACTATTGGAATACCCAGAATTTGCAGGGACTGTTTTCTGCAGTCATAAGGTTTTTTAACAGAAATTATTTGTAATTTAGGGTGACACTTTTCTTCGGAAAAGAGAGCCAACACAAAGATTTTTGCATCACTCAGGGCTGATAAGAAGTCACAAATGAGATTGCAAACTAGCATTGAAATTGTCACTTCATATCCAGGAGAGGATGCAGAAGAGGGACAATGCTGTCCCCAAAAAACTTTGTACCGAAGAGAATAGGGAAAGAGTGATGGTTTCTGCAGTTATTCTGCAGTTTCATTAACTACAAAACAGACTGACAACAGAGACTCCAGCCTAAGGGCTGGATTGGAAGCACAGAAAGAATTCAACTGCAGTCTGATAGCAGAGCAAAGCGTGTAATTTCCATTTTTACAGAACCCCTGCTTTGATCACGGCACAGTGTAGATTTATTCCATAAGAGATTTATGCCTGTGTGCAAATTTCAACCTTGATCTAAAAATATTTAACCTTTCATCTGTATAAAAACATTTTTGGTGAACTTGCGAGGAATAACATCTGCCCCCATGGATGTTCATAAACATGAGCCTGAATTCAAGTATCTTTTTTCAATCAGACCTAAGCATCTTTCTGCTCTATGAGCAAGCTTGTGATCAGCCCTCAGATTATCTGGAAGTTGTGAGTAGTATAGAAACAAGTTTTCACAGCTGAAATGCGGGATTTTTGCCCCCTGGATTTTCTAGGGCAGCAAATGGATGGCGCTGCAGTTTTCTCCTCAGTATCATACTAAGTGACCTTGATACAACTTTAAATATTACCTTTAAATATTTAAAATTGATTTTAAAACATCCAGACAGAAAGGTTAATGGGCCAAGAAGGGAAGGTCAGATATAATTTGGTAACCATGTTATGCTTTTGTTTTAACAGAGAACCTTCCATTCTAGGTTTTTCAGGGACTAATGGTTTACTAAGCCATTCTTTGGTCTCTAGATGCATGACAGTCAAAATCAGCAACACAACAGAAATATAATGAGCATTTCACTCCTTGATTTGAATCCTTCTCTCCAGGATTCAGCATAATGGTACATAATAGCTAGTCTAGCAGAGACTTTAGCAAAAATATTGAAGATCCTAGATATTAGCCATCATTTGTGCAAACTACTCTTGCTTAACTTAGTACTTAGTTCCCAATGTTATTAAGAAATGTATTATATGTGACACATGCTCTTTATTAAACTCTAGCAAATACATCTTACTTCAGGCTTGTTGAGTTCATTTAAAGAAATCATTCCACAAGCAGGCAAAAAAAACCCAACCACTTCATTTGCATACTATTTTTTAGTAAAGTCGGGTTATTTCAAATTTCTTTAACAACATGTTATATATATTATTTTATCTGCTAGATAGTATTTGGACCTGATTATCAACCTTTTTTGTCACGGACATGGTCTAACACTTTGCAACTCTTTTTATGGTGAAATACTTGTTGAAATCTGTTTGGGAAAAAAACCCCACCCAACATTAAATTATTTTTTTGTTTGGTTTGGAAATAAAAGATTTAACCTAACTGGTTTCATGTTGTTTATTACAGTATCCTCTTCCAGGTTATCTACAGAAAATTATGAGTTATTGCTCAAATGGTCATGAAAAGGCAAATTAAGGAAACAAAACAGTAATTGAGGAGTCAAAAATATGCAACTATTTTTATACTAAAATGTCTCAAAATTATACAAACAGTAACAGCAGAGATATGTTGGTAACATATAGTTAGCACTTAATCTAGGTTCAGTACCTCGCAAATCTTTCTTCATTTTGCGGAGATCTTTCTGAAAATCTTCAAATTTCATTTGCGAAGCCTGGAAGAGATCTTGTGGGTCTGGAAGAGGAAAGATGCATTGTTCTTTTCCAGCATCCTGTCAAGAACACAAATGAACAGTTACATAGTGCTCGTTACTTTTGTATATACTAAAATATATTACCAAAAGCACAAAAAATATTTGTGCACATTTCCTCATCTCAGCCAGCAGAAAAGATAATTTAGTAAGTTGATTTTTTAAACTCGAATTTAGAAGAGCAAAATTAATTCTCACGCACCTCATCAAAATTACGCAAGTAGTATGAGACAATGTAAGACAGAAGACTTCTGCTGTTGTCCTGTATAGGAGAAAATAAAATTTGTTGTGTTACTGAAACTCACTGAAAAAAACAAAATCAGAAATGATAATTCAAATAAATGAATTATTTAGTGTCAAGTACAAAAGAGTACTTTGCTGATCCGGTACCTTCACTTAAAAAAAAAAAAAAGAAAAAACCAAACCAACAAAACACCCTGAAATACCATTTAATCATTAAATAAAATAATAGAAAGATATAACACTCGTGTAGGCCACTCCTGATTTTTGAAATTTACCTGACTAAATGGAACCCTTACATATTGAAATTTCCCAAGACAGAAAAGAGAAATTTTTTCCGGGTTAATGTATGTAAATTCTTTTGCAACATTCAGATCTTTTTATTAGTCTATAACTATAGCCAAAGCAAAGTTAAATTAAACAAAGAAAGTTATTTTTTCTAAATGAAAATTTGGTTCTTTGGGGGAACTTTCTTATTATTTCCCCTCTGTAATCTCTGTAATGAAACTTCATTAGAAAATCTGTGATTTGAAGAGGATTTTTTGACAGAATTACATTTTCAGATAAGTTTCAGGAATCTATTATGTTAGAACTTGTCTGACTGATCAGTAGCAAGTAAACTGAAGATGTATCTTGCAATTGCGAGGATAGTGGTCATAATATTTCCAGTAAATTATGTACTAAAGACCTGAGTCACCAAACCAAATTTAGTGTGCCTAAATGTTCTATGGAGCCAAGTTCTAAATCTAGTAATATATTCAGAGTCAGACAGAAGGTTCAGAAAGTAAGCTGCCCTAAACACATCACACTAAGTCTTCATTCACATCATCACTCCCTTGGCTTACCAAAGAAACCAGCATGCCAGAATGAAGTTCCTCCACCCCTTTAAAAGTAAATGGCGACATGGTCTCTCAACTCAGGGTAGACAACACTGCTCACATTACCTAACCCAGCAGCTACAGCATGTATATTTAGTGAGTGACCAAGCAGGGAAACAAACTCTTCTTTTTCTGCCACTTTCAGAATAGCAGATCTTGACAATGACTCACTAGACAGATGTAGGGTCCAATTTAAAGTCTCAAGAATTATTGCTATAACCTTTCTCATACCACCGCCCACATTCAGATGAGTCTTTTCATCATAGCCATAGAGACTCAAATATTACTGTTTCCTTGTAAACAAAAGCAGGTATTTGAATACAACTCCAATCTGAGTAACAAAAGCCAAAAAAGTGCTGGTAACACACAAGCTCCAGTTTAGCACCGAGGAAGAAACAAAGACTACTTGTTATTCTCCTTACTCAGGTGACTATACCAGACAAATCTTAAATCAACAAGTACTTGCTGTGATTACTCTTTAGTCTAGTAGTTCCATGGTCCAATGCGAAATGCACGCTCTGTAATCATGAGGTATACAAAGGATTAATTTTGGGTCATCCCGAACGCTCAGGATGCCTATTCAATCGTTTTCAGGAGTGACTATTTTTTTTTCCACAAATATTTTGAATCAGCATCAAATCACAGTTAACTTTTCTTCTACAACTGTTTCCACTTCTGTAATAAACTTTTTAAGTGTAACAATCATAGTGTTGTTTCTGAATTCAGAAGTTGGAACTATGCAGTGCAGTGAATCAAATATATATCAGATTACTAAGACATAGTTTAATGTATTTTTGTTTGTACAGTAATGAAAATAGATGGTTTGCTCTCATATTTCTACAGAAATACATCCAACTCTAGATATGTGATCAGCTAAGTATAGCAACAAAAGAATACCCTCTGACATGCCTTCATAAGTTTCACACCATTTACTCGGAAATGGAGATAAAGTTATTTTCTGAGAATTTAATGCTCTCAGGCCAACAGGAAGTCTAGAAACACTTACACTGCTCTTGACATCTTTCAGTTTTGGCAGGATATCTAGTCCAAACCCATCAGCCTGTCCTCGTGTCCTGTTTCCACCATTCATGTAATTTCCAAAGGCAAGAACCAAACCCAGGACCTGCATAACTCCTGACCCATTTTTCAGTGTCTACAAAACAGGAAGAGAAACAATTCTCTGTTCAAACTCACAATAATATCTATGGTGAACAGTATTCCTGACAAGCAGATTTGTTGATACTGTATTTAGAAATAATAAAGGCTTGAATATAGAGAGTTAACAACCCTCTACTGCAATATGTAGAAGCAGAATAATATCAATATGTAACTTGTTGTGAATTGAGAACATTATCTCTAAAATGGATACTTAAGAAAAAAAACCAAAAGAAAATCACATATACAATATTATCAAAGACGACCTGTTGAGAAAAACAAAATATTAACTCCTTGATTGATGTTGACAGTGTGAGCGGTATAGTTAATTTAGGAGAGAATTCTGCAAGAAGTTCATAAAAACCCCACCCAGAGCAATTAAAACATTAAATTAATCAAATAAAAAAAAATCTATTCATTATCTATTACATGATAAAACAATTAAATAAAATATTTCAAGTAGTTGTCAATTATGAAAATACTGATGAAACCTGCATCTTAAAGACATGTATTTCTTTTGCATGAGACCACAGAATTCCAGTAATCTCTTCTAGCTAGAGACAACATTGCTAGCGCTAACTGATTTTAGATATTGGAGATATTACTAAGTTGCACACTTCCAAAATCCAAGCAAACACAGGGTGGACTGAACTGTCATTCATTTGGAAAGGAGTGACACTATGAAGAGGAAAGATTTTGCTTTAACAAAAGGAGAAGGTATGCTATTTTCCAAGACTGATATACGCTGATGGCAAAAACATGATACAGTTCAGTACCAAAAGCTAATCTTAAAATTCACTTTGATGTTGAAGTACAATCATAAAAGGTTCTATTCTGCTATCCTTCAGATTTAATGAGTACTTAAAGTAAATAAAGCGAAAACTTTTGAAATATGAGTACAACTTAACAAGATTAAATATCAGAAATTTAGCTCTACCTTTTCACAGAGCACAACCTACCTCACACAGTTTCTGTAACAATTCAAGTTTGCGACGGATTGAACAAATGTTTTCTGAAAATGTTGATTGGAACAGGATGCAAAACACACGTTCTGAAAAGTTGGGAATTAGTGAGAGTTCATAGAGGAACCTGTAAGAGTGATTAAAGAAAATTATATGAATAACTGTCAGTAGGTACAGTTTTGTTTTTTTTTCTTTTATAAAATCTCTAGATAGTTTACTGCAGCAGGGAAAGTTTTCTGAAGCGAGCAAAAGTATTCTTTGAAAAGTATGTTCTTACTGTTCTGGTTTATCCAAAGACTTGGCATTTTCTTTTTCCTTGGACGCCTTGCTATGCTTTTCTATTTTTTCCAATTCATCTGATTGTGCTCTCTGGAATAAAGGAAACAAATTAATTAAAAACCTAATCAGACAACACAGAGAAAGATGCCCTTATAATAAATCATGTTCATAGGTTTTTCTTTTCCTTCCAGCATCTGCTTATGGTAAAACTACTTAGTCCATAGAGTGATTTTAAGTATAAGTACATCTGATGGAAAACAGAACATCTTCCAAATAATATTATTGACTACTAGTAATCTGCAAAAGATTTATCCGTTCAACCATGCACTGAGACAATCTTCATTCCCGATCCCTTTCCTTTGGCTGTTTATAAAGCCTTTGAATCAAAGAACCTCTTCTTGAGTTGTATTTCTCTTTCCAAATCTGTTGGGTTGCATTTGAATGCAATCCAATCTTTTAATATATATTTAAATAATATAGATTCTTTTAAACTAAATGAAAATAGTTTTGTATTGTTTACTGTGATTTAAATTTTATTTGGTATTTGGACAACATTATGGAACAACAAAAGATAGTTGATTTATAACGGAACTGTCATATATACCATAAGACATGAGAACTACTGCATACCTCTTTGGAGTAAATGATAACCATTTTTATCTCAATAAGCCAAAACAATTATGTGTAAACCGCCTAGTTTCTTGGAGAACCCTGTGGCACATTGTGCGGTCTTTTCTTCAATATTCCAACCAAAAGAAACAGAGCCTTGCTTCTTTCTGTGCTCCATGCTACAGTGAAATTATTTTTTCCAACTGTGTACTGGAAAATAGAATGGCATGGAAAGAGATAAAAGTGGAATGGAAATTTCTCCTTCTGACCCTTCTTTTGACATCCATGGTGGTTTTCAAAATAGATTCAAAACATGAATCTGTGCAAGAGTAAAAAAAAGAAGTAAATATATCTACCTTTATTCATTTAAGAAAACATTACACAGGTTTTTTAACTTCCTCCACCACAGAGCTTGAAGACAACAGTGGCAAATTGTATTCTAACTACTTAAATAACGGCAAAGCAAAAGATAGGCTACATCTGCATTCTTTCTTGCATGCTTTTGCACGATTAGCGAAAGAGTTATGGAACTATCTCAGATCATACTGCCACAGCTCCATCAGCAATCTGAAACCAGAGAGTCAGGTTTGGAAAGTTCTTCTGAGGTTGTTGAACTTCTTTTCATGTGAAGAGGGAGAAAATACTGACATGAAACTGAAAGATGAAGAGATTGAAGAGTCACTCAGAGCAAAAACACTTCAGAGTTTCTCTGATTACTTCAAGAAGTCTGGAAATGACTGCAAGGCCATCTGTCTTGAATACTACACATCCTAATACTTAGCCAGCATTTCTGTGGATGTTCTTCAAAAGTCATCTTCTCTGAAGTAGTCTCATCTTATCTATTGAATACTCCAATAGGAAATATTGCAGACTTTTTTTTGGGTTTTTGTGTTTTTTTTTTTTGTCTGAGCAATAAACTTTGTTCTCAACACTAAGAAATTATAATGGTGGTAGTACCTGTATCACAGATTAATAGAATAGTTGAGGCTTGAAGGGACCTCTGGAGATCATCTAGTCAAACCCTCTGGAACAAAGCAGAGGCAGCTAGAGCAAGTTGCTCAGTAACGTGTCCAGTCAGGTTTTGAATATCTCCAAGGATGGAGACCTCACAACCTCTCTAGGCAGCCTGTTAAGTGTTTGGACACCCTTGCAGTGAAAAAAAAGGTGTTTCTATTTTTAAATGGGATTTCCAGTATATCAATTTCAAGAAGCCCACTACTTCTTGTCTTTACACTAGGCATCACTGAGTCTAGCTCTGTGTTCTTTATTCCCCGCTTCCCAGTCAGGTAGTTGTACATACTGATAAGATCCCCCTGAGACTTCTCTTCTCCAGGCTGAACAACCCCAGCTCTCTCAGCTTCTCCTTGTATGATACATTCTCCAAGTCTTTAATCATCATCATGGCCCCTCACTAGACTCACTCCAATATGTCCATGTGTCCTGCACTGGGGAGGCCAGAACTGGACACAGCACCATAGATGTGGTCTCACCAGTGTTGAGAAGAGGAGAAAAATCACTTCCCTTGAATTGCTTGATCCTTCCTTGATCTATCCGTGCATCTTTTATCATCCCCTTCTCAGACAACAAAGGCTACGTTAAGACTAATTTACCAGTTTTCAATTTTAGTATACTGGCAGTGGCCATAGTTTACTGAATTCCCTACCCAAGTGTCACTTCAGTGTGAGAAAAACTTGGGGATTCATCCTCCAAAGGTACTTTTCTACATGAAGTTTCTGTAAAGACAGGCATAGGACATACAAATATAATTACGAAAATAAATTTTGCTTGTTCCTCCATTCATAGAATCATAGAATCTTTAAGGTTGGAAAAGACCCTTAAGATCATCGAGTCCAACTGCTAACCTATCACTGCCAAGTCCACCACTAAACCATATCCTCAAGTACCACGTCTACTCTTCTTTTAAATACCTCCAGGGATGGAGACTCAACCTCCTCCCTGGGCAGCCTGTTCCAATGCCTGACAGCCCTTTCGGGGAAGAAGTTTTTCCTAATATCAAACCTAAACTTCCCTGGCACAGCTTGAGGCCATTTCCTCTCATCCTATTGCTTGTTACTAGGGAGAAGAGACCGACCCCCGCCTCGCTACAACCTCCTTTCAGGTAGTTGTAGAGAGCGATAAGGTCTCCCCTCAGCCTCCTCTTCTCCAGGCTAAACAACCCCAGCTCCCTCAGCCGCTCCTCAGAAGACTTGTTCTCCAGACCCTTCACCAACTTCATTGCCCTTCTCTGGACACGCTCCAGCACCTCGATGTCCTTGTACTGAGGGGCCCAAAACTGCACACAGTTCTCAAGGTGTGGCCTCACCAGTGCCGAGCACAGGGGCACGATCACTTCCCTGCTCCTGCTGGCCACACTAGTCCTGATACAAGCCAGGATGCCATTGGCCTTCTTGGCCACCTGAGCACGCTGCTGGCTCATGTTCAGGCAGCTGTTGACCAGCACCCACAGGTCCTTTTCCTCCAGGCAGGTCTCCAGCCACTCCTCCCCAAGCCTGTAGCGTTGCATGGGGTTGTTGTGACCCAAGTGCAAGACCCGGCACTTGGCCTTGTTGCATCTCATACCGTTGGCTCTGGCCCAACAAACCAGCCTGTCCAGGTCCCTCTGTAGGGCCTTCCTGCCCTCCAGCAGATCGACGCATCCACCCAGCTTGGTGTCATCTGCAAACTTACTGAGGGTGCACTCAATCCCCTCATCCAGATCATCAGTGAAGGTATTGAACAGGACCAGCCCCAACACTGAGCCCTGGGGAACACCACTCGTGACTGGCCGCCAGCTGGATTTGACTCCATTCACCACCACTCTCTGGGCTCGGCCGTCCAGCCAGTTTGTAACCCAGCACAGAGTGTGCTTGTCCAAGCCGTGAGCAGCCAGCTTCTCCAGGAGAATGCTGTGGGAGACAGTGTCCAAGGCCTCACTAAAGTCCAAGTAGACAACGTCCACAGCCTTACCCTCATCCACTAATTGGGTCACCTTATCACAGAAGGACGCCAGGTTAGTGAGGCATGACCTCCCTTTCATAAACCCACGCTGGCTGAGCCCGACGCCCTGGGTGTCCCGCAGGTGCTGCATAATGGCATTGAAGATCATCTGCTCCATGACCTTTCCCGGCACTGAGGTCAGGCTGACGGGCCTGTAGTTCCCCGGATCCTCCTTCTGACCCTTCTTGTAGAGGGGCATCACGTTCACTAGTTTCCAGTCATCTGGGACCTCCCCAGTTGACCAGGACTGCTGATAAATGATGGAGAGTGGCTTGGCGAGCTCCTCTGCCAGCTCCCTCAGTATCCTCGGGTGGATCCCACCCAGCCCCATGGACTTGTGAGCATCCAGGTGAAGGAGCAGGTCGGTGACTGCCACCTCTTCAACAGCTGGGACTTCATTCTGCATACTCTCTCCATCTCCCAGCACAGGGGCCCGACAACCCCGACGATGACTGGTCTGACTATTAAAGACGGAGGCAAAGAAAGCATTAAGTACCTCAGCCTTCTCCTCACCTTTCCTGGCAAGGTTACCTTCTGCATCCAACAAAGGAGGGAGATTCTCCCTGGCCCTCCTTTGGTCACTGATGTATTTATAAAAACATTTTTTGTTATCTTTAAAGGTGGCGGCCAGTCTAAGTTCCAGCTGGGCCTTCGCCTTCCCAATCTTTTCCCTGCATAACCTCACAGCATCCTTGTAGTCCTCCTGAGTCACCTGCCCCTTCTTCCAAAGGCAGTAAGCTCTCCTTTTTTTCTTGAGTTCCAACCAAAGGTCACTATTCAGCCAAGCCGGTCCTCTCCCCCGCCTGCTCGACGACCTGCTTCTGTGCCTTTGAGACTTCCTTCTTTAATAACATCCAGCCTTCCTGGACTCCTTTGCCCTTCAGGACTGCCTCCCAAGGGACTCTGTTAACCAGACACCTTAACAATCCAAAGTCTGCCCTTCTGAAGTCCAGGGTAGTGGTTTTGCTGACCCTCTTCCTTACTTCTCCAAGAATCGAGAACTCTATCATGTCATGGTTGCTGAGCCCAAGACAGCCTCCAGCCACCACATCACCCACCAGGTCGTCTCTGTTCGTCAAGAGCAGGTCCAGCGGGGCACCTCCCCTGGTTGGCTCGCTTACCAGCTGCGTCAGGAAGTTATCTCCCACAGGAGACCTCCGAGTCTGCTTTCTCTCTGCTGTGTTGCATTTCCAGCAGATATCTGGTAAGTTGAAGTCTCCCATGAGAACAAGGGCTAGAGATTGTGAGACTTCAGCCAACTGCTTATAGAGTACTTATTTCCTCTGAAAATAAATTTTGCTTGGCTCCTCAGTTCTGTCCTGAGGAGAAGGAAATTTTCAGGATACTATGATCAGAAAATTTTATCAATTTTTAATCTTAGAAGACTGATCCAGACACAGGGTGAGGAAAAGGAAAGGTTCAACTAACTGTAGAAGTTTCCACTTAAGTATTGCAGGTGCTGTTGAGAAGATAGATTTGTTTTCGGTTTTGTGTTAGGGAGCACTTCTTCACTTAGTCTAGAACATTCTTTATGGAGAGTTAAAAGAAAAAGAAAGCTTCCATTTCTTTTCAAATCAGTAAAAACTCTCTTGGCAATGGAGGAAATCTACAGTTTTTAGAAATCAAAAGGATGCCAAGAGAGGTAGCATTGTTCCAGTGGTCATGTTGTAAAAGCCACGGAGGCCTGGGTACCCAAATGACATGTCTTTGTAGGAAGATCTATTTTATTTATTCAACTTACCCTTCAAAAATGTCACGTATTCAATTTACACTTGTAAAAAAGTTTTTTGTAAAAGTAAACAAGTTCTTATACGAGCAGTTTTAAAATTAAGTTCTATTATTTCTGGCCACTCTGTAAAGTATATTCTCTTATGTTAAACTAAAGGAAATTTGTTGAAAATTTTTCATAGTAGTTAAAGAGGAGAAAATACTTTAGCATGGAGTATAAAGCTAAATGCTTCTTTGCAAATTCTTTAGAATAGGTAGCAATAGTACTCTCTTCTGGCCTTCTACACATAGTGAAGTATTAGAGTGCTTATCACAGCAGTCTATTATATACATGCATGTTCAAGCTGTTAATGTTTCTCCACCAAATCCCATGTTCAAAGGTTAGGCAGACTCACTACTCCTTATTTAAGCCATTATTCTCAGATTGTGCATGCAAAGAAATAGCAGCTAGCAAAGATATAAAGGCTAAGCATGATTCATTCATAGGTAGGCCTGAGCAAAACTCAAGAGATAATGGTTTACACTCTTCACCAAAATCAATAGGTCCAAGTATATGGCACAGGATCAGAATTAAAACTGAGTTTCAAGTCACTGATTTTAGCTCTGGTATCCAGAATTCTGATTTATGTGTATTTTAAATTACAATAGAAAATGAATAAGGCTGACATTCTTTCTGCACAGGTATTATTGAAGATTATTTCTCAGAATTTTTACCAGTTAGCTTTATGTTTAATGCTGATGTATTCTCTAATTCGCAGATAGAAAATAAAAAAGCTTTTATATTACCCTCCAACATTTGCATTAAGAGAGAACACATTCAATAGATACTTCTCATAAAAGTCATTAGTCTGATTGCTTTAGCACCTTTTTGAATGTCACTGCTATTTATTTCCTTGAATTTTAGGTATTACATAGAATAATAAATGGAAAAAATAGAATAATATACCAAAATTTTGTATTAACTATATCTAAAATCAGACAGCATAAATCGGATAGAAATTATTGCAAAAAATACATTGCTTTAGTTTAACTCTTTTCCCACCTTTGCCAGCATATAAACTTACCAGACTTCATAAGGGCCATTTTTCAATTTTAAAACATAAATCTTATATTTCCTGGTTAGGTGGTTTCCCGCCCCCGCCCACCCCCCGCCCAGAACCTTAGCTCTGAGTTTAGATCAGTTTAAATGTGTTTTTTAATTTTGGGGTGGATATTTTTTGGTCAATTAGATTTTCAAAGTTAACGTTACATATTTCAGAAGCATTGAGTGACTTGTCTAAAGAATATTGTCAAAAGTAACTGAAACAACAAGGATATACAGAGATACCCGGTTAATAACTATCGTGTTCCTTTGAAGCTGGGTCATGTATCAGAAGTCAGGTAAAAGCTATAGATTTTACAGAAAAATGTTAAGGCATCACATTGTAATTGCCCATTTAAAAAAAAAAAAAAAACAAAAACAAAAAACACACCAAACACAAGAAATAATTGAGGAGAAGGTTTGAATCTTAGTGGTAGAGCGGATGCATGCATTTCAGATCTGGATGCCTTTTGCTCTTGCAAATGGCATTTTGAGGTTGTTTTTTAAAAGCATTGACCTAAGTCTTTTAAAGATAGAGACAGGGTGGACAATTTACCAGGAGTCAAATTAAGAAAGTATATATGTTTTGTTTTGTGATGTAATGAGATTTGAAAAGGGCAAATACACATATCAAAGATAGTCTTTGATACAATTTTTAATCCATTTTTATACATTTTCACAATATAGTGAAGACATAATCAGGAGCAGGCTTATCTTGTTTCAAACAGTGATATTTTTGCTACAGTCTCAGCTGCTAAGAAGCTACTTGTTTTCAAAATGGACTTGAACTTGCAAATAAGTATTTGTCTCATCACAACAAATATGACCTAACCACATATAGCAAATTGACAACTCCACGTGAGTTTTGTTTACCTTCTCCCTCTCTAATTATAGCTGCCACCTGAAAGTATTGCTATGAGGGAGTTTGTGAAAGCACATTAAAGTAACTGTTCCACATGTTGTTTTATCTGTTAAGACTCTCCTATTGACATAGTCTAAATCTTAATATATACGTGGTTATAAACACATATTTAAACAACTTTTTATAAAGCAAACTACACAGCCATGTATAAGAGCTATGTGACTCTACCATACAGTACTGGAGTACCAAAGTCCTTCCCACTTGATGCAATATCACTTAATAGTATTAAATAAATTACTGAGGGCTTGGGCCTTTGGTGGGGTGTGGGTTTCTTCGTTTATAAAAAGTGACTAAGATGTATACAGTAACTGTGGTTTAACAAGACTTTAATTCCTCAGTAAACAGGAATTGAGCCCTCAGGACTGTAGCTTTTGAAATTAGGGTGTGTTTAGGTTTGGAGACTGCCCAAATTTCATTCACATTTAAGAAGGGAAAGCACCACGCCAGACATATGCAATCAGAAAAAAATGATTACATTCTGAGGGAAGACCGTAAAACAAATACTCCCATATGTTCCATAGAGATCAAATAGAAATATCCAGAAAAAATTCCAATCCAAAAAATAAACTCTAAGAACTAAAAATTAAGTTAATGCTACAAAGTAGCCAAATGAGGCAAAGCAAATTCCACTTACAACACAGAATGAGGCTGAAAAATAAGGGAGGAGTCAAACATACCAGGCTCTCTGGTACCACCCGTTGCTTACACGTTTTTACTGAACAATATTGTTATAATTAGTGAAGCTACCAAGGGAAGCAAATGCAAGGTCTGATGTGTTTTGATCAAAGACTGAAAATTAAAAAAAGGAAATAAAATTCAATTTTAAAAATGCTTCTTTCAAGACACAGCTTTATCAAACAGAGAATCCAGGGTTAAAATTCTGTTCCCCTTATGAAGCTCTCTCCAAATAAACTGGGCTATTTTTTGTTTTGGTTTGGGTTTTTTGTGGGTTTTTTTGTTTTGTTTTGGGGTATTTTTTTTGTTGTTCCCCCGTCTTGTACCCAAGCAAATATACTAATAAAGTTGGGATGATCTGTCCTCTGTTCAAAGCAAAGAAATATAGTATAGTCATTCAAATTTTTCTAGTCTTGCCTAGGATTAACATATGATATTTTCCTCAATCAGGACAATATTTCCAAGAGATTTTTTGTAATTAGTAAAGGTAATGACAAAAGGAACATGATGGCATTTTGTTATTTCAATTAACTGTAAATTTGCACATAATCCGTGGTACTGGAACTCTGAGGTATATCAGAGATGACGTTAAGAAAGAATTTGAAAAGTATCCTATCAGTACATAAGCCACATAGCACTACTTTTTAAAACAAACAAAAAAAAGTCTTATGCAATAAAAAGAGGGAAGTATGCAAAAGCTGATCATAAGGGCAGTATCTATTCTATACTTGCCACAACACAAACTCTCACAATCATGCATATGTAATATATAAAGTTTCTTCAATTTTTAACATGCTAAAGAACATATGGAAAGGGATATAGCTGTGCTCTGTAAGGGAGCAGATTAAAAATAATGTAAAAAACCCACACATTAGGAATGCTGTGGCATAAGGATGAAAAGAGTTTAAAGTGTAAAGATTTGGGGTTAGTTAGAATAGGCTTCCCATTTGACCATTATCTCCCTGAGCAGTGTTGAGTGAGTTAATTCTTCAGGGGTGAAATAAGAGTAGAAGTTCTTCCTGTCAGATTTATGTTTTTCATTTAATTTAGCATTTTGGTTTTTCTGTAAAGTGGACAAGAGCTTACTATCTCTCTCCTCAGGCCCCACAGTGGATCATTTATGAGAAATTTC
This sequence comes from Phalacrocorax carbo, assembly GCF_963921805.1. NCBI lineage: Eukaryota > Metazoa > Chordata > Aves > Suliformes > Phalacrocoracidae > Phalacrocorax > Phalacrocorax carbo. The sequence goes on along the minus strand of NC_087515.1, from coordinate 8,884,720 downwards.
ATAAATCAACAAATCATTCATTCCTTTCAGGTTCTTTGGAGAGTAAATAGAAAGCCTCTTTGCTCTTTTCTGGACATCCCCAGTCAGACTTCCATGTAGTCAGGCAATGCTCTCAGAGATGGGGGTAATGCTCACTGGCCTCAGCTGAAGGCAGAAAGGTGCTTATGAGATCCACTTTTTTCAATTTTGCACGTGACTGGCTTTGTAAAGTTTTAGAACATGCCTGAGTATATTCTGGATCCCTGGTTATGCATACCTGGTGGTCAAACACTCTCTGATAATTAGTATCAGACACTTACAAAGCCCCTAGCAGTTTATAGGGCTTTTTATTACATTGACTTAGAGCAATCCTTTTCCTTTTCAAAGAGTTAAAATTATTTTGGAGGAATCCCTGAAATAATAAAAATTAAAAGCTACAGCTCCACAAATGGAATGATTGCTGTTATTAAAAAAATATTTTTTATTGAACATCATTGATATATTAGTGAAGTTATGAAGTGAAGCTACAGACGTGGACTGCAAGGTCAGATACCTATTGACCAAAGACTGACCCACCCAAGAAGAAAAAAAAAAAGGAGCAAACCCAATTTCTGTTTAGTCATTTAGAAGTTGTTACTTATATAAAAAAATTATGCACTACATAAAACACACAATGGCAATTAATACAATTTAAATGCTTATTATTTTCATTGCTTTGGGGAAAATACAGTAATTTCAGAATAGGACACATTATACAAGCTTTCTGAATATTACTGATGCAAACCAAAAATACCTACACATGGACCTACATTATTGTGGCGTTATACAGATTTCCTCTGATTACTCACATTCTCATACAGGGCTTGAAGGGTCTCTAGGTCAACCACAGAGTTGTCCAAGTTCACAACAGCTATAAAAATGACAAAAGAAAAAAGAATTAGTTGTCAGGATGATAACCCATCTGTGAAAAAAAAAAGGCTGAGCACAATAGCCAGCAATAACTTTTATGACCTACTGGTCATACAGCTTAAAGGTTTTAACTTTATTAATGCCTTGAATAGCGCCATTCCTAAGACTACGGACTAGAAACCTGGTAGAGCCAGGTGTCAAGTGTTAAAGAATTCATCTCCCTCCCGCCGAACACACAAACACGATCCCACGAGTATGGCCATAGCCAGAGATCGGAGATAAGCTCTACATCAGACTTTCACGGTTGGACTGAAAGCATTATAAAAGTTTGTAAATCTGTACCACAGCCACACACAAACAGTCTCACACAACAAAGCTCATTCCTGTCACTGGTTGGCTTCAGTCTTAAACTGATTAATCCATAAGTCAGCCAGTTAACTTCAAAACACCTGACAAGGGTCAAGTCTTCTATGCACTAAGCCAACACATTTAGTACAGATACAAAATATGCTTTTCCTGTTCCCAACCAATTCTGGCGCCACACACACACTGTATTTTTTTCAGTGTCAAAAAGCTAGTTCAACAGCACAGAGAGTGATTTCCATGTACCTAACCTGGGAAAAAAAAAAAGAAATCTCTAAGAGGGGCACACTTTTAGGAACACAACCCTGTCTCCCCACTTGTATTAAGAATATTTCATGAGGCATAGGAAATGTTTGTGCAAACTAGTGAAGAATTATTCTCAGCTAATACAAAAAATTATTTTAAAACTAGTACTTTTCAGTCTTCCTCTTACATATTTTTCTGCAAGTACACTGAGTATTCATTTAAAAGCCAGATAAATCCAACTTTCCTCATCCAGATTTTAAATATTGAAAGAAATTTAGAATGTTGCATTAGAACGTACATGATGGCAATGACTAATTTTTATCACACTATACCAGTCTTCTTCCTATTTCACACTCCATCAATTTGTACCCTTTTGTGTAATGGGCTCTGCATGTGTGTGTGCATGTGCGTGCACTTGTACAATAAGTAGCATTATCTCTGTGGCAAGACTAATCTAGGAATTGCAACACTGATCAGCACTAGCAACCCAGCACTAAGTTACTTTGTGTCCTATAAATCCGTGTCCTTAACTGTCACAGAGAAATTCCATGTATACACCTACAGACTACAGACAATATAATTCAAGCTCATGTTTCTGATTGTTCTAACGGATTTAGAGATACCACTCTGAGTCTGGGACTCATCATGTTTCCCCTTTCCAGGCCTGAGACAGTTTTAGTTAGAGTATAAGAAAATTATAAATGAAGAAGTGTTGATCTTGATTAAACTAAGCAGGCTACACTGTATCTTTAAGCAGGACACAAAGGTAATTATTAGGACTGAAACAAAAAATAGTTAGGAAATTATTTAATTTTCAGAAATAATATTTTAAAAATACATTTTTTTTTTGTTGTTTACCCTTTTTTCCCTTACCAGAAAGCAAGAGAATCTGAAAGATAATGGCAGTGTAACAGTTAACAGTTCAGGAAGCAACTTCTTTTGTTTTGGGGGAGGGGGCACATGCAAAAATCTGCTACCAATTATTCAGGATATTTTAAAACTCCCCCACCACCCACCACCCCCCCCGTAATAATTGTTGCAACAGAGGCTTAAAGATGCCCTGTAGTACTGTAGTATATGTTGTATTTAATAATCCCTATTGCTCAATAGGAACTATCTGCATGCTTAAAGGCAAATTTGGCATGTTTTTTTAGAACTGCAGACTAAAGTTAACAGTCATCAGATAGAAACTGGGTCTAGATTGGTTAGACAGCTCTACTTTAAGAAAACACATATGTCAAAATCTATACACAAACAGCTTTATTAAAACCAGGATATATTATGAAACTCAGTTTGTATTATCCCTACATTTCAGCATGCTTACACGATGTTTTCATATATGAACACACTCACAACCCTTCAACTATTTATTTTGAATTGTGGCTGTCTTCTCCCTGCTCCACCCCCTTCCCTTTCCTTCCAGAGACTGTCTAATCCTGCACTAAGAAATATGACATAAGTTCCTGCTCTGACTTTTGCTCAATGTTAAGATCACCCACGGATTACTCAGGGAGCAATAGAACACTTTTGTTTGAATGCTTGCAGGAGATAAGAGCACGCCTGGCAAACACAATGGTGCCAGGTCTGTGTACTTTCAACAAAACAGGTATGCAGAAGAGTGTACATACTTGAGGGAGCTGCTTAAAACAAATCAGTCTGAGACAAGGACTTGGAGAAATTAGATCCTAGTTTATATGTTTCAAATCCCCCCCAAGACAAATATATTTCTATATATTTCATCTGAAGTTGTATATGTTCATAAATAGCAGTCTAGCATCCCACTAGGATTTTTCCGTGTCCACCATAGGTTTGCTCCCCCCACTTTGAGGAATCAGGAGTTGATCTTCCATTCCTGGGCGGTACTGCAGCATTGTCACGCAGAACATGATAGTTGGCAAGATAAATCACAACTTGCATATTTAATTCCATTATCTAGACAATTTGAACTGATGAAAACAATGATGTTTCCTTATGCAGCCAAGCTGACTAGCTAAGCACGCCCCCTCCCTACAATCAGCATGGATACCCGAATATCTAACCAAAGGATTCCACATATGGTGGCAAAATAAAGATGAAAAATATAGACAAACATTAATTTCCTCATATGAAAATATTCTGAGCTACGCTACAATTCCAGTATACTTTAATGCAAAAATCTGGAGAAACATTTATAATAGTCTTGCAGTGGGTGGGTATTTTCACCCGTGTCACTATTTTAGAAAGGGACTTTTTTGTTTCAGAGTTGACACTGCCATTTCCTGCTCTTGACTATTATGAAATGACCTTTAAGAGCCAGCACATCATCCAGCCTTTCTGATACATTCATAAGACAGCAGTGAAGAATATTTGTTGGCTTTTACTCTAATAGAAACAACTTTCTTTTAGTCACATCAGACTCACGCATTAGTTTTTACCTGCAAGATTTCATAGTTCTGCTATTTTCTTGCATTCCTATTGTCACTGCTGCCAATAAAACCAGCAAGCCAGCACCAGTTTCAAGCCCTAATACGGTAAAATTACTCTATGTACTTAGATATCATTGTCTGTGTATACACACATATATAGATATGATTAAATAAAATTTGAACAAAGTATGTCCAGATACACACATAAATATGCACAGATAGAAATAAAAGGAACTACAAACCAACGACCTTTTTTCTTTTTTTAAGCAAGCACTGCTCAAGAGATAATTACAGAAGAACTACCCAGTAAAAAGAGCGGTTGAAGAAAAATCACGAAGGGCTGCTTGACAATATAAAGGATAGAGGAGTAAAAAGACATTTCAAAGGATTTGTAGCCAAAATAAAGGCTTCAGGAATCTCTTGTCAGTCTTAAACTTTCCTGATATTCTCATTGTTTTTGTCACAATCTATATGGGAATTTAAACTGTTATCTTTGGGACAGAAATTATCCCTTTGTTATGCAACAGCAGAATATAGAGGTTGTAGCAGAATGGAAGAGTTTTGATTCCATTCTGTACTTCTACAATACTAGAACAATACTTCTACAATATAAATTGAATCAAAAAATAAATTGTATAAACTCACAATAACAAAGCCAACTTCGGTACTAGTTTCAAACTGGAAGGACAATAAAATAAATGCAGAGACACAAAGACTTGCTGTTCTTGTTAGTATCAATTAATTTGTGAGTCTGACTAGGCACCTTAGAAGATACTTCACCTAGCAGGAGGGTAATATTGCTGCTAAAAAAAAAAAGAGATTAATGTAAAGCACACAACTATATTCCAAGGTATACTTGAACTCTGAGAACACATGGACCTTCTCCCATATACATGAAAGCCAATTTATAACACAGACACAATTAAACAACACAAAAAAATAAATCCAACACAGTGCATAACCACCACCCACATGTCTTCGGGGAACACAGTATGTAACCAAGCCACCAATGAGATCAAAGTTTTGCCAGCAAATATAATCCTGAAGAAGAAATGCATGAGAAAACACCAGCAGGAAGCTGGAGGATCCACAGTGTATTCTCAGGAAGAATACAGAAAGCTGTAATTTTTTTTATTGTAAGACAGACCATTACTGTTGCTGATTCATATATTTTAGGAGCATGTGAACTGCCAGCTACCACTAAAACAAAAGTGATAGGCGATACAGACACAGCAAACCTACGCTTGCCTGAGGCTATGAATCTAAATCTACCAACAGTACTAATTACATAAACTGTTAGAGAAAAGACAAGTTCCTACAGCTACCCAGTGCTTGGAAACTCTATTCTGTTTGCAAGTCCAAAAATCTGGAATTTCCTTTTAAAAAAGGGAGGCCAAAATTCAAAATTTCCCACTGAGTAGAACTTCTGGAAGAAGAATAATAATTATCAATCACATCCTTTGGATCCAACTTTCATGTCTAAAACTCTCATTAGCACAATCTCACTTACGGGTGACTTTCAGAAGACCGGTATTCAGACCAAACCTTGGTCTTACATCTTCCCTTTTCTCAGGGCAGGTTTCAAATCATGCTCCATTTCTCTGGCCTTTCCAAGTACGCTTCCTGAGCTTTTCTGTCTCTGGACTCTGTCTAAAAGTCAGTGTCCTCTTCCTGAGACCTAGAAGTATTGCTGTCTCCCCAAAAACTGACTGAGCAATTTCCAAATCCTACTTGACCGAACACAGATTACAGTGTAACTCCTCAGAAAGAAGCAGTAGCTGAAGCCAAACCACCTCAAATTTGCAAAAGGAATTCTGAACCAATCCCGCTGTTCTCAGATCCATGCTTCAGGGAGACAAACAAGCAAACCACCCACCCGAGTTCTGCATGCTGATTTCTGCCACAGTTGACTTCTCCATGACTCTCCAAAAACCAAGCAGAAACCATAATCTGTAGATAAATAGTCTCAAAATTACTACATAATTTTGAGGCAGAACTGTAATATTAAAAGTCATTTAACCTTCTAAAATATTTTCAGTAATTGTACTTGAAAATTTGATGAGACATATTCATCTTCAAATACCTAAAAAGGATATTTGGAAGAAAAAAAAGGAACATGAGTAGATGAGTAGGTCAAATGTGTCACACTGTATGATCTTCCTTGAACAATTATTTCTCAGTTAATTAAAAAAAAAGCTGCTCCAAGAATGACATACGGGTAGCAAACTTCAAATGGTCAAACCCTAACATCGTCAGAAAACTAACATACTGGCAAAACCACAAGCAATGGAAAATTCTGACACAAGTCAGACAGTATATAGCCTGATCAACTTCTTAAAAGTTTCTGACAATTGATTAGAGAAAAGAACAAACTTGTTTGTTAACTGAATACAGAACAGAAGCCTTCACTGACCGTTGTCTTTGGAAGAAAACGCAAGAACACCACACATCCAAAAACAAGCAAACCAGAAGAAAAGTCTCAACATAGACAATTTCTTCAGGTTCCTTGCAATGACTGACAGCTGAACTTCTCAGTTCAGAAGTAGAAGAAAAAAAGTCTGCCCCAACAATCTCATCAAAATAGAGCCAAGAAAGCCTTAGAAGAAGATCAAAGTGCAGCAGCTTCCTTTGCTGCTATAAAGATTACGGTATGATGCAATATCAAGCTACTTGCAAAGTAAACCCAGATTTAAATTGAACTTAATATTTCTATTTAAAAATCAACTAAACTGCAAAATTTGTAGTCTTTTACTGGTTACATAGTAAACATACAACTTCAAAAATTGCTGTCCTTTCCCTTTTTTTCTTGTTGTTGTTTTTCCATGTGAGCTTATTGGCAAAAATCATCTAACACAGGCCTACTGCACAAGGTCACGCTTTTGTCTGTGACACTTCCAACAGCTTGACAACAACTGCTGTTCTCTTGGGATTCTTCTTTATCTCAAATAATATAAATGTGAATCTCCTAATGCAGAAATTTAGATCCCAAATGGGCCTCTCTGAAATAAATGTTATGACTACATAAATATGGAAAGTACAGTGGTGAAAACAAATGTCCCAGTGCTAACAGGAGCTGCAGCAAAACCCACAAGGATCATGACTGTATAATTTTTAAATATTCTCAGAAAATAAATGAAGTAAAAGAATTTTTAAACAGGAGTATCTGGACTTGCACAGCTTGCGGAAAAAACCCTGTGATAATGATGGTAGAGAATGGCTGCACTGGATAGAGTTAGCATAAATGAAAACAATTTTGTATTATTGCCTACCTGTTTGCCCTTAGTACCTTTGTGATACGTTTATCTATTAGCAAATACTGTAACCTTCTCAGGATGAAAACTTTAAGTGCACAAAGCACAATGGAGATTGGATCTTCAACATGAGTACATAGGGCATGGATCAGAGGCAAGAAACAGCACTTAGAACTGCTTGCATAGTTTTACTCCGGCAGTAATTCACCTTGACCTAAAGCTTGTGTAAGAAACCAGAACAGTATACAAAATTTCCAAGCAGAAGCCATGGATTAGAGTTTAGATATTGCTTCAGATTGTTTTTAAAAGACTTAACATTTTTAAATGCCTTCAAGAACATGCACTAACATTTCTGTGAAGCAATAAAATAAAAATCAATTAAGTAAGAATAGGCATTTGCAAAATTTGCAGTAACAGAAGCAGGAGACTTCATCAAAAAGAGGGCATCTTTAGTATCACTTTTCGTACTGTGTCTCTCAAACAAAATTCAATTTTTTTAGACAATTGTACTTAGCATTCCTATTCCCTAATGTTGTATCCCTAAAATGTAGCAATAAAATTGTATTGATAGAGCTTTTTACGTAAACATAAATACATATACACGTACAACAAAATATATAACTAGACTTTATATATAGCTATACCTAGTTAATATAAACAGTTACATTACATACATTTCAAACAATTGCCTACTATGTTAAGGACAGCAGTTACTGATTATGTGAAGTCTAACTTCATACACCTATACAGTTTGTTTATAAAAAGTGTGCAAGTTCAGTTCTTAGAGAACAAATATATTTTGTTTGACTCAGTATGTCGCCTTCTTGTCTAGGCAGGAAAAAAAATGGAGACCAATGCTGTAATCCTTTCAGAATAAAATGTTTAAATACAAACATGATTGCCATTGTAGACTGTTTAATTTAGAGAGATTGTATTTCAGTTCTGGTTTTGAGAGGTTTGCTGATTTGACTATAGAGAGTACTTCAATGCTTATCTTAATTGTTTAGATAAGATTTGTTTGAATTTGGCAGGTGAAAAAACCATGGGTGTGGGATATAGGAGGGTTGAGAAAAGACTGGCATTTTACCAGATTATGCTTATTTTAAACTATAGTGCGGCGAGGAGCAAACAATCTCAATGAACCTGTCAGGGGCTGCTCGTTTGGGAGTGAATTTGAAGCACAGGATTGACTGGCAGGATTCAAGATTTTCAACAAACTGGAAAGGATTACCATGATAACTCCCAAAATGCTACTTAAGGCTTAGCATAGCACACAAATGCAGATGATAAAAGACATTTAAATAACTAAAAAAAGAGTGCTTTATGCTTATAGTAGGGGTTTGTTGTTCTCTGGGTAAACTTCCTGTCTCTTAAATGTACTTTTTAAGGTATTTCAAGAACAAGATTTTAATATAAAATTAATCATTGACATATGGATATATTTTACATGTAAGACATTCTGCTACAGAAAATAAAATTACTGCTATAAAAAACCCCAACACTATTGGCTGTTACTTCAATGTCAGCTTGTACTGAGCTTTTTCGCTTCCTGGTTAAATTAGTATAGCGTGCCACAGGTGTTCTGCTTAGCGGTTCTCAAAAGGAAACTTGTCATACCTATCAACTATACCACTTTTGGTGGGGAGACTACTAGAACAGGATATCTGAGGAATATATTTCTGGGACATTTACGTGACAATATGTATTTACAGTACACGTTATAAAAACAAACTACACAAACCCATCAGCTGCAAGGCACATATGCAGTAAATTTGACACTGTGTATCAATCTGTCTGCAGGCAGATATGATTTATAGCTTTGTATTCATGAGTCAGTGAAATAAAATTTGGATTTCCTGCCTGTTAGTGTTTGTCTTTTCTTTTAGATCCACACAGGCGCTAAAGTTTTTCAATCTTTATTTCGATTATACTACGTCTGTGAGCTCCACACACTAATTGTGGTACCAGTGATGGTGTAACCGTGACAGTCAAAGGATACTTGCAAGTCAAACTTTGCAGAACAAGGTGGCATCTCTTACTGAGTGCAGCTGGAAGAAGTTAGCAAGACTTGTTTGGAATACAAGTAAGCCTTTAGGCTTTGAACAAATTGAGGCTTTTAATTACGTGTGGATTTCTTCAGTATTCAAATTTGCTGGCTTTTGCGTTAATTCCACCTTATCTGTTTTCATTAGAGTAGCTCTAAGTAAACAAAGCCATGGCTGACTCTGAGAAGTCCAGTCCATAAGCAGAGACAAGCTTTTTCTTTCATGCTTTAGGGAAATCATTCTATATCATAAAGATAAATAAAATGCAGGAGGAGGAGGAAGAGATTTATTTAGAATCACCTAGTATTTCACTGGCAAAGACGAAACCTAGGTTGAAATTAGTGCAAAGTCAATAATAAATTTAGGTTAAAATTATTCCATCTGTTGGAAGAATCATTTATTGCTTGTTCTAACATCATGATCACTAGAAGGACACAAACTTTTTTATATGGGATCTCTGAACTATTTGCCCTATTCTGTGACCCTGAGCAGCTCTGAACAGTCCCCAGTCTTTCCATGTTTGTATACACATTCCACTCTTTAATCTTTCTTCTAATCTACCATTGAGCCTCTTACAGTTTTTGCTATTATATTTGTTTGAGATGAAGTGAACACAATTCATCCCTCATAATAATGGCAAGAATATGATAGTTTTATACAGTTATATATCACTCTGCATATTTATTTGATAAAGTTACCAGGGTAGATACCAAATGCACGTTTTTCCAAAAAAATATATTCTCTACATTAAGCAGCTAACTTAGGATCTTAGATTTTGTGCCCTCAGTTTACCCACAGTTAGTATATAGTTAACGGAACTCCAGAGGTATGTCCAGCTGGCAATTTAGAATACTTACATTAAATTACTTAAGCGTCAATGCTGAGTTAACAACGGCCTATGTCATAGATCTGAAAATTTAATGGCTCATGAAAGACTACCAGAAAGGAGAGTATCTTAGGCTTCCATAGGAATCTGCTTTCAGCTTATTGCTACTAACTATATCTTTACCAACACCAAAAAGAAAGATATTAAAAATAGTTATTAATCCCCAGTGAAGTCGCAATGTGAACGGGAGAGCTGGTCTTTCCTGAGCAGACTCAAATTTACCCAAAGAACCGTCTTGATTACACTCTCAGTCATCACAATCAATGACTAACGTAAGACTCCTTGTCTCTCATGGAGTGGCTAGAAGTCAAAACAATCTTTGGACTAGAGCTGTAGCTGGTGGAATGTTGAAGAGACCAACAAAGGAAATAGCAGAATAACCTCAAGAACTTGTCTTTCTGTTGAACTGCTTGATCTATTTAGCTTACACAGGAGAAAGGTAAGAGGCAACCTGATTACAGTTCCTATGCATACCTACATGAAAAGGTATCTGAAAGTAGATAGCTCCATAATTTCAGACCATAAGTAGGAGAGAATGAAGGACATCTATAAACTAATTTGACAAATTCACTGCGGAAAGAATATTTTAAATGTTAAAAGTGAGAGACTAACCTCCTGAACAATGTTTCATAGGGTACATTGGCTTCTCCATCACATAAAGTATTTGTATGAAATTCTAGACTCACCAAAGTCAATGACAAAACTATCAGTGACTTCAAAGAAAAGGTTGAAGGGTCAGAATTTCAGCTGCAACTCAAGGTCATTTATACTGCTAAAATGTTCGTATTTATACAGACTAATGGCTTGAGGCAGAAATTAGCAGGCAATATTACATGACTTGCCTTATTTAGCAACCAGACTAAATGCTCAGAATGCTCCTTCTAAAAAAATCTAGAGTTGAGCTGCATGTTTCCCCTTTGCTAGGTCCCTCTGAAGTTCTCTGCTAGCCTTCTCTAACATCAACAAGCCTAAATCATTTTACACAGACCATTGCTACCTTTTGATGGTTTACAACAGAAAGTACTGGAAGTTCTTTTAGCCATGAAGACATGCATGATCATTCAGAAGCAAGCTTCCTTTGCTTACAGTTCAAGCTAACCAAGTTGTATACGATGATATCAGTACCTGCAGTAGTAGAGCTAGTTAGAAACACTACATGAAACCTTACAGGGATTTGGAAATCAGGCAAAGCAAGTTCCAATTTATCTAGAATTGCTGTACAGTCAACTGAGGCAATTACAAGTCAAAATACAAATTTTCTTGCTCAAGAATTTCAAACACAAAACATTTGAGAGGTTTCCTGTCCGAAACAAATTTCCCTTTCCCTCTGTCAGGAGGTAGTATCTGACTGAAATAAAATCTCATAGCCTCACAATTTATTCTCAAAATCAAATTAATTTCATTTTCGGCACAGTAGAGAGCAGTTTAGTTGTAGCCTGGTACTCTACATGTCCGCCCAGTCTGATGTCTGGATAAACACCAGGGATTTCACCATACTGATACATGTTAAACTTGTCACCAAATATTCTGAAGTTGCAGATTAAAAAAGCCACAGATGCTAAGAAATGATGTCATGATCTTGTGATATGCAGTCCATGTTCTAAATGTGGTGGGATTATGAAAATAATGCAAAAAGATTTTTGGCTAGGTGGATGACAGCTGACACAGCTTTACTAATCCAAATCACAATACTGTGATAACTAAGGGCAGAAGGATGTGTGTTTATGGTTTAAGTTCCGTCTTTCTTCACGCTCCAAAGTGTTTCTCAGAAGCTGGTATTAATAACTCAAGGAAATAAGGGCTGGGATCGCAACAAAACCAAACGCCTTGATATGCGGGAAAACCACAATATATATATTCTAAGAAAATCAAAATGAAACGTTATTTGGAATCACCTATGTGTATTTATTTCAGTATCATGACTGGATCTGGCCTACTGAGGACTTTGAGATTACAAGAGGTGCCCTATATTGCTTCAGTTCATTGAGCTGTATTTTGTGTCCAGGTAGCTAATGCAATTGCAGCTTCATTAAAAGCAGAAAACACATTACACTGAAATAGAATCTAACACATATTGCTTGGGGAGGTTTCCTGTGGAACAGCAGAACAACAGAAAAAACCTTGATCTTTCACTTCCTAGGGATCACGGCAGAACAAGAGGTAGAAGAAGCAGGAGAGGCCCCGGTGCCTCATAAAGCGACAGGTACAGGGGCACCGACACAACGGCTCCAGCATGACAAACAGCGGGCTCTCACACTAAATGTTTCACAATTTTTGCAGTGGAAAACCGTAATTTCCCCGGCGCTGTTTCTTGCCCTGCGTACCGCAGGTGATGGATGGGTACAGCAAACAAGTCACCCTTCCCATCTTTGCACCCTTTCCCTTCCTTCCGCTCAGAACCGTTTGTCAGAAGGGGGCAGTCACCGGGCGAGAGGCACGCCGCGCAGCAGCGCCTCCCTCCAAGCGGGAAAGCGGGGCGAAGGCAGGCGGCCGAGCACTTGCCCGGCCCGGCCGGCGGGGCGCGGCGCGGCGCGGCGCGGCGGGGGGCTCTCCCGCCCAGGGGCCGCGGCCGGCGGCGGCAGCGCGGGCCGCTGTTGCCACCTGCTGCTGGAAGCGGGGAGGCGGGTCGGGTCGGGCCGGGCGGCGGCCGCAAGGGCAGGGCCGGCGGGGGCAGAGGGGAGCGGGGACGGGGCGGAGGGAAGTCCGGGCGTAAACCCGGGGAGACGAGCCAGAAAGATGACCCAGGTAAGCAGAGCTGAACAGAGAGCGCCCGGGCTGCGTCCCTGGAGCGTCTCCATGGGGCGCCCAGGCACCGACCGGGGGCGATGGGCGGACTGACCCGTCGCTGGCGGATTTGGCGGCCGTTCCGACCGCAGCGGGAGGGCGACCGTCAGCGGGCTCCGACGCCGCGAGGCCGCGCACGGTGCCGTTACTGGCCGCTGCAGAAGAGCCCCGACGAGGGCTGACGGAAGCGTGAGGCAGTGAAGATAAAGCAATGAAGTGCAACAGACCTACCACATTCCCTGAGCCGAGGGAGTTCGTGCCTAAACAGAAAGCCTGACCAGTTTTCTGTACTTAGTGCCCTATCGCAGGTCATTCAACAAGCACGTTCATAGCGACTTCTGACAGCTTTTACAGCTGTAGAACAATACGCAACATAGAAAACATAATAGCAGAGGGTTTAACCTGTTAAGTATAGTTTTGAGACATCATGCAGAGCCTAAATTTTAGGCTATTACGATTATTAGTCAAAGCAACTAGGCAGAAATACCAAAAGAGGAGAAGCAACACTTGATCTGCTTCCAAATAGTGTACAAAACGGTTGGAGATGCTCTAGGTTGTAAATGAAATTCTTTATACAGCGGGGAAAAGGATTTTTAAAAATAACACCATAAAATTAGACTTTACAAGGAGGAACTACATTAAAATGAGAAATCACTTAAAAGGGTAAAAAAGCTTGGAGGTCAGAAAGAAGCTTACAGACACCACCTTAGGGGTTCAGAGGAAAAAAAATAATCATCAACTGAAAAATTCAAATCCACCCTTTTTCCCCCTGGTCTTTTCACATCCCCAGTATTTCTACTCTGCAAAACCACATCTATGACTAAACATAAGAGCACGGGGGACACCTGTAAATAAGACACACTCTTCAAAAAGTGGAAATCAGCCAAAGGAAATAGAAAAGCAAAAAGTCTCGTAAGTTCAGTGATAATCGGACAAGAACAAAAAGGTCTAAACCCAACTTGCCAAATGCATAAAGCTAGTAATAAAACTGCTTTCAAACACATCAGATATGTGAAGCCTGACAGGAAACAGTTGGGCATGCATATAATCTGCCTGTAAAAAGAGCACAAAAGGAAGAGTCAGAAAAGGTTAAACAAAGTATTTGTGTTAGGATTCACAATCACAGAAAAGGTCAAAGGGGTTCTCAGACAAGTTCTACACTTCTGCAGTGATACGTTTTGGGCACCGTCTCAAATTGAACAAGCTTCAGAACATACAAATGCAAATTTTAAGAGGGTTGCCGGGGTGGCGCTGGAAACTACAAACCAGTCGGTCTGACTCTGTGCCTGGAAAATGTCTATATTACATGGAGGACCAGCTCTTTTGAAAAAACATACAGATAAAACAATGTAATGAGAAAGACAGGTAGCATGTCATTTTGTAGTAGACACTCATGAGCAACAAATTAAGTAGTACTGCTTCAGTGGAGTCAACAGAGGCACAGGTAAGAGCGATCAGACTGATACTGTATTTGCAAAAGGCTCCTCACAGTCCTTACCTAAAGCTTCAGAAAAAATTATGCTGTCATGGGATAAGAGGAAAGGTCTACTCTGATTAAAAATAAGAGCTGCTCAAAAAAATAGGAAATTAATTACAAAAATGGACAATCAATTTTCAAAGTACAGTGTTACTAGGAACTTTGCAGATCATTTATTTGTTTAACGAATGTGAGGTAGTACGTCAGCAGATAATAAAAGTGAGCCATTTTAAAGCTGACCACAAACATGTACAAAAGGATCTCTCAAATATTCAGTGTCAATACAAGTAAAGAAGATGGGGGGGGAGGGGTAAGAACCCAAACTGTAAAAACGCTGCGATGGATACCGAATTAGCAGCTACTGCCCCAAAAGAGGCACTCAGATTTTTTTCATCGTTCTCTGACAACCTAAGCTCAATAATTAGCAACAGTTAAAGGGCAAGCAGGATGTCAATAACAATATAGAAAAAAATGGAGCCTGAAATAGAAGATGATGTGATAGCATGGCATAGACATATGGCACACATAAATCTTGAAAATAGCATACAGAGTTAGTCACCTCATTTGCAAAGGGAAGAAAGAGAACTACGGATCTTAGACTGGTGGCAAGGGGGGGGGAAGAAAAAAATACAAAGAATAGACAACGTGTATAAAAGTTGTTCCAAACAAACTTTTCAATTTGGAGAAAGACGACTACTGCAAAAAGATAAAATAGAGATCTATAAAAATTAC
Organism: Phalacrocorax carbo; assembly: GCF_963921805.1. Lineage (NCBI taxonomy): Eukaryota > Metazoa > Chordata > Aves > Suliformes > Phalacrocoracidae > Phalacrocorax > Phalacrocorax carbo. The sequence continues at coordinate 8,869,643 of NC_087515.1, read as the reverse complement.
ATAATGAGCAGTCAGTGCCACTTACCTTCCCCCCCTCAGCCCGCTCCCCGGTTATCCACACAGGAGATCAGGTACTAAGCTAGGCAGATCTCCATTTGATCAAATATAGCATATAGTTTTATTTGCTTCCTTAAAAAAGGAATGATAAAAACTATAATGATTGAAAAAAAGAAAAAAAGGGTTTTATCTGCATGTTTTACTGAATTCTCATTTTAACTACCTTGTACTTAAATTTGATTTTAACGGCAATATACATGTAAAGTGCTGTTAATTTTTTAATACAAATTTTTGTGTACAGAAATGTATTCAGATCTAACAAACACATGAACATGAAATCACAGACGGATTGTTATGGCAAAGATCCTTTTTGAAACGTTTTGACTTAATGAAAAGATGTGTTACTGCGTTATTGGAGCATCTTAGTAAATTAATAAGCCTTTCTTAATTTCATAATGCTAAAATCTCTGTTCAGCAACATATAAAAGTATGAACAGTGGAAAATATTTCTGCTACGGAAAGGAGACCAGGTGCTCCTTTTCTTCCTCCTTCCCTCCCCGGGCCCCTCATAGTTTTTGCATGGCACTAATGTTAATAGCATGCATTTTGTTGCTTTTACGCGTAGAATTTTGTAATCATCCCTCTTATGAGTGACTACATGGTACAGAAATGAGAAATAACAGTACTGCTTTTTTTCTTTTGGGAGAACAGAACTTTCCTGAAACTTTTCTCTCAAAGTTTCAAAGTTAATCAGACTTCCAAGAAAAAAAATAAACTGTTTCAACTGAAACAACAGACAAACAATGCAATTACAGTTTCTTACAAAACTTCTCTATTAAATTACATTCATATGTTCTTAACAACAACAAAAATCTTTAATTATCCAAACTATCCAATGTGGCAGTAATTAGTCTCCACTGATTCAAATATTGTGAAAAAACTCAATATGATTTCCCTCATTTAAAAAAAACTAAAATGTATTTTGCGTTACAGAAAAAGGGGTTTAATTCTGTAAATTTCTCTTTAATTGTAAATTCCAAAAGAATGTATCACATAAAACTTTCAGTTCCTTTCTTGGTGATATGAATATTTCTGTCCTTCATTATCTTAACATGTTACATGCATACTTAAAGAAAATGATAACCAAGACTGTATTTTTTCCTCAACAACTGCTGCTATGGCTTTATTGGCCTCTGGTCACCATGAACTAAGCTTCAGAAAGCCTTGGAGGACAGAAAGAGGACTTGAGGCATGCTTTCAATACTCAGGACTGGCTTTCAGGGCCTTCATCTACAGCTCAGGGGTTTGTGCCACATCCGTTGGAAACCTCACCTTTCTCCAAGGTCCTTTGTTGTCCTTCCTCACTGGCTGCCTCTGGCAGGAGTGGCCAGACAAGGGCTCCAGAATCACTTTTGGCTGCTCAGTACATAACACTGTGGGCATCCTAACAGCAGCAAAGCAGTAGAAACATTTGCAGCAATGCATACGTGTGGCACATTAATTTAACTCTAGTCTGTCTTTTATAAAACTCATTTTGTGTATTCCATTGTTTTCCTTACCAGTAATTTCACAATAGGAGCTTGTAAAGTAATTACAAGCAAATAAAATGCGTAAGCTTGCAATCTTAACAGACAGCATAATGTAATGAACATGGCAGCATAAAGCTAAGAAGAAATAGCCAAATAGGACTAAGGATTATGGTGGGAAGATTTGAGGAAGTGCTAGTTCACAGGACAGAAAAATGCTGAACCGATCAACTTTCCTTGGCGGTGTCTCAGAAGAATCTCAACACCTGTTGGAAAGGCTATCAGAGGGGAAGCTTAAGCCATAATCTTTTAAGTTTTTAGGTGTCTGAATGCTCAATATTTGATTAAGAAAAAAATTTCAATTCTCAATTAATAAGCCATGTAAAGTTTCAAACTTTGTAATTAACCTGCACCAGCTGTGGTTGCTTTATAGGTCATTCCTTTAACGAAGAAATACAGACTTGCCATCTGACAGAAAAAGTGTTCTATATATGTTCTTACATCCAGGATTTTTTCCATAACTTTAATGGACAGAAGTAACAATCTTGGGCAGCTGGTTTACCTCCCAGTATGACAATGTGCAAAAAAACTTGATCCAATCATGTATTGTTTTGTCCTCATAACTTGTTTAAACAGTAACATGTCTTTTGGGAAGATACCCATATTATGCGTTTCAGATGATTATGCTTATACACATACATTGTTATTCGGATAAATAATGCTCAGATCACCTCTGGACCTGCCATAAAATAAACAAATCCTAATCTTATTTTCCAGATGTTGACTCATTCTTTCCTGTTTGCCTTGCATTTAGAGCATCTCTTGGACCTATGACCACTGAGACTGCGTGGAGCTTCAATGCGTGAAGAATTCCTGCACAGAACATTTAAATAATGCAGCATAAGAGATTTTGTCCTTCTCCTCCAGATAAATTCAGTCAACCTCTGACAAAGTCTCTCCTAGCTCATTGTTTCTATGTGTCAGTGCGAAGAGTCGAGTAAGAAAACAAACCCAAGGTTTTCTCATGTTCCTTTGCCACCAATAGCCAAATACTAAAGAATAAACATTTATTTTGCCCACTAAGATTTAAAGTACATTCACTTCCTGCACATCTGTCTTTAATTCAGGGCAGAAGGTACATCTGTCGTTAAAAGTAGTACTTCTGTTAGTAGAGCAAGCTCTGCTGCAAATACAAATTTCAGTAAAATAATCTCAAATCCAGATTAAAAAGTTGGGCTTTACCAGCTGTTAAGTGAATCTGCCTGCACTTTCCATAACTATTTTTCCTGTTACGTTCTTTCATTTAACTTCTTTTCCTAGTATCACTGACCAACAATGAGTTGAAGGCTGTAATAAGAAAAGCCTTGGTCTTGCTTTTTTTTTTTTTTTTTTTTTCCAGTTATCAGAGTGGGACAGGTAGCTCCATCAAAGTCTGTATTACCAGTGTCTCAGAGAAGGGGGGAAAATGACTTATTAAATGAGGATATGAGAAAGGTGGCCCAAAATTCAGAGACAGAAATTTCCAAACTGCTTCCAAAAGAGCCAGGGCAACAACAAGGCGCTATGCAAAACCTTACAGAAACAGAGTTGGCATCTTGTGGCTATGCCAGAGGTAACACAGTGCCTGAAATGAGAAACCCTGTTAAGAGAAACTTACTGAATTGGAAAAGATTACAGACAACTTCAAAAGACAGAGAACTGCATATGCTGTTTTTTGCCAGACTTCTACTTTCATCGTTTACAAGGCACATTCTGACTAAGATTATTTTGCTGAACAAAAGATTAATTTCCATTTTGGAAATAAAGACTAGATATAAATCTGACTCTGTAGTAAATGAAATATTTGTCTGCATGGAATATAGAATTTGCTTTTCTTCTGGCTGACATCTTCAGTTTATTTTTTCCATCTATTTTTCCACACACAGAAGAATTTTTTTGCTAGTCTCAGAAGGCAACGATATTCTCTGCAACATAGTCACAATTTCACACAGTTGTAACATTTCATGTGATGACAGACAACTTCTTAAAAAAAGAGATATCTTATTTAAGAGACATGGTCCCTAAACGTAGACACAAGGTTTAACACGCAATTATATATTAATGTATAGGGTGTTCATCATAGATTATTGCATGTAGTTAACTGGAATCTTCTTGGATTTCTAGTTTAAGCACATGTTGCATCTCTCAAATGTTAAGAAAAAAACCTAAAAGGCTAATGTTAAAACCAAAGTCTTTTCTCTAGGCAGAAAATCTGAGCTATAAAGGAAAAATATGTAAGAAGTGCTTCTTCGGCATTTCTCGAGCTTTGCCTGTATCATGCAGCCAAATACAGCTATATTTCTAGTGGGAACATAATACTGGATAAAGGATATTTGTGGTATAGCGAAAATAAAAAAGCAAGCAAAATGCCTGGATAAAGTGTTTTGCATAGTTGATAGATGATTGTAAAAAAATAGGCATCAGTAAAACCTTGTGTGAAACCAGAGAAACCATGAGAAAGGGACTCATTTTTGTACTAATAACATAGAAAAATTGCACTAGAGACAAACATTTCTTACAGTTCTAGCCTAGACTGCATAAAATAGCTGGGAGTTCTGTTAGCAATTAGAATCTACTAAAAAAAAACCCGTAACAACAACAAAAAAAATCAACCTACCCTACTTTAAAGCACTACTAGAAAGACATACTAGAGTTCAGTACAAATGTGCTCTGATTATTACAACTACCTCTTCCACACTGTAAAAATATTTTAAAAGCAGCCAGGGTTTGGGAGTTTGTTTTACTAAACACATTTCAAAGTCAGGAGCAGACAAATGCAATTCTACAAGCTGACACTTAACAAGGATATCATCATTATCATCATCAGAGAAGGCTATTTAGCATACCTAAAAATATTCTGAGATCTTTCATTAAATGCCATCTGATCACATGTGCATGAAAATGTAGCGAAGTGTTCAAGATTCATGAACAAAACATCAGAAATTATTCAAATTTTCAAGTTTCCAAAACAATCTTTCATCAAGGACTGTTTCTCGCAGGCAATATTTCACCATTGTTTTGTATCTTAAAAAGCAAACAAAAATACACCAAAAGACCCCAACCAAACCAAAAAACTTTTCCAAGACATTAAATACAGCATTTGCCAAAGTTTCAAGTTATTATTTTAAGCTTTTCAGTTAAACAAAATATGAATTAAATCTTGAAGTCCTCAATGTATTAGGTGAACTGAGCCAGCACAATTGTTTTCCCTTCTGTTCCTGAAATACTTTGAAATTTTTCTAAACCATTAGAAAAATAAAACACTATAATGTGCAAACCAAGAAATGGACTGAATACCACACTGCATCAAAACTTCCTCTCTATTTCTGGGTGTTTTCCTATGGCCAGTAAAAAAAACCCCCCAACAATTCCTCTGCCATTTGCATGAATACTGCATCCCACAGATATGCTTTATATACAATATAAGGAATATTTACAAGAAAGCCTATAAAGTAAGTTGCCTAGTACCACAAATTGTCAGAGTCGGGGCGGGGGCAGTTTCATTTGACTGCTTTTCAGATTTATGAAAAAATATTGTTTGTGTTGTACTGAGTGAGAGATGGGTAAACGTACATGTCACCGTACATTAAACATGGCAAAAACTCAAGACCACCACTAAAACCCTGGGCCAGTGGTCAAAGAACACTGATCACATTTTTTGCTGTAGTTACTGTCATACATCTTAAATCTTTGTATATAAAGATGCAAATATATCAACTATTTTGCTAGTGGAGGCACCCTAACATTATTTTAATTTTTGATAATACCTTCATGTTTGTACATTCAAATTGCAGCAGATAAACCAGTAAGCAATAAAACTCAAAAAAATGTAAACCCCTTACTTTTTAACAAGCCAGTTAAAATAGTGCATACGTGAAGGTGAAGCTAAGTACTTGGGCTTGTGATTTTATAATTTCTCCACAAGCTCTATGGTTAGATCACTCTGAGAACTCTGCATGGAGCGACTCATGCCAGAAATACTTCCTGGTGAGATCTCTCCTCTATTTTCCTTGCCCCCACCATGCAAATTTCTTCCCTGCTCCTCACCACTTTTCCTCCACACCTATTTTATGTTCTTCAAAAGAGACAACAACATTTTTAACACCAGGATCTTCCAACCATTTCCACAAATCCCCCACCAGACAAAAGTTCTCTCATGTTGGTTCGATCGCTTCTGCACAGCAAGGGAATGAGAGCACTCTAAGTTCCCCTTTGCAAAGCCTTTTGGTTTTAGAAAAGAGCTATTGAAAGAGGAATATACAAAATCTGCACACAGCTCTTAGATGATCATGTGTACTTAATATTGTAATAGGATAAAGGTTAAGCATAATATTGTTTGACCCCTTCAACTACTGACATTCATGCCATGTTATTGTTAGTGTTGCATGTTAAGCAAGCAAATTTTCAATGAACTTGTGTTGGCTTCACCACAGACACAGATGTTAGGCGGACTCCTTTGTTCATAAGGTTCTCATTATTAACTGAAACCAAGTTGAATATTTGACTGAAGGAAAGGACCATATCATTGTTTTCAGATTTTGCTCTATGACTTAACTGAACTACATCTGCCAGCTTTGGAAATACCAAGTACTTCTTGGCGCCAGTACTGGCGCCTTGCTCTATGACTACCATCTTAAGTGCTTCAGCTTGAGGAAGTCTAGTAACCATCAAAACAGTTTAATAAAAACTTAAAACTGTGATTAAGAGTTACTCACTAGCTGACAGAGTGCTCTGAAATTTGTTCTATTTATGAATAATTTCACAAAATAAGCAAGTCATAGTAAACCGAATGCATGGATGTAAATATGTAGTCTAGAAAGTTCACAAGATGTTTTTGTGATTTATGAAGTCTGTGTTATACTTGAAACCACATTTATTTAATAGGTAGGCTGGCACTTCACAGGATAATTCAATCTGCTTCAAATCTATCCAAAGCCTTTGGGAAACACAAGGGATGCTGTGAATATAAATGCAATTCTACTTTTCACCTTTTTGCACTACTGTCTCTTAGCATAAATGTGAAAAGTATTACACTCTCCCAAAAGATCTGCCTTTATAAAAAAAAGCCATTGAAGATGAAAGAACGCCACAGTTTGTGGTAACCCAACTATAGGAACTGTTTTATATAGCGTATTAATTAAATGTTATCATGTACTTTTCTGGATATGTCCTGAGGCTATCTGAATTAAAATAAACAACACATCAGACTTACTTCCTCAGAAAGACAAAAATCAAAGTGTCTATATTTTATACCACCTGGATAACTGATGCCAAAAACTGTAGATGGCAATTCTGCAAATAAACAGTTTTATTTTCTACACGGGACAAGGGAATATGTTACTAGAAAGAGGAAAATAAATGGAGAGCAAGCTATTTTCTGAAAAATATAGAGTAAAAAACATCTCTTTTTAGTTTCTTTTACATATCAAGAGATAGAAATAATTAGCATTTCCAGATCATTAATGATGTGATCTGAGCTAGAATCAACAATACTTATTTCACTTACCATGCTGAATGTCCCTCATGTCTAAATGAAGGCTAGACATTAATATTCCAACAGCTTGAGATCTTTTGTTACTTAACAACTTGACAACCTGCCAAAAGAAACGCAATGATTAGTAGTAATCTGCAGGAAAATGTACAAGATATTTCACATTATTAATGACAAACTCAAGAAATAGTACCATGTAGTCTATATACACATGCAAAATGAGTAAATTTATTATTTTTAAAGTTTGCTTCTGCTGCTTAAATCCATCCCAAGTGTAAGTAACTATGCCACCTAGTTGAATATTGATCCTAAAAGGGTCATTATAAAAGTTCCCCTAGACTTCCTCCTTTATTAGGATGCACGCTTTCAACTTCACACTGATGTTACTAAGTGTATGAAACAGGCTGTCATATAAAAAAAGATTCCAACTGTGTCTATCTTGGAATTGCTTTGGTTTCCAAAACCACACAATGATTTCCATCTTTGATGTAAGCTAAAACTGTGAGAATTTGTATTTTATTTGAATGTTTGACGTAGTAGGCGCCAATATGAATTTTATTTAAAAAGCAAAATAACCACGTACATATTGGGATTTTCTTTGATCACTTTTAGGGAATATAAAAGGTCTCAAAGCTTTTTTGTTTTTAAAATAAATAAAAAATAAAAATCAAGCCATCAAAACTTCTTGCTTTAGGGGATTAAAATTAGCCACTAAAATACACTTTTGTACATATTTGCTTTGCAAGCATAAAAGCAACAGACAAATTCACAGACTGTCTTCCACAGGGCCCTAAGCTGTTTGAATTCAGCTTACTGTAAATTTTATCTCATTGATATGAGAAGCAAGCAATGCCAGGAAAGGACCTTTATCTGTAAGATGACGTGATTCCAGGTGAAGTACTGTTCAATGCAGGGCTACAACCATTCGTAGATGGAAAAGGTTAATATTTAATCTACTCAGGTTGCTAAGTTTTACACTGTATTAAATGCATTGAAGAAAGTCTTTGAGAATCACTTGGAGGAAAGAAGAAGAGCCTGATAATTAGAACTGTAAGTTCGAGTTCTTTTTACATTGTAGTCAGGAAACATACTTTTTTTCAAGTTACACAGTTCCTATCTCAGCACCAAGGTGCTGTATCATCTACAGTCCAACTGGCAAAATTATTTAGACATCAATTAGCAGAAATGAGATTAGAAAAAGTAGAATTAATTTAGCCAGAGTAAAGAACGTCATGATCTAATTCACATCTTAAAAAAAACAACAACAAAACAACCCATAAAATACCCATAAGATATTTGCCCTGTGGCCAACTTTGATTCACTGAAGTTTTCAGACAGGTTTGCATGTTGATGTTTGAGCAGTAGCTGAAGAGAAGTAAAAGCCTGTCCCAGAACTCTGCCACTGAGACTGCTTAGGAATGGAAATTTGAGAAACTCAGTGATTGCAGTACAGGTTTTCTGGGGATATGGTTGGATGGCCAGTTGTTTTATTAATTGTTTTTTGTTCCCATAAGCCTTCACAACAAGCAGTTATGAAGTATAGAGTATTTCATCCTCCTTTCCTCACAGATTCCTAACAAGTTACAGTGAAGTGAAAATACAGCATTCTGCTCATGAACTGAAAATTTTAAAATTAGAAACCAAGTGTGTCGTAACTACCGTTCATGAGGTTAAAGACCTAAATTCAAGGCATAGCTATTGGCATCATCTGTCAGAAATTAGCAAGACATTCCTTTGCAATTGTCTAATTCATGTAATATATGATTAGGAATTTAAAACTGAAGTCAAATGGACTAAAATAGGATATGATAGTCAGATTTTCTGAATTCAAAGGGAAAACTAAAATAATTTAGAAAAATGTAATTAGGATGCCCCACACTATCCTTCTCATAGGCTAAAATCACTCTGTTTTTTAATGGGAACATAAATCTCACTTATTATTGGAACTAGATAAAACTGGGACAAATAATATAAGATTTTCTTGCTGTAAAAAGAAACTATTATCTATTTACTTTTTTGCAGCCTAAAAAAGTTCATAAAATAAAATCAATCTTGGGTAGCAAGGTACAGATGAAGTCTTTCTAAAAACTTCATTGCAATGTAGATCTCTAATAACAACCAAACAAGTATGTTACACTCTATCAGGGAAAAAAAGTTGGTACAAAATTTCAAAAAGAACAGAAACTCTTTAACTGGTGTTGCTACCAAACCGTATTTCCAGAAAAGGCAGAGCAACACAAAGAAGCAATGTGGTACGCTACCTAACAGAAGTTCAAAATGTTCTCCTTCAAGCTGTCCACTCCAACAACACTGACCAGACTGAATTCGGTATGGAAAATATTGGGGAGACCCTTGATTCCAGCTTCCACTATTAGTGCTTTTGCTGAAGTCTGAAACATCTCACAATAATAGAATAACTTAAGCTTGCTGCTGTCATCAACATATAGAGGGAGTCCTTTGTTGCCTTTATTTTGAACAAGAAAACTATCCTTAAGCTGACAAAAAGACTCAATTAAAACATAAATGCAAACCCATTACAAAAGTCCTATAAGGAAATAACAATAGCCACACAAAGTGGCAAAAGATCATCTGGAGTAACTGCGTACATTTCTGGTCACTCTCATTCTGCAAAAATGAAGTAGAAATGGAACTGATGCATGCTACCATGTTGTCCAGGAGTAAAACAAAACAAAAGAAGAAAACAGAGTGTAAAATATCTTTGTTAAGTGGTATTCTCCAAACCAATGTTACAGGCGCGAACATACCTAGGACCAAGGAAGGGTCCACAACTTGACCTTTGAAAGGAAGCAGAACTACACTGTTCTGTCTTGGAGTCCCAGAAAGCAAGGATGAGCTGGGGTCTGTTCCTAAGACTCTCCTACTTCTAATGGTGCCAACACCCATACACTACTATATTTGCTTCAAATTGTGGAATCACTGTTTCTACCACCCATCAACAATCTAAAGCTCAGAGCTAGTGAGATCAGGTCTACAAATACAGCAAGGGGGCTAACACTGGAGAAAAAGAAACACATAAATTAACTATGTTGTTATGATGCAGGCTAGAACATGATTTCTTAGGGGACGTGGTTCCCATCAATGCTATAGGACCAGATTTAGTGGCCTAGTAAATCCCTTTAAGTCCTGTGGTCTAAAAGGAATCTGGCCTGAAAGTTAGCAGGAAAAAGAATCTGCCTTTTCTGGAAGTCACCTGATGTGCAGGATAATAATTATTTACTGAGCGGCACATTCTGCTAGAGATCTGGAGGGGCGGGGGTGGGAAGCACTGTCCCTGTGAAGAATAGGTTGTCTTTGCTGCCAAAATTCTGAACCACGACATCAAAGGAATACCAAAGAGCATGACTTGTCAGGTGAATAGGTGCAGAATGGCAACAGAAAAGGCGTTTTTATGTAGCTGCTACCAGTTTTGTCTGGCTTTACTTAAAATGTAGGGTTTATGTCAATTTTTGTACTGGTCTCCATTGTGCATTTCATTCCCATTTCAGTCAGTTGCACGAATACTATAGTTTCCTCCAATAGAATGGCTGTAACAATACAACACTAATTCAGAAAATATGAATATTAGCATAAATGCCTAAAGCAATTCCCATATTTAAAAATAAAGCAATAAAATAAATCAGCTACATAGTCTGGGCCTACAGGCCTCAGACGAGTGACACCATTTAAAGGTGGAACAACAGAAGTTTGATAAATCCAATCTCTACAAGATCTAAAGCCTCAGACACAATACACAGCTCCTTTTTAGTTTGGATTCTGGAACTCTGCATTAAACAAATTAAAAAAAAATAAAAAGGAAGTTAGAGATATTATCTGCAGCCTTAAGTCTAGGACAAACTTTCTAGTTGTTGAGTGGTCCTCATTGTTAAGCAGTAAACAAACTACATACCAAATTTATTCCTGATTGTTTAACACAAGCAAAAAAAGTCAGAGAGATATTTAGTGAAAGGTAACACAAGACACATGTTTGATAAGAACCCCAAAGCAAGAATATGAAGATTCCCTTTCCCCAGAATAATATTTAGTTAATGCATGGAATTTGCAGTGATTCTCATTTTCTGGTTCCGATTCTGACCGCCAGCATTAAGCAAAATTATCCCAAGGCTCTCACTGGTTAAGAAAAACTAGTGTACATTACAAAATGTCACATGCAGGAAACTCCACTGTACAAAGGCCTATAGCTTGTAACTGTTGCAGAGAGGATGCAGAAACCCCAAAGTCCCAAACAAGTTGTTAAGAAGCAGTAATCAGGGCAGTAATGCGGTCACTTTCTCTCTAGGCGTTGTGACAACAGGTTTTTTTTCTGTAGATTCAAGTGTATTCCAGAGGTAAAACTGGCAATCACTGAACTGGACCCATCATATCTTTCACATATATATCCTTGTATTCTTACAGATATAACAGAATAACATTATGCTTTTATGAATGGGTTTTTCTGTCTGTAGGGTTTGCTTTTTTTTTAAAGGTAAATCCATAAGTGACTTCTGGCAGGTGTGAGACTGAAGGCAGGGACTACTTCAAGTAATGAGGTCATTTTAGTACAGTTGGAGATCAAACATCTTTACTTAATGATTACGAAAAAGAAAACCACCCACCAAACCCAACACCCAGTCCTAGCTGTCTAACAGCATATCCATGCTGATGGCACATGATGATTTAACTGAACTCGACTTTTACCACAGAACATCAATCAAAGTGTAACTTTGAGCACTTTTCTGTCTCCTACCCTAATCAAACCTGGAATCCCTTCTGCAAGCTAACTTTCTCCACTGAAGATTCTCATAATCTATGGGGAGATACCTCAGGTTTCAAAATTCTCTTTGTCATGTACTTCTAGATATAAGTTGTTGACATGTCGTGTTGTTGACGAGCAGCTGTGTCTGCCAGTTTGTAGATGCTGTAACTTTATGCTTGAGGGTGAGGATTAAACATAATATTTACTTTTTGTTCATTTTATGTATTACCTTACTGTGCTTTCATAAATAAAGCTTTTAACAATACAGATGAGAAAGAGTTCATGCCCTTTTATGCTGTTTTATCACTAAAAAAGCATTGTTTAAAATGAATATCATAAAATAATTACTATAGAAGTAATCTTTTACTAAGAGATTGCTACCCCAGTTAATATTCCTCACCTTTGACATTAGATGAAAAAATACTTAGATTGCTTGGATTCAGATATACAGTAATAAGTTAGATAAGCATTGTGTTCCTCAACAGGAAGCTAAACAACAGTAATGTGTCCCTTACTACAAAATGACAATATTCTAACTTTAAGGACTGGAGTAGGGGATGGAGACAAATAGCGAAATTTAAATTCCTTAGTTTAAAAATAGGTCACAAGGATTTTATTTTCCCATACCTAAAGCTCCTCTTTGAGAGTTTAACTCATTGTTATGTACCATGATTATAGTTATTCCTTCTTTCATCAGCTAAAGGACCAGGGTACCTAAAGTTTTGCTTCTATATTTTCAGATCTTCTGTTTGTAATCATCAAAAGTGTCTCTGCGGGTTAGTAATGCAAATGCATGTTCAGATGCTACAATATAAACTCCTTAAAAAAAAAGAAACAACCCAAAAAGCTAAAGTTTCCTTAGAAACTCTGTATGAAAGCCAGAACTTTCATGCACGGTCTGCAATGCAGTCAGCAGGTGGTTTTTGCAGGTGATCAGCCCAACTGCTATGAACAATCTTGTCACTGCATACTCAAATTAGGCGTGCAACTGCACACATTTTTTGAAAACTCTTGCTTTCCCAAATACATTTAAAATTAATAGTCTTCATTATTTTAGAAAAAGTTACCACATTAAGTCAGGGAGAGAGACGTGGAAAAAGGTGGAGGGTTTCGGAAAGGGTAAAGAATGCAAATAAAAACCCCATACCAAAAAAGTCCCCAAGAAAGATGAGAACCCACTATATCTAGTAGGAGACAACAAAAAAACCCACCTCATGTTGTAAAAGGTTTAGTATTTCCACTTTTAAAGGGGACATACTGTTACAGTCAAAAGTATGACATTATTCACTGTACCTACTCCAAATTAATATAACAACTTTTTTGTTCTTGCTGTTTGTACTGAGTCAGCACTAAGTAACCAAATATAGCCACAAAGAAAAACCCTGAAAAATCACTACTTCTCTACAAATAAAAAAAAAACCCTTAACCTTAAGAATCTTGATTTTCCTACTGACAGTAAAAATCTCTTTAATTTGTAATCAGTTAGGATCTGATAGTAATACAGGCAAGTACATTCACACTTCAGTGATTTTCTTTTTTTATTAAATCATCATGACCACTGTACTAAACTCCTAATTTCTAAGTGAAACACATTCACTCCATATGCACATCTGATTCTGAAGAAATTGGAGGTTTCTTGATTACATTTAAAAACTGTTGTACTAAAAAGTGTTGCTTCTTGCCTCCTTAGCAAAATCAATGTAAACAGAGAGATGGGAGAAGAAATGCGTATTGCTATCTCTATATTTTCTTCCTTTCTTCTTCTCTTATGTCACCCATTGCTACAATGCCCACTGCACTGAACCCTTACAGTGAGTCAGAAGTACCATGGAGGGATGGAGAAGTATTTGAAAGGTGTAGAACTACTGGCTATGAGGATGCGAGATCGCCAACCTCCCTGGAAAGATGGCTGTAACTAAGATACCCGTACTCGACAGCGTCAGGTACAGCAAGAATTGTACACAGCCCAGGATGGCAGCTATCTTTCTGCCGCGATTCAAGATCTAGGTTATGCTTTTTAGTTATGCAGCTTTCAGTCTCACAGAAGAGCTGCAGCTCACTCACTCTAACCCAAGGCCTATTTTCCTCTTTAGTTGAACAAACTTTCAGTAAGACCTTCCCCTGCTGAGGTCTTCCAGAGCACAGAGAAGCACGAGGCCGTTGTCACTCTACACCGCTCCTCTGGTTAAAAAACAGACATAACCTTTCTCGCTCACACAGAATCCAGCAGCAGCATCTAAAACAGGTCGTTACATCAGCAGAACCTTTCAGTGCCGGTAAGGATACACAAACAAAACAGAGAAATTCAGAGAGCTCTGAGGTCACAAGATGAGTTTGCAAGACTGTCAGATGCCAAGCTCATATTTGTTTTTAAACTTGCAAATATATGATCCAAAGAAAAGAAAACAGGAAGCAAACAAGAACGGGAAATGCATGTGGTTAATTGAGGACACCAACCGGAGAAGCCTGAACAAGTAAATATATTTGATATACAGATGCAGTCAGTTAAAACTGTGTTTGCAACAAAGAACTTTGTAGATACAGTTATAAAACAAATAATAACAAAACATGCAATAAGCCATATAAAGAAGAGAATAAGAGGTAAAAACAGAGATCACATTCACACAGCATCTCATAAAAGAAGTTATTCTTACAGGCCAAATAAGTGAGATATTCTTTAATTTCATAAATGACTTCGTGACATTATGAATTATTTGCTTGTATAAATAAAAATGATGCATCAGTCAAGCCCTCTAAAATTGCTGCCTGTGGGGGCAGCAGAACCCCAACCGTATCTCTGGAGAGTGCGTAAATTCGCAGCAAATGGTCGTGCCATTGACACAGGTAATAATAGATCAGTAAGTGTGGGTACAGAAATCTCCTTAAGACAGTGCTTCTACTGTTTGGAGAGGGAATAAACCCTTCGTTCCAGAAAGTTATTTTTCCCTTTATGTCATTCCTTGTTGATGAATAAACATGAATAAACTTTTATCTGTTAACTCAGTATGGCATTTACCTTATTTAGCAATTTATACTTATTTTACGTGGCATTTTATTTCTAGCGGTATTCTATTACCACCGCTTCTTTATATTCAGCTTAAAAATTCAAAAATGCTGAAATCATTAACTAAACAGTTTTATTGATACATCTTGTTTGCATCTAAGGCTTTTGAAACAGAATGAAACTTTAGTAACCTATTATTTATTTTCTGGGGTGGAAGGGGGAGATTAAAGTCTTAATGTCAATAGATTAACAGTGGAATTTCCATATGAGAATATCTTTAACATTTTTATTTCGTTTACATGATAGATTATAAACACATGGTCTGCTCTTGAAAAGTTCATTGCAGTTACATGTATATTATTTTCCAAAAATACAGTTAGAGGATTATCAGTAAGGTTTCTAAGATGACTATTCAAAGGTTCAGAAAGCAATCTATGTAAATCAGCTCAGCCCCTTCTGTACACTTCTTATGCTGAACCCATTCAGGGCACACTGGCCAATGTCTGCCATGTAAGTACATTTTTTATATTGCATTTACCATAATTTTTTAGCATGTGGTCATAATCATAAGACTATCCTTTTTCTTCCTGCTTCACTAATTACAAGTTTTTTAAGTGCTGCAACAACTGATACAAGCTTTTTTTTTTACTCAGGTAATATATTCATTTCCTAAGTAATAATTATGAACTGTGCTCTTCCCACACAGTCCACATAACTATGGAACGGGTCCTATGGAAAATACTATCTAGCCATGTAACCAAAACTAGTATTGTAACTACATGGCACAGCTAAGAAAGACACACCAAAAGCAGGTTTTCACCCTTTGCTTGGGCCAGACACCATAGGTTTGATGAGATCCACTATTTGCTGAAAGGAACATCCAGGTCAAGAATACCCCAGGTCACAAGAAGTTTCTGAGAGAAACTAGTTTAAACAGAATAAGAGATGACACAGAATCAGACCTATTATGCTCTATATTTCCACCTGTCAGGTCTCCTCAGTTCTTCACTCCCTCCCCAGTTACTCATCTTAATCTTCCTTTGCCTCTCTCCTCTTCACCCGTTTTCCAACCTGCTGGTACAACATTAGGAAAAAAGTATTTGGAATTATACCTGAAATCCTTCCTGAGCAATGGAAACTAAGATATAGCCTCTAAAGTGGCAAAATTTAAGAAACCCTCTACACAACTGACATGTATCTGATAAAATTTTTCCATATTTCAAGTCTATGAAACTATGTGGACATGAGCAAAACCAGACCTTGTTTTCTTTCTTAACATTGGCAAAATGAAGGAGACACCCAATTCTAGGGGGTGGGGGCAGGGAACCCCAACCCAACAGAACTTGCAGCCTAAAGAGCTTAATTTTGGCACAGTTATAACAGGGACTTATAATGAAAGCCAGGCCACTTTAATAGGTAGCAATGGCAGCCCCACCTATAATATAGCCCATAAAGGACTTTCTTTGAAGATTTAGTAGGCATTCTCATTGAGTGAGCCTGCACACATTTACAGCAGCTGAGAATTTGACATATACATTTTAACAGAGCAAAATAAATCACAGCTTTTGCTGTAGCACCAAATGAGACACAGTAAGAATAAACCCAGCTGCATTCACAAATAAATATTGACACGGCATTTTTTCTCTTTCTTTAAAGTTCTGGAATGGATTTTAATGTGGCCTTCATTCAGTGCTAGATGTAATATTTATTTTTTTGTTTAAAGCATTATTGATTTATATTGTATTAAGTTATTTACAGATGATCATGCCAAGGAAAAAACAATTAGAAGCAGTACTTGGGTAGAGTAAATTAGCTCAATCATTAACTCAAAAAACCCCAAACAACCCACAACAATATAGATAATTTGACTACTTAAAAAGGGGTCACCATTTAGAAATAATTATGCCATGCATATTTATATACATAAACAAGCAAACATATGCATATACTCTATGGCATAAATAGCTCTGTGCGCAAACAGCAGTGAACTCCAAAATAATTAATCTTTCACCCACTAAAACATCCCAAAACTATCAAATCTTTCTTCAGATTAGCTAGAATTTCCCCCCAACCATGTGGCCTCCTCTGTAAATACATTTTTATTTCAGTTTGCAATAAAAACATTGTTTTATTAAAATCAGTTGTTTACGTAGAGTACCAAATATTTTATGCATTTGAAGGTTATCTGGGCATTTTTTCCTGACTACTATTTCTAGCGTAGCTAGTATTTTACATCCAATCCATCTAAGCAATACATCCGCTCAGCACACACGCACATCAGTGCAAGGAAGAAAACCAATTGCCAGACTAGAGCGTTTCTGGAAAGCAGAGTGAGCTTTGTGGGTCCTGGTTCTGTTCTGTACAACGTTCCTCCATAGCTCAACAGGTGACAGAACACATCTGCTTTGCATAAATCGTCCCTGTAAAAATCACTACAGAAACACCATTTGTAAGATCTTTACAACACCCGTAACTATCATAGAAACCATGTAAGTCAGTAACCACTTAAACAGCACTTGGTGCTTCCTATAAAAACATACTTGTGGAGTTACAGCCATAATTTTCCCAAATAACTGTTTCTTCTGCTAAACATGGATGGACTTCATTATCCAAGTGTTTACTGCGGTATAAATGAAGAGAATTTCAAAAATGAAGGCCAGCATTCCAAACTGCTGAGAGGGCGTACGTAGAATGTCTTTGTGAAGCTGTTCTACTTCATTTGTCTCATGTCAATACTATGAAAAGCCCAAACTGGATTTGCACACATGAACATTTAACTTTGACATCTGCAATAAATGACAGCTCTAATTGTAGTACTAATGAAAGCCTGTAATTATCTGTTTGGTTGATCTTTCCCCCCCCAGATGCTGCAGTTCAACAAATCAGACTTTCACCATTGGGCAATTTCTCTCTCTTTTGGAGAGCAGTACATTCATTTGATCACCAGAGAAAAAGAAACACACGGGATTCTCTTCTGTCAAGTTAGGTGGCCCACAGCAATTTTCATTCTAGATGACGGCACCTACTTAGATTGCCTTAAACCCGTGTGGAAATTTCTGTCATAAACAACTACTTCTTTGCAAAGAAGTTAAGAACAATCAGTCATTTTCATTTAGTTTTATCTACATTTTATTTATTTAGTGACAACATATCTAAATTTTTGGCATTGTAAGAAAAATAAATACTCAGTATTAAAATCTACATCTAACGTTTATTCATAATCACTGTCTGCCTAACCACTGTTTATGCTACAGAATTAAACAGTTGTCATTTCTACTCTGTTGAGAGATTTGCATCACCAAATCTCATGAAATGTGAATGGAGCAACAGTTCATAGGCAAAGCGTGAGAGGTACCTTTGCACTGCTTTTTTTACTTGAAGAGCTATCATACTAATTTAGTTAAGAATAACCATTAAAAGGGGCTTTTTCTGGAAGGAGGGAAGAAGAGCAAAGGTCTTGCGCTTTGGAGATTCATTTCAGGACAGCAAGGTAGCAGCAGCACCGTTACCTTTCCTCACATGCCAGTTAGTACAAGCCAGTGCAGCACACGGGTACATGATAATCAGCCACTCAGGTATGGCTGAACTATCCTTTCAATCCGTCCAGATAAAGTTTTTATCCAACACCTTGGGATAATCATCTTAACTTCAGTACCAGTTCTGTTGCCTGCAGCAGGTTGCCGGCACAATAAACAGTGCCTGCGTGTTTATACCGCTGACCAAAGGTGTCTGTGCAGGCAGGATCTCGAGAACTACTAGGTGGAGACATCATATTCAAACATAATATCTACCACACTGATATTTTGAAGAGTCACTGTATGACCAATGTGGAAAAATAATCTTGTACAGCATTGTCCAGTATGTTAACAGATGATGGAAAGAACAGCATAGTCTTGAATTGAGTACAGGAATGTGAAGATGAGGTAAAGCAAGAACTTTAACTGCTGTTTAGGATTCTACATAAGAACATTCTCCTCTCTAGCCTTAAAGTTTAACTGCAAATTAATTATCGTACCACCACAACTCTATTTTCACACCGATACCAAGAACATCACAGCTCTCCAGTCATGTAAGTATTCAGATTCAATTCTCTTCCCCCAAGGTTTTAACTTCTACATTTAAAATATGCTTCCTATTTTTTACTGTACACCATTCCATTTCAAGAAACCAGTTTGATTAATGTTGGATTTTCCCAACTGTGCTTGTCATCTATTGTATGCATAAGCTTCATATTCACTATATATATATAAACACAACACAAACTTAGAACTGTTATGATTGGTATAACATTAGGACTTAGATTCTTAAACATAATTTTTCTCTGAAGTCATGGTAATTCATATGAAACTATTTAATTTATAAAATTAATCAGAATAATTTATATACCACTCACTGCACATGTGCAGTCAATTTCAAAACATCATATATGCACCTAATTATTTTAGGTTTATTTTTGTTAATTTTTAAGTGGATAAAGCAAAGATTTTTTTAAAGAAAATACATAATTGAAAAGTAATTATAAAAAAGTTCTTTAGTCTTTCGTACATATAGCTTTGAAACCCACCCTACGTTCTCTCCTTTTATTTCTACATGTTGTGTACATATATGGAAACGATTTCACACCAGGCAAAATTCACCTCAGCTGCATGCAAAAATTTGTCTTTACGTAAAAAGCAGCCTAGAAAAGATCTGAAATTAAATGAGTACTCACTTGTTTAGTCTTTGTTTTTGTAATGGTGTCCGAAATGGGTTTCTTCCTCTCTTTAACAGCTGTTTTAGAAAACAGTTCTTCAAACTCATGATAATCTATGGAAGGCTCTTCAATTTTTTCCCACACAAGTGAAGCACTAGAATCTCTAAAGTTAAGCAAAAGACCTATGTAGGGCAACGTCAAACTAAATAAGGTCATAAATGGAGGAATGAAGAAAATAAAATAGCAGCAATTTAAAAGTTGTTGCCTAACTACTTCTAGCAGCATTTTGATGAGATATACTGTTGATTCTCCCCCATACTTCTTTGCTTCTTTGTTCACACACAATAGTGGACAGGCTCATTTATATTTACCCAATTTACATACCTAGGAATATAAATAGTCTGCATATAGGCAATAAAACACACATAGACACAAAGAGAAAGAGAAATAGACAGTTATGTGCAGACCACCTGCATGACAGTGGCAAGAAATTGAAAAGAAAGGAATTCATTATGAAATAGGAGCAGAAGGGTTTTACAATCAGTATTCAGAGACGTAAAGAAAAGAATAAGGAAACTTCTTTTCATGACCAAGAACGATATTTTACAAACAAACAAAAAGCATCAACAATCAAAAACAAGTATATCAAAGTAAAGGCTAGCAGAATAGCTTTATGCTGCCATGCAAATAAATTGCAGTTTGAATCTGCCCGCTGAGTGTACAAGGTGGGAAAAGAAGGATTTCTAAGTCACTGGAGAAAGGAAAAAGGAGGATAAAATGCATTCAGCTTACATTAATCTAGAGGGAAGACACTACCAAAACTTGCAAGCTGCTTGAGAGAGACACCAACATTATCTTGATTTGAGGGGAAGCACAACTACAACATTTTAAACACCATCTCACAGATGCTTAGTGGCACAGTCACCCCCTGATCTCTGATCAACGCGTGGTATGTAACCCCAAAGGACAGCTGAAAACAATACCTTCAAAGAGCTTTCATGTGCAAACAATGTTACTTGAGTTTGTGCACTTTAAATAAAACAGGCACCCCATTTACATGTCCAACTACAAATAAAACCCTGTTTGCATTGAGGTTCTCTCAAAGACCTGCCTAGCAGTAAATAATGACTTCTACTCATAACATATGCCACTACCAGGACAGCCATAAGGCTGCCTCTTCACAACTCTATGACTTACCTTTTACTGTGGAGCTGAATTCTTGTCCAGTAAAGAGGCTTCATTGGCCGAGAAGGCTCTATTACATGTTTTCTGCTCCCTTTCTCCTGATTCATCGCCATTGCAAATAAACCAGATGGTAATGGAGGAGGAAGAAACCCACAGACCTGTGGGCCTGCTGGGTAGGTGCTGCCCTGGGCTGTCACTGGAAGGGATACTTCTCCAGGCAAAGGTGGTGGGGCTGGAGGTGGTATCCCCAACCCAGGCAAAGGAGGTGGCAGAGGAGGGACACCTGCACCAGGCAGAGGTGGTGGAGGAGGTGGAGGAGGGACACCTGCACCAGGCAGAGGTGGTGGAGGAGGTGGAGGAGGGACACCTGCACCAGGCAGAGGTGGTGGAGGAGGTGGAGGAGGGACGCCTGCACCAGGCAGAGGTGGCGGAGGAGGGACGCCTGCACCAGGCAGAGGTGGCGGAGGAGGTGGAGGAGGGACGCCTGCACCAGGCAGAGGTGGCGGAGGAGGTGGAGGAGGGACGCCTGCACCAGGCAGAGGTGGCGGAGGGGGCAGGATGACTCCTCCGGGCAGAGGTGGGGGAGGTGGTGGCAGCCCTGCTCCAGGCAGAGGTGGTGCTGGGGGTGGGGGTGGCATTGCCAGGCCAGGCAGAGGAGGAGGTGGGGGAGGGACACTAGCCCCAGGTAAAGGTGGTGGTGGTGGAGGAGGGATGCCCCAAATGGGTGGAGTGGGTGGGACTCCTGCTCCAGGCAAAGGTGGTGGTAGAGGTGGTGGTGGGACTCCAGCACATGGGAGAGGAGGGGCTGGAGGCAGCATTGGTATCTCCCCACTTGGCAAAGGTGGTGGAGGAGGGGGTGGTGGTATGCCTGACAAAGAGTGGTCCAGGTGTGGTGCTGCTGAGGCAGCAGGAGGGAGCCCTGAGCCGGGCAGGGGCGGCGGGGGTGGTACTCCTGCCATGGACATGGGAGTGGCAAGGGAAGGGCCATGTGCTCCAGACAGAGAAGACGATGGTTCAGTGGTTGGCAGCGTTGGAGGGATGATGCTACATGTGGGCTCCACAGGCAAAGGAGGAAGATGTTCACTACAAATCTCATCTACAGTGCTTAGAGGCTGATGGGAAGCCGGCATTTCAGTCTCCCCTTCAAATGCAAGGGACAAATTAACTTTGGGTCCTGGAAGAAGTGACTGCGGCATACTACTCTCTACTGATTGGCTTGCGTCCATCGGCACTGAGATTAGCTTAGGTGACAGAATTAAGGAGATTTCAGAACAAAATGTGGGCTTTAGTTCTAGAGCTGGCAATTTCTGAGTCGGCCCTTCACTTTTGCCCCCTTCTAAGTGCGGTGGTGGGGGTGGCTGTGGCAGTGCATTGGCTGAAGGCATTGTGTGTGTTAAATAATCCTCCGTTGGTGACGTTTGTACAGATCTCGCTTGTGACGCAGTCCTGGGTATGGTCTCCTCTCTGTTTGTTTGAAGAGTCACACTGCTGAGTTCCCCACAGACTGCGTGCGTGTGCTCATTTTCCTGCTCCCTCCCAGCAGTCTGTACCTCTGCAACAGGGAACTGTTTCTCTAGCTCTGCAATTTTTGTCCTCAGATCCTCAATGGTTTGCTCAAGTTGTTGGATGACACTGGCACGGTCCTCAGATTTCACCTCAAAATCATCCTTTGAAAGAAAATAAATATATAATAAGCACAAACAGGTAACGTTCATCACTATATAAAAAAATTTAATTTAGGTCAAGAATATTGGTATTCCAGATGTTCAGAAATAAGCCAGTTGTGACAAGCCTTTAAAAACAGAGGTATCATTTTGGCTAGCTGCATCTTACAGTGGAAGATGATAGCTTAAGAAAATGAGTTGTTTCAGTATGAAACTACCTTCATCAGAACGAGCATGTTTTAGACTGTGATTATATTTGGCAAAACCAAAAATCAGCAGCAACCCCTCCCCTCCCCCCACATACACCCACCAAGAAAACAACCAACCACTAAGCAGAAGTACTGCACACATTTGTGTACACATGGATATGCAGACATGGCGGTGGGAAGGGCACTTCATTACTTTAATTCTGTTAATTGAAAATATGTCAAGTGTTTCTTCAAAGGGATGCACTGTGCATAACAGACTCAACGCAATACTGACCGCTGGGTTTCAATATACACCTTAATCATACAATACAGATTAGGAATGCAGAACATAACAAATGTGCACTTTTCAAAGACAGCTAATCTCAGAACAGAGCAATTACGCTTTTCTGCAGCCAGCATGCTTGGGAAGGAAAAGTAGTAAGACAAAATTAAGGGAGAACTTCCCTCCCACCCAAAATTTGAAACTCCTCTGCCAAGTGGCAGACTGTGAGTGAGTAATGTTAGCAAAGTTTCCTGTCTGGGATGGTTATTCTCTATTTGTCGGTTTCCATATTTTTTATATATTTCTCTGAAGCATCTGATCCTGCCTGCTATAGACAGAGTAGAGGAACCATTAACTTTAAATGGCACAGTAATTCATACCTTTTAAATAAATACCAGTACCTAACTGTACTAAATTTAATGGGTATGTGCTTTTATCAAAAGGCACCAAAAGAAGCAACCTAGTCCAAAAATAGCCATTAGCGCTTGTTCAGGAAAGCTGAGCAGGAGATAGAACAGACATGACTTTACAACACAAAAATCTTTTAATAAAGAACTTATTATTTTCTAGTTGCATGCACTTTTTAGTACTTTTTGTTTCTTTAAATTTGGAATGTTGGTCAGCAGTTCAAGCATTTAGTTGAATTAAGTTTGTCATGCAACAGGTTTCCCAAGTGGTTACAGCAAAACAGTTACTTAGTGCCTTTTTGTTCCCTTTTACAAAATCATAAGCTTCATGGATGAGACTGTAGGCTTAGATCATAGGAAATCTTTCAAATACTCAGGTTTTACAGGTCTTGTAAAGAAGCCTACAAATAAACATACAATACCTGATATACTAATTGCCTTGATTTGTTTCAGGAAGATGATGTTTTTCATCTCATCCTTTGACACATGAAACATTTAAAAGTCATTTTTCTTTCTGGAAAATGAAGTTGTAACTTCCAGCTGGGGACTATTAATAAAATATATGTTCATTAATGCTTAAAAAAATTGTTTCTGCACAGAATTGATTTTCAAACATAAAATTTTGTGTTTATCTTAGGGTTTCCCAGCTGTCCTAAAGCGATCCCAGAAGTAAAAGAGCAACTACTATATTTAAATCAAATATTGTTTGAGTTTGAAGCACCTTTATCAAAAATTACAATCCCCTACATTGTTTGAAATTTCTGGAACAGCAGTTTGAACCAAAACTTAGGGATTATAACTAGGTCTCCCTACCAAACTTTGAAGAGAAATTTAAAACAGAGAAAGGAACATCAGAAGTTTTTCAATTAATAGTGAAGGAGCGAACACAGCAGACACATTAGCAAACAGCATTATAACAAGGAAAAAAAGGCTGAAAAAGGCATTTCCATTACAGACTACTCATGGTGCTTCAATCCACTCAGGTTCCTTTAATAACTCAATACTTTGTGGCAACAACAGTTTTGTTGAAGAACTTAATTATAAAAGAGAAAGAGAATATTCTAGTACCCCTTTTTATTTCATCTGCTCTTATCCCCCTACCAGTCATCTGCAAATACAATAATAAGGCTTATCAATTCTTCAAAAGGCAACATTATAAAAGGAAATGTGTTCCTAGGAGTATTAAGGCCACACACCAATTTTCAGTTATTTGAAAACAAATCCAGTTTTCCCAGACTGTAACTCTCCTAAGCTCCCATTTCACACTGTAAGAACACTCCACCAAGGGCTTTATGACAGATGCAGCTTCCCAATTCTATCTGAATTGGAAAATTCATTCCTGCCACAAACTGAAGCCAACAGGATTAGATACAATATTAAATGGTTCTGAAGAGATTTGCCTTAACGATAGCTGATCTCAGAACAGTTACTGCATTAAACACTCCTTTACTCAGGAGATTGGATTCAACTTTTCACAAGAAAAAGCGGTAATCCTTGAATACTGAAAATCTACCCAAACTACAGAAAAAAACCTAGAATTCACTGTTTTACAAGAGAATTTACCCTGCAGACTATGAAATTTCTTTCAAGAGAAGAAATATTTTTAAAGGTTAAAAAAATGGGCAATCAAGTGAGCTGATTAAGCCATTCAGACAAGGCACAAAAATGTACTGATGAATTAAAGTAACTTTTTATCCCATGCCTTAACAATTTTTCTGCTGTCCTTGAGACATGGCACTTCAGACAACCTGGTGATTTGCTACTGTGTTGTTACCTAAGAATCACCAATATTACAGGTTTTTACAGAAGCAGCATATTATGAACAAACAAGACTTTGCTGTGAATGCAGACATATTTATCCAGAGGAAATTACATACTCTAAATTTATTTGGTTTTAAAAAAACAAAAACAACAAAGAACCCAAAACAAAGCACCAGTATCTATATCCTTCAGTAATTATTTTCAATAAATAGAGATATTTTTCATTTTGACTTTTAAGATGACCTCAGGCTAGTTTACTTAGATTTCTGCCTTTCCCCTAGCAAGAAGTTTAAAGTCTTTCTCTAGATCAGAAGGGGCTCTATCAAACAAACATAAGCCACAACAAGTTTCCACTATCCTCAACAATGAAGGAAATTTAAAGTATATGTAAGTCCAATCAGAAATTAAAATTAGACAGTTTTCTTAGAAGAATAAGCAAGGGAAGACTTAATTTTTCACACATGTAAAAGATGGTCAAATGCTGTTGACAAGAACCAGAAGACTCAGATAAATAAAATACATATAATGAAAAGAAGGTTCATTTTTAATCCAAAGGACAATTCCACAGCAGAAACCTACGGGGTTTAAAAGAGATATGAGGGAACTCTGTCTTGCCTAGAGTTCTTACCCAGGACCCAGGTATTGTGGAAGAGTCTTCTTTCTGTAAAGAAAGAAAGAAAGGTGGAAGCTTAAGCCTTGCTTTATCCAGGTGACTTGAGTGTGAAAGATGTGAACAGGAAAAAAAATTCCAGAGGTGTACGGCTATAGAATGGTTCTTAGCATTTCTCAAACAGGTTGTACACATTCCATGTGCAATAAGTTGGAATCTCAATCTGGGACTGCTGGACTGGCTTTTTGTGTGGCACTGATAAGCTTGTGTGTGTACATTATCCAACTGATCTGGGAATACTGGCTTTACTATATAAAGGTTGTACACTTGGATCTGCACATGTACCAAAAGCCCTATATTACATCCAATTCATTCCAATCTTGTAGTGTTTTCCACATGTGCACACCAGATGTCCAGCATAAAGCTGATATGTATAGATAGAACACGCCCAGGATCTTCAAACATGTAAAAGCTCAGCTTGCAGCTACCTCCTCTACTGACTCTGACATCGTAGCTTCTCAGATGAGTGACTGAAACCTGTATGACTAAATTTCCAGGCAAAAAAAAAAAAAAAGAGCCTGTGAAATTTAGCCCTAGCTTATATGTATGTATTATATATTTATCTATATCTATCTCAACTTGCATTCAACTTATATACTTGATGAACAGCCACAATGTGTCTTTTTTTCCTGAAAATAAACATACTGGCAGTTCTTAATGGTAATTTTGGAATATTTGCAAAATAAAGACACATTACAGTTTTGTTTTAGAAGTTAATGCCGTATACTATTACAAGCTAACAAGTTGCTTCAGCAGTTTGATCGTTTGCAGCAATTTGTCACTTGCTGTCATGAAATTTCCTCTCTGGGTGGAATTCATATTTAGAGGATAGGATTATACTTCTTGGGTTTTCTTCCAAGAAGTTAATCTTTTAGTTTCTCTACATCAGAATTCATGATTCAGAGTCTATGCTGCTACCTGATTGCAAGCATGCACAGGGAATAGAAGCATACAGTTAAACAGGACTAAGATGGCAAAATAAGAGACACCTCAGGTCTTCCAATAAGCCAACACCTGGTGGTTCTAGCAGTGTCCAATTACTTGGAAAGATGCTCTTTCCAACTGCTCTGTTAATAAATGCCTCTTTTCTACGTGAAGTGAAAAAGTTTTGAGCACGCACGAGCACAAAATGATAGAAAATACCACAGTATTTTCTGCCACAGTAAGAATCTAATTCAGAGAAATGTGATCTCTGTTGAGGTTTTTCTTTTTAAAGCTGTCTCATTTTCAAAGCTGTTTCTTGCAACTCTAGATGAACCTTAGGAGAAGGAGACACAATGTTTTAATGGGCATATTCAGTGCTACAGCAATTGTGAAATGAGAAGTACTGACGGACACTTGATTTGCATTCAAACAAAATAACATCCTTCTAATTAATTCTCACATTTCACTTAATCCTCACAGCCCATTGCAGAATTTTAGTTTTACAGTAGTAGAATTTGAGTCAAAAGCTGGCAAACTTGCCAATGACATCAGGGAGAACTGCCTCAGACTACGAGATCAAATCTTTTTTGAGAAGCTTTTATTATACTGAAGGTGAATGTATGGGGACAAAGGAGATTCATTTTCACAATAGTCTAAGCCACACTCCATGTTTCTTCCTACAACCACAAGGAAACGTGATGCACAACTCCCCAAGGTAGCACTGAACAAGCAAGCCCTGGAATAGAGACAGCATAATGCAATGCCCTGCATGAAGTGATTACTTTATGTCCACCAAAAAAAGTTTATCTCCCACACAGTGACACGCCTGCACTGTGCTGGCATTGGGACTATTTAGCTCTTCCTAGACTAAACAGTTAGGACATGTCTAATCAGCCAAGAGGTTTTGACATAACCTATCACAGGTGACAAAAAACCCACTGCATGAAGAAATCAGTAATTATTGCAACTCAGATAATTTAAATAAACAAACATAGGATCACCAGCAGGAAGATGGACCTTTAAAGAAAGATGCATGCATTACAAATGCCAACTTCTAAAGCTGGAAGTCAGAAGAAAACAGTTTTGTGATTTAGTTTCTTGAAGCTTCTGTTCCTCAATTCCTTATCCCTGGGCTAACTGCATTTCAGAGGATAAGATCCCAGTTCTTTACAGTTCCCATTTTAGTAAATAGTAAAAACAACAACAACAACAACAAAAATCCACTTGAGATGCATCAAAGACAAAGAGTTCTCTAAGTTGTAAGACTGTTAACTGAGCTTAAATATAACCCTAGGTTATCCGCAAGGTCTGCTACAGTAGGACTCTCAAAAGACTTTTTGTAGACTGCAGACAAGACAAGATAAAATAAAATCTCACAGAACCACTGAACACCCTAGGAGCTACACAGCAATCAAATATAGTTACTGTTATCTTACATAATATTACTTTTATCCTGCACAAGTAACATTTTTCAACCTGATTGCCCAGAAAGTTTTAGACCTGCTTTATTTAACAAAACAAAAACAAAAACACCCCACCACCACCACCACAACAAACAAAACCAAAAATCTACCAAGAACCCAAAAAGAAACCCCCCCAAAAATCCCATATAACCTTATTTTGTTTATTTCTGATCTGAGTGGAATTAGCTGTACTCAGGTCTTTCAGCAGATAAAAAGATAACTAAAACCTAACCACTTATGCCAGCAATCCAGTAAGCAATGGGTATCTTAAGAGTCACAGATTTCACTACAAGTTGGGACAACAACTGTTCTGGATTTACTTTCTGCTCAATATTTAGGTTGTTTATTGAAATGACTATCACATGATTAATCACTTCCTTTCTTCTATTGCCTACATTTGTCCTACAGTATTTTAACTATAAGTCTAAAAGGTTTGAGTAGTTTTCCTGTGTATCCAGGCCAAGGCAACCATCCATCTCATTCTGTTAAAACACAAAATAAAATCTGGCATACCTTGAACATTACTAGATTGGCAAACCAGAGAAAGGAGTTGAACTTTTTCACACCAAGCCTCTTCTTGATTTTCAATTCAACTTGAGATTGACTTGCAACCTGGGAAGTAGTCACTGTGTAAACTACCTCATTCTATTATTATTTCTGTGTTCCTTATATACAGAAACTATACTTTTTTAATGCTAAAATAACAGCAAGGATTCTGTTGCCTAAACTGTGAGCTTTAATAATCTAAATTTGAAGGGCTCAGAATGTCTTTAATTTCTTCTCCTGATGGTCCAGTACTGGAGACCAAAAAGGTAATGATTTTCCAGGTGAACTTTGCCACATCCTGATAAGCAACTGTCCAGAGTATGATACTTCTACATAGTACTTGCCTTTCTCGTCCAAGAGTTCAGCCAGACCACAAAATGGGAGGTTCATGTTGCTTTTGTTTCAGGCTTCCAGTAGGGAATAAGAAGAATAAAATATCTGCAGTAAGAATAAATCTTTGTAGAAAGGGATGAATAGTCTTCACTACCCTGAAGTATAAGCCTACTACTCACGACAGAAAAAGTGTGGAGAAATGGAATCAGAGTCTTCACAAATGTATCCATGAACATGCTGAAGGCAGGGGCCTGGAGATCAGTCAGCTTCTCTAATTCTTTGAAAGTGTGAAGGCTATACTAAAAGCAAAGCTGTATTATTTTGGGTGAGAGAACATTAAAATCAATCACAATCAGATCATCAAAGATGAGCTTTACATATTGAG
Source organism: Phalacrocorax carbo (assembly GCF_963921805.1). Lineage (NCBI taxonomy): Eukaryota > Metazoa > Chordata > Aves > Suliformes > Phalacrocoracidae > Phalacrocorax > Phalacrocorax carbo. The sequence goes on along the minus strand of NC_087515.1, from coordinate 8,840,331 downwards.
AGATCAAGTAAAAACTTTTTGGCATCATGGCATTAGAAAAAAAAATCATTTGTCTTCAGGATGAGTTGAATATTGAAAACAAACATTAAAGAATATGCAAGTTAATTTTTATCAGTAGTTTTGGGCTTTGAATATACCTATTGGCATATTCTCTAAAGAAAAACAACACAAAAAAGTTATTTAAAAATACAGAAAAAAAAAGTGATCTCACTAGATTTCCTTACACCAACTCAAAATGCAGAACCTAATGATAACCATTTTTTGGTCTGATTGTAAATAGAAGTTAAACCAGTGAGTCTGTTTTGTATTCAAAGAGTACAAATTCTTCTCAACTTTATTGTAAGTTCTCATTCAATTGTGGCAATATGCCATGGTTACGGTTGGGTTGGGGGGGTGGTTTGTCGTTTTTGTTGTTCTTGTTTTTTTTTTTTTATATAATTTTGGATATTTGTAAGTTAAAGAAAAGTATTCTTTTTTACTAAGAAAAGCATTTCTTATCTCTCTTCGGCACACAGCATCCTGTGGAAATTCTCAGGATCTACACCACTGTAAAGTAGCCCCTGATCTTCAACGCTGAGAGAAATAAAAGAAGAATTTAATCTTTAAAACATGGCTCACTTTTGACTGGGTGAGATCTTTCAAAATATGTTAATTCAATTTGACAAATGAAGTCACTCTGTACTGCTAGGAATGTCACAAGAAGGAATTTTCTTTCAGTGACCGTATGTTCTTTGAAGACACATTTTATGGAACATGCATCTATATGTGTGTGTATATGCACATATGCACACACTTACAAACAGACACAATTTTCCATGCTGCTTTCTTGGGTTGAAAATGATTTCTTCATCCGTTCTCTTCAACTCAAATTCTGTGGAGTTCTTTTTTAAAAGTTTGGAAGGTAGGTAAATACTGTAGTACCTAGAATACTTTATGTAATTCAAATATAGTATGGTACCGTTGAATATAGAAAACCTCTTTATCTTCACTTCTCTCCAGAAGGTGAGAATTTCATATAGAAATAATCAAACTTGCAATTTAAACCAAATTTTGGGAGAAGGGGAGTTTATAGATTTTCATCTGAAATAGGATTTCAGTTCTAGAGAATGTAAGAAAAAAATTGTATTTTGATAATTAATAAATACAGCTCTGCTATCTATTTTGCTTTGATCAGGAACACATAGATGGAATGAACACTCTCTCAATTTACTTATTTTCACAAGTGAAAAGAGTGAGGAGTCAGAGGAGGAAATAGAAAAATATTTTAAATTGCATTTTCAAGAAGCGTATGCCTATCATGCATTTCTGTTTACTGCTCCCTCAGATAAGTGACAGTGTTCTGCTAGTATTTCACACGAAGCTCACTGTAAAAGGCAAGAGAAAAAAAAAAAATACATGCTAGTTCTCAGAATCACACACAGACAGAAAAAACATAATTCTTCCTATCCAAGCCCTACCCCATACAATAACTCAGGCTAAGGATTTTAAGTACCACCCAGTAATTCTGATTAAAATACAGAAGTTTCTCAGTTTTACTCTCATTTCTCCTTGTCTTGCCATCAATGACAGAAGAGAGGGAAGCCTGTAAATCCTAAGTCAACTTCCCTTGGATAGAATTTGCAAGCACACTGTTCAGGCATTTTTATTGCCTGAACCTTAAGGTTGGTGCTACTTATCAAAGAAGTTGTACCTAACATGACAAAAAAGTCTGTGGTTGTGTCTAAGTACAAAGCATAGTCAAAATGGAAAATGCAGAATGCTCATAATAATTACTAGATGAAAAGTTATTATATTAATATAACTTGAACTTGACCAGCAGTTTCTTGAGAATTTTAATCAATGCCTGTAAGTATTTGAATTAGGAGTAACTCACAGGAAATATATGTGCTTTTAGAGCATACATTTTCATCTCCTTAAGCTGTTACCAAAGCAACACATCAGAAATGTAGCAAGACTTATCATTTTACCACTGAATAGGCAAAGCAGGAAATACATATTAGCACTACCACAGCCACCCTTGGAGATGAGCAAAATCCTGAGAAAAACAACCAAACATCTAAGCTAGCCTTGCTTGAGGAAGGTTGCTGGTAGGGAAGGGATTAGACAGCATGACCTCCTAATGTCTATTCAGCCCTAAATTAGTCTATGATTTTTATGTTATTTCAGAGCTATAACTGAGGTAGCATGCCATGTATCAAAGAGGATAAACAGAATAAAGAGCCTTTCAAATTTAAATAAGCATATAAATAAAACTTCATCTTGACATTAACATCAAGAACACAGATTAGAGTGAACCAAGTTTTAGTCTCACATGGACAGGAAGAACAGTGCAAAAATGTGCTTTTGTCACTCCACTGAAAATTATACCAATGTATTGTTCCTTTTAAAGAAGCAAACACTGCCTTCAAGCAAAACAACGGAAGTCAATCCAAGTATTGTGAAGTCTGGATATAATACAAAATACTAACATTTGTTCTGAGAATTAACTGCTTTTATTTTTCTACCACACAGGCTTGACATGCTATACTCCTTTATTTTTATTTATGTTTTATATTCTATGTATGTCAATTTATTGATAAAAATTATGTCAGATGCACTTTTTTTTTTTTAAATCTATCCCTCATCAGAACTAAATGGAAAAGGTTCAGGATTATGGCTGAAGAAATGAATTTCATATCCAACAGAAATTTGACCTCTTTCTTATAAATTATGGTAACTCAGCAGTAAAACTTTGAAATTACTATTACAAAGACTGTCATCCAGAAGTCTCATAGACCAAATTGTGTTCCCTTCATCGGTTTTTAAATAAAAAATAAAAAATTAAAAGTGACCGAACAGAACTTTCTAAATATTTAATCTTTTGGGATTTTTCTTTTTATTTAGGACACAGTTTTATTATCTTTGAGAGATGCTCCAGCTACTAAACCTTGGTCAGATTACACATAGTAAATGTGTACTATGATTCTCACTGTAAGGTATCTGCAGGAGCCCCTGGGAATTAATTAAAGTGCCTTGCACAGTCCATTTAAAAATACTTAACTGCCATCTAGTGGCTGGGTAGACCGACTTCTTTATGATATCTTTCAGGCTTTCTAATTAAACATTTCCTCCTTCATTTCTAATATTTCAACTTGAGTTCTCATCCTTCCTTCGCAGCCTAAGAAATCCCAATGTTATCAGAAGACAGTGTTTTAATCACAAAGTTCAGCTACAGTCATATAGGAAGAAGAGCAGACCGGAACAGACAATCTCTCTTTAAATTATATTGAGGTCCCAACTCAGAGAACCTCACTTCATATTTGGCAAAGTTTAACTAACTAAATTTTTTTCATGTTGAAGATTAAAATCTATTAGTGCTTATTAGGCTTTCTAAAAACAAATGAAAAAGAAACCTGAAAATTGCAGCACATTTAAACTGAAGAGTACGTTCTAATATTAAGAATCAAAGACATTTCCATCAGTAAAATTGGAAACTGCTGCATAAGAACTATATTTCATGAACATAAAAGACAGTATAACTGATTTGCAATTATCATGTCCTAGAGTGAAATTCGACAGAGGTTAGATTCCCCTTTACTGCCTGAGCAAAATGCTTTGCACTTCAGCAGTTCCTATGACCCCAGCAGTAAAGTCTTCTGCCAGGTTTCTATAATTTCTTGTTTCACACAAACTTTGTTTCCCTTTCTCTGCATTTTTGATAAAGCATAATTTATTCCCAAGGTTAAAAAGAAAACACTCTCTCCCTACATATGCTTCATGATATTCACCTGCTTTAAGCTAAGATATCCCAATTTTAACATTACACATTCAGCCTACAGTTAGAATATAAGTTTCTGCACACCACATATTGCAAGCCTGGCTTTATATTTTGCAAGAAAAGAACAAAACAGATTTATACCCCTGGATTTTTTTAGCTTTCTGTTTTCTGAGATTGGAGTATGCTGGCACGATGATGCAGTACATTTACATTGATACAGTTCTTAAAACAATATATCAAATTCTATTTGTCAGGACAGAGATCATCAGTTAGCTATAGTATTTACTTTGAAAAATGCAATAGGTAGAGACTTCACTGTCATTCAATTTGTATGGAAATTTTCCAGAAAAGTCTGCTTCTTTCATACGCCTTTCTTTCTTCAGTGAGACAACTGAATATAATATGAATATGTCACACTTCTTTTTTTAACCTAAATATGTACCTTTTTCCCTGTGCTGAAATCTAAGATATTAGCAATCATACTTTTGTAGAAAAAGAACTGTCTTAGAAGAACCATTCTTTGCCTCCCCAAGCCTTTTGTTCCTCCTTACAAAAAATAATAACCCAGCAAGTAGTGAAGGGACAGAAGAGGAATGGCATGTGTTCCCAGGATCACTGGGTCCTTCTGAATGAGTATCTCAGGAAAGAACATGTGAAATGAAGCAGTGTAAGAAGAGCCATAGCCACACAGTGGTTTGGGAGCACATAAAGGAAGAGTTGCCAAATTTCACCCAGTTTCTTTTGAACACAATTGTTAACCAGTGTCATCTACGGTTTGCCTCTACCCTGACGAAAGCCATGTAATACCAAAATAAAACAGATTTTTAAAATCTCCCTTTTTTATTTTTTTGCATGTGTAGAACAATCATTTCACCATTTCAGACAAATATTACATTTACCTTCTTTATCTTACCTTCACCTCTAAAGAATCATCTTTCTGAAATTTTGTTTAAGAGAGTTTTGAGCAGCATACATATTTGCAAGACAAAGTCTAGCTGTAACAATTTATAATAATGAAAAGTAAATCCTGATCCCACCAGTGTTTTATATTTTCTAAATAGACCGGTTATGTATTTATCTGAAAGGATTTCATAACCTTTTTTCTTGTATTACTAAGTGTCAGAATTGGAACATTTCAAATGTCACTAACTTATTACCCTAAGGAGTTATAATAATTTGTAGTTAAAGACTAGAGTAAGAAAAAAAAGTCCCTGCTGAAAGGCTGAGAGAGGGGTTGCCAGCAAAGAGTGGTAGTTAGGAACACTAAAGAGACACTTCACCAGTCAGACTTATAATGTTTTCAAAGTGGAAAGTGTATTCAACATGGCAAAATGTGTCCTGTAATTTAAGGTTTTTAAGGCTAGAATTGTTTCCCTATGATATTGTTGGAAAGTGCACCAATAGATCACGCAGCATAAATCTGTTTTCAGTGCCTGAGAACTGCCAAAATTTTGTCTGGTTGTTACTACCAGTTAAAGTACGCAGCGTTCCAAGCAGGCATATAATTTTGGTTGAGGGACTATTTTTTGGTTTAAATGGGGTGAAACAAACCAAAGTGAACAACTGAGACGGAAATGTTACAGGCATAACAATTTTTGGTGGCAGGCTTTTCCACTGCAAATATAGTTTAAATACTAGGTGCAAAGTATCTCATAACCAAACTGCTAGAAATTGGAACAGTCTGGGAAAACCTCATCTCCTGAGACAGGATTACAGAGACCAGTCATTGTCAATGGCATGAACAAGAATTCGTTACATCCGGATGATGACCTTTAAATAAATGTAATGAGGGCTTTCTTTTTAAATTTGCATGATACTCAGAACAGACACACTCACCACAAACAATCAAAAAAAAGAAGAAATTTAAAATATTTTGATAATAAGGTATATAAGAGAACAAGGAATTTAGGTGACTTCCAGACAACCTTAGATTTTTGGTTCTGTGATGTCTCACTGCTAACCAAAGCCTAGTTTTCATGTACTTACCTTACAATTATAAGATGATTCCCCCCCCCCCCCCCTTTCCACTAAGACTTTGTTTTTACCTACCATGCAAACAAAATCAAGCAAACCTGAAAACCAAGTTAAATGTAGAGAAAATTGCAAGGGTACTACAGAAGATCAGGAGTGCTAAACAGAAAGGAAATTGGCTCTTGTACAAAGTACAGCTGTCAGATCTAGACATTAGGTTTTCTAAATTAGGATACTGAGTTTTTCTCTCCTTCCTTCACTAAACAAGTCAGGCCTAACAAAGCTTTCTCTGTTTGTACTAGGAAGACCAAGTAGACATTTTTTCTCCTCTTTGGCATTTCAAAACCAGGACTTGAAATGGCTGCCAATTTCTCTTATTGTTCCTCTGCTTACCAATTCCTGAACTAAAAAGCAAGCACATCTCCATGCCCTCTTTTTTTTTAATTGTAATTTTTAGAAATTAGCTATTTTGGTCTCAAAAGAGCAGTCTTAAATACTTTAGGAAATTAAGCTGCAAAATATGATGGTTATGTCTAACATTGTAAAGGTAGGGAAATGGAGAGGATATATAAAAAAGCCCCTTCCAGTGGCATGAAAATGTAGAAAATGTAGAATCCAGGCTCTGTGTGTGTTTTACTTGTGCTTTAATTTTAGAATTATTCTGAATCTTTTAGTTAACTCTTTATCATAATGTCATCATGTTGCATTTGTGTTTGTTTCAATGTCAATATTGACCATCTCAGATTATTTTAACAGCACGTGGAAAATGCCTTTTCTCAGGGAAGGGAAAGGGAAGAAGCCTGTAAGTAGACTTAGTTGATCAGTTTCAAATTTTACACTAGGGCTCTCTTCCTTTGTCATGTATTGAAAGAAAAGGGAAAAATCCCCGACCTGGCTAACTTAAGCTAATGCTTGCTTTCTTCAGAAAGAAAAAATATGGACAAGCAAGACAAAGAATAAAAGAAGCCAGATCTCTAACAGAAACATTTCATAGTATTTCGTCACTTTAAAAGAGTACAAGTAACACCAAGAATGATCCTACTGCAGTAAAGGATTTATCTACAAACATGATGAAAAATGTTAGTGTGACTGTTCTACTTTCTAGGTATTTTAAGATTGATATAGATAGATATTGATAGGTAGAATACACTCAGCTGTTGTGACTGTACAGAAATAGTTTGAACACATGAGAACATTTTATCCTCATACGGTTCCTCAATTAAATTCCACTTTGATTTTCAAAATAAACCAGAATGATGATGACATAATATAGTAGAAAACTTGAGATGATTTTCTGCAAGTGAGGTGATCATGCATTCAAAAAAGTTATTTCTGCTCTTAACTGATAAATAATAGTACAGAATGGAAGAAGTTGATGATACTGTCATAAGAGATCAACACTGAGCAAGAGGCACAGGGATCTCTAATAATGCTAGCAAATGCAATTCAGTAATTGGACAGCTAGTTTCAAAAATAACAAAACACACCAACCTGAAGAAACTTTGTGTTCAAGCAATCAAACAGTGGTCTATTGCTGGTAGTTAAACTTAATTCTCATAGCAAAACAATCAGTTTCTTTCAGGTAAAGTAACTGAAGTAAGCATGCATGAACTTATTTCCATTAATTACATTTCCAATAAATGTATTTTTATATAGGTTGTTTCTTGTAATGAATTAAAATCCTAGAGACAGATTAAATACACTCCTTACAAGCAATACCTTTCTGGAAGTATAGAAGAAAGTTCTTTTCCACAAGAAATACTAAAAAGCATTGCTACCGAAACCTGGGTGACCGATGTATAAAAATAACACAGGACAAATATTTTAGTTTAAACAAAACATTGCAATGTAGAATAATGTTGTAATATTATTTTAATTAATAGGCTCTAGTTTTTAAATGTTCCTAATTACAGAGGTAGAAGAATTTAGGTAACTGACTAGAGAACTACTTTAATGTTGTTTGGCAAGACAAAAGCCATAAGGGTAATATACCTACTCTCCCACCCTTGCTCATAAAATACTTGCTAGAACCTGGATTAAATTTGCAGGTCTAATGATCAGTAGCACAGATTTCACTAGACATTCCTTATTTTCTCCCTCAAAAGCAAATCACTGATCATTTTCACAAATGCTTCTCTGAGCAGTGATGCTTGAACCATAGTCATTAACGCCACCCCCCTGACAAAGAAAACCCACAGAAAACAAACTCCACCAAGGGGGAGGTAAAAAAATAGTTATCAAGAGCTTTTGGCCACTCCTTGTTCCAAACCAAGATGTAAGGAAACCAGAACTTTGTCTTCCTGTTTATGACTTCCAGAACAACTGAACAGTCTCTATTCACTAGTAAGGTAAGTCTGGTATCTGTGATCAGAGAACTTTCACAGAAAATAAGCAAGTCTTCTGAGGAAACCAAATCTGAAGTTTCTCAACTCCATCATACTGCGCCACATTTAAAAAAGAATATAATGTGAATGGTGAGATGTTAAAAAAAAACTGGACTGTGTTATGTTGAACAAGTCCAACCCAGACTAAGTCTCCACTGTAGCAGTGTTACATTATCTCTTTCTGAAGTACAGCATGGCACCCTAAATCTATTCACCTACTACCTATAAGCTTCAGTGGAGAAATAGAAAAAAAATCTCAGCCACTGTTATCCACATGAACTGCTGTAGGTTAGCTAATATAACCAGGTCTTTTATTGCTATTCCTTAGTAACACCATCAGACCTCCAGAACCAAGTGTTAGTTCTGAGCGAAGTGAACAATAACATTTTACAAGGATCACCTCAGGCAGGCAGGAACCTTGAACCTCTGAACCCAGATACACTATGGAGCATGTAAATATTTTAAAATAAAAATTTAGAACCAAACCCACACTTCTGAATGTTTGCGTTCAGAACATTCAGTTCACAAAACCAGTGCAAAAACATCTGAAGCGCTGCTTTTCCAGTCTTTTTACAAAATTATAAACAAAACACTTCTGTTAGAGTCTTACCTGTACCTGATGAACATCATCTGTGCATTGTTTCTCTGTTTCTAGGACAGTAGATTTCAACTCTGAAATTGAAAAGAACATACAGATTTTAAAAGTTCTAGGTATATAAAAAAAATCATTGATTTTTCAAAAAACACATTAAGAATTTCATGAGAAGAGGGTAGAGCTAAAAAGTGTTAACTGTCCCACCTTGCAAATTTTCCATCTAAAACGAACAGGTTGTGTGTGTAAATAAAGCCAGCCTGGTCTCAATTTGCAGTGTATTTATTATGACTCAACATTAAATGCTATCATCCTAAATGTGTAAACATAAAATTCCACTTTGATTGTCAAAGTTTCCAATTTAAAGAAAAGTACTTACTTATGGCTTTATTATATACGTTCCATAAAACATCAAGGAAAAATTCTCATCCTTGTTGTTCCCATCCATTTTTATTAAGAAGTATTTCTGTCCTTAAGGTCTCCAGATTGTGTCGGTTCACAAAAGGCCAAAAGAACCCACGAGCAGGATGATGACTGTTGGCAGCTATGTTGTCTTTTCTATACCCTCCTCTGGCCCTCTTCTGTCCTACCATCAAAATTCGAGATCTCCACAATCGATTAGATAGCAATACAGATCTAAACTCACATTTTAAAAGTGTGCTTGAATGCAATTGGCTTTACTATTGAGAAATTTGAGACATTTTGGGAAATCTAAATTTCATCCTAGCTTTATTTTTCACTGTCTACAGCATCTCAGCCTTACAAAAGGATGGCTTGGGACAGTACACTTGTTGTCTAAGTGTACAGTCAGAGCTTTCCAGAACAGCAGACATTCAAGCTGAGGATACAAAACTAATTCTTCACCTTTGTACTGGATTCCACACCCTCTCTTTTGGGCATAGGACTAGCATTAATGAGACTTTTTGAATTTTGACCATGTAACTTATTTACATTGAAAAATGAAGCAGCAGCACATCATCTTAGTAGTACTTTCTTCAAGTATTTTCTACTTTGGAATATCTGTATTTAAATGGAAAAAATTATTTGTCCCCAAATGATGATTTTTTTAAATGGAACTACAGCTCTACAGCTACCACTGTGACAATGAAAATTAAAATAGCAGTGGGACTAAGAACTTTTATCTCCACATTTTACCTGGAAAATGAGCATCAAAACACAGCACCAACCCCCAGCTGGATTCCCTTTCTTATTTTAAAATCTGGATAACAATTATTCTATCTACAAATGCTAGTCTGAGATCTGTTTTCATAAAAAACATTTCCATTTAAATAAAACCTAAGTAAAAATAAATTATATTAAAACCTTGATTGTGCTGATATTTATTTCAGGGAGAGACATGTACTCTACCTTCCTACATTGTTTCTACGGTGCTGTATTTTGATTGCCTGCTGCATAAAAGAGCTAACAGATTTTGTGCTGGAAATGACACAAGCATGTAGCAACCTGATACAGGTTCAGGACCCTCAAGTCTTTCAGTAAGCCATTGCAGAGAATAACAGAGACTTATTTTAAATTTATTTATGGAAGAGAGAGAGTCTTGTAGTTAAAGCACGGGGCTTGAATTAAAATTTCTGGCTTCCGTTCTGGCCTTTCTACAGATTTCTTCTCTGACCTTAAAGAACCTCTCTGTGCCTCAGTTTCCTTGCCTGATAGGAGATAACTAGAAAAAAAGGACAAAAAAATCCCAAACCAAACCAAAAATATCTCAGCAGCTACACAGTCCAAAGATCTCTAAAGAGGTTGGTAGCTACAGCTAATGATGCTTCTTTAACTGTTCATAACCTAATTTTGTCCACAGTGCGAGAACAGAAATATTTTTCTTATACCTGCCCAGAGAACATGCAAGTCTCACATCGTTCTAATATCTTTTAAGGGTATTGCTCTACAGCAGGCAAATCTGTTGACCTTTTGCAGGAAGTGACCAACTGCAGGAAGCAGTTGTAGTCCAGAGCCTCCAGACTCATATTTCCTAGACATTTAGCCTAGACGTTATCCAAGGCTTTGCAGAATTTCCTCTTGCCTTACTTAAAACTTGAGGACCTAGTATTGTCCTCATGCTAACACATGTATAATAAAAATAAAGACTCTACATATAAAATTGTCCTGCTACATTCCTCTCTGGATCAATACTTTTGTCCAAAATGGATAGGTTTTTTTATAAACCATTATCTCTAATATTAATATAGTATCTGTTTAATCATACAGCAATAATTACATATAATGCAAAATACAGCTACTCTGCACACAGTAATTTAAACCCTTTAAAAAAATGCTTACCCTCTCCACCTTTCAAAGGCACATATACATAAATTAATTTAATTACAAATGTTGGGGAAGGTATTTATCCCTCAGGCTTCACATGAAACATCACTCACCTCCAGGTTCTTCCACACGAGAAGCACATGAAAAATCAAAAGAAAAGTTAGATTATTTATCTACCTGAATTGTATTTAGAACTATGATAATTTTTCCTTTTCCCTCCATGCCCTACACTGCAAATTCACAGTAACAAAATTTCAATATTATTTAAGTGGCAGCACCTCAAGTCAATTTTGAGAACAATTTACCCATTTATTCCATATAGAAATAATCACAATACACAATTTTCTGCTTTATTTCTAATTCTATTTTCTTACTATTTTTGCAGTTTTTGAGAGGGCACTGGCTGAGATAAGAAACAGGCAAGTACTGCACACATTACATCCATGTAGTAGGTATAATATTAAATAGAACAATATAGGATGAAAACCATCCATGTATAAAATGACTACATTTAGAAATTGTTAGTGTTATCGTCTTGGTGGAAATACTTTTCAAAATCGATAAAAAAAGTAAAAATTTTACATTTAAAAATATTTTATGTAGTCATTGTTCTTCTAGATTTTAGATCAACAAAACTGTTGTTAAATTGCACCAGCCTCTGCCAGGCTAAAACCTCAAAATAAAATAACAAAATATTCACCTTTTTGTGTTCATAAATACTCTGTTCATATGTCCATTAACTAAATCTCCAAGTTGAGAAACACAATCTGTCCTCTCAGAGGAGACAGCATTTGAATTCTATTACCACATATGACAGCACTTTCATTGAAAACAGCATAAAATAGTAGATCATTAGTCAAAAACTGAACTAGCCCAGCAGTCCAGTACTGCAGTGTGCCACACTCTGAACTGCATCAGTGAGATGGATGCAGAAATGTTTTCTCAACCGCTAATAGAACTGCTTTGGTAAAAGCCACAGAATAAACAGAATAATATAGCAGTACTGCATTTTTGTTGGCATCACTTATTTTGCTTGTGAATACTGGAATAAGCAATACCAGTAAAAGTGAAGTGTTGCCATGACAAATGGTGTCCATGCAAGGAATACTTTGCTCGTGTTCCAGAGGAAGTGGTAGAAAAGTCCCAAAGAGAAGCAAATCTGAAATTAACTCCACCCAAAGCCTACAAGCAATACAAAGAGATCTGTTGAAATAATGACTTGATTCTTCAAATCTAAGCAATGAAAAGAAGGCGTGGTAGGAAATGGAAAATTTTACTATACCCAGTGGCTCTCCATGGAGGTCATGGGGATGAATGTTGCCTGAAAGTGTTGAGAGCTGTTGAATACTAACTAATGCAAAGCTAAGCCTCCAAGAACCTGTGGTATTTGCCCATCAACACTATTAAGAGAAAACAGGTTTGAGATTCTCTTCTAAATTTCTTTGTCAGCTACAAGAGGTTTTGTTTTGTTTTGTTTTAATTCTCAGCTAAAACAAAGTTTTTAATGAGTATGCAGAAGATTTCAGAAATTTGGCTGGTAGAGTAACCTCACAAATTTTAAGATAAACTGACATTGTGAACAAGACCTCAATTTATTTTTCAGATATACTTTTTCTACCTCTCTGTCAGCAGGGGACTGCTGAATCCACAAAGGAATACCTTACACCACTCTAATAACTTTCAGTATACCACCAGTGGGCCTCTGAAGTTTTCCATATTTTTAAGAAGAGAAAAAGTCCCCACATGTCATGGTTCTGAAAGTAGGTTAACTGGAAAAGAGCAAAGGTCACAACACCTGGTAAAACCCATTAGTCAGCAGATGCCAGGTGCACATCTTTGTTGTTAACAAAAAGCATGCATTTTTGCTGAATATTTTTTATTAGATTCATACTAGCTGACATTATTTCTGATCCTAACCCAAGATCTTTGAAATCAGGTATTTGTTAGAAGTTAAGATATTGAGTTTATATCCTGGATTCTAAAAGACAGCAGCTCCCCCCCATGTCATACATATTTTTTGTCTGTGTGAAAGAACTATACCTTCTTCTGTAATTTTGAGTCTTTGTTCTTCATCTGGAGGTTTGGGTGGGGGCCACGCAGATGGAATTCTCCTTGGAAAGCTTCCTTCAATATAATCTGATGAATGTGTAGGTTGGCTAACTGCAGCCCAAGTATAAAGCTGGTCTTGCTGTGGTTATTAAAAAAAAAAAAAGTGAGAAGTTCATGTAGAAAAACAAGCTCAAATTTTCAAAGCCTTTGTTTCCAACACAAATAGCTCAATATCCACCTCTATAGGAAGGCAGACTTGTTTTTATGCTCTTCAGCTCCTGACAAAAACTTAACATAAATCTATATTAAAAGAAATAATTTTTCAGTTTTGGAATTACCTCTATTAATAGAAAACCCAATCTTTAACTTATCTACAGCACAGTGATGTTCTAGAATACAGTTCAGCACTTCTTCTGAGGATGAGAAAATATTTGCCAGTACTTTCCTTAGAGAGATAACAGGTTCTGCCCATCATGACTGTACTACGTTAACATAGGTTAGAAGAAAATATTTCAGTCCAAACTCTATGTAATCTTTTTACACGAAATTCATAAGGAAGAAAAGGAAGTAGGTTTATTTCAGCATAAATTACACTGAGATATTTTATTTTTTGCAACCCCTGTTTTTGTCATTTACATTTCCGTATTCATAGAAAGGCAGCTAAAAAGGTGGGCTTGCTTTTAGAATAAAATTAAAAATCCCAACAGCTAAAAGTATTTTGAGGCCTCTGGGCTTAAGTCAGATTATATCCTTATTACTCAATAGCTTTGAGTTTGATTCACTTATTAAAAGTAGGAAACATCCAGACTGTCTGATGAAAACTAGGGCAAACTTGTTCTTTAAGCCAACAGAAAGATTTTAGCTGATCACAATTCAGGTAGTTATTCTTGTGACTCCCAGTATACATCAACATGCACACCTTCTGATTAATTCTTTATAATACTGTAAACTCTATAGAGATTAATCACAGCAACTGCACAAATATGCTTGTAAGCAATCTGGAAATAAGCAAATATTTTAGCACAAAACTGGAAAAAAATCAAGTCACAGGATGAAAGTACAGTCAAATCACACAGTAATGTCTTCTTACACAGTTCATGTTCATGACACTTCATTCATGCTATTGCCTGAGTAAAACATTGGTAATATATGTATCCAGCTGCATATTTCATTTTTAGAGTAAAACTTTTTTTTTTTTTTACATTTTTCACAGATACATTGAAGAGAAATGCAGAACAAAATAACACTTTTTTGGGGGATAATCGCCATTCCATGTGACTAAGCTTCTAGCTGCCTAAAAATAACTTGTGATAAGAGTGATACTATTCTACTGAGAGCAACTTACTTAGAACAGACAAATGCTGATTATAAAGTAAAAAGTTTTAGTTTACAGAGGATGCCTGAAACAGTCATGGTCAAAGGAAGCTGAGTAGATCTTTCTTGCATGAAAAACATGGCAAAAATCCAGCTACGTACACAGACCTTAAAGGTAAAAATAAACGTATAAAAAGCTTAATACAAAATCACATCATGTTCTTTACATAGCTCTGAACTCTATGTTCTTTGAAAAGCCTATCCTTCTCCCATTACTATGCTACTGCATTTAAACACCCAAACAGGCTTAATGCACTTCCTTCAGTAACTAAGTACTTTCCCTTTGTCTAACTCCAGCTTTTTAGAGGGTATGTATTTCTGGGTTTCTGCCTAATTCCCAGTGCTGTATATACTGCATAAAGAAAAAGAAAAGGTGCTGAGTAAGCACAGTCAACTTTCAACAGGATTACATGTAGGGTTACAGGGCAGTAAAACAGAAGACAAAAGACTGTAGATATTATTGACATAGCATGAACGAGGAAGACAAACAGTTAAACTGATCCTGGACATGATATTTCACCATGCCAGTTCTTAGAAGATATAGTACAATAATTTAACAAAAAAAATTTGAAGTATAATTAGTCTACATGAATTAAGATGTATTAAAAGAACATGGCATGTCTCAGAATTATTGTACAGATGGGATACATTATGAGGGTAAAAAAAAATATCAAGTACCTATGTTCTTGCTGATAGAATTTACAGCACATAAACTATGAACTGTAATAAATTAAGACATCACACAACTATAACCGAATCCTAACCCAGCATGGGAGATTTGTTTGTGAGTATAAAAGACAGTATTTTCTGGTTGTTTTTGTTTTCTGTTTTGGGATTCTTTTAATTCACTATTCAACACAGAGGAGGAGGATGTAACGGAGTCATTTAATAAAAATTTACAGATGTAAATTTAAATTTGCAAAAATGCCTTGAAGGCACTTGCACTACAACAAAAATGTATCTGTGTTCAACATATAAACAAGGTATTTAACAACAGCTACATTCAGATTAATTGCAAACTAATAAACATAAGTTAAAGTATGGAAAATCCTCATTACAGAAAGGTTGTCTGATGGTCTGGACTGCAAGTTGATAGTACATAAACTACACTTAAAATGGGAAAAGGTTAACCCTGTCTCCACTTTTGTGACCTTCAAAAGAGATGAATCATTTGAATATCCTAATTCCTACTCACTCAAGATACTATCCAAAATCTAATCCTTTTTACCTTTTGTCTTTACCTCGTTGTCAATTAATACACTAATCCATCTAATTTCTCCTTTTCCAAATCTGATAATTCCATAAATTAGCATTATTATTAGAACATTTTGAAGATAGATATGTGCAGCTAATTCTATGATGTTGAAGTGCTATTCAAGCAAAAGAAACAAAATAATCCAAATAAAATCCAGATTTCCTTTTGTCATTAATAATTATAATACAAACATCCAAAAACCTGGATTTCTACATCCATCCTTTTCTCTAATCTTTTTATTTCAGATGCAATTTTTACTATATCTCATTGTAAGTAGAGCCAGTGAATACACTTACCGTGACCAAGCTTTGAATACAAATGGAACTTCCATTTCATCTTGCTCAGACTCCACTATTTAGTGTTTAAAGCATTTCTTTTGTGGGAAAAATAAATAAAATCTATATCTCCTCGTAATGAATGAACCCAGTCTTATTTATTCGTACTCATTTCTGGGCAGACATTGAAATCTTAAAGCTGTCCGAATCCAGTGCAGTAAATATGATGTCAAGAAGAGTTCTTGTTTCCACACAGCCTTGCACAGCACTTTCTGATGGTTCTTAAAACTGCAGAGCATTCGCACATGGGCGAGGCAAACTGCCTGCAGGATCTGATGGTACCTAATCAATAGACATTTTACCACTTATAGATGTTAGTGTTTAGAATAGAGTCACAGAGAATCAGGTCTGTAGTTTAACTCACTCCCTTCCTGGGCAGCTCTCAGTAGGCACAAAGAATGGAATTTTGTAACAAATTTTCAATCTCGGGTACCACAGTGTCACATTCAGGTATATTATATATTAAATAGGTTTCTTCACTGCTTGAGATAAAGATATGCTTTCCTGGTAATCTTTAAAGATGGAAGCCAATGCTGTAAGCTGCTCAGAGTAAGGGTCTCTAGAAAATGACATACATAAAGAGGCTGGTGGACTCAGAACTAGAGCCATGAGCTAGACCTGCAGCCAACATCAGAAGGCATACTGGTGGACCCTGAGCTTTCAGAAAAGGGGTCATAAAATTTTCACACAGAGAGACCAGGTTTGTTCCCCAGGCCACAGGCTGAATTAGAGATGAATACGCCCCCATTGTAGGAATGTAATGTGCAACTTAGAACCTATATTTTTGGCAGCTGTATTGCTTCTGGAGATATGCACTTCAGTTTTTAATCGACTGTTTATCTGCTTCCACTTCAAAGGACAAAGATAGCCATTGTAAGAAATACTTAAAAAGGTACAAGAGATGGAGTTGCAACAGTGATAAATATATACACATCTGTCCAAACACAAAATCTTATAATTCTGTGATCTGTCCAAACTGGCTGCAAAAGCATGAATTAGCAATGTGAGAATCAAGGGAGAAAAAAAATCTGACTAGAAGTATTTTGACAGTTCTCAAGAGGGGAAAAAAATTAAAAGTGCAGTCTCATATGCATGGCGAGATGGGAAAGGTGGGGCAGTACAGAGGCACACTGCTATCAGAAGCAGCCTCTGCTTTTCAGTTCAGCACAGCAGATAGGGGAAGTGCATTAGCAGTACCTCTAAACTTTCTTACACTTCCCTGATCGTTCCTGTGGTAATCCATGATGGAATCAGGCCCTATCTTGCAGGACATTTATTTTCAAACAGTAAACTTGAACAATTTCTCAAAGTGGTCCTGAAGAGGGGAAGACAGAAGGGTTGGCATGTCTGCAGTCAGGCATAAATGGGCCTGGAGTAAACACAGAGTGGTAGTTACAAGGAGGAGTTACTTATTACAAGTTATTACTCATCTAATTGGACTGGATATGGACAGCCTTCCAATGGGATGAGATGGGGGAGCAGGGAGAGGGAAAAGTATAACTGCATTTAAGATAAAACTAGATAAACTCAGAGAGGAATTATATTTTATGGTACTTGGGATAAGCAAGGGCCAGACTCCATGACTCAGAAGGTGTTTTCCAGGCTAAGAGCTCCAAAGAACTTGTTCCATGTTTGTATATAACTGTTTGTCATTTAGACTGTTACAAGTCCATGAAAGGCATATATTTTTCCATTCAGAAGTTTAATCATTCTAATATACTGAGTATACAACCTCTAAAATGAAAGAAAGCCAATTGCATGTTCCCACTGCATACGAATAGTTAATTGGACAAGCAAGGTTTTAGCTCGAGAAATTAGATCCATACTACCTCAAAATGCTCTTATCAGCAGGAGACTGCTTTATTTTAAGCAGCTTTTAAAATAAAGAAATCAATACTATGAAGAACAGAGAAAGTGGTTTACTTTTTGAGGAGAGGTTCAGTAACAAACCTCTGCCTGGCCACTGACAGAACCAGAGCAGTGATGAAACATGGCTGTACTAGCGAGCACAGATGCCTTCTAACGCTGAAAAACAGCAAGTTGGTCATAATACAGTAATATATGGCTGAAATATCACTTTATTAACCAAATCTGATGCATGGGCATTTTATTCGAGTGATTTTTTTCTTTTCAGAAAACTGATGTGCTTCAACAATTCATTTAAAAGCTCCTGATGTGTCAAAAAGCCATGAAAGATTTCTTGATCATGAAACAACTTCAACCTTCTCAACAAACCAGAGCAAACTTGCTTGAACCAATCAAACTTTGCTCAGGATTCAAAATCATATCCTGTGGATATGAGACACCAACAAAGCCAATAGCCCTATTATTAGGGCCCTTAATGGGGAGACGTAATCAGGAAATTGAATTTCAGATTTCCACATTTATTCTCATTCAGTTCCAGAGTTACTGTCTTGGTCTTCTCATTCCCCAGTTACTTCTACATTTAATATAACTGAATAGGTTCAACTCATGAGCTTACAGCAAACTCCCCTTGGATGAGGGAACAGTGGCTATCATTCTATGAGGCAAGAACCTCAAGATCTAGCCTCTTTATATATCTGACTTGAACTCCCTCTTGGAAGACCACAGCCCAAGACCACCCGGTTATCAGCTGCTACTTCGACCAGCTGACAGTATGTTCTTTCTCATTCATTCTCTCCAGAAATTCTAAGCTGAGGCAAGAAGCTTCTCCATCAGGAGCTGTTTTCACTTACACTGAATCAGTTCTGCAATAAGTTTTCATTCTGACAAATTTGAATTTTCCAAAGAAAACTGTTTCATTAGAAAATTCCTTTCACCTTGATTTCAGTTGAAAAGGTGAATATTACTACTGTAAAACCTTCCTCTTGAAAACAGAGACAAGCAATATGTGCAGATTCAGCTCTCACTGTATTCTTAATTCCAAGCTACAAAAAAAGACGTGTTATGACTGTCATTCTTAATAACATGAACTAACATACAGAAAGTCATAAATATAAGGATCTCCTGAGGTGACAGGGTGACCACCACCTTCACCATATGCATAATGATTTTAAAAATTTTAAACAGGTGATGTGAACTTAACATCCAGTATGTGCCTCTTGAAGAAGTTCTTCAGAATAACAAGCAGGTAAGTAATGTTCTCTGCAAAAAGAAGCATGAAAACCTTGCAACATCCTACCTATAAAATAACTCAGTTGAAAGTGCATACTTTAGCATCACCACAAATACCTGGAAAGGATAAGGAAAAAGAAAAAAGAAGAGATATCTAGAAGACTGCAGGGTCAGATGTAACAATTATAAAATAAATATGCAATTAAAATTTTAAAAAAAGGAAGCAGGGAAACAGCATAACAGGAATACTTCAGCCCAGTGATCACCCAACTGTTTCCATTTTACTACTCAGGAATATTTAGAGTTGCTCACGCAAAAGACAAAGTGTCACAAAGTGTGATTGGGCAATGGAAAATGAAGAAGAGAGATGAGGGCTTTGAATTAGCCAAACTGAATTGCCATGGTAACCTACATGACAAACAAAGATTAAGAGAGCGGTTTAACGATCTGTTTTCTCTGTTCTATTCCACAATTTAACTCATTAACTTTTATCGTCTTATTAGCTGCTGACCTCCAATATACTGCCGTGACAAATTTCATAAGATAAGGCTACATTCAGTCTTACACGTTTTACTCCTGAGCATTGAAAGTATGCTTGAAGAAATGCTGCACTGTTGCCAGCTTTGTGCTGCAGTTTGGAAGAGAAGCTCTCCTAGCTGAAGTCAGTTCTTGGGAAAGTTGCTCTTTGGACACTGATTGCCGGTATTTTGGCTCTCTGACTTTTGAGAAAGGAGTCTGGTCTGTCTGCAATCTGTTTAACTACTAATTTTCAGACTGGTGTAAATAGTGCAAAGAAGTTAAAAGTAAGTAAAGTCATCCTGTCACTAACTCCTCTTCCAGCTGACCTACAAAGTCCCACCATCTGCTATAACTCAGCAGAAAGAAAGCAGTTTCTCTATTTTCTTAAAAAGCATTTGCATTACCACAGGTGGCCAGGATATAACAGTGAAACAGCCATTTTCATAGCATTTCCTTTTTATCCTGTCTGGCTCTCTGCTTCCTTGTGGGGAAGCGTTATTTCAGAAAGGGATAATAACCTAGTCAGGCTTCATAACTACGAATCGCGCAAGGGGCAGTCTCTATCCCAAACTGACAAACGTGCCTATATATATAAAATTACTTCATAACATGGTAAAGACAGACATCTACACTTACCAAAATTATAGCAGAAAGCTTCTATCACAAAACCATTTAATTTTTCACTGAGAATTTAAGTCTTTTAAACCTAATGTTCAGAAACAACACAGAAAACTACTTGGAAAGCTTGACAGAAAAAAAAAAAACCAGAAATCTGCTATGAAATGAAAAAAGTGCCCATAGCTTAAGACTACATAGTGTGAACTGGAAAGTCGGGAATGGGAAGGCATAATTAAGGACTAGACATCCACAACATGTAGTAATTGCAACTACTGGATAAAATGCAAACACGAGGTACAGTCAGTATTTCTTAATAGCACAGTGAAGCTAAATAAAGTTGCCTTGCATTGGTAGGAAAACACCAGCTTCTTTTATTGGTGTATGAACAGTTTAAATTCTAATGCAAATGTGTACTGTTTATACACACTACTGATGGCTCTCCAAAGATAACCATCTTCAGGCTTCTGTGATACGTCATTACCACAGAAGCTAAGCAGGAGATGAGATCTCTGCATGTTGAAAACTGTGATCCTCCAACAGGCGGCTGCAAAGCTTGCCTGTGGTTATATTCTTGCCAAACATGCACTGTTTAGCCAGCTCAGCCTTGTGTTTATTTTACTCTAATAGGATAATATAATGAGGTAACATGCTAAAAAGCTTAGGGCTACACCTGCACTACAGAAATACGATTATTTAATAACATGACACAATCATTTGGGACTGAGAGAGTTTTCACAAAGCATTAATTTCTTACATATCATTCAGAAGGAGGATATTTTATTTTAATTTGAAACTTTAGAAGCCCACTTGAACAAGGCTCAACTGTTAAAAAGGGGAACATTTAAAATGCAAGCAGGCAACATTCATTCAAAAGGCAAGCAATTTTTCAGAGAACATTCTTTGAATAGGGCTTTTGCTAATCTATCTTTCTGTAAGTTGTGCGTTTACTTGCTTGGCCATTTTTTACGAATTTGTTTTTAAAAACTTGTTTTCTTTTATAAAATATTATCAGAAGAATGAAAGGCTGTAAAGATAACCTGACAAGTAAGAAGTCATGACATTCATGAGTCAATAATTAGCAGCCTCTCCAAGAAACAGGAAACTAGCAAACGGCATCATATTTCTAGACAGCAAATATGCCTTTGCACTTATTCTATAAGACACCCTTTACATTATAAGAAAAGTAGGTAGAAAGAGCTATAGCGAAAGCTTCTACCCCTTCGCAACAGCAAACATCTTAAAAATCCCAACCCTGTCTACCTCTGTTACTTTTAAGGCTTTGTTTGACTTTTATTTTTCAGACTAATCTTTTGTTCTGGGCATCTGCCACAATCTGTTTTGAAAAAAAAATAATTGATAAAATGAGCCAAGATAGAACTTGAAAACTTTCTCATAAGTTCTTAAAACAGTTTTAAAGTCTCTATCCTTTAGGCTATGATCTGAAATCTGACAAAAAGGTCAGAGATACTTCAGGAACATGCTAGTTCAAATCATCACTAAAATCTATTCATAATTGACAAAGTTATAAGCCTCTGAAAACTGGACATCATCCTCAGCATAAATGTGATGACAGCTGCTAGTTCTCTGAAGATTTATGCTTTCATTGGCTATTTGTTGGTCCTTCATGTTTGTCATATGCTAACAACAGGGAGTAAGCATCATATCCATAAAATGTAACCTACAGCAGAAATACAAGTGCCAAGAATTTATACTGGTGGCAGGAGCCATTACAATACTAGCCCAAGAAACTAAGAGCTGTGAAAGTTGTCTTTACTCTTAATGCCTTGCCTAATTGCACTAAGACAGTGTGGAAGAGAAGGAAATAGGATCCAATGAGAAGAGTAAGAGAGGTTGTGTACAATTATTTAATGGGGTGAGGCAGAGGCCCACACTGAAGTTTGGAATATCTCGGGAGGAAAGAACAAAACAAAACCAAACCAACAGAACCCTTGTGTCTTACTGAGAAAACAGACACAAGATTTGCATACACAGTTGTAAGACAGGAAGAACTAGAGGTGACCACCAGGCATGAGTAATAAAGATGAGAAAATAATCAGAGTGTGCAACTCAAACATTTCAAGACAGCAGAGAGTTAAATTAAATACACTGAAGGACATCCAGAAAAGGAGATCAGAGTGAGAGAACAGAACTTTAAAATAATTTGTTTATAGTCATCCTAAGCCATGACCAATAGATCATAGAGTGAACAAAACTTACTAAATTATTTTCATAAACTGTAACCTAACATCTTCAGAAAAAACAAAGTCTGTGGGACCACACTTAAGCAAACAGGGATTCATGGATTTTATTCAACATAAAAAAATAGTAAATTAAAGCTCAGAAATACATGGGATCAGACACAAAAGGAGAAAAGGAGGGATTCAAGGAAAGATTTTAGTGGAAAAAAGGTTGGCAATTCTGCAAAAAAACATGCTAAAGGAGTGACCTAAGAGACTTTATAAGAACCAGACTAAGACAAAAATCAAAACAGCCAAATGAGTAACATTAAGGAACAAGCAAGCGCCAGAGCTGGATGTAGCAGGGAGGAAGGACAACGAGGTGGCAGACAAACCTGGCTGGAACCAGGACAGGGTTAGTTTTGCTGACAGCAGTTTCAGCTGAGTGAAAAGGACACCAGCCAAACTGGAGGCAATCCAGGGTGGAACTGAAGCACATCTGATGAACTCAGAGATGAAGGAAGAATATGGGACTGGCTGGGCTCCCCATTTTGCAGTAAGGTCAAAGATTATATGTCCCCTAATTCTAGATGGATGAAATATATGTATTACTCAAGGCTAGTCTAATTCCTCTGTCTTTGAAATTAATGTTTAGATCAATGTTAAAATCCTATTCTAATGAATTAAAAAGAAAAATGAAAGAAAGCCTAAATAAGAAAAAAAGCAATGTACAGACACAGAGAGAGATGCAAGTGGGGACATGAATCTTACATCTTACATGTCCTTTTTTAAGTAATATACAGCATTGCCATAACTTTTTTCACACTAAATTGTTAATTTTTTTTCATTTCCTTACTTAACTATTAGTAATTATCTTCTGAAAGACATTTACTCATGCTAAGAAGCAAAATCAACCAGGAGAAGCCCAATTTTGAACTTCTCAGCCACTAGAGTTTATGCTGCAAGTTCTAAATATTTTCACCCTTGTAGGGCATGTAATGAATAATGAATAAACAGACAGGTGTTCCTGTACTGCGGCCACCAAGGCTGAAGCAGAAACATATTCCCCAACTCAATAGCAGCAGCTCTCACCTTTGTGCCATGTGAAATTCATTTATTGATATCCTACTGTTCAAGGCAGTTGTACGCTGCTTTGAAGTAGGATGCATTACTAGTTGCATACACATACACAAGGCTTTACACCACTTCTGACATTGCTTTACAGGAGCATGATGTGTTTAGGGGACTTATACAGAAAAATAGTAACAAAGCATTTGTAGCTTACTGATAGTCCAATTCAACTTCAGAGCGCTGCTAAGCCAGCAGCTTCTTAACTCTCTGACTTTGACACACTGTTCACATGGCAATAGGCTAGGCTACTGGGGTTTTTGGTTGTTTTTTTTTTTTCTTTTTTTTTTTTTTCCCCAGAAAGTCCATCCTGTTGGCTATGGTCAATGAAAGATAACTAGAGTAATTCTCTTACTCAGGCAAAGTACAGTATACTAGTTAACAAAAAAGCCTCTTCTGCATCTTTCCAAACTTTTAATTTGATAAAATCTATTTATAAGTGAGGAGAAACTTTTTTTTTAGAAACTATTGTATTCAATACTCTAAAGATGATGAGATTAGCTGAATATATGGTAAAACCAGGAGAACTAAGGACATTGTCAGACTCTTTAAGCAACCCAAAAAATAAGAAATGTGTCTTTTCTAGGAACTTTGAGTAGATTAGTTAATAGTTGTACATTATTTCAAAGTTAATCAGTGAAGAGCAAAACCCTGATTATCTTCAGTCACATAAACTACTACAAAGTGTCAAAGATTAAATTTAATGGCAAGGATCATAAAAATAAGTTCACTGTAAAAATTAATGGGTTGTACAGTATTATACAGTAGAAAGATGTCTTGAATTCATTATCTAACAGAAAGGGGAAGTATGTTAGGTGATGGCTACACCGTATTTTTTGTAATGGTATGCAAACACCACCAAAAGCAGCACTCTGGCCAGACAGCCCAAAGGCACAGATAACACTGTAGCTGTAACGCCAGCAAACTTGCACTGACCCCTGCACTATTTTGTATCAAAAGTCTTCAGGGGGGAAAATTTATCTAGCATAGACATCTCATTTGGGTTCCATAAGGTTTTGTGACATGCTGTTTTCTGTTGCTCCTTTAATTTATGTTTTTGGTGAAACAGCTATTGGATTGAAGAGTCGGTAGTCCTACAGAGTGCTTTGATTCAAAGAAAAAAGACTTAATGGAAACAAGAAGTAAAGAAGAGTATACCAGGCTAAGATACCAGTTAAAAAGTTAAGAAATCAAGTTATGGGAGAACCTTTTAAAACTTACACTTACCTGGATGCAAAAGTGTACACACCTGAGCTCAGAAAAATAGCAGGCCACTCTCATAAGGGCAATTTTCAATAAAAAGACTAAAGATGATAACTCTCTCAGGACTGATGAGCCACTGATAAATCATGTTCAGCTTGGCAAAGCAGACAAAAGATAACTTTTTCAGTACTTACATCAAACGTGGGTGTGCTTTGCTGGGCACTCTGATTGCACGGTTCTCTGAAGCAGTCCGTGAATGGAAGCAAAAGACCCATTGCAATAATACGAGAGCACAGTTTTTCTGCTTCTTCTTGTGGCGCATTTTCCTGCTGGCTGAAGAGCTTTTCCAGCAGAGTTCGTCCTGCCAAGGTGATGACACATATCGATAAGAATTTGTAGCTATCTTTGGGACACAAAGATTAAGGCATTAGAATGTGTATTGAAAATCTCAACTATTAGAAATAAAAGCAAGAAATAATAAAAAAAAGGTCTTGAGAAAAGTATCTGTTAGTAAGTCTTTAATATAAAATATTTCTATATAATAATTTGAACTGATCTGTAGCCTGATTAATTAGGATATTCAAGAAAATATACATTGTGTTGGCTGCACTGTGGAGTAGGAACAAAAACCATGAGGTGCTATTGTAGCATCAATTTCCTATTTATTTATATTATACAATTGTCCTGATGGGAAAACCAAGATAATACCAAGAAATGAAGTAACTTTTCCAAGGGTATCACACAAAGTTATTATAGAATCAAGTCTTCCAAATCTTGGAATGAGCCTTTGTTTTTTAAATCGTAAAATGATCATAGCCTTTAAGAAATTGTGTTCTCTTTCTTTGGGAAAAAAAAAAAAAATCTCAATAAAAGAATAATAACCAAAACCCCCTGATAACTATTCTGTTTAAAATTATATTTAATACAGCTCCAGAGCAGCAGAGTGCTCCAAACTGAAATGCAGTGCCACAAGCAGCAGTTCAGAGAAGTAAGACTTTTGCAGAGTGAGAAAGGAGACTTATTCTTATTACAGGGCCAGATTTAATGATCAAAGTGTTGTCTTCGTTATCTCACCAAAGCATGAAAGGGGGGCATATGTTATAAAGTATATTACAGGAGACAATGCTAAAGTTTTGGAAGACCTTTGTGCTGTGTGTAGTTAGCCAGAAAGAGACTACAAAAATTAGTTATATACGCAGGCTGTAGTAGAATCTGCATTGAAAGAATATTAAATTGCTTGATTAAGCTCTAAAATGGCAAGAGATGCCAAAGTTCAGATTTACAGGATATAAATAAAGAAATGAAGCAGATCTACTGGAAGAGAAGAGGCAGACAGAGTAATAAAGTTAATTTCATGTTTTAGTACGAACTGGCTGTGAATACAATTTCTACCTAAATCAGTTTCTATAGCCTGATTTTCCACCCACTCACTGGAAGCGAAAGGTATTTTCCAGAAAAAATATACTGCATTAAAAAAACATTTTAGTGTCATTTAAAGTAGTAATAACTATAACAACAAAAATAATGATAATACTACTGGTTTTTAAATACAAATGCAAGATTTCTGTTTGAATGTTGATTTATTAAAAATGTAAAGTTTCTCAGGCTTTTTAAATGCACCAAAAAGATTTTTTTTCAACATCTGGATGCAATTTAAAAAGGATATTGTCAGTGACATTTAGCCCAAAGTTTCTGTATTATTTTACCTTCATGTGGCAGTACAGCCTTAAATAAACAATACATTAAAATGTTAGAAGTTATTTCTAAGATTGTCTTCTCCACATCTGAAGATCTGATAGTTCTGAATTATTAGTAAAAGTTTCCTAGACTTTTATTAGACACAAACTAGTACATTCAAGGGGATAAGCCAATGGATAAACATGTAAGATATACAAGTTTTGTTCCGTTTGCTGATTAGTTTGCCTCTGTTCCTTGGTTTCACCACCTATGAGGTGATAATAACATAACTGCTTGTTGAACATATCCCTCTATTTATCTAAAGATACCATTCAGCTTTTAAATCTTCAAAGTCATTAATAAATTGAAGACAGGCTTTCTTACTGACTCTGATTTTTAACAATTCACCCACAGTTGCAGCAGTGTACAGCAATCCCCTATATGAAGAAAAGCAACAGTACAAAAACATGGTAGTGAAGCACAAATAGGGGGCTATCTGCCGACAGACGTTTTTGTGATTTGTTTCAATAGTTTTTCTTTGGGGTTGTAGTTGCCAACGCTTAGTGGTGCTGTAAAAGACCACTAAAAAAACCCTAGCTACTACCCTTTAACTGCAACAAACGGATTCTCCTAGCTATAAATACTGAGGTCAAGCTGTATAAGAAAGTTTTAGAAAAAAGAGTATAAGACCGGCATCACACAGACACCAGAGCACCAATAGGTAGCATTTCTGGAACAAAGCACATCATATTACCATAGTATCACCTTATATCACTGAGTAAATTCAACAGCATGGAAAGTTGTCTAGGTAAGAGAGAGACTGCAGGTGATGAGGGTGAATGGGGAAGTCAATCCTTACATTTATCTAAAATGCACAGCAATAAAAAATAATAAGAAAATACATCAAAGGAAGATCACTGCACACACACACACACATAATAGAGCTATGCAAGAAAACTGCACATTCTTCATGCTATATTAAATATTCAAGTGTTACCCATGACTTCTGAATGTCAGGCTTGATATATCTTTTTTTTTCTTTTTTCTTTTTTTTTTTTTTTTTTTGTGGTCTGGGTGTTCCAACATTAAAAAAAATCTGATTTGTTTAGAGAGTATTCTCCTGGACATCCAGAAGCAGTATAGCCCCCTCCCTCCCCCGCTCTTTTGCTTTAACTTAATTAACAGGAATAATACCCGTAGATGACAAAACATGAAATAGCCCTTTTTCTCTAAATCTACACATTTGTTTGGTATTTTTTGCTTATATTTTGTAACAGGCTTGCTTAAGATCAAATACTTTGTTCAGAATCTTACTTGCCCTTCAGCTGGATTTTAATTTGTATAGTGGTTATTAACTACTGTTGCTTAGTGATTATTAACTATTGTCTAAATGCTAACATATGTTTAGACAATATAGAATAAGTATATATGTAAAACATCATTAATGAACTTAATTTCTCCTACTGTACTTTGCATTACTTATGTCATTTTGTCCATCTGAGCCTGAAACGTTCTCTCCAGTATATTTTCAGTCTTGGAGTAAATAGGGTAATAAAAATTATTTCATGATATTGCTAGTATTTTTTAATCTAAAAGAATCAATCATTTAGCTCAAACTAACTTTAGAACAGTTAAGCTGTCCTTTTCATGAAATATACATTGAGGCAAAAAAATAAAGATTCTCAACACAAATGTTCGGATAAACCTGTGCTCTAACACAGCTTGTGTGCTCGTTACAATTGCTATGGAGACCTGAGGACAGACACAGAAATTTTAATTACAGAAATACATTTTGCCAATTCAGTTAACATATTTTACCAAGTGCAAGCTGAAAGCAGTTCAATTTTCAATGCATACAGAAATAGCTTCATTGCGAACAGCTGTGGAAAAAAAATAATCTCTGTATCAACAATAAATGGGTTATATGTTTAAAGCACTTACTGGGCAATATATTTAGAACAGGCTGTTAAGCCACTGAAGTTTTGTACCTAACCAGCTAGGGCTTATCATCAAACTGAATGGTCATTACAAGTCTCAGAACCACCCACCCCTCAAACAAAATCCAGCCAAGTCTATAAAAAGGACAATGCATATTTTCCTTAAAAGGGAGTGAGGGGTAAACCCTACCAAAAGAAAGTGTGTCAGTACTTCAGAACGTCACTCATTTCCTCAAGGCAACACCACGCCATACTGCACCACCCACAGATGGAGTCGCTGCAGCACTATAGATCCAGACAGGGGTGAAGCTATTCTGAATGGGAGAACAACACTTAAAAGCCACTGCTTACGAAGGAGTAGTTCCTCCCTTTTAAGGGTATCTGGTGTTTCACTTACTTTCAACTAAAAGGCAGTTGTCACTACAGCAGAAGCATTCCAGCTCCAAAGTTGTCTGTGGCCCAGGGAGGCTAGTGTCAAATCCACCCATGTCTCGCTGCCCTCTGACCCTACCTGAGCCTGTCCTGATGTCAGAGACATCCATTCCTCTCATCAGGAATCACATTTATCATTTTCATTCAGGGAAAGATGAAGGTTATATTTTTGTTTAGGTATAGCAAAATAACTCTCTAACACTGGACTCCACAGGCTTTTAACTACTTTGGTTTGGTTTGCCAGCACCCCATCTATCTGCACTACACATGCTTGGACTTAATCCAAAATAAAATGACTTTGTGCCTATGTGTGTGAAATTGACCGTACCATATTCCTTTAGTATCAAAACCAAAATCACAGCCATATTTAATGCATAGGCTAAATTCCAGTCAACTTCAACTGCAAGATTTTAAGCTACAATTTTTCATCTTTGGTTTATAAATTAAATTCAGCAAGACGACCCTTTTTCCTCAGACATCATTAATCACATCTTATTCTTAACTTACGTGAGGTAATACCTGAACAGGTTCTCAACAGATGAAGATAGTTGCAAGTAACCTATTATAATTAAATGACTAATAATTTTATAATTATTAAATGATCAGCTGATTTCTGTTACAGGATGTAAATGCAATGATAAAGTAACTTCTCTTAGTTGCCTTTACATGCCATTAAAATATAAAGAGCAAAGATCTCTCAGCGCTCTTTTTTTCCTAAAAGGTTAAAAATGTTCCCGTTTTTTATATTTTAAACAATTGTTCTTCTCAGAAATCCCAGATCATGCAGTTCCTGGAGCCTATTCTTACCTTTCCCTTAAGCATTAATTCGGTGGAAGAAGGGAGGTGTACCAAGTTTTGAATTAGAGAAGTATTGCAGTTAAGTTTCAGCCTTAGATCGAATCAGTATTAAGAGGAGAAACTACAGTAGTTGCAGACATACTAAAAAGCCACATGTGCACACACTGAGGCCCTGCACTACAGCAGAGCTTGCAATATTTTTTCCCTGAGGAACATGCTGTTATAACCTCACATTTATCTTTAAAGATGTGTCTCCTATCCTCCTTACGCTGCATTTGCAAAACCCTGGGAGCACAGCTGTCAGTAAGCACAAGTTGAGGCTAATGATCCAAATGAGTTATATTCCAAAAGCCCCTCTTTCTACCGGTCTCCTGTTATTCTCTCTTCTAACAACTACACCACTACACCACACTTTCACCATTAGCAAAAAAGCTGCATCAGCACATCTTAACAGATACAGGTTAAGGACTGGAGACAGACTTTTAGTTTTAATTTTTCCCCAGTGCAGAGTGAATGGCTTCGGTGTAATACCAGTTCTGAACACCCTACTCAGAGTCACGTCAAGGATTAACAGTGACTCATGCACGTACTGCTTACATCTTCAAAAACTGAAATCAGCTTGCCCTCTTTCCCCCAGTTTACACTTCCCCCCCACTACTTCAGTGAGATCATAAATGCTCACACAGCAAAGAGGTTTCATAAGCTTTGAAGCCAAAAGTACTGCAGGCAATGACCTATTTTTGGGAGTTAGGACAGGAAAAAAAAAAGGAAGAAGAGATGGACAAAGTCATGTATTTCCATTTAGAATATGTTTTCTATTAGTCTTAGAAAACACAAAGAGGCAATTGCAGTCTTATGGGTTTTCAGTTCACAAAGGATTACAATAGTGAACACAGTTATATAATTAAAAAAAAAAAAAGAGCAGAAAACAGGGAAAAAGAAAAAAGCTGATTTCTATGTCATTCAAAAGTCAGGAAATACTATAAGTCAGCTATCTGCTGCAGCATATATCCTATAACATCCCTTCCTTCCAGCTTCTTCTTTTTTCTTTGCCTCCTTTTTGATATATACTACCATCAAGGTCACTGCTAAATCAAGCCTAAATCATCTGGCAAAGCACCTGAACTGTGCAGCACCAAAAGTTCCCCAGAACATCAGAAGAGGACAACCATGTATGAGAAACAGAAATACTGCAAAGACTTCCATATATGCTTACTTGAAGATAAGCTAATTGCGTCTACATGTAATTTCTTAAATGTTTTACAAGTTTATTCATTCATCATATTCCCCCAAAACTCACAGCAAAAGCTTGCTGAACCATTTCCTAGTGGCAAATCAATCACACTTCATTTTCACCTTTCCACTGTTTAATGTACTTACCTAGGTCTCAAATACACAAAGCATTGACTACTATTTCACATATAAAATTAATATTTCAAGGATCAAAATATTATGTTCCTTTAATATTTTCATTTCATAATCTTTTCAAATTTCAAGTTTTTCAGCTAACTTGTACCAGTCAGCCTAAATAAAATATGCAACATGTGATTGCTGGGAAAGAAGAGGTTTTCAAAGATGACTGTGGAACCTGAGGAATGAAACAGAACTGGAAATCAGTAGTCTAGCCATCTCTTCTTCTCTTGAAATAATAAGCCCAAGACCTACATACACACATATTAAATATACATTTGCACTAAAAAAAAATAAAGACACACACAAAAAAAAAACCCAAAACCAAACACCAAAAACCAAAACTGAAATTAACTTAGGCTCGCTTGCCTGAAGCCTGACCTGGGAGACTGTGCCCAGCGTTCCAGGATTAGTGACTTCATTTATTGTTTTTTTCTGTGTGTTTTTTATTTTCTCTCATTTCGCTCTTCTCTGCAGAGTTTCTAATCCTCTGGTGCAGATTTAGATTGGGAAACTGTTCCAGATCTCTCAGCCTGTGAGGCTGTTTTGGCTGAGGTTGGGATTTTTTTGTTTATTTGGTTGGTTTGTTTTGTTGGTTTGGGTTTGGGTTTTTTGGCAGGAGAGGGGTGTTGTTTGGTTGGTTTGTTGTTTTTTTTTTTTCTAAAGGGATTGACTTTTCATTGACAGATAGTTTCCTGAAAACCACATGACAGTTCTCTCACACCCTGGTTACATAAAACCCACCAAGCAACAGGCCTAGACAAACAACATGGTTTCACAACAAAAAGAAAAAAAGAATCCATCCTTTCATTATGAATAAACACAAAGTAAAGTACATAATAAGTTTAATTTCCAGGCAACACAAATCTTAAAAATTACAAAACTTGTCAAGTTCTAGGGTTATGGTACAAATTTCTATAATTCTCTCATGAAGATATTTCCTTTTGTTTTTATTATCAGTGTAACAGCTAATATCTGCATTCACTGCTTGCGCGTATACCTACATATGTTTATAAGGGAAAAAGATCCAGAGGTTATATATTGATTTCTTTATATATTTATATTGTTTGTTATCATATTATATATAATATATATTAATATGTTATTTCTTTTATATCCTATATTTTAGTATTTAGAACTCTACTAAATTTAAGGATGTGTAGAAATGCCTGAGAGGACTGCCCTTTCTTCTCTGATGTTCTCTTTCCGGACTTCCTGACCCAGTTCACACGGATGGCATGAACTGAACCCACATATCTTAAATTCAGAAGTCAAAAGCAGAAAGTCTTACTGAAGAGAATTAGGAAGAAGGCACATGTCAACACTATCGCCGCCAGCACCCCCAGTTTTCTATGCCTGTCTACACACAGTTCAATGTAATTTCAAAGTCAGATACATATATCTATTAAGTTCCAGTGAAGAATGTATTGATTGATGGATTGAGTCTATGGATTCATAGACTCTTCAAACAACTAGAATAAAACTATCAATTATTAATTTCACATCTGTCAGTCCTGTATCTGATTATCACAGTAAACACCACGCTTTACTTTTGCCAAGCTGCCTGAGTCTCTTGGCATCTAACACGCTTTATACCGTCCCATCGTTCAGTACCCTCTTGACTGTTACAAATTTTCAATGAAAAGTCTTGACTAGCTCTAAGTTAAAATGACAACATATCACCCCCTGTGCAACTCAAGCAATTAAATTTTTTCCCCTTATTTTAGACCCACAATTATCACTAATCATTTAAACAGATTCTGGATTGTGCAAGTGAGCTTGAATATCTGTATTACTGAGATTTCAACTCACTCAGCTAGAACAAGCAGCCCACTATGCAGTTACAAGAAAGAGAATCACTAAATGTTAACAGGTTCAAGTGTTTGAGGTATCCCAGAAAAAGCCAGGGAACACAATTGTGTGTGCTCCCTTTTGGAAACAAGGGTGCAAGCTGCCACTGGCAAGAGAATCCTGCTGCTGCCCCCGGCCACCACGGTGCTCACAGGGAAAAAGTGGCACTTTGTACAAAAGCTACTGAAATTCTTCCAGGAATGGAAAAAGCAAAGGTCTGGCAAAAATTCAGAAATGGGATTCCCCAGAAATAAAGATGTCAGGGAAAGACCCCAGATTTAATGAAATAAAACACCACCCCAGAAAGGATGTTACAAACAAACAGTTTTCAAAAAAACCCATCCCATTCTTTATCCATAGTGTCACATGATCGAACCAAGCAGCTTGCTCCACTCGTGCTGGTTATGGGACATGGCAACAGCACCAATTTCAGCATACCCCCAATGGTCTGTTAAAGGATTATTTAACCGTATGCCATACTTGCACAAATCATGCTGGAAAAAGCTGAAGCAGTCAGTTCAAAAACTGACTAATTCAAACCTTGGTCCTGATGAGTGAACTCACAATGCCAGCCCAGTTCCTAATTTTGAAATTTGTATTATAATACAGACAGACAAGAGTTTACTGAAAATTTCACTTGGTAAAGTAACATGAAAGTAATTTTCTTCTTCAGGTAAGTGATTTGCAGTGCTGGCCATTTGTATGGAAAACCAGATTAATTCCTTCCTACACTCTTGCTTTGACTAGAAAGCAGCTGTACATAAAAAGCTCTCAATGTAATATTATTGATCTTTGCTAAAACCATGCTGCATTTTGTTCAATTTTTCTTTACCCTTTTACAATATCCAAAATAACTAATTGTATCTTTTAATTTCCTACTTCAAGATTCATTCCAAAGCCTTGCTTGTTGCTGCAGTCAAAATAAGATGGCTAAAATTGCCTGGATCATTTGCCATAACAACATCATGACACTTTTAGAAAAAGTGGACATTGCTTTGCTATCACCAGACCTTCAAAATATATCAAAAAATTTGTGATTGTCTGTGACAGTGCTTTCAGAATTCTTGCAGATTAACAAGTCTCTTCAGCATTTTGTCTCTCTAACTTGAGCATTAAGCTCCTTGAAAATTTGCTTTCACAGTGACTAAGATATTACACCTTTCCCCCCACACTGAATTTTCTGATATATGACATACAGGATAAGCTGAGACAAAGTATTAAACTATGCTTTTATCCTTACCTTTCACGATTTGAATCATATATATAGTGAAAGGTAAGATTATATCTTATATGTCACTAAATATCTTTCAGAAGATGAAGTTTATATATCATACAATTATTCAAATGATAAAGCAGTGGCACAGAGTATAAAATATGTTTCTAAAAATATAAACAAGATGCACACTCCCACAGCATTACGTGGCATGTCTCCTTTCACTTTGATTTCTCTTCAGGTTCTAATGCAGTATTATTGCAGATTACAGAATTATATTGCTAAAGCTTTCCTATTTACAGTGGTTTATGATAAAAGAGAATCTATATGTGTCTGTCTACTGAATCTTTTAGGCACCATATGCATCTTTGGCAACTTTCCTATTGTGTTTTCCAGGTGCTTAGGTTCCTCTCAGCGAGTATTTAATTCTGCCCATCTTTACCCTTTTAGTTTCTGTGGTGATTTGTGATGTGAAAGTGGTATTCTGTGCCAGGTTCTCACAGACTGCTGGAAAACCGCAAGTCTTTCCATCTAGCTCTCTAAAGTAAGAAGCTTTTCTGGTGTCTTTTTGGGCATCTATTACTAATAGCATCTTTTGCCAGTCCAGACTGATACCCACTGTTCTTCAGAACCCAATTTTGTAGAACTTCTTTATTCCCAATGATTCTACGTTTCATCTGACATTTAATGAGGTGTGGCCCATCTCTACCTTAGAAGCAAATCCAAGTATTTGCTCAAGCAGCCACAAGTCACAAAACACAACTGAACTGAACTACCAAGCCTCTGAAGTGGGACACAAATAACAGATTTCTCAAGCTGCTCAATAGAGGCCCAGTGTGCTTTATCTTTTTTTCCTCTCCAGGACCTGCGCACCCATGGTCTGAGAATCATCTCCAACTTTAATAACTGCGTTTTCATTACTTCTTTATATTTATCACAAGGTACAAAAGGTTTTCTTTGTAGCCATAAACAAAAACTGGTAAGATGAAGACAGGATAAAAGCAGAAAATTAGAAACACATTCCATGAAAAAGAAAAAGATATATCCGCACAGCTATATATTTGTGCTGATACATTCTTTTAGACTTCATCTGAATAAAACCTATGCATGTCTCCTTGCTGTAACTGGACCTTCATGTTCTTTGCATGACAAAATAGTGTTTAGATACACACCCTCTATTATGAAGGTGATGTTTTGGTGTTTTGGTTTTTTTCTTAATAATGAAAACCACCTTTTCTTCAATGACTATTAACAGATGTTAATGTAGTTAATTATAGCATTACTGCAGCATTGACTTCTTTTGTACAGTGATTTTTTCCTTATCAGTGGAAAGGAGAGGAAAGGGTATGGTTTATTTTTCCCCTGGTACCTACCACCTATTATGCATCTTCAAAGGACTTCTGAGCCAGATCTCAGCATCAAATAAACTCTAGAATGAAAGCTGCCTCTCGTAATAAGCTCCACAGTAAAGTTATCTATGCTTCCTCCTGATTCAAATTCACACCAGGTTCAGAGCTCTGGTGCTCCTGATAACTTTAACGTAGATCCTGAAACCAAACAATTCATCCTTTTATTGACAAACAAGAATGTCTCAATCATAAATCTCATTTGTGACTAGGCTTTCCTGCCACTTTTTAGCTGTATATGTCAAGACATCAAAAAGCATTTTTGTAATTCTTCTCTATTTATACATTTCCATTTAATTTTATGTATCTTCAATTTACTTTTACAACTGTGATGTTGTTTACACACACATACACATGATCTCGTAACCACTGCTTCTTACTGTTGCAAAACTGCTAACTGACTTAACGGGTTCTATCATCCGTGCATCTACAGATGAAAGAGGCCATGGTCTGTATTTACCTGAGAATAAAGCAAGGTTTTGCATCAGAAGACATAACCTACTTCCTATTCATGGTCAGAAAGCATAGTTATTTCCATCAATGTGAAGGAAACTTATTCTGGACAGCAGCAATATGGAAATAAAATGAGGAATAGTCATTTGTACCCAAGGTAACACAGACCATCTCTTTGTCCTTAACTTCCTTTACGTGAACTACCACATAGGAATGCAGGAAGTTGCTTCTGCTTAAAGGAAATAGTGTGACACAGTTCCTGAAGTCACTTTGCTGCCTTTTCTAAAACATTTAATGAAATGCATTTGGCTTTGTATTATCATATGAAGAGGCAGAAATTAGGTGACACAGTGTAAAGTCCTCACATCCTTCATTTCACAGCTTCTCACCACTTCTGCCCTGTTCCCCTTGTACCAACTCACCTCATCCCCCAAAAAGATACATTGTGTGCATAAAAGTATGTTTCCAGAAACTGTTGTTTTCCACCTAGCCACTACAGAATGATGCTTTTAAATACACCTAAAAATAATCAAAGCCACAGTCACAGAAACACCTACACATATGTTCTTCATCACCACTATGCCTTATGTAAGTTCAAATTTTGGCAGGAGTAGTTTATAAGGAATGCACTTGGCCATATCCTGAGCTTAGTTAAATTGCAGCATGAACGAAATACCTTGGCTAATTAGTATTTTTGCATTTTCTATCACCACGATTCACATTAGAACTTGATCTATGACTAAATCTCAAATACTTCATCAATATTTAAAAAAAAAACACAGCAGAATTAGATCCAAGAAATACATTCAAACTCAAATTCCATATAACTGTTCCCACTGGAATAATCCACTGCTCATTTCACAGCCATGAAATCACTGAAGTATGCAATGTCCTTTAATGACCAGTTCTAGCCAGATCCCATGTGTGATGGATATTATACTGGTACTATGTCTTAGATCCAAGCAGAGCTGCTGCACAGACCTCCAGCTATAACTGTCCCTTTTCCTTTCCCCCTTTCCACCCCAAAGGACACCAGCAGGCAACCAAGACAACACATTTCTACTCCAGATGCAGAGCCAGGCTGCCAGTCAGACCTCAGAATGGGGTTGCTGCTCAGAAAGAGGTTGCCTGAGAGATGTAGCCACTCAACCCCATGACCAAAACCTGCTACTCCCAATGAAGTTCTAGATAAAGATCAAAGCATTAATCATGAGACCCCATCAAAACAACCTTGTGGTTGTGCTGCATTCCAGCGACATTACTCTCGTTGCTCCAATTCCCATATTGCAATGCTGGCATGGTAACATTAAAACAATTTATCAGCACTCAGCAGTCTTTCAATAACATATTGCAGCCCATTTTCAAACACATTTTCACCATAGTTGGAGTGCAGTATTGCAGTTTTTTTCCAGCCCCGCTCCAGGTTTGGGTTTACTAGGCAAAAAAAGAAGGACCTTTCCCTTCAGATGCCTACTAGCAACACTCAGTGCAGCGCGTGATCCCATGTCACATGAAGGGCTGCTGTTGGGCAGCTCCCTTAGTTAGAGAGGGCTGCACTGCCATGCCATCTGATAAAAGAAACATTTGTATTACTGCTTACAAACATCATCAGTGAAACAGTAAACCATAACTGTTGCATGACAAATAGTCTCCTCAGGATGCCAATAGATGCACACAATATGGATTTGTATCATTACATGAATCAGAATAAAAAAAAAGCCAAGCCTTGAAAAAGTTTCATAAAGTAGATCTTTTTAGTTTCAGAAACAAAATTTCATCCTGCTTTTTCAAGTTTTCACATACTTGTCTCTACTAAGGCAGACACTACACTGGAACTGCAAGTGGGCGCAGATGACATTAGCACAGTGAGATAAAGTGGCCTGTGTGAGAGGCAGGCTGGCATTCCACGGAAATCAGAAAGCAGCCGTGAGCACACAAACACAGGACTGACTTCAGGGTTTGTTTTATGGTAACCAGGATTCTTTTTGGTCTCCCGTTTACAGCCAGAACAGGACAAATATAAATGCCTGAAGGGAAATTTGAAGATAAATTATCTGTTTGAAAGAGATTTATGCAGTGTGTTACAGCCAGGCAACAGAGATTAGAAAGGGCATGGGTTTCTCTGGGTTGAGTTTAATTACCATCTGGGACAGCTGATGGGACTCTTACATACAGTTTATGTAACAGACACCCTTACTAGCTCCTCTGCAATTACTACACCTCAAATTAATGCTAGAATAAACTCATTTTTATTAAATCAATATATTAGCTCTTCCATTTCAGTTATCTTAATGTTTAGAAACATCAGTTCCATTTTCCCACCAAGATACTCTCTTAATGTTAGTGCAGATCATTCCTTGCTACATACTGAAGAAAGAGAGCCAACCCTATTCATTCATTCAGCTCTTGTCCTCCTGGGACCACAACATAAAAGCCGTGGCTCCACTGTGCATCAGTTAATCTAGAACTTATAATTACTGTCACTGCAATTTCCGATACAGGTGTTCTCATCATAAACAAAATAGATCTGAAGCCTGGATTTCAAAATTCCAATAAATTTCTGCACACCACAGTGTTCGCCAATGCATCAAATTTGAAATACCATGCTTTACTTCTTTTGTCTATGAAGCAAAATTAAAATACGCAAAGTCTCTACCGTTCCAGTTGTTGGATTCTATCTATATTTTACATTAAAACAGCCTCTGAAGAGTTCATATGGATCATTGTGAAAACCCAATGGCACACAGCCAAACCACAATATAGTGCTAAAGTAGGCCAGTCATCAGCATGGAACCTGCTGTCATTAAAATCAATGACTGAAGTGTTGTGGAATATTTTACTTGATTCTAGTTAGAAATGCAGCACAACACTGCAGTCACTGCACAGCAAGATGGGATTTAATGCTCTAGGCAAGAAGCTGATTTTTTTTTTTTAAAGATAGAAACGAGCTACTGTAAAGAACGTTATTTCTAAAAGCCTGATGGTAATCCCTGAATTGATGCATCTGATGCATGCAATTAAAATACAACATTTTTCAAAAGCAGTATGCAAATTACAAGGAAATTATTCTGTAATTGTTGCTGTGCAGATTGGTTTAAATAATGAGGCTTTTTGGCTCTTACAGCCAGTCTGTGGGAATACTAATGTTCAGTTTAATTTCCCTTTTTCATGTACGGTAGTTGTTATTTTTATATTCTTGATAATTTTTAGCTTGTAAATATATTTTTAAAAATAACAAGAATGGTCAAAAAGAGATAAGTGTTATCATGTCATTTCCAGTTCCCTCATTCCACGCTCTTCTGCATGAACTGAAAGGTATATTTGTCCTCTGCCTGTAAAGACAGCTGGTATGTACATGCAAATGAGGGTCACTGATTTCCATAAGAGACAGAACTACTGTTGCGTTGGACATTGGTCCCTTCACAATAACAGTCTAAAGTGTTGGTGGGAAGACACGATATACCAAAAATTATTAATAAAAGTAAATCAAAACCTTGTGAGGAACTGAAGGAGTCTGTTTCCTGGAAAACAGGTGTCTAAAAAGTAATTCCATGCTCTTGAAGTTTACTACATAAAATGTATTTCCATCATAGCACCACCATAAAGAACAAAGTCTAAGTGTTGGTGATGCAATTTATAGCTTTGCTATCTGAGTGGTTGATAAACTATCAAATGTTGATAGCAGAAAAAATAAAAAGGGTTTTTTATGCTATAAATCTGAAAGTTGTGATCACCTCAACCTGTAAAACTTCAGATAAGTATGTCTAAAATTAAAACTAAGAAAACAGGTGGAAGGGCTTTAAAAGACAAAAAAAGATTCAGCTCACTTCAGAGGGCACTGCCCTCCCTCAGAGGGGGCTGGCTTTTTTTGTGTTAAAAACTTGAATTTTCAAGACAAATTGGGGATTTCTGTTCAAGACTACTGAAGAATGAAAGTATTACTGAGGTTTGAGTCTGGAAAATAATGTTAATGTTTTATCTGAATATTTCAAACTCCTGGAGTTGGCTGCTGTGCAAAAGAGCCACTAATTTTAATTTCTGTTTCCAGACAGGTTCATTCATCACTACTGCTGTGATGTCAAGAAGAGCAAAATTTACACAAAGTCACTATGAATGCAAACAATTACACATTATATAATTTTCAAAATCTACAGTATAAAACAAGAGTCTTTTTATGCAAGAGAGCTGTTCATAGCTTAACTATTTTCTTACATGTGATTTTAAAATCATGTTATTTCTCCCTTCATAAATCATACTGTTTTGTTTAGTTTTCATAAAAGCACAAAAAATTTCTAAGATTTTTGGCAATAACTCCGGTACATATGTGGTTACTGTGCTCATGAACCTGAACAGATTTTATTCAAAACAAACCTGATTATAGATTCAGCTGTTTTAATCTTATAATAGATGCTCATAGGGCATATTCTCTCAGTTCTAGTTTTCTTAAATGAAAAATTAATGGAATATGTTGCTGAGTTTCCTCTGCATACATATCTCCTCTGTGGCAGAGGCCTTCTCTATTTGTGAATACGTTAGCTTTATATAGAAACTTCAGATAGGGGGAAGAGAAAGGGGCAAAAGCAGCCCTCAAAGTGAAAGAAAATAAAACTATCTGTTCACACTATTTCTTTTGTAAACTCTATATTCCTATGCCTTTGTGAGAGGATGCAAGCTTCCCAACAGGCAAAGTAAAGGAATGCTTTCCTGAGTTAGTCACCTTATGTAGCCTGAGCAGCAGCTTGCCACAGCTACCAAGTTGTACTACCCACTGTTTCCCTTCTCCATTTTATGCTGCCTTTTCAAGGCATTAACTTTTTTTTTTTCCCTCTTCCCCTTCTGAAGGGGAAATTGGTTCCTTTCTGTAGTGCTGTCTATCTGTACTTGCACGGCTTTTTCCTTTCCGTACTAAGCAAATCCTCATTGCTGCCTCAGTCCAATATCAGGTACAGCTCTCAGATATTTACAGTACATCAGAACAGCACCTAGCACAAGAAAACCCCGAACAGGATCCCAGTTACAGAAAGCTTTACATCTGAAAGATCTACTTATGCAGAGAGCTGGTCTGCGTACAACAGTGCAGCTCTTAACATTTTTCAGTAAGAATAATTTAAGGCATCCAGCCTTTTCCTACAGGATTTAGTCAAAGGAGAAAAGCCTAAAGAAAAACTTCAAAGAGTTACGCACTTCCTTTACTGGCAGTACTGCCAGGCTGACTCTCAATAGAGAGGCTATTCTTGTTAATGAAATGTGACTGTGTTTGTAAGGTCAGGCCTTCAATTTTAAAACTGTCAGCACAAGTAAAGACAATAGTAAATGTGAAGGACTGAATTCAAGTATTTTAAATATCTTTCCAAAGACTCTCTGGAAAAAAAAACTTAATACATGTCACTCACCTGAAAAGACATTGGGAAATGTCTCTGTAGAAGCCTGCACCCCTGAGGACTTTCTTGAATGAGTCAAAGGCACTCTTTCCGTTTGGAATTTCTCTCTAAACCCCTTGTGCTCCAGGTAGCCTGCAGAGCCCACCTTCTGTGGTATCTCACATTTGTGATTAGATACCTCTTCTGTCCAGTCTGCGGAACGACTAAATAAACCTGCTAAACTAGCAGACCTCTGCTTCTTGATTGAGACTTTTTCTTTTTTGTGGAAGGACTCCTGCCTCCTTGTAAAAAGCGGGCTCTGGGATGGGGAGGGAGATGGTGAATGGTTGGGAGAACTCAGTTGTCTAGTTGTGGTTTTGATGTAACAAGGATTAATTAGATAGGGCTTAAAGCATCGGGAACCAAGCATTGGACTGCCTGCTGTCCCCTCGGAGGACAAAGTGCCATTTTTAATTTCTGTGGATAAACCATTATGCAGGTCCTCTCGGCTGGCTGACAGAGAGTGTTTCCCTTCCTGAGTCTCAGCAGCATGATCATGGCCTGTATCTGAAATACCATCCTCTCTTACTGAGTCCTGAAAATCAACAGCCTGCACTTCAGCAATTTCACTCTCAGCGTCTGCTACCGAGGTTGGAAAAGGTCGTGTGGAGCTGTGTGTCTGACACCCACTTTCTTCTACTGCAGTTCTATTTAAATCATCTTCTACTTCACTAGCTACAGCATCCACTCCAGCAACGAGCTGTTCCTGCTCCTCAGTCAATAGCTTACGTTCTTGTATTTCAAATAAGCCGTTACCAGGAGAGCCTGTGCCATTTACCGCTTCTTTCAGCTCACGTTCAGTTGCACAGGAGACGGGAATGTTTTCCGCAATTTCAGATATCGCTGGAAAAGCCCCCTCGGTGTCTGGGCTCCTCTCTTTGTCAGTGGTAGTTACTGAAAGAAACCGTTCAAAATCTAAGGGGGCTGCTTGCGAATTAGCCATGTGTCGGCCCATTGTTGTGGTGACAAGGTCCTCAGTTCCAATGTTAATTGCCCCCTGCTGCTGCTGCTGCAGTCTAATAGCTTGCTGGATATCAGAAAGCAAATCCTCTTGTTCTGTGGCTGAATGGAAACTGTATATATCTGTATCAGAGCCAGAGCTGGTCCTTTGTCCATCCTGTGTCTCTGCAGCAGCTGGGACAGTTTCATTTCTGATTTCAAAATGTTCCACATCTGTGTCTGAGAGACCCCCTTCATCTGCAGAGATGCTTATATCTGGAGTTTTGGTTACAATTGAATGAGTACTGTCCAGTTCTCCAGCCTGCAAGGCCTGGCTTTCCAAAACATC
The DNA here is from genome assembly GCF_963921805.1 of Phalacrocorax carbo. Classification (NCBI taxonomy): domain Eukaryota; kingdom Metazoa; phylum Chordata; class Aves; order Suliformes; family Phalacrocoracidae; genus Phalacrocorax; species Phalacrocorax carbo. The sequence goes on along the minus strand of NC_087515.1, from coordinate 8,797,705 downwards.
CTCCCGTGAACTACTATTCCCATCTTTAGCCTTGGACAGATTTTTTCTGATCCTCAGATTTGAAAACACGGAGGCCCTCGAGTCCGACTTACCCTTCTTCTTCCCAGATTCACTTCCTTTTGCATGCTTCCCCAGTCCCCTTCTGCTTCCCGATACCTTCTTTGTGCCGTCTGTATCCTTGGGCCCAGAGGCATCCTCTCCTCCTTCATGCACATCACCTGTATTTTTCTTTAGCTTCCCATCTTGATTCCCCATGATTTTTTGCAGTGCAACACCTTCGACAATCAAGCCATGCTCCCAGATTTCATTCCTTTGGCCTGCCGGCGAGATCCCCTCTAGCGATCCAGGTTTGTTTTCAAGCGGTGGTGATGCAAGCGAAGTAAATGCTTGCTGTGCCTCTCTCCCATCTGCTAGAGCTGCCTTTTTGCATAATGTGCTGCTTGCACTGGGCTCCGCTGGGACATGCTCAGTACAGCACTGAGAGCTGCAGACAGCTCCTTCCAATGGCTGCTGCTCACGGAGCTGCCTGCTCTCCGGGCTTCTGCTGCATTCTTGTTTCTTTAGGAAGGATTCTGTAAAAAGTATTTCCTTTATAAAAGTCACTTTTTTTTCCACGGTTTTTATTGCCTGCATTGCAAGCTCAGCTCATCACCAAGTCATTTATAATTTCAGGACTTCAGTGTTAGGTTTCTGGAGGGAAAAAGAAAAAAAAGAAGTTAAAGCAGTAAAGCAAAGTACTTTAATTACTCTGTAATTGTTCTGCAGTCATTTAAACGAATAAACTAATAACCTTGGAAAGAGAAATATTATGCTTATTTAATAGTTTATAAGGTGCTTAAGCATATGCTACTTTGACAGATTACACAGTACCTCTGGTGATTTACATGTTTACTTTTTAAAGGCCAACAAAACAGAGTTTTAAAAGGAGAGTCACTCAAAGTAGAGAGAAGAAAGATAATAAAAAATTCTTTCCACAGTTTTAAAGAGTTGCACTTAAAATTCAATGCATTATGGTAATTACACTATAAAAGACCTCCCACAATTTGTATTCTGAGAAGGTAGATATACTATTATTCCCAGGAGAATCAACTCATCAATATTAAAATACACCACCATTGTTTTCCCTGATAAGAACATCTGGCATGAAACAAGACAAAACAAACAAGAAAGATAGCACTGTTCATATGCTACTACGGAAAAAGGATACAGTAAACCATTGCTCTATTTCACACTATATATTTAATAATTCATTTAAACACTGCCACTTGCTAACTATTTTGGAAGCTTGTACAACTGTTTTAATCGGTTGCTTCTTCTGCTCCATTTTTGGTTTAAATGTATAAGCATCCATATTTCATAAATACATTTCCTGAATGTCCATACAGGTATTCCCTTCCACTTTAAAATTCAGATTTTAAATAACTGGAATAGAAACAAAGGGGCATAAGATGCCAAATTGCCAAGTTGGATCAGTCCAGCAGTTCAATATCTTGGTTCAACACCAGCCAAGAAGTAATTAGATAGATTTCTCTTTATGATTTTTCTTCTCTAAACTGCCTTGTATATTTGGTTCAGTTTCTGTGAAAGACTTTATGTATTCCTCACACCTCTGAACTTCTTTATTAGCAATTTCCCTTTCACCAGAGATTGCTTAAAACAATACACCATTCCAGTGAAATGCATCGTATTTGTTCATGCAATTCTTAGTTTTGGTATCATTCTCAGACTACCAGAGATTTCACTTGCTTTCCATGCCTTAATACACATTAAAGAAAAAAAAAAAGAATATCATTCATACTTTAAAAACTATGCAGACATACCCCCATTCCCCAAACACACGCTGTTTTTTTCAAGGGATGCTAAATACCTTTACAAAATATGGGCTGTGACATTGTTAAATAATTGCTGTTAATTCAATTTGGAAAGACTAGCACTGTCAATAATACATGCAAGTAAATTATTTTGGACTATCATAATTTTTCCCTTGTGCTTCTTGGTCTGTCACTGCTCTGATAAGTCCTGTTCCAAGGGGCCTGTGGCTCAGGCACCAGAAGCCTTCTGTCTACAAGATCTCAAGTGTTGTAAGTGAATCAGATTACTTTGCACACTCAGTGTTTCTTTTTTTTAGTTTTCACTTTCTTAAGGAAGTGATTAATCTTGCTGTTTTGGTTTTTTTTTTTTTTTTTCATTTTTAGCATTCAGAATTCATAAACACGCTAGCAAGAGGTAGTATAGCAAATCCTGCAAGAACATGTTAAGTAATTTTGCTTTTAGACTCCATTCCTGCTTTTCCTTTCTGATATCCTACTTAATTTCTAATTTACTGCAGTATTTTACCTTTTGCAGCATTATTACATACTTGAAAAAAGCTTTTGGAAGCTCAGATAATTTCAGTCCATCTGAAGATACACAGTAAGAATTTCTGAAGGCACAGTTTGAGGGAAGCATATTAGTAGAATTAGTAGAAAAGAATACTACCTCATTGGTATTTTCACTGACTAGACTGACAAGGGTCTAATCCTTGATTACAACTGGAGTACTTGTAGCTTCCAACCCAATTTAAAATTTCATCTCCCACTAAAATTTTCCAGCAATTAACATAGTGCAGAAGTAATATAAAAGTTACTGTGGACTGAATGTAAGGAAAATGCAAAATTAGTGCGAAGTTCTGAAATGTTCCCCTTCCTTTCTCCTCTGTAAACTTGCATTACAAACTCGACACAGTCCTGTTACAACTAATGATAAATCACTAGCACTAATTACACAGCAAATTACACTGCAAAACCAAGCCATCGACAAAACTGAGGCTGTAAGACAGTCAAGTTAAAGACTGATCTTATTTTTTTAACTAGAAACTTATAATGGTTTAAATCAGGTATCTGCACTACTTCCTAGAAGTTTTCACACAGCATATCCTAATAAGTTCTTAAAAAATCTACATAAATGTATAGCCATAGATATTACCGAGTTTAAACATAGTGCACTAAAAGTTACTAATTTTTTTCAATCTGCATCTGTAATCCTCAAAACAAAAGAACTACAAGAAAAATACCCAAACCATTTTCTAAATAGCCCTTCCAAATATGGTACCCCAACCAAGCATGGACTCTGACTAAGATTTCTGGTCTATATGGAAAAAAAAAAAGCACCAAAATGGGCATACTTAAGAGGTATGCATGTGAACATCAAAGAATGTGCTCTCATTATTCCACATAAGGCACAGAAAATATGTTTTCAAAAAAAGAAGGTTGCGGGCAGAACACAAATTACCTCAAAGTGGCAGTGATAGATACAACTCTCAATCAATATTTGCAGGAAAGTACAAAAGGTTAACATTAGCCAAACATAAAACCAAATGTTAATACTCTGGATTTTGTTTATTCTCAGGAGTCTTTTAGCTTCTGAAGAAAAACATATTATTAAAAGTCAGCAAGAAACCAGAATATTTTGGCATCAGCATAAGCTACATTTTAAAAGCTAAGAATGTATTAAATATTCTACACTAAAAAAGAGACTTTCAACAGAAAGTAAACAGGGAAAAGAGGGGGTTTAACTGTTCAAGAAGGATATTTCATTTTTAAGAGTAACTATAACTTGCTCTTAGCTTGCTATAAATTGTCAACAAACAACTGAGGCTAGTTAGGGAGCCTGCCTGCCTACCTTATTTAATATTTGCCAGTCAGTCAAAAATTCAAGGGGTGAGACTGCAGGCATAGGCCTGAGATCCTCCTCACCTCTCATCCTCCTCACCTCTCATCCTCCTCACCTCTCATCCTCCTCACCTCTCATCCTCCTCACCTCTCATCCTCCTCACCTCTCATCCTCCTCACCTCTCATCCTCCTCACCTCTCATCCTCCTCACCTCTCATCCTCCTCACCTCTCATCCTCCTCACCTCTCATCCTCCTCACCTCTCATCCTCCTCACCTCTCATCCTCCTCACCTCTCATCCTCCTCACCTCTCATCCTCCTCACCTCTCATCCTCCTCACCTCTCATCCTCCTCACCTCTCATCCTCCTCACCTCTCATCCTCCTCACCTCTCATCCTCCTCACCTCTCATCCTCCTCACCTCTCATCCTCCTCCAAAGCTCAGGAGACACAAGTGGCAGCACACACACGAGATTCAAAACTTACAGCTCAAAATGCATTGTCTTTGTTCTCCTACAGACTTCCACATTAACACATTCCTGTAAGAAATGTAAGCCCCTGTTAGAAATTTTTTATTACTTTCAACGAGACAGTTACCATCTACTGCAGCCTTTCTGGAAAGGTGGCCAGATCCCCCCAGCCCTGCCTGCCTGCCCACCTGCCCTGCTGGGAGGGGAAGGACTGCCGGCAGCACCAATTGCCCACACCTGTGTGCAGGCCTCAGCCTCCTCGAGCACAGCCAAGGCAGAGCCCTTCCCCCCGGCTGGGGCTGTGGCCATGGTGGGAGCATTTCCCCCCCAGAATTCCTCACAAAAAGGCTGGGAGACCAGCTGACACCTTTGCATATTGGGTCTGTCACAAACACAGACTGCCTGGGGGGGAGAAAAGAGGGGTGCCTAGGGGAGCCTGCCCTGAGGAGGTGTAGCTTTCTTGGGGTGGATGAGTTTTTACTATGGTTTATTTACTGTGATATTTCATTCTGCTCTCGGTAGTAGTTGTTGAGCAAGTCCTTACAGAGTGAAGATAATAACGCCCCGTTACTACCACTGACAGGCACAGTACTGCCATGCCTGCCAGGTGATTAGCCTTTGGGGCAGGGTTAGGCTGCACCAGTATGATCCCAGGAAAGGGTTTAAACAACAGGAGTGCTGGCAGCACACAAAGTGCCCAAAACAACACCCCAGCAGTAATGCTGCAGCTACCAGCACAGAAGCACCATACCACTCTGCAGCAAAGATGGGGAGGCAAAGCAAATGCACCCCCAGGATGAGCCATGCCATATGCCCTGCACATACCCCCATACCACCCTGCATGGTGACCGAGGGCCAGGCTCTGTATGTGTGCTCATGGCCAGCTCTTCCAGAAACCCAAAGAGGCTGGCTAGGCTATGTACGTGGGTATATATGGGCTCTGTGTACCCCCTTCCCTGCTGGCGACACTCAGCAGTGGAGGTGGGGGGAGGCCATGGTGGTCCAGGGCGGGTGCTGTCCTGGGGATAAGCCACAACACGTCAGCCCAGGGCTGCAGGCAAGGCATGGGCTGCCAGTGGCTGACCCTCTGCCTCACGCCACACAGAGGAGGGCTGAGGGTGAGGTGGCAGCAATGTGAGAGCTACAGCAGGGCCCACATGCCACGGCAGTGCTCTGGGAGCCAGGCTTTGCTCCTCTGTACTCCCTTCACCCCTCTCCCTGAGGGGACATGGCTACTGCTTAGGGAGGGAGAGTAGGGAGAGCCCAGGGGATCCTCACCTTTGCCATACATACCCTGCAAAGATTTATTTTTTAATTAGTGGCTCAATGTCCACAGGTTTGGGTCGGAGGTAAAGGCACAGAGATTAACTGAGTTGTTTTAAAGTACTCTGGTGTCACATTACTGATTGGGATATGGTAATGCAGATGGTGTGAAGAAAGGTTTGTTCAAGGAGACATGGATATTCCCAGCCATCCATATGTTACCAAAGTTTTAATTTTGATAAGCAAGCAGAGGCTTATTCTCGTTCAGTCCAGTGCTGGACCCAGGTCCCTGTTCCTGCTGTCCAGTGGCATCAGGAAGCCTCCCTCAGCTGCCACTCAGCACGCTGGAAAAGTTATCTCCCCAGGAGGCATCAACTACCATTAAGTATTCCCTTATACTGCCAAAGCTGTGCTCTGAGCAGTTGAAAGTCTGCTGCCCCCATCACCCTCCCTATCCTTTTTGGCTATAGGGAGAATTGTTTTTTATGACTGGACAAACTGTAGCAGACTCACTTCCCCCCTCCAGCTGGCAAGGGTCAAGTCAGGAGAACAGAAAACATAATGTGGATTAAGAGACTGTAGTGGCTAGGGATCAAGATGGTCCTGCCATTGCCTCATTTAGTTTCTAGTGGATATGAGATTCTGGCTTTTAATACTCATCTGAACAGTATGAAATCATGCCCTATGCATTGTATTTATATTAAGTTGAGGTGATCCAGCTAATGAGAAACCTGTTTTACCTACTGAAAATTTCCTTTTATAAGAAGCATGAGCCTAGCAAGCAAAGACCCTAGGAGAGTGTTTAGCTTGCCTAGGAGCTTTTATTAGGTGCATGAGAAAATGATGACTAGGATTTTCTAATGCCTGCTACACAGTGCTGAACTTTCTCCTACATAATTTCTAGCTAGTGAGAATGAACATTTAAAATAAACATATCTGAAGAAAGAGGGTCTCCAGAAATTCAATGTTTGCCAACTACTATGCTGCAGAATGCCCACTGGTTGGGAGCCAAAGTCTTTGTGAAGCATTTAACCTTCTGGATTTCTCACCTAAATGCAACAATACATTTATGCATTGTGAAACAGAGCTTTCTTTGTTTAAAAATTTGACCAGCTCAACATAGCAAAAATCATAGACATTCCAACAAGTAATTTTATTGTTTTCCCCTAGCATTTCCATATTCTTACTGCTGCTTTATTGTAAAACATACTTTTCAGTTAAAGGCTATACAGAACCTTTCATAGTTACTTATATAGGAGGGGTTGGCTGAACAGCTGCACACAAAACCCTGCCAGCATTCCAGAGATGTATGCATTGCAGGTCAGGCTCAGGTCACAGAAACAGTCTCCGAAAATCCAGGCCTCTGCAGATGCTGCAGCCGGAGACTCCTATATCGGGAGCACAAGATGCTATGCCAGTATTGTAACCAAACCTGAGCAACAGGGAGGTATGAAGGTCTGGTTTATTCCCTATTGCACACTGAAAAGTGAGGTATCTTGTGGCACAGCTCCCACTTTTCCTTGCACAGAGTTCATTTCAGACAAATTTTATTCCAAATGCAGATAGACAGCGGTTGTTTGGTAATATATTCTAGCAAATTCAATGAAACACGGTATAGGCTGCATCACGAAAAAGAATTAGTAAAATAGCTGCTAACCAGGCTATCAAAGAAGCACAGATGAGACAGTTTCTACCATTTAAAACACTGTAAAGTGCAGTCAAAAATCAGAGTAAGAGCCTAAGTTATAAATTTTATATTCTAAGCGAGTGATATTTATGTAATAAGAACATTTCTTCAGACTTCGTAATAGCTTTTGAACACAGTTGGATATGGCAACCAAGCTTTTAAGATGAGGATCATTAAACCCATTCAAAATTCATACACATACAGACTCAGTATTTGGGGTGGGTGGGAAGAAGATAAGCAGAACTGGCTGTGTCAGTCAATCAAACAGGATTCACATAATTTAGACACACCCACCACAAGCAATCATTTCATAGGGAAAAGTGAGAGCAGAAGAGATTTATTGCACTGAAGGATAGAGAAAGGAACAAAGAATACAAATCTGTAGGAAACTGGGCCTCCTCGTTTTCATTCCTTAAAGAAGAACATATTCTGTTAAATCAAGCAGAAAATTACATATTGTCTTTTTTGGTTTTCTTGGACAGCTCCCAGAGTACTTAATGACAGGGTGGACCTTCTTGCCTGTAGAGAGCCCAAAATGCCATGAAACAATGGCAGATTTTTAAGCCTAGTCATTTTCTGTAGGAGACAAGGGATTAACTTAAGTACTTAGGACTCTGATTTTATCTTTTCTACTGCAACAAATATGTATTAGTCTGAAGGAAAAGTTGATGAAGATCAAGTTTTTTCCTAAGATTTTTCTCTTAGTTTTTAAAGATCTCAACCAGTGACATGGTTTGCTTTTAAAAATATGTGGAGACAAAAAAAAAAAAACAAACAACCAAACAAAAAACAACCATTTTTTACCATCTTCTTTTAGGCATCAGTTTCTGTTCTATTGCAGACATTGACACACACATGAATGAAAAGAGTCTGGGTCAAATAAAAAAGAAAGCTGTTGATCAGCTCTCAGTTCTTTTTAAAACAGCAAGAATCCTCCTATCAACTGCCATAAATATGTTCCCCCTAGAGAGAAAAACCCTGGGGCAAGCTCACATTGTAAACCACTCGGGGAAGTTCACAAAATTGAATGATTTTGAAGATAAGCCAGTAATTTTGTACAAAACTTTGTTGTCAGTTTTTTGTACAAATTGTTGCATTGTCTCAAATACATTTAGTAATTAGAATACATTTTTTAATAGTATTTCCATAACCTGATTTGGGATTAAATGAATCCAACCTGGCAAAATAGGGAAGAACATCTCTTTCCTAGCCTTTGGTTTACTTCAGTATAGAACACTAGCAACTACTCATGCTAATGAACAGAAGCAAATGCCCTCATCTGTTCAAGGGTTCGTAGGATGAAGGCCTTTTTAGCTGGGATGAATAAAGTGTACTGAAACTAAAAAGATAAACCAGCATCTAATGCAGAGAGAAATGAGTACTAAGATGCCAGAAAAGGAGCTCTGAAGAAACCAAAGGAAAGCTGAAGTCACTTGTATTATGTCTCATGGTTTTACTTCCTCTTACTGTGATCCTTTGCTGTTGTCACATGATGATCAGCAAGAGTCATCCATACAGGGATTCATAACTGATGCCTTCAGATTCCTGCCTTTATTTATCTTCACAGTACAGCTCAAACTGAAATTGCTGTAGCAATTATAAGAATTCAAGTTCATGCCTTGAGTAGAGAACAGGAAAAGCTACTGCCTCAAATAATCTGGACAGATGCAGTCCCTAGCATATATAATGCTAAGAGCTGCTGATGCGCAGGGAACATTATTCTCCACTTTAAGGAGTGGTTGGTTGAGCTGTGGCCCCTCTTTAGTAAAATCCTTGCCTTGTCTATACAAATACAGCCTTAGCTGGCCCAATACTTTTGTTTTAGGGCTTTATGTATTTTCATAACCGGGAAAAGAGAGGCCCGGAAAGTGAGAGGAATTTATGAAACCCGATTCAAGACCTTGAGATCTAGTCTTTGTGGGCTGCCTATGTAGAAAAAAGGCTAGCTGTAGAACTATTTAGTGTGACTAAGTTTAATTTCCGAACTGAATAATTTCTACAGAATACTAGTTCTTTCCACTAAGTTCCCATATAAAGGACAGAAGCAGATCAGCTTTATGAACATCCCTCAGAGTACCCCAGAATTGGATGTGGATGTTGTCATCGGTGTAATTAATTTGATCTGTGTTCAAGTATTTTGTCATTTGCCTGTTCTGTTAACCCTGCAAAGTGGTAAAGCAGCTGGCTTAGGGGACAGCAATAGTTAATCAGCCACAGCATCACAGGGCATCAGCTGGACTACAAGTCCACGTAAATACAGTACTTACTAAGGTCCAAGGAGTCCTGGCTGCCTGACTAGGCTGAACTAGCTCAGGTAGGGCTTACCTGCACTAAGACAGGTGCAACCATGTAAAGTGGGCTCAATCCATAACTTATGTTAGATGTCCTTGGTTAGGCCTTCGCATGAGGGACCCAAAGCACAGCAACTTCCTATCAGTTTTGTAGTTGAAATGGCTTTCCTTTTGTCAGCTGAATAGTTATAATAAGCCAAGTTCTGGTGCTAATTGTCTTTATAAAGCAAATACATTGCAGATGAACAGCTGGCAATCTATTCCACTAGAGTAAGGCAAAAGAATCATGGTGAAGCTGAATAACCCAGATTCTCAGATAAAGGTCAGGAAATTCAATTAGGATGATGATGTTTTCATGTCAAAAGGATTATGCCTTGCATAGAGGCCACCATTGAACTACAGCTTTTGTAGAGCTAAATACATACGGCAACTAGTTTGATCCAGTTAGGGAATGAAAAGTCCATCCTGTGAACCATGGCAAGTTAAAATTTTGCCAGATCACTGTTTCTGCTCACTGTACCTATATACCTATTCCTAATCTCTCATATTCTTATGCCTTTCTTCCTCAACTTCAACATCTAGTGTTCATCATATATTTAATCTGTAATTCTTATACAATTTCCTTTAGCTTTATGCAGCAGATTTATTTCACCTTTCTGAGAACCCTGAGCTGGGTTCCAGTCTTCTTCTGTGTCACAATTCAGAGCCGGTCAGGGACAGAAAGAAAAGAATGTTTGCCTCCCTGTCTTTTTATAGACAGTTTCTACTGAGAAAACATGTAGAAAAGAGATTAAGAACAATTATATTTAACTATTACAAGCTTCAGTTCTGAGCAAGAATGTCGAACAGTGGGGAGAGTTATAATTCAGACAGTACTTGCATTGCATCTCCAGGTCTTAATTTCTCCTAAAACACTTTAGTTTAAAATATCTCAGCCTAGAGTTCTTTAGAAAATTAGTTATGGAACCTGAAGTAATACCAAAGCATTGATTTATGCAACAGTTGGCAAGAAAATTTTCCAGCAAATGTTTTATTATGCTCTGTCCCCACCCTTGCCAATGTCACCATATTAAGAGCTTACATAAAATTATTTAGAAAATAGTGTCCTTCCTAATGACCAGGCTGGTCAGCCTCACTCATCAAATGACATGAGGGATAACATTCCTATTTTACTTATGTTCAGGGAAGATGTTCAAGTAAACAAGATTGAAATGCTCAGCAACAGTCCTAAATTCAACTTAAAGAGGCTTTGTGTGAACTGTCAATAAAACAGCTCATCTTTTTGTATATGTGTACAATAACAAGGATAAATTATGCCCTAAGAGGGGTTATCTTCCTATTTTTTACATAATGTACTCAGCACTGAGGAAAAAAACATCACCTGGGGGAAAAGGATTAAATGTTTAATTAAAAAAATTCTGATGGTGTTTTCTGAGCCAGTTTAGTCTTACCTGGGGCATTATTACAGAAAGTGTTTTCTTTCCTGAAGTAGGGTTAGGCTACTTTAGTGCAGCCTCTGAAAGAGGGAAAACAAGTCATGAGAAGACTCATGACCTTTAAATAGGGTATTCACATTGTCATCTGGCACTTTATTTATTTGCCTTTGTGCCAGCAATCTTTCCAATATCCACAAACAGTGAAATATTTCAGGATATATCATCTTAAAAAAGTAAAAATCTGGGATTTGGACTGATGGTACATCTTCTTCAATATCACGCCTCTAGCATTGGTCAGTACAATGTTGCAGGAAACACCTTAGAGGTAAGCAATGGGAGAATTATTCCCCAAGCCTGTCATCCAGGTTAATGTATGTCCTTAGACAATGGGGTTTATTTGTTTGTTTTAATTGAATCTTACAACTCCAAATAATCTTGTGCTGTAATTCAAGGTGCTCTCGCTATTACGTTAGCTGCATTTTGCACTCACAGACATGTCAGTCAAAGCTGGGACCAGTTGTACCAAACACTAAGCAAAATCCTACAGGCATACTGTTCCTACCCCAGAAAGCTTACAAGTCTAAGTAGACTCACGTGGATAACCTCATTAACTCAATTACATTTGTTCATTTCCCCCTGCCTTTCACAGCTTTACTTTTTGCACCACAGTACAGTGAAGAGGCATTTGATGGACATATCAGTAGCCTTCCAGAAATTAAAAACTTGAGAAAGATTCTTGATGTGGAAAGGATAGACATCCTTCCTGGCTTAGTAAAATTAAGTGGTCATTTCACGTGTACAGCACCACACAGGTACGTGTACAAGTGGGAAAGAAAAGGGTACTAAATCTGTCAGCACTTTCACAGAAAAGCGCCATAAGCTACAGAAAGGCTCAGGACAGTATAGAACATATGTGTCACTGACCTGGGATGAAGGTGACATGAAAACCTCAATCACAATGTAGTGTTATAAGGAAGTGAAAGAAGGATTGGAGAAGGAAAACTGAAGACAGATGGAAGATCGATCTTTTCTGTAACACATCATAAGGGAGCATTGCTGTGCACTCTCTGTTTCCTGGGTGGCTCAGCTGTGGGCCTAGACATTAGCCTCATCATTTCATCCAAATACACAAACTTTCAAGCACTGAAAGAGCCAAGCACACCTTTGCTGCCTCACAGATACCAAAGTGCTGGGCCCTTCCTGCCCTGTTGCAGGAACACATAATTCCTCACATTGACATACTAAGCTTTATCTTCAACCCTTACTGTGACCATTGCTGCTTTTGTGGCGAGGTACTGTAGCCAAATGTAACTATACAAAAGGGGAGGCAACTCTTGTTATAGGGTCCATATTGACATTAAGCCCTAATTTAGATCAAGGGCTCACTGCGCACTAAGCAGAAGACAAAGTTTAGGGGTTTGAGGCGTTTGGTTGGTGGTGTGGCGGTTTTTTGTTTGTTTGTTTTTTCTTCTTTCTTTCTTTCTTTCTTTCTTTCTTTCTTTCTTTCTTTCTTTCTTTCTTTCTTTCTTTCTTTCTTTCTTTCTTTCTTTCTTTCTTTCTTTCTTTCTTTCTTTCTTTCTTTCTTTCTTTCTTTCTTTCTTTCTTTCTTTCTTTCTTTCTTTCTTTCTTTCTTTCTTTCTTTCTTTCTTTCTTTCTTTCTTTCTTTCTTTCTTTCTTTCTTTCTTTCTTTCTTTCTTTCTTTCTTTCTTTCTTTCTTTCTTTCTTTCTTTCTTTCTTTCTTTCTTTCTCTCATCCAGGTCATAGGAAGATTACAGATGAAGCAGATAAGTACCTTACATCAGTCTAAGAAACAATGAGGAAAGAGTTTGACAGAATATATGCAGACAATTCATCCTGCTTTTTTCTGTTCCACTCTACTGAATTTACTCCCATTATGGACTATTCCTGATGCTGTTGTTTTTCTTCCAGCATTATGCCATTATCTGATTACAAATAAGCTTCTACTGTCCCCTCTAACTCAACACAAATCTAAAATGTCTCAAGTGCGATAACAGGGTTCTAAGCAGTCCAATGTTTGTGTGAAATTTGGCATTACTGGCAGCCTGACATTTCTCCCTCTGATGTGAAAGTCCAGCTGTGTCCCACGGAGGAAGTCAGATGGCTTTGTGCTAAACCACAGTTCTCAAGGCTGTCCATACAGGCAGGAATAAGTCAATTGGAAATAGCTGTGAATGAACATTTGTTTAGTAGTATGCAGGATCTAAATTTTTTCTGAAAATAGAAGTAAAAAAATTGATATATATATATATAAAAATTTTTTAAAGATATATTTTTTAATTCAACTCCTATAGTCCTCAGCAGTTACAGTTCCTTAAACTAGCATCAGCCCAAATCATTTATTAATAAGGCTACTTTTGTTGCCAACTAAAGCCCTAACTGCTTGGAACATTTCAGAGAGACCTTAAGGCAAAACCCACACAAAAGTCTTCTTTATTTATAAATACACATGTATCTTGACACAGCTGCCTTGTTCCCTCAGTTAGGATCTGCTCCAGCTGTGTCCTAGAACCCTCGATACTCCAGCTTGTGTTGCTTGAAATGAATAGATCCTGCCTGCTGATTTCTGAGGAAGGCACACAGAGCAAAGACAGAAATACCTTGTCCATGACCTAGAAAACTATTCCTTACGCAAATATTAACATGTAGTATAGCTTATGTTTCAAAGTGGTAGAATGTCAAGTCACTTAAAAATTCCTTTAATTATAATGTCTGCTGTGAGCTATTCATATTCTTTGTTGATTATGTCTCATTCCACATTTTCTTCTGGTTCTGTTATGAAAACAAGTGTGGAGAAGAGAGCCTTAAAATATTTATCATAAGTTTATGTAAAGGCAGCTTTAAAGAACATAACTTCGAACTCTCCATTAAAAACAGCCTGTATGTAAACTGCTGTGCTATGGAGTAGAACATTGAAGAATAGTTATTAAGTTCTGAAGGATATGATAGTAAAGGCCCAGGTTGTTGCATGAAGCAGAGAAACCTCCAGAACAGAATGTCATGATTAAAGTGTTGGAGAGAAATTCTTTCAGCGCAATGAAAGTGAGTTTTCTTATGTTCAGACGTGAAGACATAATCATAAGGAATTTAGCATCAGTAAGGATTGAAATTTTGAACATATAAACATCTGTTGACTTTGGATGGAACAAAGCATTCTCTTATGCTGCAAAACGCAAGAATAAAAAAAAGCTTTGATCGTGGTCAGAAGGGTACACACGCAAACTGTCTGCAAAAGTCATTGTATATGTTCAGTACGATGAACTCTGAAAACTGCTGGGTTTTTTTGGTATTTGAGTTGTTGTCTCCTGATGACTAAGACTGACATGCGTTACAGATATTATGTAGGCACCAAGAATTTCAATAACAGGAATTGATTACAAGACTATTTCAGAGCGATCTAAAATTTTTTCTCACTACTTAAACGTCTTTTTTACCTAACACGTCTCAATTTTTGTTTTACAGAACTGCTTGTCTAACAACTACGTGAAAGTGCGTTCAACCTCACTTTCTGCTGTTAAAACAATTTCTTATTAAAACCTCAAATACAAGATGCTTCTGAATTCTTCGGCATTCTAGAGCACAACTGGTTTCTACAGGCACACAGATGTAACTGGACTGTGTGGTATTACTTATCTTAACAGTTTGTGGCTTTTGCACATACTTCAGACTGTTTCTGGAAGAAATATCCACAGAAACTGGGTTTATATTGTTACCTCATTTATCATCCCCAACCAGATAAAACAGGTCTGATGTACTAAGCCACCTACTTCCTTGGTTATTGTTAAACACTAAGGGTATAGCTTCTTGTCTTTCACAAGATTACCTCCGACATCTCTAGACAACTCATAACTTTGTATCAGTTAGAAATGATAAGGATCCAGCTTAGGGAGATCAGCTGCAGATCTTGGAAGACCGAACACAAACTGCTGTAACACCTCATTATCTGCTATTTATTTATTTAACGCACTCATCATGTTTTTCTTGGAGGATTTGTGTTTAAATCAAAATCCATATCCAGCATAGATAGGGCGAGTACAAATTGTTTGGCACTACACCAAGGCTAATTTGGAAACATGATATAAGCCTCATTTGTCAAATTAATTGAGCACCTATTTTTCTTAGTTTAGCTCTACCATGTCCCCTCTTGAGGGCCTGCAGGAAAGAAAAGAACTTTGAGTTGAAAGAAAAGGATAAAACCAATCCATCCATTCAAGATGTTAGCCTGCGTCCCATGAACGTAGTTAGACAAGTGTTACATGGGCAGCCTGATGACCCTGCCCTGTAGTCGCGGAGGAACACAAGTGTTGTGCTGCCGAAGCAGCAAATCTCCCATGGCTATGGTGGAGGTATGGCATAGCTGCTTCCTCTCTCCTACATAAGCACACGCTGTAAGCAGGCTACAGAAGAAAGAGAAGGAAAACAGTACAACGGACCACAGCTGTCATATTCTGTAGTCACTGCTTGCTTTGAGAGATGTTCCCACAACATTAAGGCTCAAAACTACCACGGAGGAGAGGGAGGGGGCTATGCAACCACAGACTTTTCTTCCACATAGCCAGGAGCATGCAAACAGCCTTGGGTAACAATAAGTGAAGGTAGCTGGAGGCTGGGGAGAAGGAATTAATTACTGGTCCCTGTTCTTTTCTTTCAGTAAAGGAGTATCTTATCAATACACGCACCCTAACTACCTGCCATAGGCCATCCAGCTCTTGGTCTTAAAAACCAGATTTATTCCTAAATGACAGATGAACTTTTGGATAGTCATCTGAGCCTGAAAGTATGATTAACTTTTTAACAACAACAGAAAGCTTTTTTCTTCTGGACTATGAGCTTCATATGCAGTTGGGGATTCAGTTACATATTTCTGCTGCTTGTAGACCTTCCAATTTCTCCAAACTTATGTGCATATGTCAATGTGTTATATCTAAGACTTATTTAGCTACACTAACACCTTTGGAGGTAAAGTGCAAGTGTATGTCTGCAGCTGCTCCCAGTCCAGCCATCTCTGACTGGAACATTTTTCTGTCTTTGATGCCACACATGCAACATTCCAAATAAGTCTCATTCACATATGCATACAGTTCAATTCATCTCCTTCATTCTTCGTTGCCATAAACGCCCTTTACCTTTATGGAGAGCTGGTTACTGCATGGCATTCCTTCTATTTAGAGGGTGGAAAACCTCTCAAGACCATACAGCCATTCAGAACTGCTTCCTGGGGTGGCTATAAGCTAAAACTCCAAATTCAGACTCCTTTCCTGTGAGATAATACTAATATAATACCAGAAGAGTTCCAGATACTGCCAGCAACGTGTGAGCCAGTTAGCCTTGTATCCAGCCAGAGTCCTTATTTAGCAGCTCATCGTATTTTTCCTCAGCTCTTAGACCATTTCTAAAGCATACCTTTAATAAAAGTAACAGTAATAATAAAGTGGTCATAATGCAACCTTACCTTATTTCCTGCCAAAATGCATTCTGATGTGAATTCAGCAACTTGTACTTGTGTTCAGTTGTAACATTTCCATGCAGACTATATTTATAAGAGGGTCAGAGCGTCTGGCTTTTTTGCTCTGGGCACCATTTCCAGTCACATGAACTGGGAACAGCTTGATTCAGATGTTAACAGCCACTGACATTTGCAGGAATGTTGTTTAAAAAAAAAGAAAAATCATAAGTGTCTTGAGAAATTTCACTGCTTAAAAGGCTTATCACAAAAGTTATTAAAAATACAGTATGGGTGGTTTTTGTGAGGAACGCTAATGTACTGTAAGTGCTCACAGTAACATGACGCATATCTGTATAGTATGTTAAGAAACAAACCATACTGAATAATGTTGTGCCCTTTGTGTAAGACACAACATTAAGACTTACATTCGTGTAAGACTTTGTGTCTTTACAAGCTCACTGAAGTAAGACTTGTGCACAAATCAGGGAAGAATCGGACTTTTTGATTTTAAACGCATGTCAAGAGTTTGAGAATTAAATGGGATGAATTCCACCTCTGGATGGCAAAAAGTGATGAATTAGAATAAATTTGTGATCGGTACCTAAGCTTCCAGTGAACTATCTTCATTCTCTTTAAATACATTTTCAATTTTGTAAAAGGATTTATTTTTATTGTCTTAGATTTGAATGACCTCGTCATCAGGTTGGCAACACTGGGGCAAGGGGAGAGATGACAGATTTGTGGTTTACATTTCACAGGACTGCAGTAATGGAGACATTCAGTTTAACTCTCATTTGTTCCAGTTCACCTCAGTTTCAGAGGAAGTCTCATGTTCAGAAGGTGACCTCAAGGGGCATAGCTATGTCCCTGAATCATTTTATTACAGGATAAGATAGAGCTGGGTCCAAGCACCTGACTCTTATTCCTCTCTGTAAACAGAAGTTACATGGATTATTTTAATCCTTCCTTCCACCTGAGATGCCTCCTCTCTGCAATCTGTAGTCTTTTAATGTGAACCAAAAATGTTAAAGACGTCATGAAGCCTGCAAGGAGCATTCAGAAGTGTTAAAATCTTTTGCATTTCCAGATCAGTGGGAGAGTAAAAAAAATAACTCAAACCCAGTTAAACATAGACAGACTAAAGCAATACACGCACATTGTCCCTTTATAACATTTGTATGGTTCTGGGAGCTGAATATAGGTATTTTTCTAAGGAGAAACAGAAGAAAGGAAATCATTCATTCTTCTTTCTCCATCAGCGTGGTTCCCCCATCTCTTGCACCTTCAGCCAAAGAGGTGGCCAAACTACTAGCAAACCAAGTTTCCATGCAACGTGCAGGAGGGAAAAGTAATGGATAAGTACGTAGTGGTGCAGAGCAGGTGTTCTAACACAGCTAGTAATACCTGTTGTATAATTCAAGTTTTGCAGGAAAAACCTGTACACATTTTGTGAATGTCAGACTTCCTACCTATGCGCAGATCACATGCGTGTATCATACTTGTACATTAAGTCCACCGAACATTTGTCAAAAAGGGACTGATTTTGAATGTTTGGTATGGGCAATCAAAGGAAAGAAGCAAAAGCCATTTACTAAGGGGTGCTCTTAGCTGGATTTTTTGTTCAGAAGATAATAGCAATCCAATTTAGTGATCATGTCCCTCAAAGATAAAGTAATGTCAGGAAACTCCCCCTTCATATGCATTTCAGATACAACAAGCATGTTAGACTGAATAAGCATGAGCTACACAGCCAGTGCTTGTGTACCCCAGAAATGACTAGGGTATGCCGTATGAAGTGTTTCAGTAAGAGCTGCTACCTATGTGGTGTAGCATCCACGCTGGCAGATCTGTCTGATGCCTGCAAATAATCAAGAACAGATGTAATATTGTAATTTGCTTTGACAATCCTCCTGGAAGATATGTAATTCTTGGGAAAAACTAAATCCATCATAACCTGTATATACATGCCATGCCTTAGATATAATGTGGCAGTGAGTAGAACAGTTGTTTCATTTAGTTTGAAAGCATGAGAAAAATGTTACTGTTTCTTTGTAATATTTTCAGTCTAGACCACATTTAAAGAATTAATTGTTCCTCTAAAAAAATACATAGTTTTAGCCAAAAGGTGTGAAATTTCAGTACTCCAGAAGGAAGAATTCCAGCAACCCTCAAATGCAGCCATAGGAACTTTGAAGCATTCCTGCTTCATGAGATTTCTTCCCCAACCCAAGATTTAAAGGAATAGACCTAAAGGAGATTAGGCAGCTCACTATTTTCTTCTCCCCCACATCAACTACATCATCATTATTAAAACACTGAATTAGACAGAACAAAGACATCATAACCATCTGAAAACTCCACAGTCCAAAAAGAGGGGGATTTATCTTGAAGACATCAATTGAGATTATTTCATGAAGTCACCTCATGAAGTAATAAATGATGCGAAGATATTTGGAAGAAGGAAGACAAGGCAAGCAAGGTAAGAAGCTACGGGAGAGCTAGAAAATGTCTTTTGTTTAAAGAACAAACAAAACCCCTGGTAAGATTACTTTAAAAATTGAACGGGAAAAATTCCTTTTGAACTAACTCTGACTGTAGAACAGTCACAACAGTAACTTAAACAGAGAGTGAATATGCTCCAGCTCACCAGCCTACAGAGTCTGATAACTGGAGTGAGCTGTGTGGGGGATCCCCTGAACTTATGACCCAGGTTTCAATCCCCTAAGGAGGGCTATGCACTGCTCACTTTCTGAGTCACGCATGTGGGTGGATTTGGTGTCTTTAGTGCTACATGAGCTAATTTAACTGCAGGTGCAAGTCAGAGAAATTGCTCCTGAACCCATTTTACTCCGATTATCAAACCATTCTATCTTAATGTTAAGACAAGGTCAATCAAAACAGATGCCCTCAAGGAAAGTCCCATATGGAGGAGTTTTCTTACAATATGTCTCCCAAGGTTCTAGTCAGCTAAGAGGGGAAAGTGAATTTTAATTTGTTGTTTCTACCTGTCAAGAAAAATAATATAGTGAAGTTGCTATATTTAGTAGCAGTGTCTAGGAAACTGCAATGATGGAAGAGTCAGAGAATATGAGCTTTGGTTGTTTTCTCTGTTGTGTAGGTGGGTTTTTTTGTTTGGTCGGTTGGTTTGGTTTGTGTGTGTGCACACACAGGACAAATATATTTCACCAGAGCTAAGTTTGTAAGTAGAAGGTAGTACATATTAAAATCATTGCCCCGTGTAGGGTAGAAATATAAGAATGTTTTTTCCACTGTCCAAGGTAGTATCTGGAGTGAGATGAAATGAAAGCAGTTGTCTTTTCCCACCACAAGCTGTTGAAGACAAGCTAGAAATGTTATTTCTGGGAAACTGAGTCACCAGGTACAGAAGCATTTGTGAAGAAGAATCTTGCAGAGATTCTTGATATTAAGAAGTCAGAACTCTGCTTTCTTTATGTAACGCAGTCTCCTCAGAGGAGGCAATTGTTACAGCTAGGTACCCTGTAACAGCCTTGCTATTGGCCCTCCATCTGCTGGAAATGAAAAGTTACACTAGATTTTGAAGGAAGCATTAAGTGCCTACCAAGTTCTAATCCTACTGTCATTACCCAAGCGAGGCGTTAGGACTGAAAGCCACACAACATGAAACTTAAGAACTGTAACTTGGAGCACATCAGTGTTTCAGAAATACAAAGCAGCAAACAATAGTTTTAATGTAAGGAAATGCGTTCAGCCAGTACACTTTTCTTTGCTTGAAATTTCAACGCAGAGCAAGTTCTTTCACTGCTTGCGAATCCTGTGAACCAATATTTGATCTGATTTCTTGGTTCTGCTAGATGTGCGATATGCCAGTATTTGTGATGATCCAGGCTCTGAAATTCTTGCTTATAGAAAAATTAATCAGTTTAAACTGAGTTGCTGATCAAGATAGAAGAGGATCACACCTCAGTGGAAGCAAAGGACATGGGAAAAAGTCAAATTATGGAGCACCATAAAGGTCTGCACATCCATTATTACTGCTCAGAGGTGTATCTTACTTTACACATACAGGGAGAGAAAAAGAAAGTCTCCTAATATCTTTTTTTTTTTTTTTTGTGGGCATTTTGTCAGGTGAGTCATCTCTCTGGCACAGAAGCCCATAGGAAATTAAGTGATAAAGCTCTACAAATTCATCTTCAGTTTTTAGCCTTTATTTTACCTTCTGGTCATTATTTCAAGCCCACTAACTGAAATATTGCTGCTGAACATACTGCTTCCTCAGAGATCCTGCAGAGAATAAGTTAAGGTACCTATTTTTCATAAGCAGTTCTTTTTTAATATGGTATAAGGCATCCTCAGATGCCTCAGATCCACTGGATGGATATTATTAAATTTTATAGTATCCTGTACAGAAATAGCACTCATTTTATGGAGACAGAGAGAGTCATAAAGCAATTGGAGTATCAACTTGGCTTTTACATCATATTCTGCATTTAGAAGGCTGAGGCAAAATTCCCAGAAAAGTCCCACATTTTTGGGACAGACAGGTGTACTGTTGAAAGGGTACATTATTACCTTAAAAAAAAAAACAACCCATCAGACAGCAGAAGTGGCCAGAAATAGTACATAATATGTCTACAATAACTATACTACTGGGAAACATGCAGTTCTTGCTCTCAGCAGCTTCACTGCTCTGCCAGCTGCTGCCGGCTGCAGGAAAAAGCACCAGGCAGGGTTTGCTGTGGCTTTTCCACATATGTGGGCCTGAGGAGAATCATAATCCTGGTATATGGGATATACTATATTACTTCAGCAACTAGATTCACATCAGTGAATGTACTCACAGTTTTAACACTCTGCCAACTGGGTCTATCATGCAGCACCTGAGAGAAAGATAGCAAGAAGATTAAGGTAAGATAAAAGCTAGACTGATCATTGAGAATATAAAGTTGTTGACCTCGTTTATAAGAAACCTTAGAGTTGTTTTCTAACAATTGCAAGGATTGGGAAAGTGTTTTACAGTTCAAACTGAAAATTAATTCTAGCATCTCTCATCATTTTCTAATTAGATCCTGGGTAATTCACACAGCTGAACTTGCAAGTAACACTTAGCAGGCTCAGCAAACACATGAGTCAGGAGGGGTCCAGCAACAGCAGCAGAAATCTCACAGATGTCTCGGTATTGTTGTGTCCCTTTTACAAGCATGGAAGCGTGGACAGACGATGTACCTTGCCAAAAAGCTGTCCAGCAATTAAGCTACTGAACTGCCTTGAGCCCAAGGCCTGTGCCAAAGTCACTGAATTCTGCAGTCCTTAGAAGAAACCCATCACTTCAACTAAAGCTGGGCCCCTGTTTTAGGGTCCCCAGCTGGTCCTCAGACTCTACTTCAGTTCTCAGTAAGGTCCCAACCTGTGCCTGCTGGGTAGTGCAAGTTGTGCCAAATAAGACAGACATTCTGTTTAAGGACAAAGAGAGGAAGATTGGCTGTAGATACAACCACCTCTTTTTAACTGTTCCTTAGGTAAGAGGTGGAAAAGAACTCCCTGTGTGGATGGCCACACAAAGATATATTCTTCAACATTTGTTACAAAGTCATATCCTGCCTAAAGCTGAAGCTACAAGTGCTATGACAGATTTTCTCACGTTACTTTTCAAACCAGCCCACCAACCTGAAGCTTGCTACCCATAAAAGCACACTGTTTCGATGTACAGTTTGTGTGCTTTATATGCCACTCCCTGGCTGTTCAGTACTTTCGCTTCATTCGGTGCTCAGGTTCTTATTAAAAACCCAAATTTTATTATGAACATTTTCCTTCTTCCACAGCAATTCATAGGTATTTTAAATTACAGGCATAAATGAAGTTTTTCCATAGTAATCCCATTCTCAAACTCAGTAACCTTTCTGTGTGTTAGTTTGAAATAAAACAAGTTACATTTTGCTTCCAGTTAAAAGGTTCCTACCCTTGAGATGTAAAACAGTAGCTGTATAAACAACATGGTTAAAAAAAACCCAAACCCACAATTACTTCTCTTTGCAGAAGGCTTCTTGCAAGACATCTTTGTAGTGCAAATCTAACTGTAACGTGTAACAGAGATAACACTAAAATGGCAGAAGACTTACCTTCAGGAGAATCAGCATAGAGGCTCCTGTTTCTTTTTTACCTCGTACTTGATCAAATGCTTATAGCAAGACTTAGTGCTGACTCCCTCCACCTCTGTAGCGGTCAAAAAAAAATTATAGCCAAAATCTATGCACTCCTATAGGTTTGGCAAACCGGAGAGCAGTAACATCTGGCTTTCTGCCTGACATTAATTGGAGAAATGTATTACAGGCTGTGCTCTTATCATCAACTGCCAAGAAGCATTTAGATAATACTTCATTACAAGAGGAAGAAGGAAGGTTTTTCTTTCCAGAAAAATACATGTACCAAACAACACTGTCAAGCAGGTAACTATTAAGACCTGACTGGTGAATACCAGAGGAAAAAAAAAAGTCATACTATTTAGTTACTCCTTTAAAAAAAAAAAAAAGTAATTCTAAATGTAGAGGGAGACAATTACATTTTCCTGTGGATTTCAGGGTGAAGAACCCAGTTAATAAAGTTTCAGCTTTAAGACGCTTTGCTTAGGTATCTTGTTTGAGTACTAAAAGTAAACTTATTTTTTCCTCTTTTTTATAGATCATCAGTAGAAATTAACATTTCTGCAGGCTGTGAAGCTGCACCTGTGACTCTTTACCATCCCTCCTGGCTCTGCCACAGGTGTCCCAGTGCCTGTGTCAGCACTGCATTAATGCCATCAGCAAAGGATTTACATGTATCCTTCTCTGTGGGCTGTTAAGACTCTACAGGGAGGAACCAGAAAACAATAAAGACTTAAAAATATGGGAAAGGGGAAAAGAAAAAGCTCCCTGAAGATCATAAATTGAAAGCCTCTGTTATGCTAACAACTATTATCACAACAACTTATATGGTGCACAGACATCAGCGTAATCTCTGTTTATACCCTTAAGTGAGCAGATAAAACCGAGCATATGTGCGTCTTGTATCTGGAAGAGGTGAATGTATATTGTGGTGGACAATAGAATAGGACAAAGGAGAAAATAGCAGAAAGGAAATAAAGTGAAAATGAAGATAAGCAGGCAAGAGAGAAACTAGAATAGGAGACAAAAAGGGTTTAGGGAGAAAGAATATGGCACAAATCTTTTTTTCTCCCCTTATTTCTTGCATCACATCACATGCCAGGAAAGGCCTGGAGTGGCGGCCATTCACTAAGAGCACGACCATCCGCCTGGCTCCCTTGAGAGGAGGGTTCCAGCATGCTGCTTTAGACAATAGCAGCAGGAGCTTCTGCCCAGCCGTGTGTCTGCTGTGGCTGGTGGGGGATCAGGGCTTAGCCTGGCCAACGGGGCTGCGCGCCAGGAGAGACGCCTCAGCATGCTGCAAAAACAAGGAGCTGTGGGGCTGCAGGGAACATCCACGCTCTTTCAAGCAGGTGTGAGCTGTTGAATGCCTTCCCATAAGACTGACAGTCCTGCTGGCAGAGCAGAAGGGTTTCTTGCCTCCTCACTGGTAGCAGAGCAGCTCTGCTCTGCCTGCACAGTGACACACGAAACTGAGGGTTGGCACTGAATTCTTCTGGACCTGTTATAGGCAGAGCAGATGTAACACGGCTTCATGGTCCACAGCTGTACACTGTAGGGTGGAAAGCCAAGTAGGGTGGTAGCTGTATGATCCCCAACTTTCAGCATTAACACTGATAAGCAATACCAGTTTTCTCCATGCATACAAAGTCTTTTAAATCATCACCACAGAATTTACCTTGGGCTGATCTGGCTCCACTGGGCTGATGAAAGCTTGTCTTGTACAGAATAACATCAGCTGCACAATCAGCAGCGCTAGAGCTGCACTTGGTGAGGTTCAGCCAACCCACAGCTATGAACCAGAGGAGGTGCTGCCTGGATAGAGAGCTGGATGCAGGCAGAGTAATGAAGACAGAAGACACCTGTGCACAGCACAGTAATTGGAGCTTAAATTGAGATTAAACCCCAGGAAAATCTTTCTATTTAGGCACTGACAAATACTTCATTTCAGTCAAAAGCAGTGCCACAGAATGTTCAAATATACCTAAATACATTTGGGGGAACTTTTTATTCTACCATGAATCTAATAATTTGAGATTTTTGTCCCAAACAATGTAAATGAACACAGACACACAGCAGGCTTTTCCACCTGCACAGATTACGTTTTCATATCAGTTAACCGAAATAATTACAAACTATTTAACTCAGCCATGAGAATAAAGGTGATGGCACCAATATGAGAATTTATATCAACTCCTAGACTTATCTTTAAATCAGATAATGCTTAAGCATTTGTATAAGGGTGAACATGTGGGTGGTTGGATACCGCTGGTTGTGTCTCTCGGCTACACTTTCATAAACAAAGTTACAGTTAAGCTGTGAATAACTTTGTAAATGTTTGTGCATTTTTGATCGTAAAATGAATACTTGTTTTGTTTTGTTTTCACATGTATTTGTGAGGCTTTTCTGCATAGTTTGATTAGCAAAATAGCATCTTGGGAAAACAAACAGTCCCCGGGCATGGGTTTTCATTCACATTTATTGATAGAGCAAACTAATTAAGTGGAGTCTGGCTTATTTACCAAATTAAACATCTAATGCTGAAACTGGGAATCAATCTCCCTGTTAGTCTTGCCAGCGATGTCAGCAGGACGGCACTTCTGACTGTTCATAAGGGTATATGGGCCTGCTTTGCTGTTCAGCGTTATATTATTTTCTTCTGCATCTAAATAAATCAGTATAGCTAAGAGAAATTTCTTTAGAATAGTTACTGTTATTCAAATATACCTTAAAGATTTTGATTAAAAGTTTTCTCCCCTAAACTATGCAAACATGAAACTGCATATAACCATCCAACACCAGAAAGGGGAGTGTTAAGAAAAACACCAAAATGTCGCACTAAACCACAGAAGTGGCCAGTCCTACAGCTTTTATAATCAGCGTATTTCTCTTCCTGTTCCCAAGTTTTCCCTTCCTGGGCTTCTTCTCTAATCTCTGCTTTTTGTATACCTTGAAACTGCTCTCTTTCCCCAAGCCCCAGTTATTTGTTCTTCCACCTCTTGGCTCTTTCTTTTACCTTAAAAGCTTATCTTTTTGAGTTAAAATTATATGAAACAATTCATACCTGGCAGTGAATGTGAAAAAACCCAGAGTAGAATTGTGGGACTGTTGAGAAGTTATTGTGTGTTCATCTGTCATTTGGGTTGAAGAGGGGAGGAAGACTGTGAAAAAATGACAATCCTTTACTGCCAGGGCAGAAAGAAACAGATTATATAGGTTAGAGTCTATTAGGTTTTAGACGAGCAGAACCTGAAAGACAGCATGTATTACAATAAATATTTTTGAAATTAAAGCATTTCTACTAGGAGAAAAAAAATCAGCTTTCTTGATGTCAGTGAGCCACATAGAAGATGCGAAGCCTTAGCACCCCAAGCGTGGCAGTGTGTTTCAGGGAACCCAGCTTAGTTACACATGGAGCCTGTGGCGAGGTGCAGGCTCCTGCAAAGGGTAACTCGTTGACCTTTAATGTTGAATAAAACCTGCTTACACCCAACAAGCAGAAAACCCAAAGTTTGTGATAATCTCTGAACAATTTCCAGTTTCGG
Organism: Phalacrocorax carbo; assembly: GCF_963921805.1. Taxonomy (NCBI): domain Eukaryota; kingdom Metazoa; phylum Chordata; class Aves; order Suliformes; family Phalacrocoracidae; genus Phalacrocorax; species Phalacrocorax carbo. The sequence goes on along the minus strand of NC_087515.1, from coordinate 8,771,781 downwards.
AGATAGGTGTATCCATGTACTTGGGATTCCCAGCGTCACACCCTCCACCCTTTCTAACCAAGGAGGGCATGCTCTTGTGTAAACGCAAGAGTTAGCAGCGGTACCGTGCTTTTGTGGAGTAGGAGGTAGTTAAAGACATAGGAAACCTGGTGGGGGCCCAACTCCCAGTCACTAGGGCCAGAGAAAGTCTCTGGCCCCACGCTAGAGAAGGGCATGAGCCGGGGAAGGTGGGAGGCAGCCCCTGCCCGCTTGCTGAGCCTCGCGCATGGCCCAGTCGGCACTGCAAGGCGCCCGGGGCGGGAAGGAGAGCCGGCACAGGGGATGTGGGCTCGCTCAGTGGCACGGCTGCAAGGGTGAACCTCACCTCCCAGTCCTTGCTTCCAGCAAGGACATTCAGTGACTGTATGTGCACTGGGTTATGTGGTCTTTGGGAAGGGAGACATTCTGTGGAGCTGGTACTCAGACAGCCCCCTCCTCAGGGGCATGCCTTGACTACATGCCTGCACGGGCACCCTGACTGATGGCAATATGGTGTAGGAGGTTGTATTAAGATGAATGTATTTGCTTAGACTGAAAAACCCTGAGATGATACCGATGCCTCCTGATTAGCTCCTAGATCTTCTGCCTTTGAAGAAAACACCAGAGGAACAATCTTAAGGAGTTCTGTTACAGGTTTTCTTTTTCCTTGTGACAGTTACGTGTCAGGAACCGTGATCAAGAACAGTTTTACCAAAGAGATAGTTTCCTGGTTTTTGCTTGTCTAGGAAGTAGAATTTAGGAATAAATAGCATTTAACATCATGTGCATGGTGTAGATATATATAGATCTATAGATGCAGATACTCATATAGCTTTATATTTAATGTAAAAGACTACAAGTAAATTTAACAGAACATATTTAATCCATTTTTAACAATCTAATTTTTTTTAAAAAATGAGATATCAGCTGTCTTGATATGTTTTCATGCTTTCTTAAAACATTTTTTTTTTTTGTAGCTAGACTGCTTCTGCCATCAGCCCGAGGACTGGAGAGCACTTGCGCCTCAGGGAGCTGTGAGGATGTCCTGGGGAGTGAGCACAGCTCTGCTTGCCGCACTGCAGTCTCTCAGATGATCATGCAGTGCCACCTACTTGTTGCTGCTGAGGTTTGCAGAGAAACAGTTACTGCAACTGAAACCAACTACTTCTATAATAGGTTATTAGAGAAGTGATCCTCCTGGTTTGTTGGGAGGGAGGGGGAGTTGTGTTGTCCCCCGCCCCCAAATTTTATTCCAAAATCGTTTATAGAATATTTCAAAATTTAACTATTTTATTTCAAATTTAGAAGGCTCACATTTATTACTATGGCATACAAAACATTTATCTGAACAACAGACAAAGTTACCGAACTTCTAACAGGCAATTAGAAGTGACATCTGAGAACAGCAGTTGCTACAAATGTAATTAATTCGAGAAAAAGAATTTCCCCATGACATGACAAGATTTTCTGGAAATAAGAGCAAGAGTAGCTTATATTGCAGACCCAGAAAAAAAATAAGAATGCAAGCATGCACGTGAGAGCCTGTGGCAGTAACACAGTGCTACTCATTGGGGCTGCTCCTGCAGTTAACAGGAGGACACCCTTCGGTTCACAACCAGATTGAAGAGCAACAGCAGCAATATGGTCAGCCTCAATGATCCCATGCAGGTAGAATGCAACCATAAAAGTAGCTTGAATGGTTGCTTTTTGATTCTCAAAATTATGGTGTGGCTTCTCACAGTTGTATTAAAAGTTTTCGGTCTTTCCGTAGATCTGTAGCTCAGGTACTTGTGTGGCAATCTGTGCTTTCACATAATCAAACCAAAGCCAAACCAGATAAAAACAAATACGATTCTAGCACTTACAGCCACAAAACACAATTTGAAAACATAAATGTTAAAGGCTTAAAACCCCAAGTATTAATTAAATAATTCCTCCTACCTCCTGGTTTCCTTTAAAAATAAATACATATGTAAATAATAAACCACCTTAATTCTGGGAGTACTAATACACGACCTTTCAACTTATAGTGTGGAAATCGATTTTATAACCTGGAGCAAAACACTTCAGAGAATATGTGTCTGTATATTTACAGCCTTTGGCAGAGGAGTGGTTTTGTATAGGTCTATATAGGGCTTCTGGGTGCCCTTTATAGCATACAATAGGTTGAAACAGTGATGTGTGCTACCAGAACAAATTTGGGTCCTTTGGTAAATGAATAAGGGTTAATATTTTATAACCAGGATCTTTAATTCCACCTAATCTTTAGATTTTTTGTTTGACATTGGAATTTTTGGCTGGTGAGGATAAGGTGTCTAACTAATACAGGATTGCTTCCTGCAAAAGCAGAGAAGCCCTCTGCAGATATGAGGATCAAATCCATTAAAAACCACACCAGACTATGAATTACAGGGTTTTTTTTCTGTATTATTTATTGGTCTGTTCAAAAGGTTTCTGTTCTTTTAAGCAAGAAATACAAAGGCATCCTTAAAAATGCTCTCAGGATCATCAGTTGTGTTAGAATACCTTGAAGAATATCTGTGTGAAACCATACAAAAATCAGTGGATGGCACTGTTGGCTTGCAGGTAGAGAATCATTTCCTAAATTATAACATATACACAGATTTTAGGGGTAGCTGTATATTGATTTATGTTTACGTAGCATTTTTCAGAATTTGCTGTATTTAAGGAAATTTACCTTTCTTAAATGAAGTCTATTTCCATGTTGAAATCATCAATACTGGTGGTTATTTCTGACATTCTGTAACTCACTTGCAATAGAAAGTGTTTGGACACAAATATTAGACTGAAAAAAATCATCCTTACCATGACTGCAAGGAACATACTAGGTCTTGAAACACTGACAAGTGTCTGATTTTACCTCTTTCATCCATAAGCACATAGCATGAACACTTGGTTTACTGAAATCTCGTACAAATGATATATTTTTCCATCCATCGGGTACTTCAGAGACTTACTCTCTCACTCAGCATCTGATGGCTTTGTCTCAGCTAATCACAAGTTCCCTGAGAGTGCTTGAACACTCTGAGCATCTCTGAAACAAGATAAGGCAGAGAAAACAAAGTTGCTGGAAAAGTGTAATGTGGTAGGGCGTGCAGAAAGGTAATGCAAACCCACCGACAAGGCGATCATCTTCACTGGCGCGCAGCATGTCACGCTAGTTTAATGCGTGACAACATTTATCCTGTGCTGCAGCTCAAGCACCACATGCAGTAGGGAGCGGGTGCCCCGCAATTCTTTCTGCTGCAGATCGCGTGCTCGTGCATAGGGACAGGGAAGTGCCATGCACATTTACCATAGCTATACAGGCTGAGGTTTGCTCCTTCACTATGGGGTCAGCTCATTAAAAATAAGTGCACTTTAAGGTCATATGTACATTGTGAACAGAAAACAAAACCCAGTCTCAGTGTCAAACTTAATCTGAACCCACGCTGTGGATATACTCTTGCAGGTTCTGTTTGTAAGCTCGTTCAAAGGGAAAGGTGAAGACTCTCACCGCTGTGTGATGGATGGACCAGGCACAGGGTATGCCGACATATATCATGGCCATGCTGTGGGCTTTACAGCAGGATTTGCAGTCAATGAAGGGATCCTCTCCTGGGTGAGACCCCATGTAACATGGCAGTCGCATCAGAAGTTTGCAAGTAAACCAAAACTTACCTCTTGGTTCTGGCAGTGGGCACATACCTGCAGGCATCCTACCCCAATGTACACATGAGGCTACACGGAGGTAAATCAGGAAGCCTGATGGGGCTTCCAGGAGCCTAGGAAACTTTAGTATGCTGCCTGCATTATGGTTCTGGCTATAAGGGAAACACAGACTGAGGGTGTGAACAAGTATGTGCTGAATACAAGGGAAAGATTCCCACTGAAGTGGATGGGTTTCCTTTGTCCGCCGTCCTCAGTTCCAGCTGGGATTGAAGGGAAGCAAGTCCAAGAATACCCGGCTATGGCAGAGGAAAAGGTCTTCCTTCCTTCAGCTCTTTACATTAAGATTTCTGCAAAGACATTCATGTTGTTACAGTGCATTGAAATTGAAATTTTTAAAATATTTGCTATTTTAAGATAGAAGAAAAGGGAAAAAAACCCACTTTTATTTTTTTAAAACTGAGCACTGTAACTCTATGTTAGTCAAGGTCCCAGAAAGTGGAACGTGGGCAGGGATTGAGTAAAGGTGTTTTATTTAGTTAGTTTTTTTTTCATTCACTCGCCTTGCTGAGGAGATCATCCTGCCTCTCTTGGATTAAAAATAATATGAGTTAAAATGCCCTCTAAGGGAATTTGTTTTTGTGACTCAGAGGTCTTGAAGCAATCTTTTATCCTGACAGATAATGTATTTCTGGCATGTCTGTTGCATCGCCACACTTTTCTTCTAGGCACCCACTGTTGTCATGGCTACAGTATCCATACTCTGAAAAATAAATAATAAATAAATAAACCCCCTCTTTCAGAGTAAAGGAAAACTATATTTGCTCTGTATGTGAAAAGTAGTGTTCTGCACCAGACATATTTTAACATTACAAACAATTTTAAATTACTTTAATTGTATTTAAAGGTCCATTTTTATTCCCACAAATTTTAAGCTGGAATATACTGAGCCTGTCTAGCCAGCAGCCAAGCACACGGTTGGACACTGCTGGCATAATAAGCAGCACTGAAACCTGAAATATGTGATGAATCAGCATCTCTCCTCCCTACCCTGTGAAGGGAAATCTCCCCCAGAAATTTGGTACTTTTTTATGCAGAAGGGGCTGAGACTCCTTAATCTATGAAGATCAAGTATTTCAAGATGCAAGGAGCAAAAGCTTTCTTTAATGCAGGTAACATGGGCAGTAGGGACAGAATCTGTGGTGTAACTAACTCCATTACAGGTGGAGAGATCCAGCTTCAGGAATACAATTAAAATGACGTGTTTCAGAAGAATTGTGCTAACCAGTAGATCACTCTGCTTTGAGCCAACTCTTCTAGCCTCAGGGACTGAAAATAAATAGCACAGAATTTTAGTTGTCTCACTACTGAGCTCTATAGCGCTAGTACAGCTATAGCTTGGCAAGAATATTATTTTTATTTAACTTTACATAAAGCATCATGCCTTCTCTCACAAGGCAGACAGTCCCCACTGCCTCACTCATGGTGGCTGGGAAGCTTTTGCAAAGCTCAGCACACTCTCCGTGCCATGCCGTCCTTCCCCTATGGCTGCGTACAGAGGTCTTCGCTCGAGTCCCACCGCCAAATCCTCATCTCAGTTGCACTGTCACCGAAACAAACACCTTCGCTGTGGTGCACAGGCATAACTGCGCGTAGGGTGTGCAGTTTGCACAGCTTTCTGTCCCTTGCTAACTTTCTTCCCCAGATTGTTCAGAGGAAGCCTGCTTACGTTACTGCGTGGCAGAGTGTTTCTGTAAGGCCAAGCCTTGGCTTCCACAACGCCTGCATAGATTTCTCCCTTTGGGAAATGCAATAGCTCCTCTTCCCCGTCACATATAAACACCATTGCTCTGGATATTGTCATAGGTGTCTGACTCTGAAAGAGATTTAATTTCTTTTTGGCAATAGCAAACCCACTTGCTAGTGCAATTTAGTGGAGGTTTAATCAGTGCCACCAGGCTGTTCACAAAGCAGCTCCTGGACATCTGCCATACATTTCTCACATCTGACAGGGCTTTTCCCAAGGCACGTGCCATTTATCAAGGAAGGCGTGTGATGTTGCCTGTTACCAAAACCTGTTCTCTTAATGCATGTGTAATGAGGTGGTTAACGTTTTGTGAGTAGGAACACCTAGCCTTAATAGACATGGCTATGCACTAAATGATAACACAGGCTTTTCAGTTGTCCTGCACAAAAAATGTATATATATGTTTGCATATAATAATATTTTCTCAAATATTATAAAAAGAAAACTCTTGTATTTAATTTTAACATTTACTTTGCAGTTCTGTCAATCGGGAAAAACAAAGCAGAAAAATGCACTATCACCCTTGTGACAATCTTAACACCAAGAAGTCCACAATGCCTAAGACTGAAGAGCTCCTTATAGCTGAGCATTATAAAGCTGAAAATAAACATTTGCAGAGAGGATGGATTTGTTCGAAATTATATATAAATTCAGGGCAAAGACAGTGCTGATCTGCCGGTAGCCTTTCGGTTCTCCATAGTACAGGCGGTACTTCTAACTGATTTGCAACTGTTGTTTGTTCTGGGCAAACTACAACTTCTTGCCTTCTGGTATAAGCAAGAGTCTGAGACCTACAGCTCTTTTAAAGGCAGTCTTTCACCTTTCCTGGTGTAATCAAGATACGTTCTCCCTTGTTAGCTTTTTCCTTAGAAGGTCAAAGCACTTTATTTGCCTTTGCTACGCAGCGTTTCTTCAGGGTGAAGCTGCTGTTGGGACCACACCTTATTCCAAGTCCAGAAGCCTAGGATGCAGAGCACTGCCTTCTCCAGTTGCACAGCTACCCAGCTCCGCATTGCTCCTTTGATTTCCTATTTCTTTCTGGGGTTTTCCATTAGCTATTCACTACTGGCTGCTTGGTACAGAGAGCTACGCCCCTGCCCAGTGACTTTAATAGCAGGAAACCCAAGACAGTTTTGCTCAGGATGATTCTTATGGGAAAACCTCCTCATCCCCACACATTTGTCCCCAGCAAGGGTCTGCCTCTCTCACTTTTTCCTTCACAAAAAACCTCTTCTACAACCCCCGAAGGGCCGCGGCATGTGCCTCGGTGGATTCTAAGTGACCTGGGGTGGAGCACTACAGCCACCTCCTTGGTTTGTGACTCTGGGCAAGCTGCTTCACTTCTGTGAGATGTCATCTATTCAGCTGGAATGGTGTTTGAGACTAAGTAACCCTCTGCCACGCTCTGCATAAGCACTACTGCTTCAGCATTCAACTGATCTGTATGTTTATGGGATTAAAGGATCTGGTTTCTCCTACTGGGTCAGTCTACTCTGTTGTAATTAGCCTTATCCTCATCTTACAATTAGCCTCACACCAAAGCCCCAGAGCTTACTATGGCCTGAACTTTGGAAACATTCAGATCCGTATCCCACTGGTGTAATTGTAAATGTAGTTGGTAAACTTGTACAACTCTGTGTTCTACTTAAAATTAGTCACTTAAGCTTGAACCTAAGTGTTTCTTCTAACGCAAGCATGCTGAATGTGGCAGGGCAAGCACACGTGAAGCACTACAACAGGGAGCACGCAGCACAGTCCCAGCCAGCCCAAGGTGCACGCACACTTCAGATGTGCCAATGAACGCGTGGCAAAGTAAGTGACTTTAAACTGGAGCTATTTACAGGTATTCTAGAGAGGAAATACCCTTACCATATAGCAATTTCTGGCATTACTGTTTAACCCCATCAGTAAAATTATTGCTGAGAATATATTAGAAATAGTGAAAAATATCTTTCTCTGCTTAAGAAACATATTGATGCTTTTAATGACTATTAAACCAGGAGCTGCTTAAAAGAAGGCCAAAATTAAGCATTTTCATGACCCAATCCCTTCTTCATTAAAATGTTAGAAGTCAAGCAACAATTACTTCTAATGGTTTGAAGTTGGATAGTTCAAGCATTTACTTTATCACTAAACTGACGTTTCTCATTCCCTTGTCTCACAGCATCATGTCTCTCCACCTCTAGTTTTTTAGTAGTTCATGCTATTTCTTCTTAGGTGATTCCTGTGCTCTCACCACCTCTGCCGCATCCTCTCCTGGTGTGTGCAGGGTGCACCACTGCTGAATGACCCACCTTCACTTTACCTGGACAAGATGGTCTCCAGAGGTCCCTTCCAACCCCTACCATTCTGTGATTCTGTGATCAAACCAGGCAGGGTAGATGTGGGCAAGGTCTGATTTGAAAGCAAGCATGTCACCGGCAAGGCTTATGGATTTGCTCGAGCACACTCATACCTTAATGAAGCCATCTAGCTTTCAAACTAGAACTTTCCTGGAGCAAGTAACCACTGACCTACCTACTATAGAGTGCCAGGTTTATTTGTGTCTATGGAGTATTGGCAACAGCAATCTAAGAACACAAACTGATGGGAAAATGCTCCTGTTTATGCAGTGATTTTTTTTCCCTCTACAACAACAGATGGCAAGATGAATCCTGATTTTTAACTTGAAATATCAGCAAGAGATAATCTAAGCTAGTTGTAGAGATGCCTCTTACAGACAATTGAGACAAATAGCTTCTTTCATGAGGGCCTCTATTAGATGTCCACATTAGATGAATCATTCTGCAACAATCCAGATGAAACTCACCTAGAGTGTAAAACAACTTCCACTTTTATCACCAAAGCATCTCTGAATATCTCATACTTAGTGCTTTGAACATCTTAGCGGATTTTAGTTGCAATTGAGCGGTGGATTCAAAGGCTACATCGTAATCCCAAACAGCATCTTCTGTACTGCCTGCTAAGCTGTTTGATTCAGTGATCTTCATGCGTTATTCACTGGTAACTGAAGAAGTCAATGCTACTAACACCCATTGCTGCTGCTGCTCTCGACAACATCAGCTGGAACTCTAAAACACTGGCTGCAATCTTTAAGATCGCCTTGACTGATTTATTACATACCTCCTCTCTTTGGATAAGTCTTTATGACAGAATAATAGCCTGTATAGTCTATATACATGCATAATTAGAGATGATGCCTTCTTATAGCATCTAATCCTCTTCTGATCTGATACACTTGTTGCTGACACCAACAAATTCCAACCTAACCTAGTCCCCTCCTCGCAAGGAAACAGGTGCAGCAGAAGAGCCGGCTCTTTTTGTGCACTGTGTATGCCCTGAGCTGGCAGGTGTCCCGGTGTAGCAAAGCATCACACCTTCTGATTTGTGGGCCTTAATTTTACCTTGCCGTTTGGAGCCACAGTTCTACCTGGAAAGAAGCTTCATGTTCGATCGAGAGTCTCCCTAGGTGTCTTCAGAAAGAAGGAAAGAAGTCAAAACTTTTCAGGATTAATTAATTTCAGTGAGGTTTCATTCTCCCCCTCCCAGCCTTTTGACTGTCCTGCTTTTGGCTCAGTCAGCCCATAACATCCCAGGGTCACAAAACACTTCTGTCCTGTTTCTGTTACTGCACAAAAATAATAGATGAACTGATAGCAAACTTACCTTGCCCGTGCCAATAATTTGTCTAATCCAATGGTTTATCCATTCTGTGGCCAGTATTCGGCTCTCGTGTAATAGCTACAGTAGCTGGAAGCCAGGTTGGTTGGTTTGTTTGTTTATATTATTAAAATGATGAACAACTGCAATATGAAGGAATTTTTGAAGAAAGCAATCACACGCAGATTAGATGGTCTGGTAGTCAGGTAACTCTAAGTCTTCTGATAATAACAATCAGTTACTGCTGGTTAACTGGTGTTAGACCCAGCCACTGAGCCTGGGTGCTTTTCTAGGCACTGCTCAGCAGGAGCCGAGAAATTGGCTTACAAACAAAGACCCGCTCTCTGCAGGGAGGAAGGGGTAGCTGTCTGATGGCTTTTGCAGCTCCTTTCTTCTTAGGTGTGCTCTGGAAAAGGCATTCACAACACGGGTAACAACATCCTGTATTGACAGATAGCGAATTCAAACCGCCCAAATAGAAAATTATGAGAAAGTTCAGAAAACTGATGACAAGTTGTTATTCTCTCTTGCTTTCTGTAACAGTTAGACTCTATGTCTGTGTCATATATTTTTGCAGCCACCTTTTCAGTTCCTTTTAATTCCAAATTAATAGTTCTTACTATTGGAGATATTTCGTCTCACCTAACCATCTACAGTTTAGTCATTCTCCTTATTTTCCTACGAACACAGGGGAAGGGCTGGGCATTCACAAAATACATCCCTATTCAGGACAGAGATAGAGATCAGACTTATGCTCGAGAACTAGGACAGCTTAGTTTTGTTACACATCAAGTCAAAGAACAGCTGCTGAATCTGACTTTAAGTCTTAAAATGAAAGATGTGGAAATCTTAGATTATTTTCTTCCATGAATGGTCCTTTCTTCTCCCCTCCCCCCCCCCCCCCCCCCCCCCCGCCCCAAATATCAATGTTTATTCTTGGTGGGGAATATGGCAAAAAGTGCATAGCTTCCAAATCCAGGCAGCATGCTCAGCCATATTTATGTATTACATACCCACAATAATTATGAATGTCTGTAATAAAAAATGTAACTATGCATAAACCCGTAGCTGCTCCACATCATCCTTCTCTGCGCTCAGTAGATCTCTCCTGTTCACCGTTATATCCACTTCTCATTTTCTTCCTTCTCTTCACTGCTACGTTCCTACAGAGAACACTGCTGTGGTCAGAGCTGTGTACAAAGATTTTTGCCTATATAGATTGGATTCGTGTCCAGGGCTCCTGTCTTGCCCTCCATTCCCACGCCACAAAGAAACCCCCCAAACAAACAAAACCCAACTCGTTCTGCAGTGTCTGTAGCCTTTTATTGTTACAGACAAGAGATGCAAGAGGCAAATATTTCCTCATTTATAGAATCTGTTGATAACATAATTAATAAATCCAAGGGACTCTTGCAACTGTTCTCATACTCTGTTAAAATAATCCAAAGGCAAGACACATCCATTCTGCACAAGATCCCTCACGGTTTGTTTTGCTTAAAGATAATTATCTTTCAGACTGGCTACAACTGAGATGATAAATCCTTAAAACTGCAAAAGCACCTAAAATAAAGTAATTTTTTTGATTGCATCATATTAGTTGGAGACTTTGATGTGGCTCTTTACTCTATAACCCTGATGGACATTTCTGAGAAAAAAAAATCCTATCTTTTCTTTCTCCCTTTTAATTTAAGCTGTGTAAAAGTCTGCCAAGCAGCCATACGTCATAGCTACAAAAAGATAATTATCTGCCATATTTCAGAGCCACAGGTCTGCGTATTCAAGTAGCAGTGCAAATCCTTGCTGAAGTAGCTGCAAGAAAGTGGGTGGAAGCTTGGGGGAACAGGCTGAGTAATGTTCCCTCAGGTTTTGTTTGAGCAGCAGTAGCAGCTGCATTACTTTTTCTTTCACCCCAAATGAATGGAAGAAACGCAAAAATTGCTGGGAAACCTTTTCAGTAAGCCAACTGTTTCCCGTGCTTCCCCCCCCCGACTTACTACTTCGCAGCAGAATAAATGGCTTCAGGGGAGATACAAACAACTCGCTGGAATCCACATCTAGTTGCATTAAGAAGCAGACCCAAAAAGCTGTGGAAGGTTGTATCAGCTGGCTGACAGAAATGCTGAAAAATGCAGCATATGAATATTTGTACAATGAAGCAGAAGTAAATTTCCACTTTGAAAGCCTCATCAAGAAATATCTTGCTGGCTGGAGAAAAGGATTTGTGCTTTTACATTTTCTTCTTGTATCAGGCAGATGTATTTAGCTGCCAAAGTAGCAGACATTATTCTGGTTACAAGTCATGGGGATAGTTTATTGTTTTATTTAATAAAGCCACCTGAATTTTATCTATAAAGAGTGCAGCACATCACCATTTGCATTACAGAAAAAGTTGAAGGTTTTCAGGGAATTGGGAATGAATAATTTTTAGAAATTGTATTAAGGCTTCTGAACTGAAGCTGGACTATGCAGTTTGGAGGTGCCTGCATCAGGAATTTGCTTTGGTCCCAATACAGACTTACTTTAAAATTGCTTGAAAGCATCTTTAAAACCTTAATCCAGGATTTTAACCTAGAGCTATTGCTGTCTTAGCCTTACTTGAAGAAACTGATGTTTGAATGCAGCACCAATAACTCTCAAATGCTTTCAAGACATAGGGCTTTCGCTGCTGGCATCCCAATAACCAGACCCTGGTTAAGACTGTGCTGCACGCTTGGACCAAGCAAACCTCCCAGCAGTATCAGCCACACAAGCTGCTGCGAGAGGGTCCCAGGCTCACCAGCAACAGCAACCAGCAGCAGCCTCCACCTCTCAGCTGGCATTTCTGTCAGCTGTATCAGTGTTCCTTTTTCTACCCCATCCCCTTTTCTCTCTTATGGTGCATATAGGTTAGTTTATATCAGCTGAGAAGGCGTGCCTAATCTGGGGAGAGGGGTTACTGCTTTTGGGTGACCAGCAGTAACTGCTAGCGTGTGCTGTCTCCTCTCTGAGCCCGGCACAAGCAGGCTGGTGTAGATCAGCCGGCTGGGGCTGGAGGAGTGGGGCCCTCAGCCACCCGCTGCATCCAGCTGTGCTCCAGCTGCTTGAGCTACCCTGTGAGCCACAGTTCGCGTTTATTCCTAAAAAGGTGACAACGACAATAAATCTATTCCATCCTGGAATAAAAGGAAGGAAGATGGACAGGTGAAGTTTGGTAGCCATCAGAAAGAAAGGCTGAACACGCAAGCAGACAACAAAGGATATCCAGCAAGAAAATAGTCCACCTTTGTGGTAACTATACAAAGCACACAAACCCACTTCACAACATACATTTATATTCCTTTTATATTATGTGCAGCCCACGTCCAGGGTCTTCCCTTTGTTTTTTAGTATTTTGTGTATTTCTTCTAGTACTTTACTGCAGAGACCGTGGTGTAAAACAAAATTTATCGTTTCTAGCTCCCTTTACTATCAATGTTATCATTACATTTATGTTTCTCAGGTCAGCAAGGAGGAAAAGAAACGGAACCACTGTAGGAAACTCCTCCAGCTAAGCACACTGCTCACACGCCTTCTGCTTTACAGCGCCCGTAGGTATGACGCTTGGAAGTCTGTGGATGATTATATTTCATAGCAACAAGTGCTCCTTGATGTATGGAAAATATATTTGCCCTCTGTTACACCTCTAGCCTTGGGGTTGGACCAACGGAAAAGCTGGACGTGTGAAAGCAGTCCGTGCAGCTGGGAATGTGCTGCTACATCCCATCATGCCCAAGGTCTTCAGCCCCCCATGGTTTGTGCTTGCGGAGGCAGGTTTTAAAGCATTTCCTGAAAGATTGAGGGAAATTGGAGAAGAGCTTTTTTTACTGAATCAAATCTCAACATCAGGACTGATTTTCTAAGGTGCTTTGTAACTTCTTCGCACACTCATTTTCATAAGAGGTCTGAATGCCCAGCATTTCACAGAGCCTGAAAGAACTCACGGTACGATGTGGAAACCTTTCACTTAAAAAGTAAAACCAAAAATGGTAGGAAAAGAGAAAGAGTTTTGACTTTTTGTCCCCATTTACTTCCTGATGTCCTCCTGGGGTGATGCACTCAAGTGGTGTCTCTTCCTAGAGCTTCTGCACAATGTATCCCCAAATTCTTGTAGCTGCACAGGCAAGAATAGCCCATGTAGTGACTGAGCACTGGAAGACATACAGTTAAAAACTCAGTACGCTGTTTTAGTAAGGAACAGAATTAAAAGTATTAAAATGAAGTAAAAAAAAATATACTGGATATAAATGACAGCTGTGACAGAAAAATGAGAACAACTTTCATGTTTTTATTGCTGCCTTAGAAGCAATTGATAAACAGTACACTTCATATATAAATGAGCATGTGTCAATATATGACAACAAAAATAAATTACAGTGACATAGTATTTAACTTTACAAGGTTGTACAAAATTTCCAAATATGAATAGATTTCAACTTAAAAATTTGAAATAAGTTAAAACTTCAACTATCCTGAAGACTTGAAAAATATACATACAATTTCACTCAATCACATCATTTACAGTATGATTTTTTTAAGCTGTTTAGTCTTATACACCCATATATTTTTGACTGTATTAGTGGAATATATCCTGCTATATGCAGCTTTACTGCACTGGGAGAGTGAAAGGGGTTCCCTGAGGGCACAGAACAGGCTTTGAGTTTTATAATGTAAATAATTTGATTACATTTAATAACTAAAAATGCAAAACCAAAGCATTATTCATCACCTGTCCTATAAAGACAGACTGATTTATCTGCTTTTGCTAGAATTTCCATTGATGCTAACGAGAATTTTGAAGAAGGCTTAACAGCAGGATTGAGCTAAAATAAGTCTGTTCAGCCAGGATGAATTAGGTCACATTATTTAATGAAATATTTGAAGAATATCTGTTTTGTATTAGATCTCATTATAGGCTATGTAGCTAGTCATGCCTATGCACTGAAATATTTGCTTCCACAACTAATAGGAAAATAGATTTGATATGGTACTTTAAAGTAATAGGATGGATTATGGATTGGTATTTTTAACACCTCAATTACATGCACTTGATTATTTTATTAAATTTTATGAAGATTAAAAGCACTGGACAAACCCCCTTGTCTGTGAGCGTGTGATAATTGAAAATGCTGAGGCTCCAATTCAAGCTGTAAAATAAGGTAAGGTAGAGGAGGTTCATAAGCAGCTGGATTGCCCCCGATACCTAAGATAACAGTTAATCTAAAGCTGATGCAAACAGACTCTGTGCACTGTCAAAAGGGCAAAAGCTCGCTAATTCAGAAACCATTGGTAAGGAAAGAGGTAAAGGAAGAAATCTGAACAAACTGGCAGATGTGAGAAAATTGCTCAATTGTCAAAAATACAGGAAGACACTGGTGCAGCCAGAGGTGAGTCTTAAAGTCTCTGCACCGAGTTCAGGAAGAAAGGAAAGAGAAGTCCAAGAGGTCTATTTGTGTGACTGAATTTTCTCTGCTCTGAATATACTAAAATATCTGTCAGAATGCTGCATCAGTAACCTGCAACCTTTCCTCCAAACAAATAAGTGTTATGTGTACATCTTCTAAAGGAGAAAGAAAAGAAGTCATAAATGGGCCAGAGATGAGCAATTCCTCATTTCCGTTTTAATCTAATGCTATGGGGAACAAAGGCCACTGCAGTTTACAATTAAGCTGGAAAATATTTTTGAAGGCGCTGCTTCAGTTGTGTGACTATGCAGCCATCGGGCAGAAGTGGAAGGAGATGCACAGCTCGCTGTGCTTCCGCGATGTTCTCCCAGAGAATGCCTTTGCGGGCTTGTGCCTGGTGAGAGGAGGGTACGGGATGTGCATCCGTGGCACAGGGGCCGGGCTGCCTCCTGCCCGCCTGGGGTGAAAATGTGCATTCCCATCAGCTGGAGCTGGGCTTGAGCCAGCCTCCAGAAAAGCTTGGTGTTCGCAGACACTAAGAGAGCACAGAGCAATTTCACCAAGCAACCGGACTGTGTCACTAAGTGAATTAATAGCAGCCAAAGAATATTGTAGCATACGAACAGAGCCAAAATTCCCTCTTACAAATCTACCACTGCAAAGAGAGTCCTCCCAGACTGAGGGGAATGACAGTTTCCCCAAAGGAAAGGATCTACACGATGAAGACTTCCAAACGCTTTCTCCTGACTAATCTCAAATTACTTTAATCAAAACAATTACATTTTTCCTAATTGCTTGTTCTGTGTTCTGCTGCTGCGTTGCGCTCGGAGAGGAAAAAAGAACATGGAAATACATTTCAAAAGTTCAAACTACATCTAGTGGTTATGTAAACCTTACCTCACCAACTGCTTGGCATGCAGTGTATTATTGTACAATCAGATATGACTTTTATATCACATAATTTAATTTTATCTTAACTAGCAAGCCACTCTACGAGCAGCAACTAAAGAAATGAGTTTATCAGCTTATATTAATGCAATTGTTATCAGGGGCATACAGGGTAAGAGTCATTTGTAGACTACAATAATATACTTGGAAGGAAAGTTCCACACGGGAAGGTGCCACCTGATTAGGCTTGTGTGGAGGGTTAAAACAAATGAAAAAAAAAAAAGATGTTAAAGCATCTTGGCAGGAGAAAATCTCTTAAGAGCACAATGTTCCACTGTGATAGTTTGGTGGGAGCCAAGTTTTGACAGCACGTTTTGGGCTGACACCCGTGCAGTGAAAGGAGACCTGTGAGAGCTCATAGGACACCTGGACTGGGCCAACGCGTTCGTTTTTCTACCAGCACATGGCCTTCCACCTTCCGCCCTCAGGGCTGCAGTGCTGGCCCTCATTCCAGAGGGGAGGACGCCTGCAAAAGCATTTAAGTCTGTCTGAGGATACCTTCTCTTACTCTTGGTTTTATTGGCTGCGGAAGGAGACGTTCCTTTAAAACATTGCTACCAAGGAAAACAATTGCTCTTCATCATTACCCACCTCTACTTTTCCAATGAACGTGCTAGCGTTTTGCAAACCGCTGTCAGTATGAGCTAGGACCAATTATTCTTTCCGAGAGTTTACCAAGACGCAGAATTTAGACAGCAGAGGAACTGCTACGCAGTGAGGCGGCTGTTAGCCAAAAAGAGAAACCTGGCCAATAATTTAAAAAATGCTAATATTCTGTATGGTGTCTAAATGGATGGCTATGGCTAGATCAATGGATACCAGACTGTGAGTGAATGCTTAAGCGCTGTCTTCTTACGTAGCAGAAGGTGAGGGTCTCCTTTCTACTGCTTCCTAATTATTCCATCCGTTTACACTCAGATCAGCTCCACTGGTTTTGGCTGAAGAAAATCAGCATTTGATAAGGAGCAAAACTACAAATCCTTTTTTAAGAAAGCAATTTCTGGGCCTCTTAATTACTGCATGTAATTTGCCCGTATAATTCAAAATCAGAAAGAACCAGGAAAACGTCAACTTATTTAAAATATTCAAGATTTAAAATATATATATATATTCAGGTATTGTCTCTGGAACTTGTTTTGCTCCATAACCAGAAGAACGGCACAGATAGCTTTCAAGTAATAGGAACAGGAAAGCATATCAGGAAACACATAAAATACGTTCATCAGATTCCTGTAATGTTATCTCTACTTCTATCACAAAAATACCTGCTATCTCCAAATAGAAGCAGGAAGCTTATGACTCTTTCTTGTAACAACTTGTCTTGACTGTGTGGCCCACACCCTTCCCGCCGCGGGGCGGAAGGGGCAGGGGCTCACTTCCCGCTTCGCGCCAGGAGTCCCACGACTGTCGGTGCAGGGCTCGGGAGCGGAAGAGGGGCAAAAACCCTGCGATCAGCACCCAGGCAGGAAGAGTTGGCGTAAGAGGCACCTGGGTGAGGGGACACCTCTAGAAACCCAGGGATAATTCGCGTGAAAAAAACGTTGTCTGATCTCTTCTAACGTCTACAGCTTACAATGGCAAAACGTCACATAAGTTTTAGCATTTTCTTAGTTCTTTCAGAAAGCGATGAATGATAATTTCAGGGGGGTTTAGGCTTTAACTTTTGAATAGGCACTTTTGTACACGAGTGTGCTGATTTCAATGACCCTTCCCTATGCAGCTTACTTCTGAGAGCAGACGTGAAGCTGTAGTCTTACTTTGTATTTCACCTCTAACGATGGACACTGCACAGTCAGTGCATTGTACAGAGTACAAAAAAAAATGGCACATGTGCTTATTAGTTTAAGTTTCTCTTTGCATTCAGTGGTGCGGTTGCTCTTCATACTGATAATTCCTGTCTCACAGCAGGGAGCAAAATGCATGAGCTTAAGTCTGCTCGGATGGTACCAATAACTGGGGAAATGAGGAACTACTGTAGCTATGCTGTTTTGAAAACTAGTCTGAAAGGACCCTCCATCAAATTCAGTGAAGTGTGTGGACAGAGCAGGAGATTGATAAAGTCTCTTCTGTCCTTATACCCAGAAGTTTTGTTCAGATTAGCCTATCGTCAAGAAAACACACTCATTTTGAATAAAGGAGCCATATATATACTCAGAGATACTTCCACAGTCTGAACAGTGGAAAGGCTTTGTTAGACAATAAGCAGTAAGCAGCTGTAAAATAAACTTCATAAATGAAGATAGGAGGCAAGCAAATGGAATGTATTTCTGAATCAGAAAAATTCACACCACTGGAGTAAAAAAGCTGCTTATCTCTAGGTACTTCTGATTTAATGCAATTTTGCAGATGCTAAAAGCTGGCATACTTCTATACAGCTCAAAGAGGGTACTGAATACGTACATTCAATGGGTAGGTGTTCAATAAGTATCTTCAACAGGACAGTACTGAATCCATATGAAAAGTAAAAATAACAAGTGGAGAAAAGCACTGATCATCAGGATATACTGCACAGGTCTGCTTCTTGTGGTGTGTCTGCACAAGACAGAGTGCAGCACTGGGCAGGGTTCAAAGTAAATTGGGTTATATCTTTTACCATCAAGGTGTTATTTGGTCTGCCACAGTGGTAATCAGTCTTAAAGTGGATTCATTAAGCACAAATTACTGAAGGCCATTTCCTCACCCTTTGACATCTCTAGGCTAGGTAATGTATGAGGAGTAACTACAGTTGCTTTGTTAGCCAAAGATTTTAATCCAGAAGAAAAACAGTGTCAAAAGGACTGGATAGTTTGGAGTCACATAAGGAATCAGATTCTTGTCCAGAGACTATTTCCACCACAGTGTACAAGTTTTCAGATATTTTGAGTATTTTAAGTAAATTAACTATCCCCCTATGCATTATTTGAAAAATAAATTTAAGTTCTCTCTGTACAGCAATGTCCTGTGCTTTTCAGATTATTAGCCATAGTCAAGTAATGATTACCAGAGCATTTCAAGCATTCTTTCATGCCAGATACTGCACTAAATAACTTTTGTACTGGAGAGAGTGGGAGTTTCTCATTAGATTCCTGGAAAATGCATATATGCTCATGCACATACACCCAGGCCAACAAATCCTGCTTCCATATTAATGCCTAACTATTTAGTCCTAGACTCTGTCATAAGGATCTCTTCAGAGAGGCCTGAGTGGGGTGTCAGGCCGCTATGCCAACGGCGTAGCTGATGGTGACGCGTGCTTTGGCTTACAGAGTCATTCATACGCTGAACTTTTTTGGGCATTGTTTACATGTGTTTATTCACCCTTATGCAGGGAGGATGTTCACATCTATAAAAACTTTAAATGTCTTGGGGTTTTTTCCACGCTTTCTGCCAAGTTAAATAAATCGTATAGCTTCACTAGCTTGGAAAAAAGGTAGCTCTCCTCACCACAGTTGAGCTGAATGGTTTTATCACCATTTTCGGAAGACTTTCCCTGAGGCCAGCATCATCCATCCCAGTTAAATCAGTGGAGGTTTTATTGTTTACAGAAACAGAAAAGGGAGAACGATCCACATGTACTGTGCATTTCTCAGTCCTGCCAGGCAAACGAGGTTTTTAAAGCTTGCACAATTCCACCTGTGGGACTGGAAAATGGGAAGTAGTATTCCATGCAACAGAAGGGGCAGAGCAATAGGATGGGGTGAGGGAGGATGATAACTTTTTCTCTAATTCCTGATGGGGACAGTGCTGTTCTTGTTACCTTAAATAATTTGCAGTGGTGATTTGCTTTATTTTGCCTTCATGTATTTGTGACATTTGCCTCAAATGTGGCTGGATTCCTGTACCCATGTTGATAAACTGAGAGTGATGTTCCCAGGAACATAGGAGTTTCTCTTATGTGAACTTAGATAGACTCTACCGTTAGAAATAGAGGCCTTTGTTTTTCTATTTGGCAAAGGCAGAGTGATTTTGGCTAAGCTAATGGAGTTAAACCTAGGGCAGTATTGATGTAATAGCTCAAGAAATGAAACCTGGTCATGCATGTCTGAGTTTTAGGTAATGCCTGTCGAGCCAGCACAACACACTGAAAACACCACATTCAGAAGTAAAAACAATGCATTTGGAAACATATGCATTAAAAAGAGATGTGGAAACTTTTCTTGCAGCTAAGCAGAGGATACTTAAACAGTTCCACTGTCCAGTTACAACTGA
Source organism: Phalacrocorax carbo (assembly GCF_963921805.1). NCBI lineage: Eukaryota > Metazoa > Chordata > Aves > Suliformes > Phalacrocoracidae > Phalacrocorax > Phalacrocorax carbo. Next base: position 8,752,071 of record NC_087515.1, on the reverse strand, counting down.
TGAGGCATCAAAGGCAATGTTTACCATGGCTGACAACTTCAGTGTAAGTTTGTATATACATCCGTATACATTGCTCTAGATGTGTGTGCATCTCTCTATATGTACATACAGAGTACTCCATCACACATGTTATCCTTCTGAGATAGTGCATAGACATGTACCAGTACAATACGCATACCACATGATACATGTTGGAATAAGCCACAAAAAAAGTAGCACTTAACGTTTTCCTGTGTTACCTGTACTCCTTCCATTAAACAATCTCTGTCAGGGCTAACTGAAACTCCCCTGAGCCATTTTAATATTTAAAACTAAGCAAAAAGTCCTCAAGCACATCTAGGAGGGTATCTAGAAATAACTACAAGAAACCTTCTTGAGAAAAATATTACAATCTATGTTATATTTTGAAGGTACAATGTGGGTGGTGAAAAGCAGTCCTGAATGCCAGTATGGCACAGTTAATGATTTTGCCAATTTAGATGGTGAAGACCTGTCAGTCACATCAAATACCGATGGTTAATCTCAGCCAACTGTGGTGCCACAGTCTGTGAAATGGAATAAATACAGTGTACAGTTCCAAACACCCCTACTCATATTCAACATGTTTCCAACAAATAGCATGACTGGATTAGCTACCCTCTGTCTGCTTACCTTAGAAGCTGAAGTACAAAAATGCCCAAGTAACAGAGTTTATAAATGAGTATTTTCCCCAATATCTGTCTGGTAGCTCCTGAAAGTAGAAAAGTGCAGAACCTACAAAATATCTATGCGTGGTACAAGGAAAAACCTAATGAAATAAAATTTTAAATTGAATGAAAACCTGATTGTCATACATGCTTTAGTTAAGCTTCCAAGGAGAAGTGCTTGGGTATCAAGGGAGTCCAGTTCATGAGACAGAAAAGACAGCCATCATTATGAAAACCTCAACTCCACCAGACATCTGTACATATCCTTTGGGCTAACAAGAAGCAATCTACAAATATATATCACTTTGACCTGCTCCCAGAAGCAAGTGCAGTGGTATTTGCATGGGTAAATACGTAAAAGATAAAAGGAACATATGAAAAAAGAAACTCACAGAAGCTGGAAGCAAGTTGTGAAAAGGGACAGTAGATCTACACGGGTCAAAGAACACTCAGAGTTACCACTATGCTTATGTAGGTTTTTAGAAATTTTCAAATGCCTTACAGTACGTGATGATTCATGAACTGGATGAAGTTCAGACTAGTGGGGTCTTGGCAGAACGTCCTTAGGGGCAGATAAGAACCTGGAAAATGTGGATCCTGCTCCAGTTCTTCTCTATAAGTCTTATACATCTTTAGAAAAGAAGGTATCAGACCTCAACACTACAATCGCCGGAGCCAGTAACGTGCCTTCTGATAGTCTAAGAGCAGCTTAACTTTGCATAGGAATATTTTGAAAGGAAAGAAAAAGCCTAATGCTAAGACAAGCCTGTAAAGCACATTTTATGACAAGAATCTGGGAGGATTTGGAATCTCAACTATAAATTTGAATAGGGATGCATAAATAGTCAGATGGTCAAGGGGGCAAGTGAAAAGCCATTTATAAATAGCTTAGCATGATACTCCATGACTATCCCTACCGATATGTGGTAGCATGATGACAACTGTATATTCAAAAGTAATGATGCTACCGATCAGGGAAAAAAGACAAAAAGTTCCTTTTGCTTTGATGTTTGCATTCAGTAGAGGCAAACTGAGTGCCCTTTGGGACTTGTATTCACTTCTTATATGTACAAGTTTGATAACGAGCCAAGAGTTTTTAGAATATTCTTGCAGAAGAAGTAAGGAAACATAATAATCAAGACAAAAAATAAGAAAGTGAAGTTGTACATAATTGAGAATTGTCACCAACTGCTTCAGAACATCTCTGTGGGTATGCTCACAAAACTGCCAGATCCCTTTAGGTCATGTATTGTTCAGGATATATAGATCCACAGGTTTAGATCCTGGGAATTGCTCAGGCCTTGCCTGTATCTGTTTAGTTTTAGAACAGTGCCACACCGATCTGGTTTACATTTGTAGGAAGTGTGGTATGCTGGGGTAGGATAAAGTGCTTCATGCACCATGACACCCGTCCCTGCATCTTTGGATCACACATTTGTCACAGCCTACACAGCCTGGTACAGAAGCAATAAACTTCTATTGCAATTTTACATTGAGAAAGCCAAGCATATATTATAACGTATTTTACTGTGTTAGAGCTGTTTGGTGGCTGACAGAGATTGGGGTCTACTCCACAAAGCTTCCTCCAGACAACCCAATGGCTCCTGCCTGGCTATCACCTCTGATTTTTTGATCCTCTCCGTATGGAGTCTGATCTTGTGTTATTGCAATTAATGGGGATGATGCCTGGTCTCTGAAAAAACAGCTTTCTGTTTGAGAAGTGTTAATAGGACTGAGTTGTTTGGCTACCCTCGGAACGATGCTTTCTGTCCTGTTTCTGACTTTGTTTTCCCCAAAGCAGATGAACTATGACGTCATTTGTACTTTTTAAAAGTAGTGCTGTGTCAGATTGTACCTTTTGGTCTTGCGCTGTTCTTCTGCAACCTATCCTGTGCACCTGTATTCACAAATAATACATCCACTTGTGAGTATAGCTAAAATTTCTGTGTGCATGGGTTTAAAGCAAACACATAGACATAGAAAATACAAATTAATTTGATCCCCGCTGTACTTCTAACACAGCCAAATTCTTAATATTTTATAGTGCATATTCCATTAAATAATAACTAAATTGATCTATGCTACAGCATGTGTATACATACACATTTTATGATGCCTGTAAATAACATTTTAAAGCCTGTTCACACATCAAAAGACAGGTTGTTTATTTCTCTGTTAAAACAATCTGAGGATTTAACTCTTCCTATTATGTAAACAGTGGTGACAGCCACTTTCAAGGAAGCTTAGCTTCATTAAAAATAATAGTTTCCCATTGTAAAATCAATACTAATATACCATAAATCCCCCTGATGAACTCTGGCTTCCTTACCTGCTCTCACATTTTCTGTATTAGGGGCACAGCACTACTCTAGATACCAGAAGATAATAATATGGCAATATATATAGATATAGATATATATTTAAATGTTAAAACATTAGTTAGGTCAACTTGAGTAATGAATATATTTCAAATATATGCTTCTTTCTATAAATAAAGCTCATTAATTTTCTTTGTGACATGGGCGCCTTATAAGTCTTTGGTTGTATGTGGCTACCAAACTGGTAAACCAGTTCTGGGTATCTTTAGCTCAAAATGCACTTGTGACATATAGATGAAGCTTTAACTTTTTTTCGTGTTTTATACTAAACCTGTACTCACAGTAGACTTGCAATATCATTTACAAGCTTACCTTTAGGCAGACATTTTAAACAACTCATACAAAAGAAAGATTTGTACGTCAAGAGTATTTGTTTTAGTGACAAGAAAGCCAGGCGTACTCTATTCATTTCTCAAGCAGACCTTTATGAATCACTTTAAAAGGACACTACAGCTGAAGACTGAAGAGCAATATTTATCAACATTAAATAAAACATTTGGTGAAGCATGTATAAATATTTCTTCATATGAACATAACACAAAATTAAATAGTTCAGATACACAGACACCATTTAATATAGTTCCACTTTTGTCAAAATCATCTGTAAACACCATCTCACACTGAATACAAAAGCAGCTTTTACATCAGTTCTGTGTTCACAACACCGATGCCCCTTTGTAAAAGAAGATATTTGTTTTCTTTTATTTTCAGCAAAATAAAAGTCTAAGCAATATTAAAAAAAAAGTTTTGGTCAGTTCAAAGGAGAATACAAAATTATCTTTCAACATGTAACTAAATCAGATTTAGAACAATAGTTTGAAGTACAATCCTTTCCCCAGGAGATCTCTGACTTTTATAAATCATGTTTGGTACAGACCACATCACAAATACCAGGAAATACTGGTCATGTCTACGCTAGAAATATTAAAGCCCTTTTAAAAGTTTCTTTAAAAAAAATTGCCAGGTTACAAATTGGCAATAGCCATGTTTTTCGCAACACTGAATAACCTGGCATTAAACAGGTCTAGGTGCACTTCTCCTAAGGATTTTTAAAACAGATTCTGGAAAAGAAGCACTTTTCAGTGAGCATCCTTCACGCGCAAAAATAAAGCATTTCTTCTACACAAATCTTCTGCATCTGAAGATCACCTGGGCAGAGAGTGCAAGCCGGGGGACTCCACCAAGTTAAGACAAAAAATTACAACTCAGACTGTCATGGGAAGCTGCACGGACCCTGTGCATCGGATCTGAGCCGGCTCCGAGAAGGGTGGTGCATCCCCGCAGTGCAACTCGGGACAAGGCGTCGCCGTGTCCGTGCGTGCCCTGAGAGCAGTGCAGCCGCCCGAGCACGAAACGGCTCCTGCTAATGGCTGCATCCGCCTCGTTCCTGAGCAACTCCCTTTGAGCATCAGCACTGTGCGGCCCAGACGGGGGCTCTCATCATCCTCCACCTCACAAAGATAACTTCATACTCTGCCCTCAATATAGCTTTCCATTCCTTTTGCCTTCATATCTTTTAAAGAGGCGTGATAACTTTGGGGAAAGATACTGTGCTCAAGAGTAAGGTTTTACTGGGCATGTGCCCCATTATAAAATTCTGTAGACTGCTCGGCTCACAGGCCACGCTTTGGTTGTCTCCATTTGAACGTAGTGGACACTTGAATTTCAGGGGGCAAGTACATATTTGTAATATGGTTTTCTGATTTTTTTTTTTTTTAATTTCACTCACATGTGACTGTGATGGGGTGGCCCTGTAAAACCTAGAACAATAGATCACCTCTTTCCTGGTATGTGTGTATTTTTGAGGTGTGAATGTATGCTATGCATACATACACACTCACACACACACACGTATATATAACATGAGCTGCACACATAGATACTCAGCAATCGGGAATCGGGGGTACAATTAACAATACACCAAAAGAGAAGTAGACAGGAAGCTCTACCTGGACAACGAGAAGCAATTTTGCAACCTATACAGTGTCTCAAATAATTTCATAATCCTGTTTCACTAGCTTGCTACATCGGTCTGTGATGTGAATTGAAAGTTGTTGGACTCCTTGGAAACAGAAGAGTTGGGCTAGCTAGATGTGCTTACCTGAGATCCCAGAGTTGACTATAATCAAAGAGCTGGGCAGATCAGTAATGGGTTTATAATTGCTATACAGCTTCTTGCAAATTTGTAGGAAAACTTTATTAAGTCTTTCATTCCTTAGTAAAAACGTTGAAGTTTGTTAGTTTTTGCTGAATGCAGACTTGATTTTTTTTATATTAAACTGGATTTATTAAAAGGATACATAAGCCTGGCAGCTGCTTTCACGTCTTGATGTTTAAACGCTCAAATCAGCACCCTGGAACCACCCTCCCACCCCAAACCATCCCGCCCCATCCCTTTCTATCCCATCCCGTCTCATCTCATCCCATCCTGTCCTGTCCCATCCCGTCCTGTCCCATCCCGTCCCATCCCATCTTATCCTATCCCCTCTTCGTTATTTTTTAAAATTGTTTAAAAAATACTATTCTATGAAGCCTCCCTAGGGATCCGCTTATGAAAAATGACGGACTGCCTTTGCTGATACTGCTGTTTGCGTCGTTTTCGTTTGTCACACTGGCACAGCAGTAGCATCTTGAAAGTGTTTCTGAATGTTTTGTTACACAGTGCATAGCACACGGGGTTCACTGTGCTGTTGATGTAGCAAAGCCAGTACCCCAGGTTCCAAAAAGTTTTGGGGATACAGCTGCAAAAGGTGTTCACCAGAACCATGATGTTATATGGGGTCCAGGTAATGATGAAGGCAAACAAAATGGCACTGAGTGTCTGTGCTGCTTTCTTTTCTTTGATAAGTGACATTCGTTTTCGCTTTGTGATCTGACTTCTGGTCTTCACGGCAAACTTTTTTGCCAGGGTTGCTTCCTTGAAGGATAAGGGCAGGGCTGAGGATGTCTTGGTCACTGATGAGATGCCATCAGAAGCTGCGGTTGTCTCTGCTGATCCCGGCTGAATTGGAAGCTTAGAAAAGCTCTTTTGGAAATTTCCACCATCCTGAACACTTTTGGGAGGGTGCAATTTTTTAGGTTTCTTCTCCTTTGATTCTCTTTCGGATTTCTGCAGTTCATCCCCTGACTCATGCAAATCTTCTGAGGAGGGTAGTTTCGTGGAATTGAGGATGGCGCTGTGACCAGGAAGCTTCAGCACGATTGAATAGATGGCTCTGGTCTCTGCAGCAATATCTTCTTCATCGGAGGAGGCTGAATTTTCCAGGGAGGCAGCAGCGTCATTGTTGTTCCAGCTGTCACTGCTGCTGTGCTCTTGGTCCCCCTGGTCTGCATTGGGTTCCCAGCTCTTCATTGTGAGCCAGAAGTGGCAGCGTCTGTATTTCCTTCGGGTGGAACGTTTCATGCTCTGCCGCTGCAGCTCGTAGCTGCTGCAGCTCCGGGAGCTGCCTGTCTGGTGTACGAAGCGGGCTGCCTCTGCTTCGCTGCCCGAAGCTTGTAGCCCTGCTAACTCTTTGGTGCGTTTCTCGGTCTCCTTGTAGATCCTCCAATACAAAATACTCATAATGGTGACTGGCAAGTAAAAGGCAGCTATGGCAGTGCCAAAAGTGATGATAGGTTCAGATAGAAACTGGATGAAACATTCATTAGGAGGTACAGTCCTCTTCCCAACAAAATACTGCCAGAACAAGATGGCAGGAGCCCAAAGAACAAAAGAGATGATCCATGCTAAACCAATCATCACTCCAGCCCTTTTGGTTGTTCGTTTGGCTCTGTACGTAAGCGGCCTGGTGATGGAAAAATACCTGTCAAAACTTATGACAAGGAGATTCATGACAGAGGCATTGCTGGCGACATAGTCAATGGAGAGCCAAAGATCACAGGCCAAGTCTCCCAAAGCCCAGTGGTCCATGATGATGTATGTGGTGTAAAGATTCATGGAAATTACACCGATGATCAAATCTGCACAAGCAAGGCTCAACAAGAAGTAATTGTTGACCGTTTTGAGTTGTTTGTTAACCTTAAATGCAACAATCACTAGGATGTTTCCTATGATGGTCACCAGTGCAAGGATCCCAGTGAGGAAAGCAATCAAAACTACTTGCCAGACAGCGTGTCCACCCAGAGGGTCTTTGACTGTGGCATTTAGGGACATGTTTGTTGGTTCCACAGTGGAGAAGGGAGAACTCTCTGTGGTCTGAGGGAAATCATAGCTGCCAATGAGTGATGCTGCTTCATCAAGGAGTCCCGGTCCATGTGAATCTCTCTTCCAGAAGGAGCTCACATTTGAAAACAGGGGCAAGGCTGAACTGTTATTCTGCATGATCATTGTGGCTCTCTGACATAGTCTGCAGCAGGGAAAAAAACAAGCAAAAAACAAGTGAGCGGGCGAAGACGGTAAATAGATGATTATCCACATTCTCATACATACAATCCCTTCAGCACTTTGAAAGATGTGTTTAAAAGCCAAGCTACTTGTGCCACATTCCAAGGCAGATGTGTACGTGGTGGTACTCAGCTTACAGCTGTAATTAAACTGAGATGTTTGTAGCAAATGTATACTCTTTCCTTAAAAAATTCAGTCACAGAAGAACCAAAATCCTAGGAGAATTTGAACTTGCAGTAGTATTAAAATACCCCTTAACTCTAACTCTTAATTAAAACACTCCCTTATGGATCTACCCGGAACCCTACATCTCAGCATCCCACTGTCCTGGAGCCTTCAAAAACTAAGTGCCAGACACATGCAGCCACAAATCCTCCAAGCTCGAATCAATGCTGGTCCCCAGTGCTATCCTGGCACTAGCAAAACACAGACCCAGCCTCTGCTGCCTCCAGGTAAGATAATGACAAACAAAAATATTGTTCTGTCTTTCCTTAAACTACAGAGATACAAGCCAGCATCACTTCACTGTATCGAGATAACCTAACCTGCGAGGCTGTAAAGAACTTTTAATTTTCATCTCCAGTTTGGCCACTTAATAAAGGTTCTAAAAGCTCTTATTAGCACCTTTTGCACATGCCACTATTCATTTTCCATGCACATTTTTATACCTAGACTAAGGATTTTGTACATCTAATGACTCCAAAATGTCTTTGGGGAACACATGTTAAAATTTCCTTTGAAAATATGGTCTCTAGAGTCAGAAAGAAAGGTTTGGCAGATGTGTGTCAAAGCAATCATTAAACACTTTAGAAAAAGAGGAAAAAAACATGAAAGGGATTCATAATTAAGCCTTAATCCTTTTCCCAAAGTACTTATGTAAAGTGAAGACATGCTCAGAATAGGAATTTGCATTTCCCGTATTTCATTAGCTTCCCTGGTCAACTGACTAGCTTTATTGTAGTAAATCAATTATCAAGCAGCAAGAATTCTGATGCAGGAGTCCAGCACTGATAGTATGTGTTAAATAAAATATGCTGTCAAAGAGAAATGTTTGTTCATTTTCTAACTGTGAATCCTTCCAGTGTCGGTACATATGAGCAAGAGATACTAATGCATGTCACAATGCACTGGTGTTACACAAAATATTTCCCCAAAAGAGGAGGTTTAGGTTTAGGTTCTTTAATTAATTTCTAAACTCTGTTTTCCCTTGAACTGTACTTGGTTTTCTTAGCAAGCCACAAGACACTATGCGATTTTAAATGGTGCACCTCCTTTGGCATATGGCGTAGACAGACCTACAGTTCCTTCCCTTAGCCCATGCACAGTAAACAAACAAAACCCCCCATATTTTGGTATCTAGTGTAAATGAGATATTAATTTTTCTCTTTATTAGTAGGAAGACAATGTTACAATTATGCTGCCTTATCCTAATCTAATTTAATTGACTTTTAATGCATTCATCATCATATCAGACAGGATGTGAACATAATAATAACAACAGTAAATATTGCTCTGGGAAATGACACAGTTATATTTAATTCTTTTCCCGATAGAAAGATGGAAAGTTTGGAGGAACTCAAACAATTTCTAGAAAGAAAGAGTTTTATAAACTGTAAACCAACATTGATAACTTTGATTTTTGTTAAAATCAAAGTAGGTTGAAACTAAAAATATCTTCTATCAAAAAACTTTGACATTCCAAGTTTTCTTTTCTCTGCAAAGTTCATATGAAAGAAATGTGCAGTTTTGCATTAAAATTTAGGCAAAAAGACATTCTGAAAATTTGTTAAGTGGCTCCTGTAAATTGTTCAATGTTTTTTACTGTTTTAATTGCTCCTTTCCCAAGAAAATCTAAACAAATTTTTCTGAAAACAATTCACGGTGGCCTTGCCATCTATTAGAGAAGCTGTGGGACACAACATATTTGGGTTTTTAGTTCCCCAGGGTATGCTACTTCTGGGCTGGTGTAGTTCAGGCCACCAAGCGTACAGCAACATGTCCCCTCCCATCCCTATCATACTGTTTCAAAGAACCTATAGAAGTCAAATCTGCACTGTGAGAGAGAGAGTCATCCCACCTACACTAATGAAATGAAAGTCTGCAGAAAGTCATTTACCAAAAGGCAAGAGAGACCTGGATGAGAAGCCCGATCTTGCTTTCATTCACACCCCCTCAGGCACACTCGTACAGGCTCGCTCCTTTGCCTTGACCATTTACATGTCTATAGAAATGAAGATTCCCCATACTCTGAAATGACAAATGAAGGCCCATGGAAACCCAATGTATAATAACGTTCTCCTCTGAAGAAGGCAGTGAAGCAGTAAGCAAGCTTTGCTGGCCGGTTCCAATGCACGGGTGAAACAAAAAACACTGTTCACTTGTGAGCAGCCACTTAAGCAAGTGCTGACAATGTTCTTGCCAGTTTTCATGGGCCAGGGTGGTTAGTCACAGTGGGGAAAAAATCTTTGACTCAAACAAGATCGCTGGAAACCATCCTTCTTGCAGTGTTTTACTTAGGAAGCAGGCAGTTTTTCCAGAGCTGTCAGATAGGATGAGGTCAAAACCAGAACAGTATGAGAGAGATCTGAAATAATGATATTTGCTAAATATATGCCAGAAATGATTAATGTTACAGGGTGCAGACCTTCCTTTGCTGACATTAGGGACAGAGAGTAGAGGATGAAAGCCAAAAAGCATCCCCTCCACAGACATACACTTGTAAAACCTCTACAAGGTAACAGCCAACATAGTCAAGCATTGATTGAGAAGTCTGACAGGCAAGTTTAGGTGGCAATGATATCACTATGCTGCTTTTTAATTAAAAAAAACCCCAAAACAACAAGCTGGTATCTTCTAATACACAAGAAAGGACCAGGCAGAAGATACTGATAAAAGAAATGAAACTTTCACTACAGGGCATAGAATAATAATAAAAAAAAATCACTTGGAAGGGATTGTAGAAATAACAGTACTACCAAGAAATAAACATTGTTGACAGTTTGGTAGTACTTCCCATTTTCATTGCATAACACAACCATAAACTAACCTATGTGTCAGCTTTGGAAGTCCGAAACAACTACTACATAAAAGATACAAATAATCTTGCAAAATCAATGTGTAAACGCTGCACTATCACTAAGTCCATAAAAAGATTGTGAATTCTGCTTAACTGTAGACTTTGAAATGGGGTTTCAATGTAAATTAACCAATAAATCCTTTCAGAAATGCTTCAAAAGACTCATCAAGAGGAAGCCTGGGAAAACGGTACTTCAGCTGCAGTCTTTCAGACACTGAGCAAGCGCCGGATCCAAACCTTGATTTCTCAGGTCAGTTCTCCCATCTCTGGACTTCAAAGTAACTTCTCTAAGCCTCTGTTTCAATGAAAACCTGCACGGTCCTCAGCAGTCCAGTAACTGAGGAAGAGGAGAGTGAGAGCAACCTACTGACAGCTCCCTGCTGCCCTTGCAGGCAATCCTGCAAGCTGGAACTCAGCTTTTTAAACCCCTCAGGCAATGAGGGGACCCCTAAACTTGCATTGACTGGACTGTTTGATAAAATGGGAGTGCTAGCAGCATGAGGAGTACAGTCTTTTGTTATTCTGGCTCGTCTACAAGCTCCTGTAATTGAACCGTGTAATTCAATAAAATATGTATTACCCATATGTTCATCTGCATAGAAAAACCTACCACTACCGCCACCACAAGATACCAGATCAGCACAACCGGATTTTCTAGGAAGCCAAAGTAATTTATCTGTTATTTTCCAAATCTGGGATGCATTTTCTGCTTTCTCTTTAAGAAGTGCTACAGGGAAAGAGAGGGTGTCCTGGGTCCAAGAAACAGGACAGCGTGCCCTGCGATGCAGCCTGCCGGCACCTGCCCAGCAAGCCAAGCTCAAAGACAGAATGATGTGCCACCCGCTGGGAAAGCAGCTGCAAATATTTTGGTAAAACAAACAGCGCAGCACGGTCTGAGCGAGGCAAATGAACCAAACCGTGAAGTGGGTATAGGGTTATATACCAGGATAAGAGTTTGCGAATTGTTGGTACAATACACTATGTTACAATGGCAAGCCAGGGAGTAACAAAAGAAACTGTTTTTAGCCCAAGAGTATATAATGACTTACCTAAGGTTATTGTTATGGTATTCACTGTGGTTTGGGGATTTTTGTTCTTGTTTCTGCTTTTTAAGAAGAGCTTACAAAACGTTCAGGCCAGAGAACACCAGAGGCAACGTACACTTCCCAGCGTTGTTCAGGAAAAGCGTAGGTACAGTACAGGCATCGGCTGTGCAAAGTCTCACAGAGATCCTTCCCATTGCACCCCTGCTCCACTGGAGGGACTGAGCCATCAGATATCCCACTAAGACCCATTGGAAGGGAAGGACAAAGCAGCTACAGAAATTGTCACTAATTTCAATGAGTATAACACAGCTGTAAAAGCCTAAATTTTTGGAATAGCCTAATTTATTGCATATTGCTGTAAATAGAAAGCAAAAGAGAATAGACAGTGGGAACAGTTCTGTTACACATTTCATTTCCCTTTGCTTATTTCAGATTTCAGTGGTTTTTTAATAGTTCACATTTCAGTTTACCCTATTTTTTACCTTCCATAAACTTTCCTGTTCACAAACACACAACCTCCATTTTTCCAGAGAAGTCTCTTTCCCTGCCATCTCTAGAGGGCTCTAATATGCATTTTCCAGGGAGCCAGGCAGCACTCTGTGGGCTTGGCTGTGTGTGAGCTCAGACCCGGCAAGCCTTGACGATTGAAGTATTTCGCATCTCATCTGCTTGCACAGATCAGAAAACTGCTTATCTCATTTTTCCATTTTCCTCTGCATTGCTCTTGTATACACATTAGCCTAAACAGCAGAGAACTCCATGAAGTGAACTATACAACTGTTTTCTAACATAACGAAACCAAGCCTTTAGAACGCTTAATGAACTTACCTAAACTAGCACGTAAGCTTTGTTCCAAACTAATGTTTGGTAAAGTAAAAATAGATACGAATTTCAAAATTTTCCTGAAATTATTCCCAAGATTACATATACCTATTTGTCAAATCACACATAGTGGGATTATTTTTTTTTTTTTAAACACAATAAAGAATTCTAAAAACTTGAAATGAAAAATGAAGATGCAAGTAGTCGCACTAGCAATCGCAATTTTCTACGTTACGCAGCAGCTCACGTCACACAGTTAGCGTAGCACAAGATACAGGATTCCTTATGAATGTGTATGAGATAACAGGAAGCACAGTGCAATTATCAGTGAATATCCCCATTATGAAATATCTTGGCCACTGTCTTACACGTTCACAGTAGATACAGACAAATAACTCATATATTCTTATGCTTCTATAGATATACATATATATACACACATATATATGTAGATATATATACACTTACACATACACATAACGATACATACATACAAATATGTCACATAAAATGTAAAAACAGAATGTTGTATATATCTGCAGCTTAAAGTATATGTACAGATTTGCAGATATTTATACACATACGTGTGTGCATATATATACACACGCACATATATCTGCAGATATATATACATATACTTTTGTCATATTATTCCAAATATTGTTATAAGGAAAGACTACATCTTTCACTAATAAGCTATCAGCTTGATACAGATAAAGCTCAGTCAAACATATCCCACTAACACTTCAACCTAAGCTCTTCCATTTTCCATGGATAAAGATGCTTTGCTTACACTTACTAAAATTACCTAGCTTTATTGTCAGTGCTTTAAAATTGCTTTTGTCATTAATGAATTAGTTTTGCTTATTATTTGCTTACTGTGTTGCTGCTGTTCGTCTATGAGGTCTAGCATGAGCAAACTAGGAACTAATTTCTTTAGTCATATGTGTTGTTTTCATTACTTTGGAGAGAGTTTAGAGCACCCTATGCACAGCATCAAACTACGTGACCCCTCTCCCTTGCTGCTCTGCAGCCAGCGGAAGGGAGCAGCCCTCCCCGGGAGGAGAGGCGGGGGATGGATGCTATGTCACGTTCCTGCTGGGATGCTTAAGGTCTCCATGCTGGGAGCACCTGAGACCTAATGCAGCCAGGAAATTTGTATCTAAAGCCAGGCCATGGGAGAAGCTTCCTTTATGACTTAATTTGCCAGTTAGCTTTTGTCTAAAATCTGCCCCCTCCTTCACTTGGACAGAGAGGCTTACATTCACGCCGCCCAGCTGTATCTGCAGCATCCATTGCTTATACCAGGTTTGCTTTTACAGTATTTCCAAACACCTTACTTCACGTAGCACAAACCCTTCACTGAGGGGTTTTATATTATGATAGAAATGTAACTTTGAATATTAACATGTTTTAACAGCCAGTGATTTCAGTGGCAACATCTGCTTATTTACACAGCTAAAAAAGTAAGAATAAATACTGTGCTGCCACTAGCACCAGAAAAGAAAAAGAGTCTCAGACATGTTGCATCTGTTGCCACTTCAAAAATCCAGATGTGCATTTCTGATCCCTTGCAATTAAGGCTTCAATTTAGGACTGAATTTTTTACATGAACTGTATAATTCTCTTGCATAACTTTTCCAAGTATGCCATATATAACAAACATCCTAGTCTGCAGAGTTAAAGGGACAGTGATTTTAACAGATATCCACATTTACTAAGTGTTTCTGTGCTATTTATTATTTATTTGCTCTTTAGCCTCAGTGATCCAATACTTGCTCACTCCATGACTTTTAGTTTCAAAGTACTCCTCTCTTGAAATCCTCTAAAATGATTCCAGGGAGGTGCTTCAGAAATGAGCTGCTAATCTCAGTTGTGATATGGCCTAAGGGCAGTGAGGGTTTATCAGGTGTAGCAGCAGCAGGCTTGCTGAAGGAATGGCACTTCTCTTTCTCAGGCACGTGCACTTAGCGGTTATTGTCTGAACAACTCATACAGAACACAGTGAAACCTTCAAAAGCCTGAGCTTGGATGTGTCTACAATTTTCAAATGCTTGAAAACCAGAGCAAATTAGGTCTTGCTCAATTAAGATTACAGTAAATATTGGCTATCAGCTCAAATGGTTAAATCTATGAGGTGCGTTCTTATGAGGAAAGTAAATGATTTAAATTGCAGGCAGTTTCTCTTCCGGAGAGTTTTATTAAAATCACGTCCCATCTGCTTAATTGATATTGGAGGAAACAGACATGCGGTCCGAAACGTAGTCAGAACTACAAACAAATACTGAGAATTTTACTCACTTGAGCAACCCACTGACTTCAGCGCTGTGCCTTGCCGGTATCTGGGGACAGGAAGGTTTGGCTGAAGGGCTGGTTACTACGTTGAATTTAAACATGAAATTAGATTGAGGTGAAAGAAGAATACCAGCCATTTAATTACTTCATTTATGCGTGACGGGTATATATTTTTTCCTTTGAGTAAAAACCTATCCATCTTAGAGACTGCTTTTCAATATTTTATTACATATACACCTTTTTACATAGTATTGCTTAATAATTTGTTACTTATTATGATGTTAAATCGAAGTCATGATCTAAAATTTCACTGTGCGCTCAGCTATCATGTCATGAAATGCTGTCCATTGACTCCACAGATAATCCTCCCAATGAGGTATTTAAAGATCACATTAAAATGTTGATCAATTAATATCAAGAATAACTCGTTACCAATGCTAGATGAAGCAAGTAAATTTTACTGTATTTGTAATCCAGTCCTACTTCTAGTAATCCTTGCATGCATTTAAAATCCATATTTCATGTGAATATTAGCCGGTAAGAACCTTCAGAGGGAACAACAGAGTTCATTAGCAGATCTTTTTGCTATCTTTGTGCTTTAAAACAAAGTAATCAATTGATTATGCTGTAAAAATAAATACCTTTTGCTTTTACTGTTTGCTCAGTGACACAACCTACTACCAGGGAAAACTGGAAAACAGTACAAACACTTTTCAAGTATCAAAGAAGACAGAAAGCCTGGACACTGCGCTTTAAAGAAGCTCACCTGACACGCTCTTCTAAATTTCATTTGTCTGCAAGAAGAAAATGAAATGGCAAAATGCTGTCAAGCCTTGAAACCAGAAAACTGAAAATATTTTTTTCTGGAAATCCTTTCCATGGAGGGAAAATAAATAGCCCAAAGTAAAACATAAATAAAAACCTAAACCACAGTTTCGGTTTTCTGCCTTTTCAAAAACTCTGTTTTCCTCTTGGGAAAGTAATTTCATTTTCTGTCAACTTCAAGCTGAATCTCAGGTATTTTTGACAAATGCTGCTGAAAGCAGATGAGCTCCACTTTGTTATATATTTAGGGAAAATAATAAAAAATGGCTGTGTCTACACCAAGGTCTGGCAAAGAGCTATCAAAGCAGCTGCTCCGGACGTCATGCTTACCTGGTATTAGGTCCTGTTATATGAAAGATCTCTAACACGCATCATTTAGATGTGCTAAATAACATGAGATTAAAGTTCTCGTGAGTCAGAGAGAATCCTAAAAGGTTCGAAATGGTACTTTCGCTGACAACTACATTTTATACTGTAACCGTGCATTGCACGCAGGTGCTAAAAATGCAGACCACTTACTATA
Source organism: Phalacrocorax carbo (assembly GCF_963921805.1). Lineage (NCBI taxonomy): Eukaryota > Metazoa > Chordata > Aves > Suliformes > Phalacrocoracidae > Phalacrocorax > Phalacrocorax carbo. Next base: position 8,736,036 of record NC_087515.1, on the reverse strand, counting down.
GCTTTCGTTGACGATGGATAGTTTGGCAATTTTACATAAGATGCAATAAAGTGACTTGAACAATGTTAGGAAACACTCTATTAAGGGAAATTTATTGTTATTGGCTTTGGTGATTGAAATATTATTGCTATCTACTGCGGCAAAACCAACACTCCCACACTGGACAGATGGTTTACTTAAAAAGCTGAAAGGAAAAAAAACTGGTGAGAGGTTTCAGCTAGAGGAAGAAACTTGCTAAGAAATAGCTTTTAACTACTGAAATCTGTCTGGCTACTTGGACTCTGGAACCATTTACAATGAAAAGGAAGTTTTATGAGAGAAACTGTCAAAATGCTATGTTTTTAATTGCAATGCTTATTTGTTCTAAATAATGCTCTAAAACATGCAATCATAGTAATGTTTTAAAGCATTTTAGTTTTGTTTCAAGGAAAATTGGCATAGTTGGTTGAAAATAAGCTTTTAATTGTGTTTATTTATTTAACTGTATTACAGAAGGGAAATTCCTAGCAGTTGAGATTTGGGGATATCCTTTCATACCGATCATTTGATCAAAGCATAAAAGCATATGAAATTTGCCAGTAATTTCGTAAGGAATGGATCTATTGCCAGGGAGGTCAGGAGCTCTGTGTACGTCCTTTTTAGAAATTATATTTCTTCAATACTATTGTACGCAAAATGCTATGCTATAGGTAAAATGGAATATTTTTTACCTTAATGGAACACCTTGGTGATAAATCAAACAAAAAGAGAAAATGCTTTGTTTCAACAAGTCACTGGAAATATTTGTATAAATACTATTGTTTCATTATTCACCAGGATATTTTAAATTAATCTTTCCGTTTGAAAGTGTAGCTGAACAGCCACTAGGTGGCACAATAGTTATTCAGAAGCAAAAGTCTGGACTTGGCAACAAAATCTTAACTAGTCTTTCATAAGGCCTGTGTCTTATACGTGGAAATTATAACCAAATTATATCTATTCCTTGATAGGGACAGCAGCTAAAAGAAACGCGTATCATCCAAATGTTGGTCTGAATCAAACTAGCAGCCAAATTACTGACAACTGCGTTTTCTGCTGTAGCCTAATTCCTTTTTTTAAAATTTTCTTCCCCTGGAATAAACACATCTGAAAGTCCTGGTGGAATTCTGCAACTTAATCAAAGTGGCCCATTCCAAACTCCGGCCCCCGTACGCGTGCTGCCAGTCTCTGGGAAACCAAGGGTAGCAGGCACTGCGGGTCTTAATGCATGCAAGCAATGATTCTTTAATCAGATGCAGACAAGTCATTAAATAAGGCTCCAATGCTATAATCTTTTTTTAGGGTTTGTTTGCAAGACTGGTGGGGTTTTTTTTTGATTGATTGCTTTTTTGCGTTACACAGCAAGATAAATGGAGACATGCCCGGTGAATATTGTCCGGACAGAGAGGGAGGAGGTGCTAATGAAAAATTTATTTTGAGTTATTCTACATAAATGCTTGTTGGTAACCCTAGTGGCAGGGTCTTAGCATTTAATTACGTTGCTATATAATTGTTTGCTTGAATATCTGCCTTTTCTGCCTACTGGAAATATATCCCAGGAGTCTGAAGTTTTTGAATTACAGTCTTAAAAAATCAGTTCTAGCATAACGAGTACACGTTCACAAAGCTGTGATTCTATTCAGTGTGCAGAATGGACCTGCCCCAGTAATTAATCACAGTGGCACAGCAAAGCACAAGTTTCTTGAAGACCCTCTTGCCTTATGCTTGCAGGAGCTATGCAGTAAAGGAGGCACACGGCTGAGGAGGAAAAAGGAAGGACTCTCAGTTAAGAAAGTCAAATGTGGAACTCAGGTGTATTCCTAATTCTGTCTCAGGGTTTCTACCCGCTACAGGAGGAGCGACTTACGCGGATCTTTAAAATAACATCACCTTACCTTGAAAGGCTACTTCAAAGCTGAATTTAGTAACGCACAGGCATTCCTCAACTTTTGCATATGCCATTTTGTAGAATAAATGATCTTGAACTAGAACTTTGCAGGTTTTCACCCTGCATGCTTCTAAAATATTAAAATCATTCCATCAGCAAAGCCCATATTTAATTTCAGAAACTATATATTCATCAACTACACCACAGGTTTTCAAGTCGCTATCTAGATAAGACACTCTTGGTACTCTGCACCCCTCCTTGCTGCTGTTACTGAGGATTCACGTATTCTGACATGGCAAATAGAAAGACATGGAGATACAATTACATTAGCATCAAATGTTGCTATCTCAGTAACAGTAACAGTAACTTTGCTTCTAAAATAAGAAGGTGAAGTGGACTCATGATTGTTTGCACTTGCTCTTTCAAGCCTATAAAACATGCATTTTCCAAACCCTTTACAGTCTAGGGTAATCAACAAAAGACTTAAAATCAGGAGTCCTAGCTAAATTAGAAGGAAAATATCTCTCCCAGTTTTAAAAGAGTTGCTCAAATGGCAAGTGGAATATGTTACTTCCAGAAAGGAAGTGGAAAGCTAGAAGAAAGAGAAGCTGCACCTAGAAAAAAAATCTCCTACCTTGAAAGGTCAGAGGAATTTTTATGCTTGGACTAAGAATAGGGATGCATGCTGCATGTGATTTCACCGAGTCCCTTTGCCCAAAAAAAGAGGTATTAATGCTTCATTAAGTATTAAGTATTTCCTTCCATTCATCTGCCTTTACCTTCCAGACGTCCACTGCTAAGCTTTGGCTTGCCAGTGAGCTCTACTTCCAGGTTGCTGCGGGTCTATCTGACCAATTATTTTTTAGGATCAGAAAATAATCCCTTATTTGGTTGTCATTCAGGAGGGTATTTTGTTTGGGTTTTTTTTTAACCTTTCTTGGCAGTCCTACAGTGATACATGTGGGTAAAAGCTCCTAGGACTGTGAAGTCTTGATTAGGTAAGTATCTGCAGTGATCCGTGGGCAGACTCCGGATGAGGTAAATGGATTTTGGATTTCTGCTGGTGGACAGCACAGCAAGGACAAATGGAAACCTCAGCCACTGCTCTTGGTACCCTACCCTCCCATTTCTTGCAGGATGAAAGGTTTACTGTAGAAGGGCTGGTGTAGGCTCTGTCTCTTGTTCCCCTGTATGACCCCAGCAACAGCTCCCAGAGATGTTTTAAATTCCCAGTTTGCAGGATTTGTGAGCTGGTTCCCTGTGTTCAGAGAGAAACTTGTACTGTAGTGTCACATGTCCTCCTAAAAAACCTGCCCTGTGGACCAGGGGATGTCCTTGGAGAGGAAGAGGTGCAGCTAGGGTTTGCACCCAGGGCTGGGGTACTAGGGGAAACGTGAATGAACAGCGTAAACAGCATGTGCTTGTGAATGTTTGTGTATTAAAAGCTCCTGGAGTTTCACTGTACAAATGACAACAATCTAGATAAAGATAAAAGGAACACGGATTATAAAATACAGTGGAAGGAATGACAGAAGACAAAACAACTGAATAGGTAGAGCATGGTAAAAAGATTAAGATGCAATCTGATAACTCCTTATGGGAGCCCGAAGTCAGCATGGAAAGCAGGGTCCGATTCAGGCAATCATCCCTTTTGGGATAAGGATTCTCGTATCTCAAAGTAGCAACAGAATAACTTGAAATAAAAAGACATTTCCACTAGTTGAAGCAGCAATTCTCTGTCATCCGTCCTCCCTCTTCCTACGGTAGCCCTCATGGCTTACTCTGTAAGAAAATGAGGCTATTACACCCACAGCTCTAGTTAGGAGAGGAGTCCAGATATAACGGAGTGAAGATGTCAAGAAGAGCTGGGGCTGGTAACCCCCTTCTAGAGAAATAAGGATGTTCAGCGACGAGTTAATAAAAATTACGCAAGAAAAATAATTGCTTGAGAGCTGCTGGAAAAAATGCTTCTATCCTAAGGAACCTAATATTTTGTTTGTCACAGCAGAAATACATATCCAAAGAGTAGGAAGGGAAAGACAAGGGTTTTGTTAATAATATGAAATGTTTACAGAGCAAGACGAGTGCACAGAGTTGTTCTGGCATACGTTATGAACAAATCAATGTCTTATTTCTCATACGTGTGACAGCAAAACTGCCGCGATGACCTTAGTGAAGAGAACGAAGAAGCCACACTGGCTCCGAGACTTTCAGGAAACCCACGCCTTGTGTTAAATAAATAAATCAAAAAATAATCCCTCACCCAGTTACTTCGGTTTCACACCATTTCAGCTGAGGCAGAGATCTGATCGCAGATGCTTGGTACAGTAGCATGAAGAACAGAGCTAAAAAGAGAATCGGGCTTCCAAAGAGACCAGGTGTTACGGAGGAGCCAGTGACTTGGCGCAGTGAGCTGTGGCCAGGTGACGGCAGATAAACATGTGAGCCTCTGCGTTAAGTCCTTCTTCCTGCCACTCCAGCTGCTGCAGAGCAAGTCTCTGAGCCAATCCCCCATGCTTGCTCCTGAAATAGTCATTGCACGGGACCTCTTCAATTCAGTATTGTTTTATGAGAGAAAGGAGGCGGGGAAAACCTAGTCTAAATAAAGCAAGAAGACATTAAAAATGACAGGCGAGAAAAAGAAAAGCAACTTGTTCCCAGGCCTATCCTCACGTCAGTGAATTGCCGTAGCAGAAGAATGGCACAGATAAGCAGTGGCCCATCTGATACACTGATCCCCCCGGTGATACCAGCAGGCAGCTAATGGACCCAGCCTCATGCTGGCTGCGCTGGGAGCCCCAGCAGCTCCCTGCTACTTGGGAGGCAGCGGTCGCTGAATGGAGTGAGCGTACGGCATCTTAATAAACCCATGGGCACCAGGAAACCGCTCTGCCTGGTTTTATCTGTTTGCGTGTGAAATACAGGGGCAGAGGGCATGTGGAAGGAAAATGGAGGTGGCTCCTCCAGCAGCTCTGTGCTTGAGGAAGTATGATAAGAGACTCGAGTCCACATCCTGACTGGCTTCTTTATCTTTTCTCTTTAAGTGACATTCATATTTTAGTGATAGCTAATAATTTTCAAGGGTCAGTCCAGAAGTGATGGTCAAGCATGCAACCATGTTATTATGTAAGTGAACATGTGAATATTGTGTTAACATTTGAAAAACCTTGGTCTTCAGGAGGTCAAATGTTGTTGCATTGTATGATTACTGGCAGCAATAGCCAGGCAAGACTGAAGAGCGCAGGAGTGTGCCCGAGCTGCTATATTTATGCACAGCATTTCTAGCAAAGTGGGATTTTTTTGTAGTCCTTGTAGCCACAAGGTTCCTGCATCCCGAGTTTTCTGTGCATTTCAATGTACTGATATCAGATGTACAAAAGAACAAACAAAATACAACCACTGTTCCCTGCTTTGCTTCCTTGTTGTGCGGCATAGCTCAAAGTTGCTTATATGCAAAAACTTCTTTGTCATAAATCACTTGTGACTCTACAGAGGATGAGAAATATCACGTCAGCGGTCAGTTAAAACAATGTGTATCCCGAGTCTCCCAGGAAGGAAGCAGTTATTAACATTTTCAGTTTTGGTCCAAGAAAGCTCTTGATATTTCTTTCTAAAAATGTTAAAGAGATTTTTGGGGGCAAAAAATACAACAAAATGCTCAAACTCCACCAAAATAAAAAACAGTGTAAACTGGCTGTCCTCCCTGCCTCTGCCTGAAGTCTTAACTTCTCTTCTATATTCGTAATATTGTCAGTTTAACTCTGTCCAAATTGTGTCAATAGTATGAGCTTTCAAATAAGACATGTTAGGACAAATCCATTCCTATCAGGAGGATGTATTGTTTTCCCTTGTAGCACAAGAAGACTAATTTGAATTTGTAAGAGTAAATTGAACTACAGCTGTGAATAGGCATACACTGAGAAGTACCTATTGACTTTAAATAGGCATTTAGCATCCAGTGTCTCTAGCTTTTTCAAAAATCCTAAACTTAATCAGCAAATGTGGCCCATTTTCAGAGATTCAGATTATCTGCATTTCTACTTAAGGAATTCAAAGGTCTTGAAGGAAGCAATACTAACTTAATTATTGACACAATAATAATTGTTGCCAGAAAACTGGTAAGATTTTCAAAAGGCAAAATGTGTCCATGAGGGACAGTTCTGAATCACAGTCACTCTGCTATGTATTAATATTTACCTTAGGTTTTTGGAATGGAGAAGAGTGCTGAAATCTCACCATAGGCTGTTTTGATCTGAGCTTGTGCTTTCAAATGTCTCTGTTTTCCCACCAATCCCTCTTGCTAATCTCTGTTGCTGTTTCACAATGTTTCCAGCTGACTACATGACTCCATGTAGTCAGAATCCTCCAAGCTCCAGTTTATTGGTGACTATGAATAAGCTGTGACTCTTTATGATTCATGTAAACCTACCAATATTCCCATGCTGGCTGTGCTTTCAACTGCAAGAGCAATGTTCCACGTCTGCAGCTGCAGCATATCAAAACTAAAAAATGAGGGTTTTGATGGCACTTGCACATTTCTGCCCTTTCATCTGTCCCTTATCGCTCATTTACTCACAGGAGAAAGTGACTTTTGATGCAAAGGTAGAGGTAAATTGTGTCAGACAAGGGCAAAAAAGAAAAAGATTCATTAGTGTACCAGAGAAAACAATTTCTGAGATGCAAAGTGTCAGCAGAAATAGAAGTTTCAACTGTTTCACTCCTATGACCTTATGCAAAAAAACATGATTAACCACATAGCTTTTTGCTGTTAGAAATAATTTTCGAATTATAGGACTTAGATGAATCAATGTTTCACTAGAGCCTCTCGACTCATCAATACTTGTTGTTCCTTTCATAAAAAGAGGAAAAGCTTTTCTGGGTAGAAATAAAAATGTGTGTTCTACTTGTAAAAATGTGAGAGCTGGGAAATAATAAACACTGATGTAATTGGAAATATTGTCCTTAATTCCAGTACTGCAAGATTTCACACTGATTTTATTTCAACACACCTTAATTTCAACTTCTTTTTTTTCCCATTTGAGTAATTTAGCACATTTGCAAAGCTTGTCACCCCTCTTATTTTGTAATGTAAAAAAAAAAAAAAAGATTAAAACTAGCCTTAACATTACTTAGACGGCAAAATTTGGCCATTGGAGGAAGACAAACTGGAGGCATGAATACACATGCAGGTTTGCTGGCATGGGCAAAGAGACGGTCAAATGGAAATGGGGGGACACACCTAACCCCCAGCGTAAGAAGGAAGATAGATAGATGTTGGTATGAGAGGAGGAAAATGGAAGATATTTAAAGCTCCAGCCTTAATATAGTCTCTAGTGCAGGAGAGTTTCAGGCAGTGATGGGGATGTGGCTTACAGGGAGCTCACGGTCAGAGATTCAGGGATTTTGTGCCCTATAGAGTGCACAAAATCTCTAGAGTGTAATAACATGTTTGTGAGCCCTCGGTACCCCAAGGAGATGAAAGGCTGGAATTTTACTTTCTGTACGTGCCAAAAAAACCCCAGGTATGAGAAGCCAGTGCGGCAGGGCCTCAGGTGTGCTAACTGAACTCCAAATTCCCGAGCGGTAGCTTCACTATGCTTTCAGGTGCACTGCTGGGTCAGGATGCTGTGCAGTAAATATCACAGAGTAACTTCCCAGTAACAGCCCCCACAATTCGGCAGGTCAGAGTTCACTGTCGGTGATATTTGCTAAGTTTTTTCATTTTTTCATTGAAACTTGTGGGCAGAAATCAAGCAAACCAGAAAAACAGGAGATCAAACCTGGAAGTCACGAAGCTGAGTGACCAGATCTCAGCTGATTGCATTCCTTACAGCACCCTGCCCTACTCAGAGGCAGGGAGCACCAGCCATGATCTAAAGACATAGGTGGAGAGGAAATGAGCACTGCTAACAAAACATCCAGGCATAGCCGACATGCGTGCACGTGGGGCAGGATTCTGGGATGCCTCATTTTAGAAGCAATCAGACAACGAATCCATGTGGCTTTCCCTTTACTATATATCATTCGTTTTCCTGGCTGCACCAAGTACTTGATCAGCTCCCGGTCTGATTTGTATCAATATTACAATCCTCACTCATAACTGCTTACATGGATGTTAAATAGGAATGTCTTATTGCAAACCTAGTGAAGCTACAGAAATAATTTCTCCATTAGAAGGTTTCTTCAAGGCAGATTTTTCCATTAAGTAATTTTCACTGTAATGTCCACTTAACTTTAATTGATAAAAGTGAAATGCAAGCAAATTCAGATCACTTAATTGTCTAGTAGGTGCATATATTAGAAGTGGTTGGCAATAAGGTTCTTCTTTCTTTAGGAATTAGGAAGCTATTTTTTTACTTCCAACATGTAAAGAAATTTCCAAATAACTCAGCCAACCATTTTGGTTCCCTTGAACTTGCAAAAACCAGTTCATAAGTCAACACTTTCCAATAAAAAGACCCAATCAAACATTTTCTCCTGTACATACTTAAGCACAGGTTCCCTTGTGCGTACCCGTACACACGCAGACGCAATGCTGCACGGTCAACAGGCTACACGGGGCTCTGTCTCTAATGGAAGTCAATGGTGTATCATTCCAACTGTCACTTTAATCCCTCATTTTTATAAATGACTATAAAATCCATTTACCTAATGGTGATGTCCAAGTCCCAACTGAATTATTCTGTAAGACATATTAATGCCTTTGGAAGAAAACTCCTTAAATCTAATAGGAAATAGCTAACAGCTATTTAATTTGACCTTTTTCTTAAAGCCAGGTAAATATCAAACCTTAGTTTGCATGTCTAGATGAAATTTGATTTGAGAATTCCAAGTGGAATAGTGATAGTTTCACAGCTCTCAAGCAGTGATATCGCACCTGGTTAGAACATCCACTCAACACGACCCAATTCTGCTCCCTTTGCTCATGTTCAGGAGTGTGGACATGGATAGCACAACCAAACTTAGTGGGAAAATTCAGATTATTCAGCGTTGAGAAATGTTGCTGTCAACTGGATTAATAAATTGGTACTTACCAGCTCAATTTTATGGAACTTTGCAAGATCTCTCAATATGTGCCTGCTGTTAGCCAATAAAGCCTGCAATCTAATCTGCAAAGGGTTTTGCATGGGAGACACCCACTGGCTCTGAGTGCAGACAGTGCCGTGTGCTCAGAGGCTTCCTGGGCTGACTCCTCTGTCCTCATTAGGCTTCTGTTAGACAACTTGAGTTCTTCCCTTCCAGGCTGCTGTGCACTGTCATGCTTTTAATAGATTTGGGCTTAGCCTTTTGAATAACAAACAATCCTGATTTCTTTTTAATAATTTTCTTCTTCTGTTTGCCATCAGATCTTCACCCTAATCTCTTCTAAATATACGCAGACTTGGCAGGTTCCTTATATCTGTGTTACTATGACTTTTCTGCAAACTTGTATTGACCTCTCATTTTCTTTTCAGCTCATTTCCATCCATGCAAAACAGGAATAAAAACCTAGTGTTCTTATTCATGATTTATTCTAATAACTCACAGATGCAAATAAGTTCAGAAAGTGTAAAGTATCAAAGAAGGATTATTATTCGGTTGTTTATTTTCTGCAAAAATGCTATTAAGTCTGGCTCACAGTACATGATGGACAGCATTTATGTCTTCATTCAAAATGCACTCAACAGGAAACAATAATTTCCAAATATCCTTGCCTATTTTGTTTGTTTCCCTACAAGTTTCAAATTGTACCTTACAGAACAGATTCTGAAAAATTCATTAATAAACTGCATCAAAACTGCGTAAAATATATTATGCACCAAAATTGTTCGCTATATTTTCAATGATTTAACTACCCAGCAGGAAAATAATGATCTGCAAGCTTGTTACTTTCTATATGCTTGGGTGATATTTGACCTTCTGTGCAAGCCAAGATGTGAACGAACGTGGGATATACATAACAAACTTAACTTTTTTTCTTTTTCCTTAAAAGAACTAGTAGCATATATCCACTAGTTTTTTTTTCAATCAGGAATGATAAGGACAACCAGTCACATTGCAATCCACCATTGGACAAACAGATGGTTTAATCCTAGTCAGGAAATAGACGGATGACAGTCTGAGTGCAGAAAACCAGCTGGACCATTGGGAAACTTTCAACTCCTCAGTGCTCTGCAGCTTAACCCTACAGCCCTCTGCGCTGGCCTGTGAGCTGAGGTAGCTGCATCTTCACTGCCATTCCTACATCCTCTGTGGATCAGCAGGATCTTGCTCGGTCTGTCAAACTCATAATTTCGTTATTATTTTTTACAGAGTGTATAAATCATTTGCAAGCAGAAGTTTGCACGCAGATCTATTACACAGCCATAGATATCTATATCTATATCTATATCTATATCTATATCTATATCTATATCTATATCTATATCTATATCTGTATCTGTATCTATATCTATATCTATATCTGTATAACATCCCACAAAACCCAGAGGTTCCTGCCCAGACCTGCCACTCTAAAGATATTTCAAATATTGTTAAAAAATAAAATCTAATATATTGCTTGATAGTTGTTTCCCATGGCTTTTTGACTACATGCAGGATTTCCATATATTTTTATACCTGTTGTCATGTTTGATAGTCTTGTTCCAAGATTTTGATACGTCTTCCTTCAGCAACAGTTTTAGAAAATTATTATTGCCACCTGATCTGCTGAAGTGTTATTCAAATTATCACACAGTGTTATCTATTGCTGTAGGCTGGCCAAGAATAAGGTTTCACTGGAAGATCAAACCAAACTACATCAAAGCAAACCGCACCAAGTCACTGTCCAAATCAGGGCTGCGGTGACAAAACAATAAAACCTTTAAAACTTAAGGCAGAGCACAACACATTTCTGAAGAGAATTTTCTGATGGAAACAGGAGTGTGGATTAGATAATCCATGATGTGACCCTCAGACTTGTGATCCTAATTAAAATTATAGTCTTCATTCAGAAAAGCTTATAAGTAATTTCTTCATGCATGTTCTCGAATCCAGTTAGATCTGCTACAGATTTAAGATATGTTTGTTTGTAATATGTTTGTAGAAAGTATGTTTCCTGTATAGACCACACACAGTCATGACTGATAAGCCTGAAAAACAAAGCAACCTGAATGTAATGTTATACAATTGTAAAACTAAAGTTATTTTGACTGACATGCTGCTTTCACACAGGTGCTTGTAAGATTCCAAGGACACATAAATCCTGCTGATTCTCTGTTTTACTGTTGACGTCCATCACAGTGTGTTTAAAACGCTGTGCTTTACAAAATATCGGAAATTTATTATATAAATCTCCCAACAGCAAGGTGTAACATTCATTGTTTCACCAGGTACTAATCTTTGGACTTCTCTAACTACAGAAACACTCTACCCCACACACCAAACAGTGAAATAATAATGCTTATTGTGCATAACCTAACATATTTCTATCAGTCTATGGCACAACTGAGCCTCATCTCATTCAATAATTTTCATGTTTTTTTCTTAACCTCTCCTGTAGTTCATTAAGGACTGGAAAAGAATACTAGAGGAAAAGGAAAGGTAATTATTGAAAAAAGAATTGAAAAAGTTACTTCTTTTTGCTGAGGACCAAACTGACCATTTAGTAGCCCTGACAACAAATGACCTGTAGACCACTTTACCCTTTCAACACCGGCCTCTGTGAACGGCCAGCCAACATGTACAGGCTAAGGAGCTGTTCTCCGTGCCACATCCTCCTCTGACTATCTGATGGCAGTTTGCTTGAAAAGGCAAACGGAAGGAGATCTCCTGAACCAAATACAGCTGCTTCTTACACAACCACCACATGAATCCCGTCGGAGGTCCTTCAAGCTCCTTAGGCACTGCTTGGTTGCAGGATGACAAGATATACTGAACAGAGAATTCAACAAAACGTAACAAGTCAATGACTGCTCTCTCGAAGCCACAAAAAACCTCTCCATCCTAATTTCAGTAGCTAATCTGAAAGGTATTGGTCCCATATCTCCAGTGTAATTGATGTCTCTGATGAAACAAATCCTGTGAATTTACAGGAAATCCGGCTGCTTCCAGCCCTCAGCGTGGAAAATGTTTTCTCTGTGACTTTCAGTACTACCTATTTCTACTGAAGCTTTTTAGAATCTACAATTTAATTTACATATAATTTTGTGATTGGTGACGGAGCTTCAAAATGGTATTCTATGAACTACACAAAAAATACTGGCTACATCTAAAGACAGTTGTCATTTTCTTAGCTCCATGAAAGTAGATTTGGTTTCCAGGTATCCTTGAGGCCATAATTAATGAATGACTTCAGGCAAAGGAAGGGTAAAATACACCTGGACTTCTAAAACTGTAGTTTGACAAACAACTTTCCAGTTGCAGGGTTTTTCCCCGTGTTATTCCTGAAACTGCAAAAAAGTATGTGGACTTATCAGTGTAAAAATGATATAAAAAGATGACTTTGAGCAGAGAAAGCTTTAAAGAAGGGTCATTTGGTAGAATGGTTGGAGCAGCTCAGGACAGACTATGGATAAAACTGGGCATGTTTATTGTGTTTGCGAGGCAAGGTTTTGGTACTGGGGGGCTACAGGGGTGGCTTCTATGAGAAGCTGCTAGAAGCTTCCCCTATGTCCAACAGAGCCAGTGCCAGCTGGCTCCGAGATGGACCTGCCGCTGGCCAAGGCCAAGCACATAAGCGGTGGTAGCGCCTCTGGGATAACAGATTTAAGAAGAGGAAAAAAATACGTGTGCAACTGCAGCAGGAGAGGGCAGCGAGAATATGTGAGAGGAACAGCTCTGCAGACACCAAGGTCAGTGAAGAAGGAGGGGAAGGAGGTGCTCCAGGTACCAGAGCAGAGATTCCCCTGCAGCCCGTGGAGAAGACCATGGTGAGGCAGGCTGTGCCCCCGCAGCCCATGGAGGTTAATGGTGGAGCAGATATCCACCTGCAGCCTGTGGAGGACCCCACACCAGAGCAGGCGGATGCCCGAAGGAGGCTGTGACCCCGTGGGAAGCCCATGCTGGAGCAGGCTCCTGGCAGGACCTGTGGCCCCTGGAGAGGGGAGCCCGGGCTGGAGCAGGTTTGCTGGCGGGACTTGTGACCCCGTGGGGGACCCATGCTGGAGCAGCCTGTTCCTGAAGGACTGGGCCCCATGGGAGGGACCCCAAGCTGGAGCAAAGGAAGAGTGTGAGCAGTCCTCGCCGAGGAGGAAGGAGCAGAAGAAATGTGATAAACTGACTGCAACACCCCTTCCCTGTCCCCCTGCACTTCTCAGGGGGAGAAGGTAGAGAAATCAAGAGTGAAGCTGAGCCTGGGAAGAAGGGAGGGGTGGGGGGAAGGTGTTTTAAGATTTGGTTTTATTTCTCATTATCCTACTCTGATTTGATAGGTGATAAATTAAGTTATTTTTCCCAAGTTAATTCTGTTTTGCCTGATCCCTCCTTGTCCTTACCTTGACCCACGAGCCTTTCATTACATTTTCTCCCCCTTGTCCAGCTTAGGAGGAGAGTGACAGAGTGGCTTTGGGGGGCGCCTGGCATCCAGCCTGGGTCAACCCACCACAGCATGTGAAAACCCCTATTTTTGTTCAGAGGAATCCAAGAAGGTTTTCTTTCTGAAAATGTACCAAAATTATGTCAGTGTCAAAATATTTTAGTTTGATAATATAAAAAAATGCTTTAAATATGTAAGTTTTTACTTAATAAAATTACTTAATAAAAATTATTACTGATGTAAAAAGATCAGTAATTAATTGCCTATATACTGCATTTAGACCCTTTCATATCTACAATTTCAGTAGAATTCCTGTATTCCAGAGAAAGTCTTCCATTTCCTGAAAAATGCATTTAGCAACGGAAATTGCTGTACCTGAAGCTTTCTGGCCACCTCTATCTGTAAGGCTTATAGATGTGAAGATATCCGTCACTCCACTGAGGTGCAGACACAATCTCATTAGAAATGTTCAAAGTGGAGTTTTTCTGAGTTTCTTTTTTAAAAAGCTTTGTATCAAGCATCAGACATTTTTCCATCAAGCACTATTGCAGTACTGACCTAAAAGGCTTTGCAGGAGGCTCAGGAGAACAAACTGAATTACAAAAAGGCAGTGGGTCTTTCTTGGTCCTCTAAATGGTGTACATGCCCAGACTGAAGGACTGATCCAATAGCACTCATTTTTTATCTATCTCTCTGAAGAATTAGAAGAACCATCACCAAAGGAATTAAAGTACCAATGCTCCAAAGATGTGAAAGAAATCTCTGACACAATATACACTCTGACACAATGGAGTAAACCATTAAAGACAACACTGGGATCCTGTCCAGTGCCAGAATCATATATAAGGTTATGCTAATTATACATGTATGTTTTTAAAAACTGTTAACATGTGGTATATATGACATTCAAATACTGTCCTACAACTATAACTCATACTTAAATCATTCTCATTTGGATTGTCATCAAAACCAAAGCTTTCAAACCTTAGATAACCTGTTGGAGCTGAAGTTCTTCCAAAGCCCCAGGTTTCTGGGTGATGAATTAATCAACTTTTAAGAAGAAGTAAGTTAAAGTCATAATTTTAGGGCTAAACTTCCAATACTTCCAAAGAGGTGATCCTGCCACATGGCCTTTTGAGAAGGGAGAGAGTGGTCCCATCTGACCCGCTTAGCACTGCTGAGGGTCAGGTCAATCTTTTACTCTAGCAGTCAACATATTTTAATTTTTTTTAAATTTTATTTTCCTAGTTCTGACAGTGATTATATGACTTTGAAACTAAGTTCCTCATGATATCATTTTCATAGGTGCTAAGGCTGGTTTTCACTGTGAGCTACTGACTGTTGTATATGAAAGTCCTCAGAATTCTAGAACATCAAGACCAAAGACGGCTCAAGGTGAACATCAGACTACAGACTCACATGAACTTTGTTTTAAGATCTTGGTTTTTAACCGCTTTGTGCCTCAGTTGATCTATCCGAGTAGGAAAAAATAGCATTTATTTAATTGTCAAGGCTATTCTGAACTGTAGCTAATTATTTACAAGTGCACTGAGTCTACGTAATTAATTTTCAATTTCCTAAACTCTCAAAGATTTGCTAATTTGTCTTTTATTTTTAGTACCTCTAAACACTGCAAACCACTCTTTCCAAGCAAACGTAAAAAATAGTTTTGTATGTGTTGTGGTTCAGCCCCAGTTGGCAACTAAACACCCCGCAGCCGCTCGCTCACTCCCCCCACCCGTGTGGGATGGGGGAGAGAATCAGAAGAGCAAAAGCAAGAAAACTTGTGGGTTGAGATAAGAATAGTTTAATAATTAAAATAAAATAATAATGATAATAATAATAATGGTGATACTAATAATAATAATACAATAAAAAGGAAAAGGGAAAAATAAAAAAAAACCAGAAACACGAACGATACAACCGCTCACCACCCGCTGACGGATGCTGCCTGTCCCCAAGCCCCGACTGCTGCCTCCCTCCCCCGGCCAGCTCCTCCCGGTTAACATAGTGGGCATGAAGTTACATGATATGGAATATCCCTTTGGCCAGTTTGGATCAGGTCTCCGGCTGTGCCCCCTCCCCTCCCGGCTTCTTGTACACCTGGCAGAGCATGGGAAGCTGGAAAAGCCCTTGACTAGTACAAGCGCTACCCAGCAACAACTAAAACATCGGTGTGTTATCAACATTATTTTCATACTAAGTCCAAAGCACAGCGCTGCACCAGCTACAGTGAAGAAAATTAACTCTATCCCAGCTAAAACCATGACAGTATGGATTGAAAACCTTACTATAAAATTCAGCAGAGTTATTACAAGCACCATTACAGAAGTCACGGATCACCTTTTGCATTGAAGCAAGGTGTTACACGGCTAACCTTTTAAAACAAGTTAATGCTGCAGATGATGTTGTGGCAGGGTTTTTTGTCAGAACACATTTCCTACTGAAGGCAACTGCCCAGGTCCTTGAATTGAATCCTCACCCACACTTGGCAACCTTCCCAGCTTGATAACTCATGGAGTTGGAGCTCTGCTTTACATCCAGGAGGAAACCTTTTCCTCAGACTGCCGCACTTCTGTTGCCCCACTGCTCCAAGGCAACCCGGCTCTGGTGTCTGGCCGCCTCTGTTGGTGGCAGGCAGACAGACCAAAGCTGTGCCCTTCTGGCTGCTGAGTCGCAGAAATAGGGACTTGAAGTGAAACAGGCACATCTTTACCTAAAGGATGAAAGTGTAACTCCAGCATGTTCTGGAACATGTCATGGACCTCTAAGCACGGCTCTGCAGGTGCCAGTGCAGAAGTTACACGAGCTTTCTGGCAGGGATGAAGCAGCATCAGGGGGACAACCGCAGCCACAGTCGTGTGAGCGGTGCCCAGCCCCACTTCTGTCACCTGGTGGGAAAGCATCAGATTCAGGCAGCCTCATACTTAGGTAGGATTTGGGTCCAGTTCCAATGACATTGGAAGTTTGTCAGAGAAGAGTCTCAATTATGACTGACGGCAGTTGGTTGTGTACACACACACCATTTTTATTCATTAGTTATTTGGTTTTAGGTTTAGTTTATAAGTTTAAATGAATGGGAATAACTGTACTCAACGTGTTTGAAAATTTGAACATGTATTGCCCACCTAGAAATTTATTTTGAAGACTGATCTTAAGCTTTGAAGTTTTAAAAAATGCCAGAACACCTCCAGAAACTGCAGATTTAGTATTAAAGCCCCTCATTGCATCCACTGCCTCAGTTCATGGACTTAGTGAAACAACCTTCGGTACATTATCAGTCCATAAATTTAAAAAAACTTGGTTAAGTCTAAACCAGCTTGTTCCTAAGCAATGAAAGAAGATATAATTCCTCAGTAAAACCTATTCCTCTGCCAAACTTCACCCTAATTTTTCCTGTTTGGCAGTAGAAATGTACGAAAGAGATCACTAGCTTGATCCTTGCCAGGGATCAATATTGTGCGTTGATGCATTTACAGAAACATATACACACACTCCAACTTACTTAAACAAATTGGTCTGGTAAAGTTAAAAGCACATCATAAAAGGAGTGAAGAGAGGACGATTTAATATATTGATTATGGGAGTTATTACTACCAAAGCCATTATAATGTATATGTGCGTTTACAGAGACTGATGGCAAGACTGCCTCTTTTCTCTCAGAACACATATTTAGCTCCTGCTAATGGCAGCTTATTATCAGGGACAAGTTAATCAAGGCTGGGCATATAAGTTAGGAGTGAAGACGTGCATATGGGTGTATGTGTATTCATATGCACACATACATGTACAACTCTTCTAGAATGTCTTCTTAGTGATTATGGAATATTCAGGAAATGAGAACAGAATAGTTATTCTTTTTTTTTATGGCTGGCATAATTTTTTTGTACTATTTATACATAGCAGGTATTGTTTCTTCGTGGCCCTTTTTTTTTTAAAGACATGAGTGAAATGGGAAATAACTAGGAAGAGAAATCAAGGACTCCAAAGATCTGCTACACTCAGTCATCCAACTACAACTATTCCGTGTGCAACACAACATATATACCAGTGAGTTTCTACTACAGCATTTATTAGTTTTCTGTGTCTTTAAATGTGAGGAATAAATTCTTTGTAATGTAAGTGCTTTCCTGTAGCACACATTTAGCTGTGTCCCCTCCTGAGGAGGCAAGCTGCACTGACATCCCTTACTTGCTCCCTGAAAAACTATTCCAGAGTATACTCCACCCAGGCCCAAGAGGTGCATTGGCTGTTGAGAAATAACTGGCTTTTCTCAGCTTGTTACTTTCCAAGCGATTGGTACCTCTCTCAGCACCGGTATCACACACACGTGGCTCAGAGGGAGTAGCAGCTGGAACTGCATCTCTCTGCACAAACAGGGAGGCGGCAGCTTTCTGCAGTTTCTGTCCTTTCTGCCTTGAGCACCTGTGCCAGATCAGGAATGATCTAACCTTGAATATGACTTCAGCAACTCTGAGGAAGAAGCTGTTTACATCCCCAAATTCCTCCTTCATACCCATGCTTGCAGTTGCCCAAGGCAAATATTTTTATTGCACCAGCTGCTGTACACTGAGCAGAATCTGCAATTCCCAAATACCTACTACTGTGAATAAACTCAGGAGCTAGGCTGCGGTAGAGTTCCCACTATCTTCTTTCATGGATACTAATTTAGCTGCTATGAGGATTTTCTTGGTGGGAGTGGATATCCCATACACAAGGGCTAAAGGCACCCCATTCCTTTTATAGACTGCCAAAGCCACAGATGTTTGCTGGAAACAAATAAACCAGGCAACAACAGAAGTGCTGAGGGTGGCCTGCCCCCTTCGCTTGAACACTCCTCCTGGTTTGCTGCCAATTTCTTGTTTACTTTTTCCTCTGCCTCTGTATCTCCGTCTGAGATTCCCAAGGGCTCTTCAGCAGAATCCCTGAAGCTTCTCAGATCTTTTCCAGCCATGCGGGTCTGCACACAGGATTCCCTGGTGCAAAAGGAACCAGCCATATGTAGCAAATTTGGCTGGATTTCTCCTGCTAACAGTTCCCTCGTACAGACATAATTCCCAGGCTACATTGTACAGGTAAGTCAATGCGTGTTTGGGAGTAAAAATGTTTACTGATATTCTATGAAATTCTAAGAAAAAGTTGGATCAGCATATACTTTATATTTCTATCACAGCAGCATATATGATTCAACTTTGCTTGCAAATTCTAATTGTAACAAACGATGCCGATGAGAGCAACCAGAAACCAGTGGTAAGTGAAACGTGAACTCTCCCTTCCTGCAGGAACTTCTGACGTTTGAATATTTATTTTTGGTCCACCTTTAAAATTGGACTGCAATGACTTGCAGCACTTCGCATCTATACAAGCAAGTATTAAGGCATGCGCTACCTCTGCAACTTCCATACTTAATTTCTGGTTAGGCTACAGCTGTTTCAGTACTCAGAGGCAAGAAACTTCCAGGACACACTGAGTCCAGGTAAAAATAAAATTAAATCACTGCCTATTTAATAAAATCTACCCAAATAAATAATATTGATTTTTTGCCAAGAGAATATGACTACAGAAAGATTTTATGCAAATATTTCTACTTCTTGGAAAGTATATATTTTCAGAAAAAAACCTTATATGCACCTGAATTCCCAGATAGCCAGAATACAACCCAGATATTAAGTATTTAAATTCGGAAACTCTTAAACCCAAACAGGTGATTTTAGATATAAACCATACACACTTAAAATACATGTATCAAATCAGGTTTTGACAGATACCTGGAACCAAACTTCATAGCAAAACATGGTTCACTAGAAATATTAAGGTCCTTTATTCCAATTTGTTAGTGAATCAGAATCCTCAAGGCCAGACAGCAAGTGAGTTGTGGGCAACAGCTAAGAAAATGGGTATTGAATCATTCCCAAGGGCCACTGCATTGGCTGCCCTCCTGTACCATATTTGTGCAGGACTGGATAGTCCCTGCACACTACCGAACTGCTTCCCAGTAGCATCTTTTGGAAAAGCCACTGGTGCTGAGCAGAAAACCTGTGTAATTGCCTATGCAAAAAAAAGTCTACCCAATCGATTTTGACTTCACTAATGGAATATCACTTGCAAATATGAGACTAAGAGTACAGAATCAGAGCATATTTTAAAAGAAAATTAGTGGAATAAAGTAGGAAAGAATTATGAACATCATCCTTCTGTGAAAGTTATTTTTGTGATATTGCTATACTTCACAGTCATATTCACTTGAAACGTTAACTGTCCAGATTAACTTGGTAGTTCATAACATTAACCCTGAATTTTGGACAAGTTAGAAAAACAAATTGCTTTGGAGAGACGTCTTCATCTTTTGATGTCTTTCCTTTAATTCTGAATCTTATTTTGGTAGTTGTTTAATAGGTGAACTGAAAACTTCATAAGCAGGAATAGATTGCAGGCTTAAGGTTTCATAATTAATTCTACAGCAGATGACATCCTTAACACTTTCATCAAATCAGCCAACTTGATTTGTACAAGATACTTACAAATTAACTAAAGATTAAAGAAGAAAAATTAAGAAGTTTGAGGAACAGGAGTCCTTGAGTTATGGGAAGAGAGTAAGGAAACATTGTTTAAGTAAAATGACAAGTACAGGAGAAAAACGTAAAATGTTCAAGGGTACCAAGTAATTTGGAAATCATATCAGAATCAGTGAGACATTATTCTCACAGGTTGTGTCTATATCGTCAGTGAAATTATTCCCAGCAAAGAGGCAGAAGTGTCTAAGGAGTAATGCACAGATTGACAGCAGAGGCAAAAGAATCACAGCGTAGCTCCAAGAAAGGAAGGATTATATATAGTGTCATAAGAAGGATACAAAATTTTATATGAACAGGAAAGAAGATTTCCTGGCACCATAGAATCATAGAATCATTAAGGTTGGAAAAGACCTCTAGGATCATCAAGTCCAACCACCAACGCAACACCCCCAGGCCTTCTAAACCATGTCCCGAAGTGCCACACCTACATGTGTTTTTAACACCTCCAGGGATGGCGACTCCACCACCTCTCTGGGCAGCCTGTGCTGATGCCTGACCACACCTTCAATAAGGAAATCTTTCCTAATGTCCAATCTAAACCTCCCCTGACCATGACCTATCAGTCTTCAGGATACATCTGAAGCTCTGAAGGAAGTTCTTAAAATGCTAAACAGGCAATGTAAGAAGTAAAGTACCGTAAGGGGGAAATATAATAGCAAGGAGTTGGATAGAGGGCCCAATGAGTTTCAGCTGTCTATAGTTTTTACATGTCTCTGAGAATGTATAGTTTCTTCTAATTTAATCTAAGAGAAGTGTTTATTTGGCACCTAAATGTTTTGCAATAGAAGAAGCCAGTATTAGAGAAATGAAATACTTTTGTTCTCTGCTATTATAGACTCTGAGACCATATTTACTTTTCCAGATCAAATGTTATGTGTGTCAGGATCAACTGTAACAGAAAAAGCTCACTTCACATTCACACCTGAAACTCAATAAAAATGTGATTACAGTGTTAAAGTTTTCATCTTCTGAATGTCTCTATCATAAAAGAGTTTTACAGCATCATTTGACACATGAATCACATTTTTGTGTCCTTTTGTGCTTGTAAGATCTTGTCATTTTCCAGTTCCCACGAAAAATACTTTTATTCCTTTATTTTTTTGGAATAGTTTGCTTGCAATTCATGCAAAAAGTGCTAATAACAGTAATTTGAGTAATTGTTCCCGCCAATGATGACTTACTGCTCATGGACTCCATCCAGCATAAAAATTTCTGTTGCTTAAAAAGCTACAAATGCAGCCTGGGCCAGGGGATGACCAGGTTAAAACATGCAGCTCTGCTGAGATAAGAGCTCAACATTGATGATAATGACTGCTGAAGCACTTCTGTACCAGGAGTAGGGACGTTTAGGCGCTATTATTTTAGACTATGTCTACTGATGAAGATCTGTGCTTAATGATCTCTTAATCCCATGCTCCCCCATATTTTTTATTCTGACTGTCCTTTTCTGTCAACTGGGGCTGAACAACAAAATTACTGTGCAAACCTCAGGAAAGTAATCAGAATATATATATAACTTTATTTGACTGGTGGAAGTGGGAAGTTATTGAAAACCTGTCTCTGCCACAGTTTGGTAACCAGGAGAGAGTAGGAGGTGAAGATGTAAGCTCAGTAAGACAGAGATACTGTTCATCTCGCTTAGGTGAAGCGAAAGAGCATGAACGGCATAGTCACACCGCTGCAGGTGGTGGCTCATCGCACTCCTGCTGTTACAGCCACACATCGGGCGGCCGGTCGGTGGGAGGCTGTGAAGGGGTGAAAACTCTGCTTTTGCATCAGCTCAAGTCAAATGACAGCCCTCGTGCCACGGTGGAACACACATGTAAAAGCAGTAACCCTGGGCAATGCAGCCCGCTTGCCTCCTCTGAATGTGGGAAATCCAGGTTACATGGATAGGGCCCACATCAGAGGTGTGACCCATGTCTGGGAATGAACTGCTCATAGTACACTTGTTTCTAAACACTGCAGAGCTGAATTTGGAAACCGAGGAGGAAAGGTGTTGCGTGTCAAGGTGAAGTCTCTATTGTGTTTTCTGTGTGAAAAATATGCATGCTGAAAAGAGATAATTGCAGCAATGACACATTTTAAGCAAAATATTTCCATCCTTAAAAAAACTGTCATGAAAAAGAGATCTCCTGTATCAGCGTACCCACAGAAAAAGTTCTCAGCAACTGGTAGCTTTTGTTACTCCCTGACTCCTACCTGCCTTTCCACCGGTATTAGAAGTGTGACATGACAGTGTATAATTGTATCTTTAATTGTGGTTCTTCACAGTAAAATAATAGATATCATTAACAGAAACATTTCTTTCTAGTTTTCACACTGCATTTCTTCTCAGTATATACAAACTAATAATCACAAACTTATCTGCAAATCCCTGTTTTACTCTGGAGGCTGCATACCGAGGGCTTTACATTTATGACCAAATGCTCACAAAGATTTTCTTCTCTGCAGAAAGGTATTTTTTTCTTATGTGACAATCTTTATTGTCACTTTTGTTAAAACCCTTGATCTTAGACATTCCTGACACATTTTCTTCACAAAATAAAAATGGATTTATTCTACTGAAAATGACATGCTTCTTTTACCCTAGCATATAAACAAACTGCCAGCCTAATTGGAAATATCCTTTAAAAAGGAATTCTGAGATACAAAATCCCTGCAGGAATCAATTACAAGAGCCAGCTATTCACCAACAGAAGAATAATAAAAACTGAAAGACCCTGCTACAAATAGCGATGGCTGTAGAACAGTAGCATATGCTTGTGGATAACAGTTACAAAAAATGCTCAGTGCTGTTCCATTTCTGGTTGCCTCTGTTAAAGCACACTATATAAAATATTTTCTATTTCTTTTAAAGTTTCTTTGTGAAACCAAGAAACAGGAATATACTTTGTTCACAACCAACAGTGTAAGATGTTCAACTGTATGCAGGTTAGTCTACAGGGTCACGTCCAGTTTTTTCAAAGACAGCAAGAGTGAAAAAAAATCGGTAGTGAATCACTTTTAAGCCATCAGCTGGCATTGCCACATGGTAGCCTAACCTGTAATGGAAAAAATCATGATGAGCAGACTGACTAGATGACATTTATTTCCAGAGATTTGCCAGGAGATGAAATGTGATGTGAACTTGATGTGAACATTGGCCTGTATCTAGGGGCAGCTGCTGATTACCTGTGCGTTCAAACGCAATACGTATGATTTGGATCTGCAACGTTTCCCAAAGTACAGTCAACCATCTCGCTGGATTTTCAGAAAGAAAAGCTGGAAACTGTTGGTGCCTCGCATCAGGAGTGACTCTCTTACCCGTCACTCTTCTGCAAATTACAACCAGTTTCATTGACAATAAAGGGTAAAATACACATTGTAAAGTGCTACTGATTGCTGAAACATGTATTAGAAGATTCTAAGTGGGTGACTCATCTCAGCAAGATACTAGAAAAGCAAGAAAAGGCCTTCAGGATATGAAATGTATTAGGAAACAGTTCACAACCTAATCTGGAGGGTCTTCTTCACAACATCTTACTGTCTCGTGAACATACCGCATGATTTTTACAGCTT
This sequence comes from Phalacrocorax carbo, assembly GCF_963921805.1. Lineage (NCBI taxonomy): Eukaryota > Metazoa > Chordata > Aves > Suliformes > Phalacrocoracidae > Phalacrocorax > Phalacrocorax carbo. The sequence continues at coordinate 8,712,500 of NC_087515.1, read as the reverse complement.
TGGACATTCACCAGAGAGTGTTTCCCATGCTTTGTCCTGCAGTCCTTTCCACCCAACAAACCATGTATTGTGTGGGAGAGCTAGGCCTGAACATCAGATAATAGCATCTGAAGAAAGCTGTCTGCTTTTTCCTCAGGCCTGATGGCCCTCCTTACACGTAGTCTCTTCTTGTGAGCCAAGGCTGGACATTGTGTTTTAGAAGTCCACAACTCCTCAGAATAACACAAATCCATGTGTCCAACAAGCACTCAACTGCCTTTCAAATGGCTGTGGCATCTGCACAGATTTCACCACACTGCGCAGAAGAGCTAGTGGTAATTTTCCATCTGTGAGTGCTGTTAATATAACAGCAATCAGCCTTGCATCCAGGCCCAGCTCTACATTGTACCCAACAGCAAGGAAATTTAAAGAAGACGCTGCTTTGATCAACAGTGCTGCAGAACTTCTGGCCATTTACAGTATCACCAGCCAGTCTCAGACATGCACGTTCTGCAATGATTCGTATTGGTTCAGGGCATAATTATATATATAAGTGTGTGTGTGTGTGTGTCTATATACATATAGACACACACATCTCCAGTGCCAGAACACAGACAGAGTAACAGAGACATCTTAGTTATAAAAGTTGGCAAATGCACAAGAAGTGAGGAATTATGGGGATCCACATCAGAATTAAATGAAATACCAATACCAAATAATACTAAAATACCAATAGACATATATTTTATCAGTCTTTGACAGGTTTTTCAGGAAAAGAAGAAATATGAGAAACTTAGAGAGGTTTGTGACTGAAAGCAAACAAAGTAAAATGTTTCTTTTAGTCCTAACGAAATAAACAGAATTTATATGGTTACTAAATATATTCAGTAAACACCCATGAAGGACACAATCCCCAGCCTTAGTACTGAATTTGTATAGGGCCTCTGTACAGGGCACCATAAACCATATTCTTTCTAATAGATAAAACTAGCAATTGCTCATTTGTGAGATCCAGATGGGTTTGGCTTGCTATGTAGTTCCTTTGTATATGTTTTCCTGAAAGGGACTTGAATTCAAACATAAAATCTGTTTTCTGACTATTTTAGTATATAACTGATGGTAGCACATGTTATTTAGTACGGCTTGCTAGATTTTCTGGTTGAGGGCGGCACTCAGAACTGGGCTGAAGGCTTTTCGTTAGTGTAAGAAAAATGGTTATGAGGAGAAAGCTGTTGGGGGTGAGGGCCAGAAAACAGTTAAATTTTGATGTGTCATGCAAGATTTCAGGGCAGAGTCCTCTACCTTTCTCCCTTCAAGCTAATTTGGTCTCAGTGGGGACCCAGTTCCTGTGGATTTTATCCTCTAGTGATGCCACTATGTGGCTGAGACTTTACCACGTGGTATGGGCTGGCTTAAATTTTCCCGTAATTTGCAAATATGTGACATAAATCCCGAGCACCATACTGGGGACTTACCAGGGACTGCTCCCACAGGCGGCATGGAGGTGGGCATCCCACCTACGCAGAAGGTGTATTATGCAGTGGAGGGTGTTTGAGAAGGAGGGAGGACGTTTCTGCATCCATCCACCTTTAAATCTAGATCTGTACACTGAAGAGAGGTCAGGGAGGAAAGCACGGCCAAGAAGACTTACAGATATGTCTAAATTACCCCAGGGAGCAAGTGAGTGATTGATTCATGACTTGTGGAGAGCAGAGCTGGGGAAGTGAGTGTCTCAGCTTAGGGAAGCCCAATGCCTGTGGTGGTCTTTCAGCACAGTGCTTCTTACCGTGGGCTTTAAGAGGCTGTAAAGCCTAAAGCAATAAGGAGTAACAGAGCACCAGCAGACCTGGAACATCTTTTTTTTGGGAGAAAAGTGGAAACCAACAGCAGCCAAATCTTTTATTCCCCAAGTCTTAATGCAGGCCCTAACATGGTAAAGCTAACTGCAAAACAATAACTATATAAGGATATTTTAGGAACAGCTAGGGTATTAAAAGTGCCGTATTTGATATACCTAAGATTGTCCTTGCAAAAAGTGCATTAGAGAAATCTTTTAACAGTGATTTTTCCACACTTCAGGGACCTTTTCACTTCTTGAATTTAAAACGTGAAAGAAAAACAGAAGTGAATGCACAAAATTTCAATTTTAAACTCTCTTCAAATTCAAATAAATTTCAAAACTCAAGCTGTTTATGATATGCTTTTGAATTAGAAAACATGCCTATGCAGAAGGTAGCACAAAGTTGATGGAGCAGTCAGGTCCCAATAAGGTCATCAAACTTTGACTTAAATTTCTTCTTAAAGCTTTATTAGGCTTCTCTACAAAACTTTATTTTATCCTAAATAAACACTTTTTTAAAATCACTACCCAAATATGGGTTAATGAAAATGCAGTTAATCTAAAAGAGTACCAAAAAACCGTACCAAAATAACACTGTTTCGTACAATAACAGATTTTATAAAGTGCCTTCATTTTAGACACTATTTAAGCAGCTTATATATGTCTGCAAAGCATATTGAATTTCTAAGATAAAAGTGTCTAGATAAGACCACAATATCTGTATTAGGGCTGTTACATACATGAAGTGACATGATACAACTGCAGTTTCTTACTTAGCGTATTTTCCAAAGTTATTCAAATTATGTATAATTATCATCTTGTAAAGGTAAAATAAAAACAAACAAACAAAACCCCACCAAACCCTGCTCAGCTTTCAAATATTTTATCTTAATGGTAATGAAGAGTGATTGGAAATTTAGGGAAAAAAAAAGAACAAACAGAACTGTGATAGCTAAAAATGAGAGCAATCTTTCAGTTTTGTTAGCATAAATTTCTGTAGTAACTTAAATGAATTATACTTTTTAATTCACATAAATTGCTACAGAACTGTCCACATGTTCTGCATTTTGCTTCATGAAAATGTAGTTATGGTTTTCTCTTAACCAAGAAGACTGGTTTGTTTCATATCCAGCCAGGCTTGTTTGGGATTCATTGCATTTAACTAGTCTGAATTTTTCTGTAGGATTTTCTTTCTATGCAAAACTTAGGCAAAATTATGCAATGAAGGTCTTAGAAATGCTGGATCACACACCTAAATTGCTGTATAGTAAATAAAAAAAAAAAAAAAAGAAGGAACAGTTGTGATCGATAGTGCTGTTATATTCAATATTCTAACTGTAAACTAGGTTGTGGTGAGAGACCATCCCTTCCTTCCGTGTTTCTGCAGTAGCTCCCTACAGTGACGGGTCACCCGATGACTGGTGTCTGCAATAACCTCAGGCACTGTTGTGCCTTCAACGTATAACTGACCTAACACTTCTGGCCAAAGAAAAAAAGCCTCCTGAATTGTCCTGGTGCTTCTCCAAGATGGATGGTGGTCGAACCTGTCATCTCTGCTTTTGTCTGAAGTGCAGAGAAAACATAGTTACACGTTTCTGAGTTCAGGTTTTAGATGTGAAAAGACAAGTCTCCTGAGCTGTGATTAAAACTGATTAATCAGTTTAAACACCTGAGAAACACATATTTCACCTCTTGCCACCCACATCCCACCTCTTCTCCTCCCTAGGAGATTCCCATGCCTCTACAGAAGCAACAGAACAAAAAAACCCAACCAATTTTCTGACAAACTTTTAAAATATTTATGTGCTGGCTTCATTTCCCATTGATTATAATTATTAACTGCCACTACATTTAGGTCCTGTTCCAAATCAGAAGAAGGAAGCCCAAACTTTACTGTTTTTTAGTAAAAGCTGTACTTTCATTACTCTTCATCTGGTTATTAGCAGGAAGCACTAAATAATCCAGAAGTTCCTTTATTATCATTAAATGTCAAATCTTACTTTGCAAACACAAACAGATCCTATAACATACCAGATCCTTTCATACATCACCTAAATTTAACTGCCACGATCAAAACAACCAGCCATCTCCTGGCCATGACAGAAAGGTGTTTTTAATTAAAAGAAGCAGCAAGTGGTTTTTATATGAAAAAATGTTTGTCTTTGATATACCTCCAGTAAATACTCAATGAACACAGTGGTTCCAACGTAAATGGCATACATCAATCAGCAATCCGCTCATACTTATGCTTGATGGTCAAAATCCACCAAAATGTTGAAAATATTTCATATTCTTTTCACTACTATCAGTTGAAACCACTGCATACTTTCAGAGAAATTTAGGAATCGGACTCACAGAACCTCTGGTTAGCTTGCCGCACTCACTGCATTCTGATGGGCAGTATTTCTTAGGGCCTGATTGCTGAAATTGAAATAACATGGGCTGAAGTTGTGATTCCAAAACCAAAGTAGCAATACAAAATAAATAAAAAATAATTTGTTCCTAAACTGAGATGAAATCACCTTCATGAAAAGCCTAGAAGCAGTTAGTGTAACATTCACATTGATTCCTTTGAATTGTATTTTAAATTTCAGTGTAGCATGGAGAAAAGCTTTAGAATGTTAAAATTATTTTTAGGAACTGCAAATATTGTGGATCAATTTATTTTGTCATTTATATTCGTGTAAACCTAAAGCAACCTTATGCTGACGTGAACTAGGGTAAAATATAGTCCCATGAACCTTTTCTTTCCTTGATTTGTCCCTTAATGAGCAGCAAAGACTGGAGGAAATTAAAGAAATTATCCAGTGGATTATATTTCCATAAGACTCTGCAAACATGTAATCTTCAAAAGCAAAGGAGCTACCATTGATTTTATGCTCTGCCTAGAGACCATTCAGAAGATGAGTACTAAAAGCTGAAGAATAATCATCCTTCTAAGATGATCGGCCCTTGAATTCACAAGACGAACATGAATCATCACAACTAAGGCCATATGAGCGTACATATAGCTGTGGATATATCCACATACATGCGACTTTGGAAGATGGAGCTAAAAGACTGTAATCTTGCTTAGCATGGCCTGGTTTGATGTTCACATTGGGTGATAAAATGCCCATTTGTATCTCCCTTACAAATACTGCAACTTGCACCAGCTCTGGTTTACCTTGAATAGTTCAAAATGTTGGTCCCTCTAGTATAAATTCATTTTCATCAATATCAAGCCTTGTCTGCATCATCAAGTAAAACCTATATTTTACAGTTGCCGTGGCAAACTAATAATTAGCTTTGTTTCAGTATCAGAAGTATTCATCAGTAATTCATTAGTGTACAACTGCTGCCTACGGCTCCTCCCCTTAAACCACATCCTGAACAGTCTCCTGCCTGACATTATGCTAAAGTTTGCTTTCCAGACTCAGGGTCACACTCCGAACTCCTGTGTGTTTGATTTTGCAGTTTTCATTTCACTGATTTGCAGTGAAGGACAGCCATACAAACCCTACCACCTTCTGCATACAAGCTCTTGTCTTCCTTTCCCCTTCCCTCAGGCACAGTTATATCGAATGTTCTGGGAAGACAAAATTTTAAAGGGACTAGATGGAGGTGAAGAGTTTTATATCATATACTTATGTAAATGGTTTCTGAAACATATAGTTTGAAAAAATACAGCATTTCTTTTCTAATTGTAATGGGTCATCCAATCACCATTGAGTATGAGAGACAGGTACATGCTTTTAACTACTCTTCTGACGGTAGAAAACAACCAAGAATATGGACCTTGGATTGTTAAAATTCCTTTCATTTCTAAAACTATCCACTCCCAGCTCTGGTGATAAAGAAGGACTGATTGGTATTAACATTTTCCTTTTCTTTTCTGTCTGCAAAAAGAACTAGGCAGCGTATGCTGGATATTTCTATTGATACACAGGCCTTCTATCATAGTGTAGCATTCATAAACTGTGACAGCTATTCCTACAGATTGGCAAAGCAAGCAAAATAGAATACAGCAACTGTAATTGAGGTTTGTAGAGAAACTTGGTGGAGTGTTGTTCAAATAAAGAAAGGTCCTATGGTTATTTGCACTGGCGTATTCCAAAAAGAATTATTCTTTCACTTTTAGTTATGAATTCTCCTTGAGAACACAATAGAAAATTTGAGGTTTTTTTTCCTTATCTCTGTAAGGGTCATGTACAAAATTGAGAATGACAGCCCAGACTTTTATGTAATTGCCTTTTATTAAATGCAAAAGCTATACACAAAGAGTCTGCCGCACAGAGAATACTAATCTCATTATTCATCCCCTAGGCAATGGTGCTTCTGGTCACAAAAAGAGACATTGCAACATATTTAAAAGTTGTACTGATATGTATTAATGCCTGCTAAATTACCAAAAAAGTTTCCTGGCATGACACGCAACCCTTCTGGCAACAGTGCTGAAGTGGTCAGTGCAAATACTGCTTCTGGAAAGAGAGACTTTCACTTCCTAGTGCAAATATGGGGTTTGTGCTTAAAAAAAAGATATCCAAAATGACCCTATGGATGACTTTTAAGTATATACCTGTACTGCTGAGATTCCTGCCTCTGTTCCTTCATTTATCAGATTCCTGTATAATGTCTAAGAATTCACACTTCGGCAGACGTAAATATTTTCTTTGGAATGCCCCAGGAGGAGATCAGCCGAAGGGTCTGCAGGCACCACTCCTCCCCTGCTGCTGCCTCACTTCTTTTCTTGCCCTCCTCTTCCCTAGAGCCTCCTGGCGAAGGGGTTGGGAAGTTTATGAGCATCTTGGCAGCGCTGCGCTTCCGAATGTGCATGACAGCAGATGAAACCCAGGTCTGTGATACTGCAGGACCTGACCAAATTATTATCAGCTATCTTTGATGCACTGCTCTCAGTTTTAAGTATGTTGCCAGGTTCTCATGGTCACCACACTCAGAATGAATACTAGATTTGGAAAGAGTTCAGCTGCTTTTGAAATACCTAAATAGGAACCCAGATTTTGTTTTAAAAAAATTAAATCCACACAGTGCCAGTGTTGCTTCAATGCTGAGGTGATGTTGTTCACACATAAATATTGCAAAACGCCTCTAAAATTAATGCTTATTTTCTGAACTGTACTTCTAAACAGGACAAAGGAGGAGGACGCTATGAAAGAAGAGGGAGTTTTGCTCTCTGCTTAGCTGGAGTGCGGTGCAGGAAAACGAAACGATCCTGAAGTTTGGAAGTGAGTGTGTTACAACGTGACCCTGGAATATTGCATCGTGGGTTGCAGTAGCACCACCTGTCTGAGCTGACTGCTCCTCTCCTCCATCTCTTGAAACACTGCCTTGACAGGAAGTTTTTGTTTTCTTTCAAAACAAATTGAAAAATTAAAGCAGAACAAGAAGCAATGTGGAGAGGGCACACTGGATGACAGAGCTAGGGGAGAAGAACGGTAATGAGAGCAGAAGAGGTGAGAAAGGGTTTAACATTTCAAAGGAAACATTCTTGTCAGCCTTCCTTGAGGTGTTCTTTGCAGTGAGGTTGTCACGGATCAAGGCTATATATCAACATGCACAGGTTACCTCAGTTTTGACATTTCCTATTTTTGCAGAGCTTTTGATACTGAAATATTAATAATGGACCTTTTAACACTTGAGTTCAGCATGCAATTCTGATTTCTAGCTCTTCAAAGATCTAAAGTCTGAGTTGTTTTGAGGAATCCTTTCATCAAGGATTCTTTCCTGATTCGTCCAAACAAAAACGTATTTACATTTATATGTTATATTTTCTATATGCTGCTAGTCTGAATATATTGACCTATTTTCCATTTTTGCTAGACACAAGGTAGTCATACATTGTGATTTTAATTTACTGTAAACATAATAATAAACTTAATTGACAACAAATAAATATATAAATAAACAAACAGTGGCAGTCAAGGACCCCAGATATCAAGAAGCCTGCAAGAAACCAGTGCTCAGAATACTGATTTCTGGTAAACAATAATAGCATTAAAATATCTCTCAGTCTGACGTTTGGCTGAAAGTTGCGTATTGATTGTACTAAAGCGATTCCACAAAACCTTGCCGAGACAGGCAGGGCTAGTCAAAAGAGAATGAAAAACTTCAACAGGAATTTCATCTTTTCAGAAAATGAGCAGTAGGATGAATGTTTCTTGTACAAGCTTTTAATTGTTTCTAAATTATCAGCAGTCTTTTGACAAAGGAGCAGGTGGATTATAACGGTTGCTCTAAATACAGAGGAAAACATCTTTGCCAAACGAAGGAAACGCGCATTATTGCAAGCCTGTATTGCCCATGTAAGATGAAGAACATGTAGTTAAAAATGACAGAGCAAATTAACCAGTTTGATAAAACATGTGACAGCTCCCTGGATTTGCTGACTACTTTACATAATTACAATAGCTCTTCAACAATGTCACTCTCCATAGATCATTCTAGTAGTTTTCTCAAGGCACATTAATTCTTGTTGCTTTTCCAGTTTAACTCATTTACCTCATTCCTATTTACTCAAGCTTACGCTCTTTTTTCCTTACCTTTGATCATTATCTACAGGTTAATGTAAGCCAGCCCTACAAATTCATGGCAGTCATTTCGGGAAAACAGAAATGCGAACCTCCACTTGTGTAGATGCCATACACAAACCAGCAGACCAGCTGCTGTGCTCCTGTTTGCTGCAGAAGTCAGCATCCCGTGCTGACATTTCCAAAACTGGATATCTAAACCTATGCACCTAAACGTATGAGCATAAACCCGAGCTGCTGATTCAGAAACTCTGAGTCACTCTGTAATTGCTGGACCTGCCAGGGCACACAGAAAGCACGTGGACCTGAATTCTTCATCCAGCCCAACCAAGAGACACTGCTGCCCCCTCTGCCAGCTCTGGCTTCCTCCACTACTCTGGATTCATCTTCAGCTTGCACAGAATCAGAGGGCTGATGGCATTTTATGTAGCAGCAGAATACATCACGATAGGAATGCACCTCCTTCTGAATTCCCAGGAAACATCATGGGAACACCTGGGGCTCCTTTTGCAGTACTTCTGCTACACAGCCCCAGCACACCTGCTCCCAGCCTTGTGACAGTCATTTAACACCCTAGGATCCCAATCCAGCATGATTTCCTTTTTAGGCTATAATGACCTTGCAGCTGACTTTGTTTCTATTTACCTTAAACAAAAGGCAACTTTTAAAAAAGGAGTCGTCATTCACAGCAATACTGTGTGCTGAACAACTTATGTCCTCCTGCTTGCCTGGTGCTGTGTACAAAACAAAAAGAGAAGCTGTAGCAGGACTCCACAGCTTGCAAGATGTCATATACTTGGTAAAAGCAAAGACTGACATTTATTAAGCTCAAATGTAGTATTACCTCAACAATAATCTCCATACCAGTTGCCCAGATTTACCTTTTCATTCCAATGGTATGTTTTTCAAATTCACAAAGTATTGCCTAAACTTTCTTTCCTAGTTTTTAGTTATCCTTAGGTTGGGAACTTCATAAAGCAAAATAATTAAATGGTCTAATTTGGAGCAGACAAGTTAGCCCCATCCTTCCACACATTAAATGACAGAAAGCCTGGCAGCAGAGAAAGGCAAAGGGAAGAGGAAACAGAAGCAGTTTTCAACGGGATCCAAGAACCCTCTCACTATTCTTCTTATATATTATCTTGGATATGGTATGGATTGTCTGGCACTATATGTGATGCCACTGGCTTTCCTGCCAGAAATCCCAAATCAGGGACCCTGCCAGTTAAGAGCTTGTTATATGAACTGCTGCTTGAAAATTTTCTTTATTAAAGGAAGAATAGCAGTATAGCAAGTGAAGAATTTGCATTAATAATGGTGTAGTGCTGAAGACACTTGTAGTTCTTGTCGTTGCACCCACATGGATTCAAAAATGATAACTACCGTGTGCTGCATTGTACAGTGGTCTCCTGCTATGGTTGTTCTTTGTAATACCTCAATAAACACGCGGGCAGGGCACATCATAGCAGAAGTTGCACCAAGTGCTGTATTTTTATTACTGAAAATACCACATAGGTAATGACGTAAGTGGTTATAACTTAGAACATCTTAACAGCAACCTGGAAATCATAAGGAAGTTCTAAAATATCTTCCAAATAGACCAAAAGAGTTCAGACCCTACCTTAAAAATCTAAAAAAATATTGTGCATAAATTCCTTTGGTGTTACTGCTAGACTTATAAGTTGCCCATAAGAGGCAATTCTGATAATCTAACTTGCTTATTAGAAACTGTTTTGCTTAATTTGCCGTGAAATTGTGATTTTTCTCTTAAACTGCAAATTATACTGCCATATTTCACTCCTTTCTGTCATTTTCTTCCAACTTAAATGACAAATACAAATGTGACATGAATTTTGGCTGAGCTTTTCAACAAAATTTCCACGGAATCGTTCACATCCTGTCAGTATTTCCTTCTGGCTCAGAGAACTATCCAGATTCACTGACTCTCCTGACTTCAAACTAATAAGACCTTACTCACCTGTTTTCCAGCAACAGTCAGAATAATATTGGCTTGCTCAACAGGCACAACACCAACACCTGGTTAAATTCTGCTGCCATCCATGAAAAGCACCGTGGAACCTCTGACTTTTTATTGAAAAGGCACATACCTGCGCTCATCTAAAGTACTTCATACTTCAAAACAATAAACACATCCAGTAAAAAAAAAATTATGTTAACATAATGTGAATGTAACATATTGCACCATCAATGTTATCGTTACTGTCTTTTCACAAACTAATTTAGTGTGTTTTTTTAACAGCAAACAGAGGGTTGCACTGAAAAACAAAGGCCTTATTCTTACAGGTATCCCAGTAAATAAAGCAGAAAAGCTAAAAAAAAAAAAAAAAATTAAAAATAAAAAAATGTATTTTATATAAAGAGAACTGTTCTGAAATAGGCTTTCAAAATATCAATGATTTGCTAAGGGGATCTACTGTCACTGCATTTTGGCTTTCAGCTATTCTCACTATGTTGTTTAAGTATTATAATCAGTTCTCCTCTCATAGCACCAACTGTAAACTTCAGATTTACAGGAAATTAAATGTGGGAAAATAAACAGGAAATGGTAAAGCAAACATCCATCTGCGGAAGGCAACTGCCTCTCAGAATGTATTTGTTTAGAAATAAATACATGGACATCACAGAACATGGTACTTACTGTAATTTGTATTGCAAGCTTGTTAAAAAGGGAGACAAAAACCAGGTCAATTGCTTTATATTCAAACTTTCCCTTTGAGTCTTCACTGACTCTGTGAACAAAAGTTAACCTGATTTTACTCAGACATCAGCCATTCTGCCTTTAGTGGGAGCTTTGTATCAGTTAAGTCTCAACAAGTGGCCACCCACTAACAAATAAAGATGCAGTTGCTGCCCAGAAGGGTGGACAGTCATGATTTGGCGTAACATTAGAAGCAAACTCAAATAGTGGAAAGGACATTGAGCAAACAGAAAAGAAGGATGAGTGTCAGTACAATAAAATGGTGCAGGAAGTTATCTGGAAGGATATGTCCCCTAGTTGTCCTAGAGAATATGAGAACCGAAAGGCTGGAGGCAGAAAAAGGGTCCAGAATGATGTGTGTTTGAAAGCTGTTTTGCATAGAAAGAATAGGGTCATTCAAGGAAAAGAGAAGACTAGCCAAGCTGATATACTTTAGTTTTGGACATTTCTGTATATTCCTTTATCATTTCTTGATTTTGCAATGAGATTTGCCTTATATCTGCTTGCTTTATATGACATTCAACTCCTTTAGACATCGAACTTGAGACAGCATCCCATAGTGTAGCTGTGCCTCTGCCTCCATGAATAAACTAATCTTGGGGCTGCCCAATGGCTCCAGAGTGGTGACCTGGGAGATTTACCCTCTGAACACCACAACACACTGAAGGAAAAAGGAGGGTCTGGTTAAGAGACTCATCTCTAGGCCATTGATCTCCCTTATATAATCACCCCAAAATATAAACCTGGATGATTAGAGTCAGCCTTTCTTAAGGGTGGATGGCCTAAGACACTAGGTAGGACAACAAGGGGCTTTTTTTATTCAGCAGATCTCACTTCAGTCTCTGCTGTGCATGTTATGTCATTCTTTATTCATAGGTACTGAAACTGTACAAAAAACTTCGTCAAAAAATTAAAAACAGTTTTGCCAAATGTTACTCAGAAAGTATTGCCAGCCTTATCCTCTTGCTTATAAAATATAAACTTTGCCTGAGATCATGTTAAAGCATCCTATTAATGATTAAGCTATGGCAGTATTTCTAGACTTAGTAAATTGCTTGTTAAAGCCCATTACCATTTTCCTTTATATTTTTTCTGGCACTTTGTAATTTATTAGCACAGTAAAAGTTCCTGGAAGATCTAACTGCTCTTACCTATATCTTAACGCGCTTTTTTGCATTTATTCTGGGCTTGGAACTTTTTTTTTAAAGTATTATCCCGGGTTTTAAGTTAACGACAACATTGCTGTTTCACATTCTCAGTTGCAACCTCACCTCAATTTTGTCTGTGTGTGTGTGACTTAAAAGTTAGTGCTTTCAAGCTTCAGTGGCATACTCAAAACTTAATAACCCCTCCCTTGAATTAGAACACTGCAACCTGCATAAACAACACTGAGTCAAACTTCAACCCACCAAGGCAAGAATTACAGTCTCATTCATAATCAGATGAGGCCATGCCCTGTTGTGGCAGCCTTCAGAGATGGCTGTATAGCGCTAATTTTCTGAACCCTGAAGAGGGAATGTGGGACATGAGGCACTTGAAAGAACAAGCCTTCACAGTCAGAGCTAAACAAATCCATAGCAGAGTGGCACAGAAGTGGTTCTGAAATCCTGTCAAATGCTGACTGGCATCCTGTGGTGCTTAAAAAAACATTGGTTAAGCCTCACTGCAACTCCCAGAGCTGGAAGAGAAGCAAGTTTTTATTTCTTCAGTTTGACCTATCAATCAGATTTATGGGAAAACCTGGGGATTGTTTTGGTTTTTTTTCCCTTCCCCCCACCTTCCAGAATTACTGTCTGGGTGGATTTTGACAAACTTGTCCATTTATCTTAGCCAGTAACTAGCTCCAATACCACTGGGCTAAGCTGGTCTGGAAAACCAAGGTATACTGCTGTTGTGGTGGGTATACAACGCATAAACAAGGGCCTGGCACGTGACTCTGGAGAACAGGCTGTGTGTTGAGGCTCCAGGATCTTGTCCCTGCATGTCCTATAGAGGTGAGAAAGCTGGCTGTCAGGCAGCTGGGTGCAGACAGCCAGACCTTAGCGGTGCAGCTCCAGAAGAAGCTCCTTCACCTGCTTGCCTGTGTGCATCTCACCCACTCTGCGGCTGAGACGTCTTGGTTGCTTTAGTCAGTCTAAGCACTAGCTGCTGACAACCTTCCTCTCCACTCCAGCTATGCCTTCAAGCCTCTGCCTTGTGTCAGCACTGGGATTTGAGCTACTGTAGATAAACTCCATGCATCTATCTGTGAGGTGAATTTGTGGTTGGATTGGGTTGCTGAACCACTGGTGTTTGGCCATAGGAGGGAGGGGAAGGGATGGCCAGGGCTAGGAGGGCAGTATCGCCCCTTGCAGCTCCGCCTGACATTCTGAGCATCGAATGCACCAATGCTCAAAGAGAGTGGAGACCTGCAGGGCCTCCATGCTGCTGCACGGGCTTCTCTCTCCCTGGGATCATTGTAGCGAACAGCATCATGGCACAGGCAGGAGTGCTACCCACCGTCAGGGACTAGTAACAGTGCAGGCCAGTGCTTGGCAGAAAACTGTAGAACATAGCAGGGAATACTGCATCTGAACAGGGACAGCTCAAGGCTTTCAACGGATCAATCGTTATTGTGATCTATCTAAAGCCTCATGTGCATGGCATTTATTTTAAAACAAACTGCCCTCAAGAAACATCCAGTACTCTAGATAAGAGACTTGGTAAGTAATCTGAAATCATCTATCTTGTTTCAAGCTGAATAATAAAACTAAATATACTCTGTAAAACAAGAGTGATGGATACTTCCGTCCAATGGTTAGAGATGTTAGATATGCTACAGCAGCTCTTCAAAATTCAGCTGCATTAGCAGACTGCCAGGCTCCTAACAGATGAAAACCAGTAATATGACAATTACATACATAAACAAGACAGCACCTGAAATTCCAGTAAGAAGCAGCTAGAACAGGTGCACACTATTGTAACACTCACTCTGTGGGAGTCCGTCAGGATTTCATAGTCAGAGGATTTTGAAGGTTCTTCTTTTAAAGGACCTTCAGTCCCCAGGCTAAAAAGAAATGCTAACAGTGTCAACTAAGATGGTAACACAATTCTAAAGTACTGCAGGAGAAAAACAGCACACACAAAGCCAAAACATCAATCAGTGAAGTTAGGAATTACATTAACTTTGGCTTCTTCCATATATTTATCTTGCAGCAGAGAAGTAAGGGCTGGGTGCAGCCACAAAGGTGATAGGTATGGTGGCAGCCTCTCCCTTGGGGTGTGACTGCTCCCTGTCCCATTACCCTGCATACAACACACTGACTCCAGCAAGGGATGTCCAGTGTGAGGATCAGAAGACTCTTCTGAAGCAAAGTCATATCAACAGCAATCACAACAGCAAGACTAAAAAAATCTACTGTAAGATAAGGTCATATACAGGCACAACGGTGCAGCACTTACTAACAGCACTGACAAGACGACTGTTCCTTGAAAAATTCTCAGTTTTTCATATTTGCTTTCAACCTACATTAATGCAAGCAGAAAAACTTTCCAACTCTCTTCTGTAGGAAGACCTGAAGTGTGAGAAACTACACTGTGCATGACTGCAGGCCACTACAGGACAATGGAAACTGGAAACATCTCCTTTGTCCACCTGGTTCGCAAGTCTGGGACATGCCCTGTCTACCCCTAGGCAGACTTTCCATGCTGCACAAAATTAATGACTGTATTTTTGATCTGCTTTGGTTTCTTTTTCTCCAACCCTGCAGATGCAGTGAAGAACTTTAAGTACGGAAAGAGAAACCTAGAACTTGTTGAGTTGGTTTTCTTTTTCCCTGATTTAGTTCTCCTTGTGAGTTGCTTGAAGGGCTTCATCCAGCTTTTTGGAGTGCTTCTACCTCCTTACTCTTAATGGATTCACGCCAATGTTTTCTTATGGGCATTTCCCATCTAAACATGCCACTGCTTTTGTTTTTCCTTAGATCAATGACATTGAGCAAATGGTTCACTCCTCAGGTAACAATGAACCTTTAAAAAGTACTTGTATATCAGAATAAATCCTTAGCTGACCTGATCCTCTGTTAGCCCACCCTGCAGGAGGCAGAAGCAGGGCCTGCTGGAATATCATGTGCACCCCCTGTATACCAGAGGCTGTGGGATTTCTGGGGCAGGAGGGTGCTGTGATTTATTTTCCCTCACAACCTACTCCCACATTTTAATCACACAGCCCCTGTACCACAATCTATTTGCTTGGATTTAGTTTTTGTTTTTAAACAATTCTCAGGCTATAATCTTAAAATATGATATAATCTATAGAAGTGTTTCTCTAACTTTTTGAAAACCTGACTCGTCCTTTTTTTGGTTGCTTGTATTGCTCCTGTAGAAGCTCCTGAGCTGTCTTAGAAGAAAGTATTTCTTAAGCTTTTTCTAAAGCTTTTCAGTCAATCTCGAAGCCTTTGTGATCCTCAGGAGGGGTTACAGCTCACTGCTTGAAAAACACCATTCTGCAACGAAGTATATTACCAAGTCTTCCTTATTAAGGAATTGAATTAAAAATCTGGTAACACAAGAAGAATTAACTACACGACACGTTAAGAAAAACCTCCAAGAAACCACTTGGATTGGTACCCTGGTTACTCAGGGCTTTATTAATTGCCTATTCATCCACCTAATTAAAACACTTTCCTGAAACAGCGATGAGCAAGCATTACAGAAAATTTTATTTTAGTCTCACATTTCCCTTCAGAAATGGTCAGCCTTTCATCTGATGAAAATTAAATAGGATAGATTCATAAAGTAGAGTAATATAGAAAACTCAGCTGAGACCATTTGATTTTTAACAGCTTGTTCCCTTGTATCCAAGAGCTTAAATAGTCCTCTGTTTCAGCTTTTTGATTACTTTGATATGTGCTGCTCTATCCTTTTGGAACCATATTCCAGGAGGGTTATTGATTTTTTGAGAAATCCATTATCCGGTTTTCCAACTGGCTATAAAACTGTCATTGTCCATATGATTAAATTCTTAATGGCGCTTTACATATTGGTCTTGTTTCTCCTTCCTCCATTTCCCTTTACACGCCCCAAGAAATTTCCGCAAAGGCACGTAGATTCTTGTATCTCTATACAGCCTTGCAGCTCCTTCTGCACCAGCTCTCAACCACTGGGATGTGACCCAACGGTAGGTGTGAATGTCAGCAGGTGTTTTTTATTGTGCATTTTAACTTCCACGGGATCTCCCTTGTTGCTAAGATGGCCAGCTAAAGGAAACCACACTATTGGGACTGTAGGAAAAGGAACAACATTTCTTAGGTTTAAAATCAAACTAAGGACTAGGAACTGTTTTATTAAAATGCCTAAGAAAAGCCCAACAATCCAGATACCAAAATGGGCCTGACTGACTCACACAGTGAGAAAAAGTCCTGTTTTCTCAGCATTTCGTATGGCAGCCCTAGCCCCAGTGCAGGCAGTCTGCAGCAGCTCCAGCTGTTGGAGAGGGACCTCAATGGTTTCCAGCTGCCCTAGTCAGCTCTGTTCACCACTGGTTACTGCTGAGGCTGCACTTCACCTAGGAAGATTTACATTATTAAATAAGGTGTTATGACCTCAAATGAGAGGACTGTACAAAGTTCACTGAGTTATTTTGGATGTCACCTGGCAACACTCACAGTAGGCATTCCTTATTCTCTAGGGCATATCAGTGTTTCCCTTGGGTATCTCCGGTACAAGATTGTTTCTAGTACTAAAGCTGGGAAGAGTAGCCAAAAAGGGGAGAATAAAATTCTGAGTTTGCTGAAATATTCACAGCTTCATGTTGAAGCTTCCACAATTTTCAGCTAAAAGAAAAGCTAAGTAAAAAATATGAAAGACTTAAAAAATATGTGGGAAAATATGTCCTGTCCCAGGAAATCTGGGCACCCTAGCTCCAGCTAATTTGGAGAAAATCCACAGGTTGCCATCTGTGCTCCCTGCCCAGTGAGGACAGGGACTTGGCCAAGTGGAGCTGGCTGGGAGTGGAACAGATGGAGAAGAAAGGATCATTTTTCCAAAGGACAGTACATCTGCCTCTCCTGTGTGCACTCACTCCAGACCCTTGAAGGGAATTCAGCCAGAACTTCTGCCATGGACTTCACTGCAGTAATTGCAACCCCTCACACAAAGACCATTGCATTAAGCAATTATCTAATCCTAACTGAGGTTTGGATGAAGGTCTGAAGGAAATTGTTTAAAACTCTAGAAACAGAAGAGTTTAAAAGCAACTGTATGGGAATTTGAGTCCACAGAAGTCTGCATGAATTTTCTTAAAAGTTGAACTTAACTTTCTTGCTTGTCGCTATGATTCTAGTTCAGGTTTTCTGTAGGAATAAAATAATTTTTGCAATTCATGTTCATTTTTTTACTGTCTTTCTAGCTGGCAAAAGTTGGAAGGCATTCAGAAACCAGATTTCCCATGGTTTCTGACTGCTGTCCAGCTTCTGCTAGTTAAAAAAGCAGCCAGTGCTGGAAGTACTGTTTTCAGAAGTAAGGTTAAAAAAAAAAGTGCCAGACAGACAAGATTTAAGAAGGATTGTTCTAAATTGCTCCAAAGATTTGGAAAACTACAATGAAGTGTGAAAAATTATTAATTTATAAAATAAAATGTCCCTATTTTTATTTCACATTTGAAAAGTTAACAGAGGAATGAATGAAACTAAATGAAAAATTTAGTTTAGCATAAAAGTTTATTTTTAGAGGAAGCCCCTCAGCTGCCTCCATCCCTGAGCTGTTGCATGCTGTACCTGTTCAAAAAGGAGCATGCCCTGAAAAATGCCTCTTCTGATTTTGGTAGATGTTATAAATGGACTCTATAGTGCTGACAATACTATCGCTTTTTCTTAAAACATGCAGACAGGAAGTCTCAGTGCTCTTTTTAAAAATAAAGTTTCAAGTCAGGTTTGATAAATAAAGTACTGTTTTTTATATGTTCTTATCATATTAGTGGAGTATTTGTCGAAAGCAGGATATAGTTTTTGCCTTGGACTATATAAATCTGATTCGTACAAGTCTGATTGCTCCATGCTCCACTTGAAAGAAACTGAAGAAGTCTGAAAGATTTTTCCCTTAAGCCTTATGTCTAAGCATTCATAGGCATTCCACAGATGCTGCGGGCTGTGTATGTTAACATTAACACCAAATAAAGGTGCTGTTTTATGTACATTTGCAACATGAAGTGTCAGAACCACTCATGTACAGAGAAAACAAATGTGAATTTCCTTCAGCTGCATTGATCCTAGCAATAGAAACAAGAAATACAGTCTCTGAAACAAAGCTATGCATTTGTGTTCCATATGTATATGCAGTTACAACTGCTTATTTCTTTTTTATATTCCTATTTATTAAAGAATTCTATAACCTGGGTTTGAATCTCGGCTTTGTTTTTAACCTCCTGCAAGGCACATCACAAAGAGGAGCTGTCCCACGAGTGGACTGAGAAATGTCACATAGTTATAGTACCATCCTTTGCAGGGCAAGAGGCAATACAGAGCAGGAAATATCTAGCACAAACTATTTCCTCCACAGTGGAAGCAGATCAAAGGCCCCAGGCAGCCCTGGAAGAGATCCTCTCTGTCCATTCTGGTTTTTGACCAGGGAGGATGGTCTTTTGTCAATTCAGACTATGAATGTATATGATCTATATGTATATGCATATATGAATGTATATGATTCCTCTGCAGGGCTGTGCTTGCTGACTCATAAGCCAGTCTCCTGATAAAAAGAATCATATTTTCTTATTTAGTTTTAATAGCAGCTCAGCTGGACATAATTGAGCAACAATATATATCAGTTACCTAAACACATGGTTTATTTTAAAAAATTCTTAAACCACAGCTGACTTCACTAGGAGCTCACCCCACGTAGATGACCAGTTTAACCAGACAACCATAATTTTTAGATTTTAAGCCAATTAGGAACTATGTTAGGAAACATGACAGGGACCTAGCTGACTAATCTGTAACCATCCTAATAATTCCTAAACAGTAGGAGTAAATAATCTTATACAGAGAGAACCTTTTCATCCTTTTAGAAGACCGTAAGGAAAAACCCAAGAATGAGATGCTAGATATCCAAGGCACTATACCACCATGCAGATCCCTTTCTAAAGGAATTTACTATATGAATACTAGAATTAGGAAGTCTGGTAAATTTATGTACCTTTATTTTACCCTTCAGGGCATAGAATCAACATATTTCAACATATTTCTCCAGCATTTTTGATTAAAAATATTTTCAGATACCAACCTCTCTTTCTTACGTGTTTATATGGAGGCTATGACCATAGCCCCTGAACCTTTTCTAGACACAGTGTCTTTTGAGATGGCGAAATGCTAATGCTCCCAGTTAGCAAAGGGGGGTGAATTAAACTGCTGACGGTTACACCACCAAGTTTACAACAGAATGGGGAGTTACGTGTTTAGGACCTCCTATGGCAACACACCAACCAGGGCACAGATCTACCCCTCTGACTGCAGCACAGATTTATCCGTGGGGTTTGGCTATCAGGGTTTATTTCAGTTATCAGTGTTTTATTTCCTGGGAGAAACTTGAGCCCAGCTGGAAAAAACGTGCTGTGAGCTTGGAGCTTAGCAGTTTTCTGTAATTGTTTTTTGCACAGCTACTACATAAATGTATGAGAGGGTTTAAGTTGCAACATTAGAAACTGTTCTATCCATACATACTATTTTCTCTTCAACAAACCCAAAGGATGTGGCTAACAACCTCTTTCATAGATAATACTAAGCAAAGCTAAGTTGAACCCAGAGCAGAACAGAGCACAGACATCACTTGCTTAATCCGGATGGGAAAAAAAATCCTTGTGATCCAACATTGTCCAAATAGAGGAAGGATACATCATAATATACCTTATTTTTTGAAGAAGGAGAAAACCTAAATAAAAGATCCCTTCATGGTATGACTGGAGACTCTGACCATTAAAGCAATACCACCACAACGGAAAAGACAGACCACCTCCCCACCCCACCCCCCTCCATAAAAAATAGAAAGAAAAAAAACCTAAGGAAATGAGGGATGGCTGGAGAAGCCCTGACTTATGTAGGTAGCATCTTATATTGTACAATGGACAAAACAATACTGCTTATTTGTGTGCCATTTAGGAAATTTTGATGTGTGACACTGAGCAGAGGCATAAATAATAAACCGTGGGAAGCGAGCCCAACAAGCTGCAGCAGAGTTATGTTGAATATAACCCCTCTTTCCTTTCCCAAAACTCCTACCTGTACATTGCTATTTTCCAGAGAGTTTGGCTGTCCTTTCCCTACTGATGCATGGGGAATGGGCAGTTGACTATAAAGGGACTATTATTCACTATCCTTTTGATAGCAACAGATTAAGTTTCTTAATTTACAAATAATATAGATGTTGCATAGTCTACACTAAATATCATTAATCATTGCTTGTCCATTCACTTTATCCTATAAGATGCTGTGCATACCAGGACTCTATAGCTGTAAAACTTTCCCTTCAGGAAAGACTACACAGAACAGCTGCAGTCTGATGTCATACTGGGTGACGTTTTGCCCAAAAACATCAGTATTGGCACAGTTGCAGAAGGGTGGTACAGCCTGAAATAAGGGGAAAAGAAAGCACCCTGCAGCTATGTAACATGTGGAAGCTGATAGGAGCACAATGCTTGCCAGAGACTGGGAAAGAAGTCAAATGGTAAAATGTAATATCTGAATTAGAAATGAAGTGGAAAAGAAATCGAGGGGATGGTCACGAAAAGATGTGATATTAAAGACAACAAATGTGCTTAAAACTGAAGTAGGGTTATACCTATACCACAGAAGTAGGTGTACCTTTTGTACTGAGCAAAACATCTCTGGTGAGGCCACACCTCAAATACAGTGTGCAGTTTTGGGCCCCTCAGGACAAGAAGGACATTATGGTGCTGGAGCAGAGAAGGGCAATGAAGCTGGTGAAGGGTCCAGAGAACAAGTCTTCTGAGGAGCGGCTGAGGGAGCTGGGGTTGTTTAGCCTGGAGAAGAGGAGTCTGAGGGGAGACCTTATCGCTCTCTACAACTACCTGAAAGGAGGTTGTAGTGAGGTGGGGGTCGGTCTCTTCTCCCAGGTCAATAGCAATAGAACGAGAGGAAATGGCTTCAAGCTGCATCAGGGAAGGTATAGATTGGATACTAGGAAAAATTTCTTCTCTGAAAGGGTTGCCAAGCATGGGGACAGGCTGCCCAGGGAAGTAGTTGAGTCTCCATCCTTGGAAGTATTTGAAAGACATGTAGATGTGGTGCTTAGGGATATGATTCTGTGGTGGGCTTGGCAGTGTAGGTTTATGGTTGGACTTGATGATTGTAAATAACTTTTCCAACCTAAGTGATTCTATCATTCTAGCAGACATGGTCTGGAATACCTCATGCAGTTCTGGCCTTCCATGTTCAAGAAGGAGGAACAACAGACCACAGCAGGAACAGACACAACCTATGAGGAGAAAAACGGGGACTCATCCTGTGAGTGGAGTCACACTGGAGGCTGAGGAGCATGACTTCTGCCCATAAACACAGCAACAGACAACTCGTTCCCTCTCCTCAAAAAGGGAGAGTAGCTATGAACAAAAGCAAATGCACAGTGCAACTGTATAAAACCAGATGTAAAGGGAGTTACAGTAGTATTTGAATATAACCATAAAAAGGTCAAAATATAGCTCTCCGTTATACATCCCAAGACAGATGGAAAATGGGACTTGATCTAATATGTTGCTTCCCTTTTTGCACAGTACATTTCACTCAAGTCTCTCCATACGCATTGCACTGGATTTATATTGTTAGTTAAAAGAGTCATAACTTCTTCAGACTGAAGAAGCATCAACTGCCTACCATGAATCTGTGCAATGATGTGCTCTTTTAAGATTAAAAAATGCATGAAATGCACTGGAATTTAAAGCATAAAATCAGCTAGGCCATCCATTACAATTACTGTTCTGTTTACAAATACAATGTACATTAGCAGCATAGGAGAATATAAATAGCATTTTAGTTCCCAGAAAGTCCTGTAATTACAATGGGAAAAAGAACTGATATTCAGTCAAGTTTCTGTCTCATGATGTTTGTACATGCAGTCACGTCCACACCACGTGAGTGTATGGGTGAGCGTTCCCCACATGCAGCACAGATGCCGGTGCAGCCATGTGCTCTTACCCTGACATGGTCTCTGACATCTTGACAAATTTTCATTCAGCGAAATGAAGTGTGTTTCTGGGGTGGAACACAGCAACTGTTCAGTGGCACACAACGATGCTCTCCAACAGCATAGGGTAAAGTCCAAAAAGGAATTCGATACCGTATTTAACATTCCTAATGGGGGTTTTCCTGTAGCTGTGTCTCTTGTTAAGGATGTGGAGGACAGTAAGCTGCTCTTTTCATCCTATTTTGCACGTACAACACTGGAGCTCGTAAAACAAAACACGGCTAAACATGTATGAATTCATATGGAAACAGATAAGGGTAGGATGGAAGCACAGAGATACCTGGACATTTCTTCTACTTATGTCACTTTAGTAGCTGACTATTTTCCCTATGGAGACAACCATTTAAATAACTGTTGAAAATTATGTTCTGAACCTTTCATTCCTCAGAACCTTTTTCTTAATATCCAGAATTTCAGCCATATAAAAGGGCTGTAAAACTGCAGAATTAAAATAAAGCAGCTAGGACTTTATCCTCTGCTAGTAAACCAAGATGAATCTGACAATTTGCAAAATGTGACCATTAGGGAAATGAGAAAGGTCTTATGATGTCTGAAGTCTTACCATCTTATACTTTAAAAATGTTTTGAAACCTCAGTAGCTTGGAACTGAGTTAATTCAGAGCCACAAGGAAAGAGGTTACAGTTCATTTAAAGATGTAAATCCTTTTAATGGTATTTAACCACTTGAGACATTGGACAATTTGCACTCAGGGCTGACAAGGACAGTAAACAAAAGCTAAAGCTAAAATGGCAGAAATACCAAAAAGATTAAAGATGCCTTTGGCTGCGCTCTGGATGCTTGAGCATTATCATCCCATCTCGATGCAGCATTGGGCACACAACATTAGGGCAGGACAGCAGTCGCAGAGCAATTGTGTGTGTGTTTATGCATAAAAGAATTCACAGACAAAGCAGGAAAATGCAACTGATGGAGTGGGGTGCTTTTCAGGATCTTTTGATGACAGTGATCACAGGAATGCAAAAAATATTGCAAATACTGATACAAAATCATAATGTTGTGAAGAGAACCAGTTGAGAAAATTAATTTCTTCTTTCAGGTGAACAACCAATAGCCCCTGGGACTGCATTTTTATACACGCTGAGGCTTCTTGTACAGAGTGTCTCTTTCTGATAATTAGAGCTGCAAATTATTTTCCCACTGTGGGGGGTTGGTATCAAAACTAGCCATGGAAGAAAGAAGCCCTGACTCCTCTCCTTACCCAGAATTACTCAGATGGAGAAGCCTGACTTGGACATAGACCACAAGTAAACTTTGATCTGGCCAAGGCCACATGTATGTGATGGCGCCTGCATTTCTGTGGGAGATGCTGCCATTTTCCCAGTCTGTCTATGAGCTGTTATTGGTTGCCATCACACTTGCCAGCTATGGAAGTGTTTGCTGTGTCTGGTTTTCTCCATAGAGCTGGAGCCAGTTCTCTGCTTCAGGCAGAACGGCTCTTGGCAAAAATGCCCACTAGAAATTGGCAAGGAAAATAGCTCAAAATCTGTTGGGTAATCCTACCCTTCACCCTTGCCCTGCTAATTCAACACATCAACAAATATCTGGTTAAAATACAGCCCATAAAAATGTTATTAAAAATAGAGCCAATAAAGAATCTCGGCTTTCATACAAAATCACATGCACGAGTCTGAAAAATTGATATTCAAAGTTGAAATTTTATCACAGACACACCCTCCCCCCCCCAATTCAATACTCATCACAAGAAAAAGCCCCAAATGACAAATACGGTTTGTGGCTGGAAGCTTGAGTTTGGTGAACAAGAGAAAAATGGCCACTCCTTTTCAGAGAGCTTTCTACCACCATGTTCTTTTGGTATTAACTAAAGAGCTCCTGCCTTGCCATTGTTTTGCAGGTACAATTACTGTAAGGCATCACAGTGACAGAGGCAAACATTACAGTGTCCAGATCACAGTGGAGGCGTCACATATTAATTGAAGTTATCTCTCAGTATTGTATCTCCCGGGAATCAGTATGAATTATGTGAAACAAATGTCATGTTCTCCCTACAAGAAACAATGCTTATTAGCCAGAGCTGGTTAGAGAAAAAAGAATTGATGGAAGACTTTTTCTTTAGAAAATGTTATGTCAGACTTGAAATGTTTTGCTGGAACACAATTCTTTGATTACATCATTGGAAACAGTCCAAAATAATTCTGTTCCAACATACAGTATTTCATTTTGATCAATCTTGCATTCAGCTGAAGTAATATATGTGATAAAGTATATACGATATGCTATAACTATACTTTATTTCTATACATTCTATACATTTTATTATTTATTAAAATTATATGTTACAGTAAGGCCACATTAATTCCAAGCAATAAAATAATTCAATGCAAGTTTTGATTCTCTTTGTATGGAAGCCATATATCAAAATATCAGAGTTTCCCAGAAATAACATTTGCCCACCAATTCTTCTGAGAATACAAGACAGGACAGGTAGGAGCTCTGATCTCCCCATCTGAGAGCTTGAATTTCCAAAGGAGAGGAGGGGAAAGAAAGAGGAGGTGGGCATGACACATATTGCTAGTTTGAGATCAAGTCTGTGAGGCTTTATAGCTGACCCTCATGCCCCACCAGCTCCCAGCACCTCCTGGCCCCCTGCACTGTAAGAAACAAGAGCCACATGAGAAACCAATGGGGCAGAAACAGTTTCTGTGGTAGGGCGTGATGATCCCTGCTCTCAAACCCAGGTAAGTTAACCCAAAATAAACCTTTCCAGGTGAACTCTCTCCTGCAAGAAGCCAGATGTTCAGAGTTACTGCTGTCTGCGTCTCTAGGGGTTATAACATTGTACATTAAGCTAACACAGGACTTCTCAGTGACTGACTGGAACAGTGTAGTTTTTGCCATCATGTTGGTAGATACCAACATCCCTTATGCATATTGCTGCTGAGACTTTCATGTGAAGCATCAGGCTGTCTTTAAATTCTATTTTAGTATCAAATACTGAATTTCAGTTTTCATTTGAGCTTTGGTTTCACCAGAACAAACACACCTCAAAAACTACCAGCCCGCCTCTGCACTGTGGCAGAGACGTGAGCATGGCAGGCCTATGAGGAACACGGGTGATAACAAGGGCCAGTTGATTTCATGGAACTGAACTAGTAACAGAGATCCAGTGGACATAAGGACCCTTGCATCTGAGGGTAAGGAAGGTGGCTTATTGCACCACCGCTCTGCACTGCAGCTACGCCCCGCTGAGTAACGGTGGAGGCCTGAGACCAAAGCCTGAGTGACACAATTGATTAGACAAACAGAAGCATCACATAATTTCCATAATTATTCTAATTTCTGGACTCCATATGTAATAGGCACAACCAACAGTTTTGGATTGAAAAGAATTTTACAAAAATTAAGGTCCCTGGACTTGTTTTCTAGTTATGCCTGGTCTAAATATTATAATACATGTAACTCTGCAGTGATGGCACAGTAATGCCTGCATAATTTAGATGCTGCCTCTAGTTTCTCAAGGCACTAATTCTGGCCTCAGTAATGAACAGATACGACAATCATTTGTGGTTAAGTATTCTGCTTGTTTTTCTTCTTTCTCTTCAATGCTTTTTTTTTTTTTAGTACACAGAAAAAATAAATACATTAAGGACAGAACTGGATTTGTAAGGACCAAAGGCACTAAAGAAGCCTTTGGAGGGTTTTTATTGTAGTTTCTAGCCTTGTTTCTTACACAGACATGGCTTAAGTATTAAACTGTATGTATGTGTAAGTATATGCACTTTTTGTGTCTTCCTCTTACAAGACTTTGAGTAGTCTGTCAATTTAATTCACGCTTAATAGGGAAGAAAAGACCTCAGAAGTATGAAATGCCTACAAGTTTCATGAAAATTGGTGTCTGGATAAAGGAAAGAGAGAGATGCTATCTACATGGTATTCTGGGGAAATATGAACCTAAACTTTGATAGCAAAGAGGGGCTAAAAGTGTTTCAACTACAGGAAAAGCATCAGAATCTCTATCTTCTTAGAAGCCAGAGAATCTCATCTGAACACATAGATGAATTGGGTAAAAGCTCCATTCATTTCACTTCTCATACATTTTTTTTCCTTTTCCTGCTAATACTACATACTATACTCTCTCTTTGTTCACTTGGATAGCACATAACTACAAATAAACATATATTTATCGTGTAGTATCAGTTCCCCAGGTATTTAAAATCAGACCCATATATGATAGCAGGGCTCATTTTGATCTGGTATTATTTGGTACTATGCTGAGGTACAGATTTAATTTCAAGGAAGAAGACAGTCAAGTATAAAAGTTTGCTTTGTATATTTAATATTCCATTGTGCAGAAATATTGTGAAAAGTGATCAAAAAGCATTAATAAACCTGAAGTCCTGAAGAATCAAATGTCTTCATTTTAAAATCGGGGGGAGGAAATGCAAAAAACTGCTTAGCAACTTGAGAACAGTTAGCAAATGTGATGGACCAAACATGGAGCTGTCAGAATAAATTTTCATACAGAGATCTGAAAAAACGCAAAAATCTGCTGCAGTGGAAAAGCTGTCTCGCTAACTTAGCATGATGTAGGAAGGATGCTTTGGCAATAAGAAGAAGTACTGAAAGCCAATACAAGAGTATTTGCTCAGGTGCGATATTAAATATATTAGCACTAAGTGCCTACTTCTAAGCAGCAATGTCATCTGTAATTATTATTTTCCTCTTTTTCTCAGAAAAAGAAAATCGTCTGATTCTCCATTAGCTTGTATCAGAATAAGTGAGGATGGAATATAAAAATCTAAAGAAAATTAAAAAGCTGTAAGTCTAGAAAATGAACAAGAGGTTATTAGCCAGTGAATCAGCTCTTTTAACTTCAATTTTTGTCCTACCTTGAAAGTACCTAGAAGTGCCCACTCTGGGCTGAGAGTTCTCCTGGATTTTAACTTCAGGCAGATATGTAGACCCAGAAATATATTTATATGGATAAATGAGTCACTGTATTTCTCCTAACACAACAGGGAGACCTAGGCTTTATCAGGTGAACCAAGGTAACAGCTGTGCAGCTTGCTTTTGCACAGTGGTCTGGTGCTAATCCAAGGACAGGGGGAGCCAGACTCTGGATCTTTCTCATGCTTACAGGATTTGGACCTAAATCTCTTTTATTTTGACTCCTCACAACTCACAGGGCTGTTCTAGCACATCCAGACACAGGTCATGAGCTCTCATAAGAAAAATTATATTCTGACTACTCAGGAGTTAATTAATCAGGGATGTAATACTACCAGCAAATCATCTCATTCCTTCTCTGCCTATGTAAAATTAATCCTCTAACATATTTAAAACTTATATGATAAAGCTCCTATTATCTGTATAAGTGGATTGTTAAACAGCTTAAAGATCTCATAGTTAACAATCTTCCTTTCCCTGTCACATTCAAATCCTTTTCATGTATCTCATTGCATCTAGCCACATCCATTTGGAGTATCCTATTCAGTTCTTTCCATGCTGACATCCCTCAAATACTTGCCATTCTTACCTTCTTCTTAGAAAGTACATTTGTGATTTCAATCTTTGTAAACCCATTCTTGGATGCCTCAGTTGTATTGATTCTTCTGCTACCCTTTCTGAATGCCTTACTTGGATGCTCCAAGTGTTGTCAGCACTTGGAACATCCAACCATCCAGATTCAAGATTTATGTGTAGATTCACCAGTATTCCTGTTATGTTAAAAGTTTGTACACAAGCAAGTCACAGCACATTTTTGCAAACTCACATCACTTTTGCTTTTTCTATTAATTTGTTTCAGTCTCAATTCCCAAATGAGGTACGGGTACCATTCTCTTGTTCTCTATTTTGTAAAGCAGGTGGAACAAATAAGTCCAGGGGCATAAGTGTCAAAATGTCCTAAATGATCCAGAAATAGAAAAAAACAGGCTGTGTTCATGATCATTTTCATTCAGTTGTGTTTGCCTCCAAGAGCCAATAGCGAAATGTTAGATCTCATTTTTTCCCAATAAAATAAATTTTCAATACATAAACCCATCTTTTTGTTTGAGGCCCTTAATTTAGTATTAAGTGTGATTTTTCTGTGTGCTTTTTGGGGGGGTTGCGAGGAATAGGTAACTAGCATCATCAGAAACTGTGTTTTGAAAGAGCAGGTAATGAGCAGAGGATTACTATTGCTAGAAAAGCATAAAGTACTAACTTTCCGGATCTTAAATATATGTGCTGTGCCTATGAGCCTATGAGGACTTTCAAATGATAAGTAGATTTCACATCTTCAATTTTAGAAAAGGTTACATATGAACGGAAATATCCTTCCTGACTGGGAGGGCACAAAGGTGCTGAAGAAAAAAATGAACAAAAAAGAATACAGAGATGGAAAATTAAGGTTAATACAAAGAGTGGTAGTACTGGTATATCAAAGCACCTGGATACGTGTTAGAAAGTCCTTAGTCGATTATGATTAGTACCCTCCACCTGCTGTATATGCCTGATGGACATAGGTAGACAACAGGAACCTATCAGCTGCAGGTGGCTCCAGAGCAGAAAGCATTTCTGTGATTCTGCTTAAATAAATATTTAAATTTGAGGCAAATACCACAGGTTTGTAATCCCCCTGAATTACTGTGATTTTGATTGCTAAATTCCTCTGGAAACTTTGCAAAAGATCCACTCTGGATGGTGGTAAAATATGATTTAACACACCAGCATCTAATGAACTAGTGATATAAACCAAAAAGCAACTAGATAGCAAATAATAAATAAATAAATAAATAAATAAGAAAACTAGAAAGAAAACAGGTACTGTTAGGGAAAAATCCCATAAAAATGTAATATATTTTTCAGAAAAGCACACATCTACAGCTGAGAAAAACAACCTGAATAGAGTCACACAGAAGTGGGCCTGTCATCATCCAAAAAGCTCTATTCTATTACAGTTTTTTAATTAGACTTCCACACCTTCTTAGTGTTACAGAAATTTCAGTTTTAACAAGAGTTTTACTTTTTGCAAAATATATTTCTAAATATATAAAGTCAGCAGACGCAGATTTTCAGAAAGCGGTTTATTTAACATCTGTTGCTTCGCTGTGTGTGACAGGGGTTCAGCTAACATGCTTGAGATATTTTTAAAATTCACAAATATGGAAACAAACTGTAAAATATGCTTGAGATATTAATTTTTTATTCATGCAGTGCAGCAACTCTCAGTTTATACATATGGTACTCAGAGATGCTATTGTTACCCTCTGAACTGAGAAATCGTTTAAGTTCCGAGATGAGCCTTTTAAACCAGCCTGCTGGGTGGAAAGGGACACTGTATCTCAGTGAAAAGATTTTATCTAGAAAAAAACAGAACACTGAAGCTAGGGAAAAGACACACAGCCTCCCTCTATTCTTTGAGCTAAAGTACAGCCAAGAATAATGTGTGATATTATCAGCAAGTATTACTGCGGTTCTCTGTAGGTGGCAAACATAATACAAGCGTTGGCAACTCAGCAAATAAACTAACGGCAATTTTCAAATGCTGTAATGGAAATGCCAGGGCAATTAAAGAAAGGTCAGTAAAACATACACAGACTGGCAAGCATCCTAACTCTTAGAAAATAACTTGAGAAAGACATTAGAGGGGTTCTAGTCACTCTCTGAATATACTATCGATGAAGGACAATTATAAAATGATAAAACAAAGTATGGATACATATGTATATTCATTTATGCATATGCTTAGCTGTATGTCACAGGAACATTGCAAGGATCTGATTAATGGTTGTATTTTCAAAAATAAAGGCTTTTGATGTGAAACCATTTGCGACCTATTTTTATTTTTAAGGCCTTATATGGTTCTGGCTGGTGTCTGCAATCTGCCAAAGAGAAAGCTAGACAAAGCTAAAGTTAATAGACCCTCAGTTCTCCTTTAACTGTGGATCTAAGGATGGTATTACATGAATTTATACTGATTAAAGTATACTTTGCTGTAGCGGGTTTTGAATCGAATCCGTCCCTTCTGGCTCCTCACACACAGCTCATGATACATTTTCCTGTCAGGGCCTGACACATTGCCCCTGTTGCTGAGTTCCTACAGGTGTGAAGCAAAAAGGGCACACGAGAAACATCTGAGCTCCCTTTGTGTTTGCAGGCTTTGGGAAGTGGGTAGAAGCATTTTCCTCTGGTCCTTCGGTCCCTGGCTGTGGTGCCACTGCAGCCAAGCCCAGGGACAGCTCCTGCATCCCACCCCCTATGTTGGGAACCCTCCTCCCTTCCTCACTCAGTGGATGAAGCATTGCCCTCATCGCCACACGTGTGCAAACACCCCTCCTGGCTTGGCTTCTCTCCTTACCGTGGACTTCTCCAGCAGGCAGCAGCACTCAAACACTGTTTTTAATAAACAGTGACACCCTTCACACTTTTGAACATAAAGCATAAATCAGATATTGCCACAGGAAAGCCCCAAAACGCAAATGTCCCTGTTCCAGGCATTCAATTGAGTGAGCACTTTGGAGTATAGGTCTCATGAAAGACACTGTAATAAAATAAACATATGAATTCACATTTTACAGAACTAAAGAAGTCCCTAGTAAGGACCCTGCTCTGAGAAAATGAAACCATTTTCTTCCTCATTGTACCTCCTGAAGTTTCAGGTTTTCTGTAGTGTCTCTGTGTATAGCTGAGGTGCTCCATACACTTGTGTGGAGGAAAACCTCATCACTTTTGCATATCTGATAGATGTGGACTGAAATATAGTTATGCAGAGTAAGGAAAGTAAGGATTCTGGATGTAAACTGTTTAATACCTAAGACACAAGTTGTGTATGGAGTAAATAAGACCACGTAGCACTGTAAATGAAGACACATGGGTCCCAAAGTTTCAGACAGAAAGAACAGATAGAAATGTTAAAGAAACCATGTTCATTAACTGAAAAATGCTATCAAATTATATTTAATACAAACCCATCAAATCTACTAAATGAACTGTCACCATTTTCTTCTGAACCCATTCCACTGTTACCAACGTTTCAGATAATAATATTAAAAAAAGGAGATGCATTGAAAGTATTGAAATATTCAGTTGTAGCATATCCTGACTAAAAGGCAGTGATCCTCAGTTGGCATTATATGGGGCTTTGATGTTTTCATTACATGCTAAATTAAAAATATCGACGACTCCATCAAAATTTCAGATAATTTTGTTGAATCATTTCAAAGCAGATTTTATTTTTACTGGGTTGTATGTAGAATTTAGAGGCTCAGTTCTGATAGAAATGAAACTACATTTCAAAACCCTCAGAGTTCTTCAGAAACATTTTTTTCTGCCCTTCATGTAGCAGTATTTAAACTTGCAGTTTCTTTGGACCAGTGTTCAATCACAGCAATACTTTTGTAATCGAGTATGTTTAAATATGAACTGTCTTACCAGATAAACATTGTTTTCAAATGGTTATTCAAAAGAAAGAACTGTGAAACAGGAAATAAAATTAAATGGAAAATGATATGGAGTGTGAGGAATAACGTTGATGGAAACAAATGATGGATAAAGTAGAAAAAGTCAAAACAAAAAGGGAATTTAAGTGGGATTTTCACAGTTGTTCATTGTTAAAAAGTACAAGTTCAACATTAAAAGAACTAAATATCTAAGCTAATTTTGCAGCTAACAAGAGCAATTAAAAGAACCATTTTTAAATTTTCATTAATTGATTTTTTTAAAGCATTGTGATAGCCAAATAATTTAATTTACCCTTGAACAGTCTTTAAGGAAAGATGGCTGACCACTGAGGCTAATGCACTTTGAAATCAGATTGAGTTTCTTCATATCCGCATACCAGATAATCTGCCAGACAGGGACAGATGCAGCTTGAGGGGGAAAGGGGAAACAGCCCTCATGCGGGAGCCACACAACAAGGAGCCCCAGCTGCTCCTCTTCTTACCACCTGGACAGTGCTGCAGACTGCCCAGCTATCAAGCAACCTTTGCCTTCTACCCAGTAAACTCGCCCCTGCTGTACTTGCTGTGTTTAAATTTCTAATAGAAAAAAAGAATCAAATAAGTCATAAAGCAGATGCAAAAAAATGCATCAATAACAGAATTGGATTAGTGACTGCTGATAGGAAAAGTAATTAATTTCATATCACGAACCTTACGCTAAGAATTGAATCAATAGCAATATGAAGTAAACTGCACTAGATGTACCCATGATGAGAAATACAAGTAAGGCTTATGAGTAACCACAATGTATTTTGAAAAAAAAGAGTTTGCAGGAGATGTTTAGTATGTTTGCATACCTCTTTCATGCATATTAATAATGGGTAAGGTAAGCACAACAAATTTTGTATCTGTGAATCTTCAGCCACCTGCAAAATTGTGCTTTGGGGCTGGAACTAAAATGTAATATTGATGTCTCTAATTTGGATTTAAATTGAATATTCCTTCTATACAAGTAAATACAAATTTGTAAAATATCCAGCTTTTTATTCAACATATAGTGTTTCCTATTCAAAGTCCTATTTATTTGAGAAATAACTTTTAACTTTCTTCTTTAAAATAACTTATTTGCAGCTGTGACGGTATAAGGGTAGAAGGGAAACAGCCTGAAGGCATAGATTAGCTCTTAATCTTCTAATCTTCTATTAGACAAGTTGTGATAATTAGGAAAAGAAGACAACTTTTAGATTCAGGGTTACATGATATATTTTCTTTGTCAAGGAAGCCAGCATGAAAAATATCCTGTCCCTATATTGCAGCTCCTCACACGACCACTGCTGTCAATACAAATAATGGGCCACATGATGAATTTTATCGTCGGTGTAAACTGGGTAATATTTTTAGGAAAGGTGGTGGGTTTACTTTTATGGGTTTGGGGGTTTTTTTGGTAGTTGTTTTGTTTGCTTGTTTTTTTTTTTTTTTTTTTTTTTTTTTTTTTTTAATCAATGCACTGATATGGTTAAGACATTGTAAGCAGCTTTATCAGAAAAGCTGATAGGATGGCAGAATATGGTCCTGGGGCAGGAACGAGTGAGTATGAACAACTACCTTAGGCACAGGTAAATAGCACAATTTAAGGACAGAAGAACTGGTAAGCTAGGAGAACTTGGGACACAGAAAGAAAAGCGTTTTGGGTATCAGAGACTGAGAGATGTGGCAGCAGAAAGACTGTAAGAAGACATAAAGCCAAGGTCTCTTCTGAGTCCATTATTTTTTGGTAACCTGGGAAGGGCTGAATTTTGTTTCCCAGGCTCTTCTACTAAATACCTTTTATATGCATCTCACAATGATGATGGTTGTGTTTAACCTCAATAAAGCGTATTTATTTTGGGGGAATTAGCCTTGAAGAGTAGCTTAGTATTTCTATTCTGTATAAGTCCATAGGTGGCCATAGCTGATGTTTTTCCAAAATTTCCAAGAGGGCATTAAATATGCTAGATATAGTATAATCTCTTTCTGTCGGCTATTTGTAGGATCCATGGATTTTAAAACATATTTTGTATGAAGAACATGTGTTCACAGATTTTGTGTTATGGCTCTGGCAGTTTAATTCACTACATAAACAATTAAAGCAGCTAAACTAAATCCTTCTTTAGATTTCACTGATTACTGGCAAGATCGCTGTTGACCATAATAGAAGATTACCTGCTCCATTCATATGAAGACATCCATCCACAGCCACCTAAATTTATCTAAAAATGAATCTTATAAAAATCATGCATTACCTGCACATTAAGTATGCTTTTTCTTATCAATATAAGCATTGCTGTCTTAAAGCATGAAGGGACATGCCTCTTGGAGAAGGACTGCACAACTGGAGCCCACTAGATCTGACACTGAATGTCTGAGACACTATCAGAGCACCGTGTAGTGGTAGGGAGACCACAGGCTACAAATTCAGTTTTGCAGAGTGAGATTTTACAGGAGGAAGTTTATCTTTTCCTGATAGAGTAGCTACTTTTTGTTCTGATATCACTGAAAGATAATGAAGGCTTATTGTGCAATTTTTGAGTCACTTTCAGTACAAAATCTCATTGTAATTGTAATTGTAATTGGAATTGGAATTAGCTTCTTGATTTGATATTTGGGATTTCTGTGAATTAGAAGAGACAATTAGAATTGCTAATGCTCTTGCATGCAATCTTCCCTCTCAAATTTCAGTAGCCTCTCTAAAGGACAGAACAAGGAAATGTTCTGTCTTCAACTTACCAGATATCTGCTGGAAATACAACACAGCAGAGAGAAAGCAGTCTCGGAGGTCTCCTGTGGGAGATAACTTCCTGACGCAGCTGGTAAGCGAGCCAACCAGGGGAGGTGCCCCGCTGGACCTGCTCTTGACGAACAGAGGCCTCGTGGCTGATGTGGTAGCTGGAGGCTGTCTTGGGCTCAGCAACCGTGACATGTTAGAGTTCTCGATTCTTGGAGAAGTAAGGAAGAGGGTCAGCAAAACCACTACCCTGGACTTCAGATGGGCAGACTTTGGATTGTTAAGGCGTCTGGTTAACAGAGTCCCTTGGGAGGCAGTCCTGAAGGGCAAAGGAGTCCAGGAAGGCTGGATGTTATTAAAGAAGGAAGTCTCAAAGGTGCAGAGGCAGGTCGTCCCCATGTGCCGTAAGTCGAGCAGGGAGGGGAGAGGACCGGCTTGGCTGAATAGTGACCTTTGGCTGGAACTCAAGAAAAAAAGGGCAGCTTACTGCCTTTGGAAGAAGGGGCAGGTGACTCAGGAGGGCTACAAGGATGCTGTGAGGTTATGCAGGGAAAAGATTAGGAAGGCGAAGGCCCAGCTGGAACTTAGACTGGCTGCCACTGTTAAAGATAACAAAAAATGTTTTTATAAATACATCAGTGACAAAAGGAGGGCCAGGGAGAATCTCCCTCCTTTGTTGGATGTGGAAGGTAACCTTGCCAGGAAAGGTGAGGAGAAGGCTGAGGTACTTAATGCTTTCTTTGCCTCAGTCTTTAATAGTCAGACCGGTCATCGTCAGGGTTGTCAGGCCCCTGTGCTGGGAGACGGAGATAGTATGCAGAATGAAGTCCCAGCTGTTGAAGAGGTGGCAGTCACCGACCTGCTCCTTCACCTGGATGCTCACAAGTCCATGGGGCTGGATGGGATCCACCCGAGGATACTGAGGGAGATGGCAGAGGAGCTCGCCAAGCCACTTTCTATCATTTATCAGCAGTCCTGGTCAACCGGGGAGGTCCCAGATGACTGGAGACTAGTGAATGTGATGCCCCTCTACAAGAAAGGTCAGAAGGAGGATTGGGGGAACTACAGGCCCGTGGAGATTCTGTTTGGTCTTTTAAAGTACACTTACTCTTCCAACTTACAGTATTTATTTGCTAGGATTTCCCCATTACAGTTGTTCTAATTTCTAGATATAACACAACTTTATGTTAGGGACACAGAACTAGAATGCATCTTCTGGATCATGAAGAAATCAAATCATGTAATTCATAAACATATCAAGGTCCAACCCCATCTAATTCCCCCCTCCCCTCCACCTCCAAAAGGAAAGCTGCACTAAAGCCTTTCACATTTGCCAGCTATGAATAGCCTTACACTCTAGTTCCAGCACCTGGAAATCCTGTACATGCACAGCTCCTTTCTGAAGCAGCTCCTGCTGCACTAGCCGACTTTGCAGAAGGACTACTGCAATATCACCCATGTGCTAGCTAACAGTCCCGAGCATGGAGGAACCACAGAAACAAAGTTGTTGCATTTTTAATCTATAATTAATTTTAGTTAAAAACTGAAAATGACTGCCACTGCTACAAGAAGGAGGTCCTGCTTCCCATTCCACTCCCAAGGTGCAGTGGGCAGCAAAAAATGTGTAAGATAGCTGAAGCAGGATGAAAGTGAAACTGATGTACCACGGACAGCACTGTGCTGCAGGCAGGCAGTGAGTTTCCTTGTAAATATGTTATAAAAATAATACAAGATTCAATTTTCCTAATATTAAGGTCAAGTAAACTTCTTTTGAACTTAATAGGAGCATTTCCCCTTTGAAATTCCTGCTCATTACTCAATTGTCACATTTAGAATGCCTCCTGGGCGATACAAAAACCTCCACGTCCTCACAGCTTCCTCCATGAAGTCAAACCGAGCATTTCACTGGAAGGATAATTCTCCTTTTCTTAGAAGTAAGATGTTTTTCTTGGATTGTGCATATATGTTCTAGATATCTTGAGACTGCACAGTTTTAATTTTTTTTTCCCACAAAACAATAAACAGAGGCTTTATTAAAGTCAAGCACACTGAAAGCTTAGTGCTAGTAAAGATGAAAACAAATCATTCAGCAATTCTATACAGTGACGCATTTCAAAGCTGTTGAAATAATACAGAACAAAAACCCCTACTAGCATTTACAGCAGACACTTTGTGGGGCAATGAATCACTTCCATTCTTCTCTATGTGATTAATTTTTTTCCTCTTGTAAATTAATATACTGTTTAAAAATCTGAAGTGCGCAAAATTGGCCAGGTAGCTAATTTAAAAATTTGTACATTATAATTTGTACCTTCTCTGGAGAATATGCAGGCAAGATGAAAATATTTAAAGATAAAATAAGGGAATGCAGGGACTTTGCAGGCATACTTTTAATGAAATTTAAAAATCTATCTATAAAAAGACAATATATTCTTTAAAGTTATGGGTAAGGCTTTCACTTTCTGATCAGTGTCTTTCTGATTAAATGAGGCGCTCCCATTTCCTTCTCTCCCTAAGGTGATATTAATAAGCTTTTTTACTGTGAAGCATCAAAAGCACTCTAAAAATTAAATTATTGGATCACTATTGTTTTTAATTTCTTTAAGATACTGTAGATTTGATGTATTTTTCTTCTAATGAAACAGATCTGTTATTTCACTAGCCTTCATTTCTCTAAGGTACATAATAGTTAATCTAATATTACATATTTGCTTTTCTACCCTGAACATTCACGATTTCCAGGGAACAACCTATTTCCTGTGAATTATACTGTTTTGTAAAATATGACCATCGTTCCACTATTACTATGGTTAGCAACTAAACTTTGTATTGAATTAAATAGTCACAAAATCGACACGTTAATTCGTCCCAAGTAAAAATGAGCATGTCCTTCATCATACGGTACTTCAAAACTGCAAAAGGGCCAGACACCTCTGTATTCCCTGCCTACTGAGAGGTGAGGCTTTGCAATGTCCTACTCGCAGGCAAGGCTCTGAACCACAACACTCGCACATCAGTTGTTTTCCACTCGGTCAGGACTAGTCAAAACGCAAGAGGACCTTCACTTAAAAAGTCAGACGTGAACAGTACATATAGTACATATATAAATGCATATTGATGTGGAGGTAACTTCCCCAGTCACATTTACCAGAAGATTAGCCAGTCCTTTGACTGAGGGAACCTTCCTTTAAATCTGCCTTTGTTCTTTAAACTTGTGTTTTCCTGAATCTTTTCCTCGTCTTTCCTAGTATATTGTCAGCTCTCCAGGGTTCTCTTAGAAACAGCTTCGCTTTGAGCCGACTTGTTTTACCTTACTAGACACTAAGCCAACATATTCATGGGATGAATACAAATTAAACTCGGACTGAGTTCAAAGGAAAAGAATTTTTGACACTGAATCGCCAACTTAAATGAAATTGCATATAAATGTTGAATTTTCACAAATATTTTGAAAGCAGAGCATGGAAATATTATATGGAAAAACAAAACAATACAATTAAGAAACTAAACCAGACAAACATTAGCTAGTGATATGTTCAGAACACAATTTAGGCCAGAGAAGAGAGAATTCTCCTTCAAATTATTAGCTGAATCCTTGGATTTGTCATTTTTGTCATCTTAACCCAACCGGTGAACACGTACAGGAACATTTTAAGTCTTCTGAGTGATACTTAGTGTCTCCTTTGGGAATGTGCAGGTATGAACCAAAACTTTAAGTAATGTCATTATTTCCTGAATCACAGTTCAGTAAGTCTTCCTTTCTATTGCCCACGCTAACTTTTTTTCACAGCAGAAATACCTGGCAGATTTCTAGCATATTATATTTCACAAGCCTACCACAGAGCACAATAGTGCTCTTGCTATTACCTACTTTCAGTGAATATTCTTAGGTTGAGAAACAACCATGACAAGGATGTGTCTATACTTAGTGTGCATTTATTTCACCATGCTAATATTTTACAGTGGTTTATGCACAGACTCAGGTTGCCAAAACATCCTGCTGAGCTATCGAAGGCTTCCTTCAGAATGACCTTACCAACAAGGAGCTCTGGCAGGGGAAAGTGAGGTGCAGTTTAGCCTCTGGTTCTAGCCTCAGACATGTGAGACATGCAAGACAGATGTAAAATTATTTTGGGCCAGCAAAATAATTCCCTTCCGACTGCATATACGTACCCCTTCTGGATCACACAGGCATGACCTCTTTGGCTGCTCACAGGCTAACAGAGGAAAACACTGCTCTTTCCTTCTGATTTATTCAAAACCACAATCCAGCTTTTAGTACGTGATCTTCCCTCAGTATACATTTACATGGCTAAATGCCATGCAAAGTACAGGCCTCTCACCTGGTCCCCAAAAGCAGTGATGCCCCCACCTTGGCCTGAGTTCCTTTGTTTGAGAAGACCATGCAATGGCCAACTTGCCAGAGTGCATAGACCTATCTTCACAGGAAGATGAACACAATAGCTACAATTGATACTGTCATGAGTTCTCACTTGATGATTTCTAATGTTTTTTCTGCCTTTAATGAGCCAGATTCCAACCTTGCTTGTAAGAGGCACACAGTGATGGATACGCCTGCTGCCAAGTCAGGGCAGAGCCATCCACAGACAGGCTGCACTGTGCAGTCTAAACATAATGAGCCAAGATTTCAGCCCTTTGAACACAGAAAAATAGGTGTAACATACATATAGGACATAATCACTTGTAAAATTCATGTTTCAGAAATACCTTACTTTAGTATTTCCATAAAACAATAGCTACCCTAGAATAAGTTTTTTCAACTTAGAACAAGCATTTCTATCTTTTCATATGCTACTAGACATGCTTCTAACCAGAAAAAATGCATTAAACTGTTTAAAAACCAAAAAAAAAAAGTATTTTCATTTGTGAAGTAGTGGAAGAAAGTTCCCCAACCATCTGGGGCGGGAAGTGATTGCTTTACTGAACACACAACGCAAAGGAGGAAAGAACTTTTTTAATGGAAACACTGGTGTGTAAACCAACTAATAAGACTCACCACCCCTTTTCAAATGCAGCATAAGTGATAAGCTTAAAAGTAGCCAAAAATTATTCCTGCCCAGAATGTTTTCTTCCTATCTGTACAGTGTTATACATGGACTATCCCAGTCCTCAGCCATTCACACTTTCAGTCCAAAATCCTTTGAAACGAAAGCTCTGCATGGACTGTAGAGGGCTAAGATCAGAGTCTATATTAACAACACAGTGAGCAGAGGTCCTGAGGGTGATTTTAAAAAATATTTTCTTTCTTCATACATGCCTAATTGTATTTTACTACATAAGTGTGGTCTTAACAACTGCAATTTTTTCAAGCATAATATCTTTATGAAATTATAGACTGATCTGGATCCTCTAGGACAGATTCCTGGTCGTATTTACTGAACGGAGAGTGAACTTTTTAGGAGAATTAAGGTAAGACTTCACTGAAAATCCTTACACCATGCTGGAGTCTTAACGTCAGGTTCACTCCCCTTTCTCAGATGTAAATCACTGTAAATAATTTTCATCTGATTCTCACTATAATTCCAAAAGAGAGATTTTAAAAAATCAGGTAAGTTTCTCTTGGGAAATCATCCCAAAGGGAGAGAAAAAGCGAATAAAATGCTAACTGCTGATGCACAAATTAGTAGGACAAAATATAAGCCTGTTCATGAGAGACGGAGGAAACTTGAAGACTATGGCACCAGTTGTGATGCTTAGGCTGCATTTTCCCCAAACTGCTACTCTACCTGGCCTTTGTGTTGTGCAAGTGAGCGGGAGGAGACGGACCATAGGACCATGCCCGTTACTCTGGCAGAACCCCTCAAATGAGCTGTGGCAAACACCAGCAGTGCTGCTTCCCTCCTTTAGCCCCTGTTGCTTTCAGTCTCCTGACCGATCTCGTTTACTGGGAGGACACTATGATTTACACTTTACATTGATTTTAGATCGCTGAAAGCAAAATACTGGATAAATATGAACACAGATGAGCACACTGTCATGAGATATACTCTCCTCAGCATGACTCGCGTGTTACTTGCCCTTCAGCATAGGATCCTACACAAATTGAATGGTTAAACTGTTAAAGTAGTTTTGAGCTCTATTGCTGTGCTGGTTACCAAAACAGGCACTCACAGAGGCAACACTACTGACATCACAGAAGTGGAAAATGATCCATTACGAAAGGCTTGTTTTTAACAGCTCTTAGCAGAGTTGCAGGACAGTCATAACTGCAATCTCGAGCACATTCTTTCCATGACTGTAAACGAGGCAGCATGTCCTGATTCATGCAAATGAGGAGTATAAAACATCCAGGCTATTCCAAGTCATTGTGCTGAAGCAAGACAACCTGCAGCAACCACAAATGTGGAACAGCGAGGCATTGGTTTTTTGATGTTATTGTTGTTGCCAAGAGTGCTTGGAACACTTTACTGGTCAATGACTGTATCCTTAGACTCCATTTAAGTGCAGAAGAAAGAAGTAGCACCTCTCTGCACGGTAAGGCATATGAATATGCCCCCCAAATGGATAAAGCTTTCACTAAAGTAACCACAGTGATGGCAGTTCTTGTGCACTGCCCCAAGTCCAGCTGTCCGCAGGGTGGGCAGCAGTAAATCTGGCAGGGAAAGAACAGCATGCTGGGTTTGGGTGCTCTGTCAAACTGTTGGGTTCATAGGCTTGCACACAACTGGCAAAGCTGTGTCTTAGGGTGCCATTTTTCCACAGTGGCCAGATGTAAGCAGGAAAATCACTAGATGGGAGTCTGAGCCTGTGGGGACTTTTCCATGTTGTTCTGAACTAATCTGTGGAAAGAACAGTGATCCCTGTGTTGCTTAAAAGGAAGAATAGACACTTGCATAACTGCTACGGTTATCCTTTGCAAACCCTCTGGGTGCTACTTTCGTTGCATCTTTAGCCAATCTCATTAGAGCTCTTAGAAGAGTTCGGTTCCTATCGACTGAGGAAACATTATAAAGACAATTGATTAGGAAAACCTATTCAAGCACATCTGCGTCAGGAGTAGAGGTATTTCCACTGTGTATTTCTAAACCCCTTTTCAGCACTAGTAGCACTTTGATTGCAACGGCCAGGTGGCTGAGATGATGGGACAAATGTGGGTGGGGTACACAGACTCCAAAGATTATTCACGGGCTGGATGACAGAAATTATGTACTTTTCCATTACTTCTTCAGTGAATGACTGTCCTCAGTAACTTTAAGGCTCAGATTTTCCAGGATGGTGAGTTCAGACTGTTGTTTTTTCTTCCTTAAAGGCTGATAATACGTCACTCAGCAATATTCTTTCATCCATCAAGTTTCCTTCCTTGATGTTTTGTTATATAAATAATATTATTTATAACATTTGTATAATAACTGTTTTATTGTGTTCATCTTCATTATAACAAACAAGTTAAAATAGACTGCACTAGAAAACAAACAAAAATCTCAGTCTGGGCTATAATATAATGCAGCCTTGACACTAACGGGCATAAATGCTGCCCTACTTCAAAGCCTTCTGCATGTCAACTTTCTCTCCTAAGATGTCCAAGAGCTGGAGCCAGCCAAGAATTGGGTCAGCTCAGTGCCTATGTTTGAGTTACTGCTGCTCTGTGGGTATTTTCCCAGTGTTGAACCACAGTGACAGAAATCAGGTAGAGAAAAAAACTCACAGCTTTTTCATCATAACTTTCAATATAGGGATGACTAGCTCTATTGCAACCAACAGTGTGAATCATGCCTTTTTAAAGGCCACCAGTTCCACCTACTACTAAAAATTTCTCCAAAGTACACGCTCAGATTTGGTGTCTCTCCCAATGGAATAGAGCATAGTAAAGACACCAAATTTAGGTTTCATTCTACCCAGTATTTTGACAGATAAATCTCCCAGTAGACACTGCTTTTCTTGAAGGATGGCAGATATTAAAACCTCCTTTAATGCACACCTGGAAATAACAGCATGACTCCTGTCATGGGTTGAATGTTCTCTGGAATTAACTGGAAACTCACCCAGTTTTTGCAAAGCATCTTCCTGCCTCTTTGGGTAACATTGACCAGCATATTCAGGAAATAGCAAAGTGCTAAATAAATGTTCCCGAGATAACACTTCTCTGCCTCTCTCTTTGTGTCTAAGCCCACATACCAGCAGGATCCAGAATCTGTGGTGCTTTTGAGGGTTATTTTCTCCCCCCTACATATGTGCAAATACTACACAAGGTTCACGTGCAAGGCCGTGGTTTCCTTCTATAGTCTGAATTCTTCTTTCTGAACGTAGGTAAACTGAATCTTAAAAGGATCCTGGAAAGTCTCTACAGATCACCTCAAAATTACCTGAATTGAGAGCATTTACCAGAGGGAGTGACTTGTTAAAAATTACTATGAACAGCTGGATGTGAGAGGCCAAAAGGCTTAATGTTATCTACCTGTCAATGTATGTCAGGTACTGTAACCAAGGAAAGATGTATCCTTCCAATCAGAGGTGCCTGTGATAAAAACAGGTATAAAGCACAAGACAATAGGCAACAGAAAGCAACTTTGTTCATGCTAATGAAGTTAAATGATGAGATTTCTGGTGGCCAGTGTTGAATCCTGAAGATGACTGTGAAATATGAGGAGAGAGAAGATTTTGTATATTGTTTCTTCACTCAGAGATGTTAAAAGTTCCTGTGCTACTGTTTAATGGATAGTCAACAATGCAGGGCACAGATTTTATCTGTGACTTCTCTCTGGCTGTGTTTGTCTTAAAATATTCCAGTGATGGGAGACTTTCATTCCATTACTACTGACCGTCGGGAGCTGAGAAGCAAGTATAATAGTTACAGCATGTTTCTACTCTCAACTGTTACTGCCTCAAATGCAAACCAGCAGGACAACTACAGTTATCTAAAGGCTCACTAACTCTTATAAGCGATATCTTTAAGTTATATAAGAAAAAATGTCGACATAGCGTGTTATTTATCTCAGGTGAATTCTGCCTGACCTTTTAGCACCCACAACTTAGTAAGACACGTCCATCCAGTTTTCCCTCCCAAATGGGCATCAGACTGATGCAGACAGATATCTGTGAGCACGCCACCACGTGAGCTGTATGGTATGGTTGTAATGAATGGTGCACTGGCAAGGCTGATTTGCTGAGCAGGCTGTGATGGTGATTAGAGAGAGACATAACACTTTATGGGAGGATGCACCTGAGTGATACCTGGAGATGACATCAGTGTAGTAGAAGAAAAGATTTATGGTGCTGAATGTCTCTTTTCAGTACTGTGTTATGCGGACAGCAAGGGAAAGATGCTCCAGAAGGAGGTTTCTTCACAGACATATAGGAGGTGTATTTAGTCTTTGGATAAGAGAAGTATAGTGATAAGTGGCATTATGGGCACAAGAGGCAAGGGACCC
Organism: Phalacrocorax carbo; assembly: GCF_963921805.1. NCBI lineage: Eukaryota > Metazoa > Chordata > Aves > Suliformes > Phalacrocoracidae > Phalacrocorax > Phalacrocorax carbo. The sequence goes on along the minus strand of NC_087515.1, from coordinate 8,668,651 downwards.
TTGTTTTGAGAGTTTAAAGACTACAAAATTTAGCAGATATTATAGTGATGTTTTAATGGAATAAAGTGTTTTCAAGGAAGAAGCTCCTACCCAGTGCAGTTCCAAGGAAGGATGTGTATCCTTGTGTTTGTAATACAATCCAGTGCAGAGGGCAGTGGTACGTTGAAAGGGGTACACCTGTGGCTTGGCAAATAATGGACTGGATATTCTAGTAGGTCTCCCCAGATTTTGTGCTAATGATTTATTTTTTTTCACATAGTGCTTTAGTCAATAACTCTAAAAAGTGGTAAATATAATAAACATGTCTTATTTCTACATAGTTCTGTGTGGCACTGAATGCTATGGAAGTACCATAGCATTAAATATTTGGAGGTGAGAACAAAAAATAGCACTCAGATATTATTTAATTTTCTACATAAGAAAATACTACCCGACAGACCGCATTCTCACTCTAATGTAAATCAAAGATGGCTTATGTTATGCTAATTGTGTCACATTAATGAAAAATGGTCTAAGAGAAGACCCTGGCACTTACTTTTCTAAGTTTAGTCATTATAAAACCAATGAGCTCTTTATGGCTTCGACTTTAAGACTCTGAAGCACTCAGAAAATTTTAGAAAAGGAAGTTTGTGCTTGACAGAGATGACTTGTATGAGCCATAGCCTTTAGCGACTGCACCTGTTTGCCACTGTCTCATTTATGACACTTGTAAGGGGAACATTAAGCAAGAATTATGCAATGAACTCACTGTTTAGGTGTAAATTCCCATCCTTTTTTTTTGCCAAAGAGATGGCTAAATGAAATGCAGTTCATATTTCTTAATTAGAACTACTCAACTGAGGGCAATTTGGGTCGTTTCTTGAAAAAGAAAAAGAAATCAGTTTTGAGGAAAAGGACTGAAGGAATGACACTCTTAGGTTAGCCTGGCAGATGCAAGTTGTGACATCAGGAGCCGCATAAAATTCAAATTTTAACATAAAATCTCATTGAATTAAAAAACAGAAACAGAGCACAGAAACTTAATTTCTAAAATCACATATACACGAATATTGACTGTACATGGCAACACAAGGAGATGGGCTAGAATGCCTAGAGAAATAAATAGTTCACAGGGGTTGTAAAAGCAGAGGGAAGAAAGATAATTAGGATGTTGGCAGGTTGTGAGCTTGAGCTGGAACTCAAGCTAAAGTAATTTGTTTTCTCTTTTAGAATATATTCCTAGTTCCTAGTTCCTTAGAATATATTCCTATTTCAATGACCCATACATGTTGTGGCAAACAGGTATTAGTGGAATACAATAAGCTCTGGCTACACAGCCACTGCTGTTGTCTGCCTACGTATATTTAAATTGGTAAAAAGCCTAAAGATCCTGTGTCTGTATTGTTTTGGTTTTGAACTGCTACAAAGCGGAACAGCTTGCGAAACAATGCCGTGTTGCCTCTGTTCCCCAGATTGCACAACACAGGCTCAGGGATGGCTTTGTCCTCCCCTTGCTTGTTCTTGCACTCTACTTAACTCTTCAATCTTAGGTCATAATCCTAATGTCACTGAGGATGATTGATGTGGAAGATTTACATATGCCTTAATTTCAAAGCAACTATTTGAAGCAAGAAACTAAAAATACAAGGGATTAGAAGCAATTCCTGTTATTGCAAAGCACACATTCCAGGTTTGTTAGCAAAATAAAAATCCATCTATAGCAAAGACAGCAGTTGCTAAACAGAGACATAAATTTCAGCTGTGGTCAGGAAAACATAATCAGTTGAATATAACAGAAACCAGTGTCTCTTGAGGAGATGAGATTGCAGGAACAAACATATGAACTTTACAAAAGGAGGCACACTGTTGTCTTAGTCCTCTGAAGATAATGAGAACCAGAATCTCATCAAAAGTGTTATGATGGAATGAGAAGAAAATTCAACCTGATGTGGACTGCAGACAGAAGAAATGATTTGAGCTCAGAAACAAAAAGTCTGCTCAGCAGCTAGATGCTTTTGAAGAAGGGCAAATTGAATTTAGCAGTGGCATGGAGATAATTGTTTAAGAGATTATTTTTATGATATACACTGAGACATTTTTCCATGTGGGAAATCAGAATGTCAGAGGGAAAACACAGCTAAATGATTCCAGTTCACTTTTCTCATATTTTTCTCCTATTTTCACTTTGAATACATTTCTTTTGTATCTCCCCCACCCCAAAGAAATGCAAAAGGTATATTTCTGTTTCTAGGCATGCTGCATGCTGTGTACCTGTTTCAGTGATGCCAAGGTAGAACACAGGTGACAGTTAATATAGAGGAAAAAGAAATTTCAACAAAAAAATTGCACTAAAATCCACAACAAATTGGTGAAGGGTATAAACTGGGTTATGCAAGTTTACTGGTGTAATCACGTAGTTCAGTATTATGATCTCGCTGTGCTCATCTGGCATAAACCTTTTGCATTAGTCTTTGGTGCTCCCTTCTGTGAATAGGTACCTTATTCACTTGCTCGCCACGGAGTCCACACGTTACATAAAATCCTATGCCAGTGCCTTTTGGGGATTTGCCTTTATTAACAAGGAAGGTAAGATAAACTTCAGCTCCAAACTTCTGTTGATGCTGTAGCATTTTATTAAGCCTGTTGCTAAAATGACTACTTTGGGACTTCTGAGCCCACACCCTAGATTCTATCTTTTCAGGCAGCCACTTCCCCCTCTTATATCCAGAAGTTATGAGTCATCTGCCTCACTGAGCCAACAAATGCCTCTTAACCTTTTCCAGGCCTGAGAGAATAACGGTAGAAGGAGGTGTTCAGGCAGATTCTAATGACCTTTTAAATCAGAAAGACTGTGTGGGACAGAATTTGGTCCTAAAGGTCTTTCAGAAAACACACATCAGAAAGCAAATGCTAATTGAGCTGTCATTTCAGCTAGCGTAGCATACTGAAACACTGCCTAATATCTACCAAGGAGAGTAGTTTCCAAGTGTAAACTAAGCAAAACAGAGTGAGGGTTCTTAACCATTGGTGGCAGTGATTGATTCTAACATGCCAATACTTCATTATAATTTTGTAGTCTGTGCATGATCTTGCATTCCTCTTCATTAGGTAAAGGCAAGTCAGTCACCTTTCAGAAGGTGTGAAGCCAAGTTAAGTCTTTGAACAGAACATGTGTTTTCATTTTGCTGAAATGTCTTTATTCTAACACTTGCGAAGTTCAGAACATTTCTCGTAACCAGGCTACTGCTGCTGCACGAAGCAAGAGACTCCTTAAGCTGTTCCGCAGACAGCCCATTGGGGGTTCTCAAAAGCACCACAGGCAGCTCCTTTTTCAGAAGCCCTGACTATCAGTATATCTGGACAGACGGAAGCTAGCAATATGCCACAGACATATTTTCAGGCTGTACTGGAGTTATTTCTTACCAGATAGAAGGCTGGGAAATTTCTATTACCCCACAATATGATACACAGCTATGAGGGTAAGAGAACGGTGTCTTCCCACCAAGTATGAAACAGAGCTTCAGCAGGAAAGGTTATCGCATAATGGATCTGTGGTCTAATCAGCAAGACAGCTATGACATGTTCATTAAAGGAAGTACATTTAGTTCAAAACTGACAAGCCAATAGGAATATCTGGCAGAAAGGTACTACTATTATTTTGTGAAAACACACAAAATGTAATATCAAGCATGGCAACTTGAAAATAATATAATATAATAGTCTATTCATTAGAAAAGCTTAGTTACCAAAGTGCTTTCTTACATAAGGAGAAGGATGTCTATCCCGACCGCCTCAGTTTTCTTAGGTAACTGTAACATGCTTGTGAACTATTTCATGTTCAGTTTATCCTCTTGTTGACTGAACATCACCCCAAAACTACTAAATAATCAGAGATCTCCCCTTCAACACAACAATAAGTAGGTTTCAGTGATGCCTATACAATATTAATCCATCAAATGATAGAAAAGACAATGCATTTGTCATGGGATGGACCAATTAAGGTACCTGAACACTGCAGCTGTGTCTGTGACTCTCCATAATCTTATTGTACACCCATCATTTAGTGTGATTGATGACATGTTTGCAAGTTGTTACACAGTTAGTAATGATATCCAAAGGCAGGAATGAGAGGATATGAGCCTCTCACATTTCAGCTCACAATATTTTTCGTTTTAGAAAATTTCTATAAGAGATTAAACAATTTAATTTTTCCTGCATTACTGTAATGGAAAATAACTGTGAGGGTTTTTTGCATCTTGGTCCCACCACAGTGCTGAAAGCAAAGTGCTGGCCACCTTGTTTAAAAGATGCAACAAAGCCATCTCCTTTCCTGGTCTTTCCCTCTACATTCTTTATCCTTTACCTGTTAGGGGATTTATTCTCAAGAAAATATAGACATTATTCCCTATTGTCAAAGAACTATGCAGCAGATATTTTGTATCTTTTCAAGGTGCTCCACACTGTTTTTATGTTAAAGATTAGAATACAATTTGATTTTTTTTCTTTATGTGTCCTGCCAATTGATAATGGTAATCAGTATTGTCAAAACCAATTAATAGTTTTACCTGAATTATCTACAATATTTAAATATTACTACATTCAATAACAGGTTGTGAGCCTGTGAATGCCTCTAAATTTGATTAGCTTTAAATTGGTATGATTACTTGTATGTGTCAAAGTTAAGCACAGGAAGTATTTATGAACTTACGGGATGATGGGTTTAGGTTACTGAACATTATAAAGTACATTTGTTCCCTAACAATTATAGCACTAGACCAAGACTGAAGATACACAGGTTGCTTTTCAGGAGCCGGAAACCATCTGCATTAACTGGGAAAAGTCTTTACATTTACACTTCAGGTGCCTTTTTACTGAAATTAGAGCCAGGGACTTTCTTAAGCTTTGCAATCTGGTATAAACCAGCTAAAACCATAGAAGTTTATAAATAATGTTGTGGTAGTTGAATTGTACAAGTCAACATAAGCATAGTAGCTTCAGAGAGGAAAGAAAATTTTTCTAACTGAAATTATGGAGAGAATGTACTTAAGCAAGTACAAATAGACTAGGATACTGGAGCATAAAGAAATATTCATTAATAGGAATCAAGTGAGGTGCTTCAGCCTCGGAAGCAAGTGGCTCACAGACAAAACTTTCCTCCGGAGAGTTATTCACCTCGCATGCCTTCAACAGCACCCATTGCTGGACGAACCACCCGTTCCCGAAGCACCTCTCCCTTGAGGATGTCTACTCGTTGAGACAATATGCCTAACTTTTACATGGGAAAACACTGGGGACATTAATTCTAGAGTAAATGTATGTCAGAACAATCATGATGTGAATATCTTGAGTATGCCGACCATTTATCAGGCCACCAACATTTATCTTCTCAAGCGTATTAGCCATAGAAGACAACTGAACTCCCTAAGTCAGTTTTGAGGGAGTTCTAGATGATGTTTTATGAGTAACCCTGCTCCTGCAAAGCTTGGTTCAAGATTTTAATTTGTCTCCCTATTATTTAAAAAAATAAAGTAAGGAACAATACCAGAATCAAAGAGAATTTATGATGTTGACTAAAAGTTTTAAAGCATGCATTTATTCCAATAAAAACCCTATTAAAAAATAGCGGAGTTTAATTATTTGGGAAAAGCGTTTGGAAGAAGAAAAGAGTTTGCAACACATTTCCAAAAGTATCAGAACTCATATCTTTGGGCTCATTTCTTTACTTATTAATTCATTTTAGGTGAAAACTGTTTCTATTCAATACTATTGGTATTTCAGCTACTGTGTGCCAGGTGTTCTTCAATTGTCTGTAATTACCTGTGTACACTGTGCTTTACATGTCAGTCTAAAAACCACTGTGTCATTTTAGTTTTATCATTTATGGAAGAACTTAAAAAATGTGGTTTTTTAATTCAGTTTGGAAAAGCAAATTGGTGTGAGTTAAATTTCAGAATTGGGCATTATACCTGCCAGTGAGGGCTTTGCAACCGGTCTGGTTGTTGAGCTGATAATGAACAGGAAAACCTGATTTTACTGCAGGAATTCTCAAGCATCTGTAGAAATTACACTGCTGCTGTAGACCACGGAAATTTCCTTTCAGATTAGAATCAGTTTTTGTCTTAGTGAAGTCATGATTTCAGCCGGACCTAACCAACACCATATGTAGTCCTTTGTACTAATATTTGGAGTAGACTTGTATATATATTACGTACAACATATACAGCTCTGTATTTGGGGCAGATTTTTATTTTCAAGGTTTCATGGTTTTTAATACTATAAAAAACTTGTGAGGTATGGTGCACCATATGCATTGTTAGCTAAGGCAGTTGTATAAAGATGGTATTTTTGATAAATATTAATTTCAGTATTTTCATTATGACAACATGGCAGCATAATTCAGCCTAAAGGAAAAGCATATTTTTCTGACTCAAAAAAACCCAGAGTAATATAAGAAATGAGCTCTGTAATGGCTTGCTGCAGAAAAACCACAACCATGTTATTTTAACAACAAAAGACAAAAAACGTAACAAATGAATGCGTGAGACTACCCTGATGTGAGAGGAGTATTCATGTGGGGAACAGACATGACTAGAATTGCTAATAGAGCATATGAAAGATAGGTTCCCAAAAGCTATTACATGCCATAGCATTTGCAGAGGTACACAGGTGTGGGTAATATACATACAATACTAATAACGATATTAGTGCATAGATTCTGCTTCTTTGTTCTCAACAAATGGTAAATGCAGCTACTGAGATATCTTCAAAGGGAGACACACTAGCCCCCTTAGGTGAGGGCTGGCTTTATGCCAGACCAAATTTCACCATAATTTAGAGCACACAGATGTGCCATATCACACTGGGTCTGTAGAAGCCCACAGCTCTTCAGTGCTTTGGAAAGGAACACTTTCCAAAGGAACATTTTTTTCTATTTTTTAAGGTGTCTGGGGCCGGTCTAGTGTCCTGATAGATGAATTCCACAAACACTTGGGGCAGCATAAACGAAATCATAAAAACACCCCTGCTTAGGCTCCTCGAAATGTCTCCCTAAAGTTTTCCTCCACCATGACAATCTCTAAAATACCCAGACATGTACATGGATCGTGCGTCTGGTGTGGGCATAGTGAGTAGTTTTTCATTGTTTCCTTGTATTCAATTGTGATCCAGTGGGACAGTTTATCTTATTTTCTTTTTCTTTTCAGTATTTTTATTGTGCTTTGTGCAAGAAAGCTCCTGGGCATTGTAGTAATCTAACAATTAAATAATGTTCTTATGATCAGACAAGCTATTCTACCTGATTCAGAGGCAATCTGATGAACTCCAGTGAGGTCAAACTAGCTGGACGTACTTGGCTTAAAGAACCTAAGAAACAGATTTCAGACCAGAAAAATTTAGCATATTAAACTATTTTATAGAGGAAAACATATATCTACAGTTACAGTAGACAAAATACAAAGTACAATCAGGAGCTGGATGAGGAAGTAATTTTCCTTTATAGTACAGTTATAAACCAAGTACATTACAGTAGGTGTTAGTATTATTAATCAGGTAGTGATTAATCACAGTAATAATCACAGTAGTGTCTAAAACCATGCAAAAGATGAGGCTCACAGGATTCTGTAGTATGCAGAGATACACAGCAAAGGACCATAGCTATCCTGAAGAGTTTATAGATGAGATAAACAATATAGGTACTGGAGGGGGAAGTGGCACAAAAAATGAGCAGCGTGAGCAATGCAATCACGGCAAACGTTAGTTTTGCAATGGGAAAGAGAGAACAAGAGGCTAAGATGGGACAAGGGGGGAGAAGGGAGTACTAAGAAAGGGACAGCTCAAGTGGAAAAGACAAGGCAAAGAAATGTGGGTGAGCACAATGAGGATAGATCACATCTTGGGACAGATGTGAAGTAAAACTGAGGTGAAGGATGGTGGCAGACGTTCAGAGTGGACATCCACTAAGTAGAGGGGCAGAGACAAGGCTGCCAAAAGGGCTGAGATAGCTGAAGACCACAGGTAAACTACTACAACAGCTGACTGGACTCTCTGGACCCTGTGTTTGCCCACAGGATTGCCCTGGAGCTGGTGGGAGCTTCCTCAGCAGGTCAAGAGGCATTTGGGAACAGGTTCTGCCGGACACATCTGAGACTGATGTCCCACTGATTTGTTCTTGTATTTGTGCCCTTACCTCATTATATTTAGAGATTACCATGCCACAGAAAACCAGTTATTTGCAATTTTGGACCACAGAACTGAAAAATAAAGCACATATGACACCTGCCTTAAAAATGATACCAGCCATCACTCTTTGATTGAACCAAATCAGCACTGCAATCAAAACAAAGTGAAATTAGGCACTTCATTCTTGAACAGACATTACTTTACTGATACCAGTGTATCTCAAAGAATTAGGATAACTGTCAGTCATAATACAGCTTTGCTGTTCAATATTTACTGATATATTTTCTCTGCCCTAAGCACAAGGTGAGGAGGCAGTGAAAGTCAGGCTGCACGTAAAATCTTTTAAATAAACAGTGATGACAACTGACAATGCAAAATTAACAAAAATGTTGGCAATAGAGTGTTTTGGGTTTTTTTTTCTTTTGGTGTCACCAGATGAGTTTCACAGCAGAGAAGCAGAAAAAATAATATATATATTATATATATATAATATATATTATATATAAGACTCCATGCAAATTAATGGTAAAAGACATGCGGATACAATTTCCTAGGGCAAGGCCTGTTCCTGTCATCAGCTACATGAAGCGAAACCTCTGACCCCACAGAAAATCCCACAGAAGTCTGTGGAACTCCTCTGGGGGAGTGTTTGGTCTGGAAAGCTCTGGTTTCAGGATCCGAGCGACAAATAATTTTAAAGGTGGTCTTTATCTAGTGGGCAGGTACCCAACCTAGAAAGTAGTGAATATGAAGACCTATTGGTTCAAGCAGAGCAAGAGATGCTCCTAAAGCAATCCTTTCATAAATGGTAATAAGCCATATGAACAAGGGATGTGTATACATACATATAAAGGGAGGAGGTAATTTTATCTCTGCAGATAAAATTGGGAGAACTTATAGCGAACAAATACATGCAATTCTGGTCAAAATGTAAAAGAAATAGAAAATTAAGAGTAGCTGCAGAATAGAGAGCTATTGTTTTTTCCAAACTGTATTTTCTCTACCTTACTCAAAAGAAAACTGACCCATAATCTATTTAGTGTATCTGCACTATCAAAAAGAGAAAATACTAAAAGAATCTTCATTCTGTCAACGAAGAGCAATGGAGTTAGTGGCCTGAAGCTGAAATAAATATCTGAAAACAAGCAAAATGCACACATTGTCACCGAGTATAGTCATCCACCAGGAAAACCACTGAAAGAAGCAACAGATCCTCTATCACTTGATGTCTTGTACTTCATTCAGAAGGTCACTTACTCTTTAATTTAAAGTGGTTTAGATCGACACAAGAATAACTTGGTGAAATTTAATGATTTCTGAATGCTAAATGCAGACATATCTGTACTAGGTACAAAACCAACCAAAGAAAAAAGACACAGATGTACATGACTAACTTTCTCACAGCTGAGGAGGGTTTGGCTTTCTGAGAGTGACAGAGAACCCCAGCTCCTTGCAGCAATCTCCCTGACGTTTCCCAGCTTCTCGGCTTTTCACTGGCCTTCCCTTTCAGTTCAACCTCCATATTTTTTTCCTTTTGTATGTTTTAAAGGAGATTCTTCTAATACAACTGGCATATAGCTATTTAACAATCTCAGTAAACCATAGCTGGGGCTGAAGGAGCCTTCTCTCATTGCCATTCACTTGACTGTTTTGGTAGAAGACCTTCCTCCTACCTAGAGAGCAGGAGTGTTTCTTTCTTTCTTTCTCTCTTTCTTTATTCTTTGCTAACAATAAATTTTATGGCCATCTTCAAATTTACCTTTTTCTGTCAAGGTAGCGTGCAATGCCAGGCTGAACAAGGAAACACTGCATAGTTACGAAAATACACTGTGTATTTTCTGAATTGGCTGCCAACCACTGTGTGTTTGGAATCAGAGCAAATTGCTATGGAATTAAATGTTACAGGTTTTATACAGGTTTTTTTCTATCTCTGTTCTATACAGAGATAGAAAAGCAACGAAGCTACTTAGGAGCACCCCAGCAAATAATAAATGCCAATCCAGCAGCCACACAGGAACAGCTCCTTGGCCCTGTCCGGCCTGTGACATAACCGCCAAGGCAGGGGACAGAGATGAGGGAATATTAAACCTTTCAGGACTTTGGCAAACTGGTGGAGCCAGAATCATAGTGAACAGGCTTTCAGGGCTATGATAGCAAAAGCTGCCAGCTTGACCAAGGGCAATACAGGGACAGCAGGAAAGATCTTTTCTCCTTGTCAGACATGGAGCTAACAAACTTGCAGGGAAAATATATTCTTATTTTTTCTTACAAGTTTTTGTAAATAAATCACATACACAAAGTCCTATTGTCATGTGACCTTCTGCTTTCTTTTGAAGGTTAAGTAATAAGTAATGAACTATGAATAATTCATAATTAATGAATAAGTAATAATCCTTTTCAGAGTGACTGGGGTTGACTTGCTGGTCACAGTATTTCAGAAAGAAAAAGCTTGTAGTGAAAACAGGATCATTCTGTTCAAAGAACGTGAAGAGAAAACACATGGATAATGACTCTGCCATAAAAGTCTTCAGAGAGAAGCGGAGGAAGCCAGGTTTATTTCTGTCCTATAAGCATCTCTATGGGAATGGGGTATTAGGTACAATTTCAACCTTCGAACTAAAAAGTAAGTTCCTAAGCATGAAGAGAGAGAAACCCTGTTCCTGTTTTCCTGGAAACTCTCCAAAATGGAAGCTTGCAGAGACCACGTGCAGGGAGTCCTGAACAGATGCAGGTCCCAGTGTGCTTGCAGTGTAGGCTTAGCAAAGCTTCAGGCTGACTACACATGAATGGCACTCAGCATCACTGCTTACAGGTATTACATTTCTGTAATGTTTACCCTCAAGATCAATACTTTAGAGAGGCTTGACTGCATTATATCAATAGTGTGGGACTAGAGGAACTGCCACTAAACAAATATCCTCTTCAGGATCAAGGACCTAGGACAAGCATTCCTAGGGCAGGTAATAGAGAGAGGCATATCAACACAAAATGATATTTTTTTTTCCTACCCCATTCTCTTCCCAGTGACTCCTCCTATCATAATAGTTCTCCTGTACCTATATCTCCTATCTTCTGCTCTATATTACAGCTCTGACAATATCCACTCCCTTCCTCCTGCAATAATCGGCTGAATTTTTAATTTGGACACAAAGACATGCTATCTGCCCCCCCAGTGGACTGAGAGGCATTGCTTATCTCACAGACAAGCAGCACACGTTTATCTCCTGGCTAGAAGATGCTTCTGCCTATTGGAAGGAGTGACCCTGATGTGGGCTTGTGGGGGCCCAGTGTCCACCCTGAGGCTATTTTGCTGATGAACTTTGCATCATGTCAGCGGAACAAGCAGCACTCTGCTCTCCTCTGCAAACGTGCAAAACTGGATCACAGGCATGGGCTTCATCTAGAGAAAAAATATTAACAGTCTGTATCTCTGTTACAGACATGAGGGAAACCCTTGGCAGAGAACAAGAGGTGCTTAAAATGTGTTTTATTTCCTACCTGTATTAGTTCTGTCTGTGTGAAAAAGTTAGGATTTTGAAACATGAATTCAGGCAAGTTAAGAAGGGTCCTAAACTCCTGCAAACTCATGTAACTCTAAGCATATTTACATATCTTTCACTAAGGGTTTTGCCCAGTTTCAGGAAAACATGTAGTTATGAAGGTTTGCTTGATCAGCTCTTCACTGAAACCGGAGATATTTTTCTGTCCCTGCAATTCCTCTGCTGCTGAATGTTGCCAGGGTGTCCACTGAATAGTTTGATAAGCAGGTCCTCTGCACTGGACTCTAGAAAAGCTAGGGGAAATCCATAAACTCGCATTTGATTTGACAGAGCTAAAGATCATAAACACATGACATATGAAAAATGACAAATAGGTCATGTATTTAACTGTGAAATAAACTCCACAGGGGATAGTTTCAACATAACATCTGTTATGTATAATAAAGGTTATGTACTGGGTTTATTCATACCCTTTTTAGAGAGAAGCACACTTAATCCAACTGATAAATCATCTGAATTTATTTTACACATGTGGTTTTAATTTTGGATTTACAGATAGCATCGATTTATCTGATTTTCTTCACATCAAATGAGGGAAATTAAATATGTATTATGTTAGCATGAAGCACATCTTCCTTAAAGCAATTTTTTTCTGTCCACAGTGATTAGGGTAGCAGCACCATTATTGTTTGTTGTTCCCACAGTCTCTATTTTTCTACTGAAATCCAAATTTATTTTTGTTGTTAACTCAATCACCCTAAATAAGTTTATTTGGAACTTATTTCCAAGAAATGCTCATAAAAACAGAACCAGAGTCATTTGCATTGCCCTGAAGGAGCTAATTCAAGGCATTTTTAAGTAGATCATAATGTGGCGACATTTTCCCAATTTTGTTTTTTGTCAGTGAATTTATTGTACCTTAATAGTTTCAGTGGAATGAAATATCACTAACTGTATTTCAGTCAAAGAAAAGAAAAAGTGAATTTTACTATAATCATCAATTATGGTTGCAAAGCTTTAATAGAAACAGCATTTTATCTTAGCAAAATACTAGAAGTGCACACATATATATACATACACATATGTACGTATACACCATCCATAAACTGATTAATAAGTCATTTTATACTTAATTGCTGCACAGAGATGTACCAGTAGCACAGCCTTGCCGAGAGTCAGGGTGTCTGCCTATGACTGAAACAGGCTTAGGAGGAAGAAGCAGGAACTGAAACAGGAATAAGGGGTAGGAGAAGAGGTTCTCTTGTGACCACTTGATGTTAAATATTCTCACTTTTCATGACACATATAACTAAAGAGGCATTAAATATTATCCCTTTATTGCACATGAAACTAATAGATTATCTTTTTGGAAAAAAATCTGAAGCCTCATCATTAAATATGTTCATCTCAAATCACTGATTTGGAATACAACAGTACCAATAGCTTCAATATTTCATTAATTAATAATGAACAACAAAGCATGAGAGGTTCATTACATGAACCTTTGTCAAGTTATGTGTCCACGGTATGATAAAAATTTAGGGCTTTTTTTTAATAGATTTTTATAAATTCTTATGTATGTATAGGATTTGTACTTTTTGTATCTGAGTGCATGTATTTTGGCAGTGCATCTTCACATAATACAGGTTAAAACAAGGTTAACACTCAAAGGTAACCTTTTTATTTTTCTATACACACAGAAGAAACAGTTTTCACATGAATTGCCCTTATTAGAGACTCTGAGCACAAAATAACCTCCTCTCTCACCAAGATTACCACATGCACGTCTGACATACCAGTCCAGTCCATGCTGAGAGGAAGGCAGTAATGCTTTCTCTCTTTCAACAGCCCAGACTCCTGGGAGGCTAGGGGTGCCACACATCTATCACAGACACAGCACTGCACTGTCAGATATGATGGCCATGACCTCTCAGGGGCTGCCATAAAGGTTTGCACATGGTTACTGATATCTTTTGCTGCCGTGTGCATGTTAAGTGCTAAAATGCCATCACTGCAGGCTATGTGCTCTGGCATTTTCTTTCTGCGTCTCAGCCATAACCACTGGCTTTGCGAGCGCCTTCCATCTTTGGGTGAAAGTGCTGAGGATGCATCTCCTCCTCCTGTCTGACAGAGCCCAAGGACATAAATCCTATTTTCAGAGACGCATCGATAATTCTTACATACATACATAAACCTACATTTGTCTCTCAAACTGTGTTTCACAAAGTGATGCTGAGCTCACAGCTTGGAGTACAAGGGAAAGCAGCAGTTCATTTTACCAAGTGGATGTCAGCTGAAGCACATGCCTAGAACCAAATTAATGCAAAATAAAGGGATTTGGAACTGATGTAATCATTTTCATGTTTTATTGCTCCTTCAGTGCAATTCAGTAAGTAAAAGACCATCACAAAACCACAGTAAATAAAGTTAATTGACATCTATTTTGCTTTCATAACATAGTGTGCTTAAGTGTATCCTAAGAAAGCTCCTCAATGATTAATGACTTTTTTTCCTCTCTCAGGCTAAAAGATATCGGACGTTTTACTTTCTGGAGCTCTAAATGATACTGCATGGTTTACCATAACTGATATTATCCGTACACTTGACCCAGTGACACAGAAGATGTACTCCTTTCTTAAAATGTCATATAAATTTTGAAGGATTTTTAAAATTACTTCAGTGCAGGAAGTGTATTGCAGATCTTGTCCTACCTGTTGTTATTACTCTAAAGGACTAAACCACCTTTTAAGCGTTGCTTTTAAGAATTCAGCCAATATCTTGGGAAGGTGTTTGCACTGCTTCACCTGCAATTACCTCATCAGGTTTTTGATAAAAGAAGAGATAAAGTCACACATCAGTGGACAAACCTAATTCACTGAAGGCACTAAATTCACTGAAGGCACTAAATTCACTGAAGGCACTAACAGTGAACTTCAGGCAGTAAGAGTTGAAGAGGATGTAACCTGCACAAAGCACCCACACACCAAGCATGAGATATACTGTGATTAAAAAACAAAACATAAGGAAAATTTTCCTCACTATGTGTACCACAGAGGAACATCTAGCACAAATTCTGCCCTGTACTCTTCCAAATTTCACGTGAGCCTCACATTTTAACAGGTAATGGTTTCAGGACTGGAAGTTCCTGAATTAATCTTTGTGGCGTTAATTAGAAACACATCTTTCTTAGAAAATGTATAGAAGAAATATTGATTGCATCAATTTAACAATTATAAAGAGATTAAAAAAGAAGATTGAAAGAAATGAAGGTCCCAAATTTCAAAAGCCCCTACTTCCTTGGAGAGAGGAGTTTAAGCTCTGCAATCTGGGTCACCCAGACAGGGTTGTGTATGGGTTTTTTTTCTTCCCAACCTCTTTCTCCTGGTAGGAAGTCAGAATATCCCTAACATGAGGGACATGACTAGAAATCAGTGTTTAGTCATTCTTCCTCTGAACTGGTGACTGTCACACTGATTACACACAGCAAAAAAAGGTGTATTTTTCACCTGTATTTCAAGCTTCACTAGACTTCTGTGTAGCTCTAATATGTTTACTGTGGATATTATGTGTATATTTTTTTCTTCTCAACTCTACCTAGACTCTCTGTTTCCATTTGAAGCTTTATGAATAATTCAAAGCAGCATAAAATCCAGAAAAACCTACGGAAATGTAAGATACATCCAATCATATTTATTGAGGAAAACAGAGAGGCAATTCCCAAAACCAAAAATGCTTTCAAACTCCTTTGGTCACAGAGTATTCAATCATTTTTTAATAATTTACTGAAAGCCCCCAAATACCTGCTGTTTTGATGTTATTGAACTCTTTATTGAAGGCAATGGATAATTGAACTAAGTTTATTCTTACTTCAATAGTAAGCCAAGCGGGCTATTAGAAAAGGAGGAAGAATCCAGAAATTAAAAGAAAAAGCTGTATTGCTTTTTGTTGTGTCAGTATCTGCATACCCATAAGACCGTTCAAATATCCTTATTATTAGCAATTTTACATCAAGAAACCATTGAAAAGTAACTTCTTTTTGATTTTAGAATACGAAGAAAATTAATAATTAGCAAGTTAATAAATTAATTTTGGTTTATCTTTGCATTTTTCTGCTAAGAGCTGAAAAGCATTTTGCAAATATTAAGCATCCCTCTATATTGAGTGTTTCTATTATTGACATATTTAAAAGAATCAAAGCAGGAAAAGTACCAATGACTGCTGAAAGTCAAACAGAAAGTCAATGGCAAAAAAGAGTATTTCAGATTCTACAGTCCTGATTACCCACCCACAGTCTTTGTCACACAACAACGCTCCTCTTTCTCTATGAAGACAAGCCTTCTCCATAATTAGAATATTCATAAGCAATTATAGCTGTGTTAAAAGAATGTTCTTGGACTCAAACTATTGAATAAAACTATTATCAAGGATTTAAAAAAAAAAAAAAGAAGCACATTTTCACAGAAAATAGCACGTATTCGTTTTATCAGGTTGTTTCAACTCTATTTACGAAATCCATGGAGTTGTACAGCAAATGTACTACTGCTTCTGTGCTTTCAGAGATCTTGAGTCTGGTAATACCTGTGACATCTTTGACTCCAAATAAGAAATAAAGTCATTATGACCCTGTTAATGTGGAGCCACAAACTGAATTAACTACCAAAGTCTCTTTACAGTTTACAGTATAAATCCTGCAATAAACCTCAAGGAAAAAAGAACAAAATCGCTTCAGATCTACCTGAAGAAACATAAACAATTCTCAGTACCAGAGCAAGGTGAAAGGGTCACACATGAGAAAGCAGGCAACTTTTTAACCTCAAAAGTTATCCTTTTAAAAGGTGTATTTTGGCACTCACTTCTTTGGAAAACTGAAAAGCAAGATATTGCTCGTTTTACTTCAGCCTAGACCCACGGAGCCTCTGAGGGGATTCACCAGGTTTTGAACCTGGAGAAGTAGAATTGGAAAAAAAAAAACAAACCTAAAACAAAAACGCACACACAAAAAAAAAACCCAAACAAACAAAAAACCAAGCTGCTGCTACCCTAATACCTCTGCTCAGTGCAAACCCGGCTGCTCTGTATTTGCTTAGCAGATCAGCTTAGCGCTTTCCTCCTTACCACTAGTAAAGAGCTGCGATTTCACTTTGCAGCACTGGGCGCTTTTCCTCCCTCAAAGGAGGAAATACAAGGGCAGCTTCATGCCAATTCCACACATGTCCCGCAGCTGTTAAGCGAACACCCAGTTTCGAAGTGTTTTGACAGGCCGGGTGAGAGCCCCGGCGCAGGCCAGTGCCTCTGGCAGCCACCGCCAGTGCTGCTCTCCCAGGCGGGCCAGCCGCTTCGTAGGGACGGAAAGCAGGAGCTGTCAACGACCAGGTGCTTTCTGCACGTGGAAACGGCAGCCGTATCAAATAAATATGCTTAAACATTCCACCCACACACTCAAACCTGGTTCTAAGGCAAACCTGGAAGGCTTTGTGTCAGTGATCCTCAGGCTGAAAGGATTTTGTTTAAAACCCGGTTGCACATACTTGGCCTCAAAGTAGTCACACGACACCCTCCTTCCCAGCCAGACAGCCTGACAGCGCTGGAGGCTCACCAGCAGCCTTGCAAACCCTCTGCCTTCACAGCGTCCCCCAAACCGTGGTGGTGAGACCCAGCGGAACCCGGGTGCCGAGGCCCCCGGGGTCAGCACCGGGAGGGATGCGGGCAGCACTGCTGGAGGCGAGCCCATAAGCAGACACTCCTGGGGAGGCACAACACAGAACAGGCTGATGCTGAGAACCCAGAGGCAGGACAAGTTCACTGAGGGGGAAACCGAAAAGAAAAACAAAAGATGATGTTCCGGCTTCAAAGAAATAAGTGGCAAAACCCGTCCCAGATATCTATAAAGCCTCCTTACTTTTCTTTAAGCAAAGAATAAAACTGTTGCTTCTGAGCAAGTTAAACTGAGCTCAATTTTCATACTACAAAAACGTGAGCCTTTTGAGTCCATAGGAGCATACTGATAAACTTTACTACAAAATTATTTCCACTAACTTTGCAGAAATTTACAGGAAATTGCACAGCAACTACACATACACACAAAATCTAAAATTTGCATGGATTCTTCTAAAGTCATCAAGGGTGCCTCTTCTCAAATGAGTCAAAATGATGCATTCTTTAAAACTGACTTTAATGACATTTGACACTGTAGAACCTGATAAAAAAAGGAGTGGTAGCAGGATGTCTCTCCAGGTGTGTTTACTCACCGGCAGTTTTTTAAAAAATCAGATTTCCTGGGTGGATTTATTTCAGATGTTTGCAATAATATGACTTAGGAAAAATATTTCAGATGGGGTCAGAACTTATTGGTACCTGCTTAGTGAAGCAATGGAATTACTGTTTTCAGTGTCAGAATGTAATAATGGGCTTATTTCCCATTAGAATTTGCTCTTAATAACTAAGTGGATTACCACAGACACCAAAAGACATGAAATCCAAATTTCAGCTTAAGTTCAACTTATTTTCCATGTGGCTTCTAGTCTGCTCCCTCTGCAAACCCTGCATATCTACCATTCTGTGCGTTCTGGAGCACGGTGCATTGGAGTAAAGCATCTGCCATACAGGACCCCCTGAGCTGGCGGCTTTGTTTTGCAGACAGACCTTGAGAGGTAGATGTACATCGAGTTCTCTTTGGTGGGGGGGGGTTCATAACACTGCAGGATAATATCTGTGAACCATTCTTTTGCAATAAAGGGAGCCTGGCTCTGTCTGTGGGTTGTAAGTCAAATGGCAAATACAGACACTTCCTTGACTTTCAGGATGGTGAAGCCATCTATAGGAGAAAAATACCTGAGGTATTATGACAAATTATATTTTACTTAATGTCACTGCATTTCAGTTTTAGGTGTTTATGATACTAAGTTTTTTCTTTAGAGCTGGCTGAAAATGAATAAACATAACCCCCCATAAACTGACAGTGGGTAGAGACAAAGTCTTTCCATTTGAACACAAATAAGTGAAGCCCCACTTTCAACTTTTGCCTTTTAAAACTACTGCCTTAGAAAACTACTAATCAAATGCCATCAAGAAGGGAGATGCTCTAAATTTAGCTGTCATTTATTGCTATAAGTTGCAGTGGAGCAATAAATGTAATACAACGGAAAATGGCCAAGAGAAGATCTGCACTGAACCAAAACTTTTCCAGCAGGTACTAAAGAATCCAGCTGATAATTTGCCGCAGATTTTAGATTTCATTTCCACATTCACCTTTGAACTTAATGGAAACAGTCCAAAGTCTTCGGCAGGACTCGTCACATGTACACTGTTAACCTCGAATTTCTGCATCACTGGCACAGTCTGTTTGCTGAAGAACTGGTCCAGTACATAGTTAACTTACAGTTAAGCACAATGTATGCACTGAAAAGTATGTAGGAGGATATCTGAAGTAAAGCAGAGATAGAAAGAAGATAAGACACATAATTATAACAGCACATGGTGATGACTTTACTTTTACTGCATTGTCCTTCCTTTCTATTTGTTGAATGCATGTGTTCTTTATTACCTCATACTTAAAGGATACATAAAGTTGACTCTTAGCCCTGGGGAGTTCACCTCTGGGGAAATGACACAAACACACACAAAACCCTGAGAAAAGCTAATGAGGAATGAGTCTCATGAGATTCAAAATTCAAATGTGGTTTAATTGAAAAAGTGGAAGAACATCAGAGGAAAACATATTTTTTCTCAAATTATTTCAGCTTCTACTATAAACAAGGATGAATGTTTCTCAAGTTTTAACCATTAATAATGTTGCTGTAAAGATCAAGTATGCAAAACAATCCTAAATAAACAGGACTGATTCATCATTACACTCCAGTTGCTCCGTACTGCTCTGGTGAAGCAGTAAATCCAGAAAAAACCATGTTGTTATACCAGCTTTATGGCTGTTCTGCATCACCAAAGGGGCACAGAGCAACTCATCACAGACATGCAGCACAAACCAATTTGAAAAGCTTCCTACTCCTCACATTTCTGCCTTCTCTCTTCTTTGAGCCATTGTTTAGTTATATTTTGTGAAAATTAGCTTGAGGTAGGCATCTGAACAGACCTGCTGAAGGAGCAGCTCAGGTACTTCACAACAGATTAGCTGCAGCCAGGGATGCAGCCACCCCAAGTAACTTCACAGGATTGAGCTCGCTAGTTGCTCTCCTGCTCCTTTGATCCATCCTGTACTTTAAGCCTATATACGATTACTTTCATGTTGTTACTCACCCCTGAAGCAGCTCCAAAATGTAAAACTGGTGCGACTGAAGATGATTGCTAACCCTGACTCCTGTTGTGCAACAGTGCCTGGCTGCAGTCCAGCACAGAGCCAGGGCAGGACTGGGTTCAGCAAATGTAAGCGGTACAAACAGGTGAACAAATCTAATGACGTGTTACTAAGAACTGTAACAAAAGCAGGGGGGGCAGGGGGGTGGGGGAACAAAACACAAAACCTCTGGAAAACAAACGGCCCTATGATGCATACCTGCAATCTGTAAGACACTACTCAGCAAAGCACTTACACTGCCATCACTGAAGTTGAGGTCTCTGAAGCACTTAGCACGCTTCAGTTTCAAATGAAACACCTCTTACAAACACTTCGTGACAGTTCTAGCGTGGTGAGAAAGGGGCACCCGCTTCAGTACTATGCACCTAGGGGTGAGGAAAGCAGGACACGCAGTAAAGGTGGCAGGAACGTAACAAAGGTGCTAAATGCACTTCAGGCCCCCCTTCATGTGTGAGCAACTAATCCACAGCTGCTCAGTTGCATGCAAGTGGTTCCCCATGCTACACTTCTGTCTGGCTGGTTGCCAGTCCACTGCAGAGATGGGAAGTGAAAGCAAACCTCCTTACCCATTTATTTCCTTTAGAACAGGCAAATAACTTATCCCCTGTTGCCCAGATCAGGAGATAACAAGGTGGTCTCCCCAGCTGTAGCTCTGCACTTTCACCAGCTCACACCTCCTTTACACTTGCACCCTCACTGTGGCTCTCCGCATGGGCACTGCTATTCATGGCCATGACCACAGAGTAACTGCCAAGCCCACATTTCCTTACACTAAGGTTATTTTTTTTCCAGTTCCAAACCAGTTTAATCCCTGTTATCAACTGAACTCAAAATCATCTTATCCTGATACTCAGAGAAAAGAAGGAAATACTTAAAATTATTAAGGCTGGAAAAGACCTCTAGGATCAAGTCCAACCACCAACGCAACACCCCCAGGCCTCCTAAACCATGTCCTGAAGTGCCACACCTACAAGTTTTTTGAACACCTCCAGGGATGGCAACTCTACCACCTCTCTGGGCAGCCTGTGCTGATGCCTGACCACTCTTTCAGTAAAGAAATTTTTCCTAATATCCAATCTAAACCTCCCCTGGCACAGCTTGAAGCCATTTCTTCTTGTCCTATTGCCTGTTACCTGGGAGAAGAGACCAACCCCCGCCTTGCTACAACCTCCTTTCAGGTAGTTGTAGAGAGCGATAAGGTCTCCCCTCAGCCTCCTCTTCTCCAGGCTAAACAACCCCAGATCCGTCAGCGGCTCCTCAGAAGACTTGTTCTCCAGACCCTTCACCAACTTCATTGCCCTTCTCTGGACACGCTCCAGCACCTCGATGTCCTGCTTGTACTGAGGGGCCCAAAACTGCACACAGTACTCGAGGTGCGGCCTCACCAGTGCCGAGCACAGGGGCACCATCCCTGCCCTGCTCCTGCTGGCCACACTATTGCTGATACATGCCAGGATGCCATTGGCCTTCTTGGCCACCTGAGCACGCTGCTGGCTCATGTTCAGGCGGCTGTCAGCCAGCACCCCCAGGTCCTTCTCTGCAGGGCAGCTTTGTACATCCTTTATCCCTTTTATTTCCAAAAGACCAGCAGGAGAGTTCGATTCCTAGGAAAATCCAGGGGAGATTAAAAGGCATGGACAAATATACTGTCAATCAAAGGTCACCTGCAATTGCACCAAGAATAATACACAGCAAGATTTAGGTGCAAATACAATGGTTTAGAACCCCACATAAAGAAAGAGTTCAGATTCACTGGCATAATGACAAGGAAGACATCCACTTAGGTTATATTCACTGCTCTCAGTGGACAACTTGCAAAAGCTACCTGTGATATATTTACCACCTAACATTTAACTCAGGAGGAGAATCTGCAAACACTTACAGACATGTTAGACTAAAACTCTCCAATGTTTTACACCTACAGGATAAACTGTAGGTGGGAGAATGAGGAATAAATACAGGTACAGAAATGTGAGTATGGAGGCTGGCGCTGATGAATTCTGAACAGCCCAGCTCTCACTTATGTCACCACAGGTTGCATTCCATGTGCTTGATACTCCTGAAGACTTGTCTGAGGGCTCCCAGTCCTTAGCTTTTAGCCATTAAGGTAGGATTTTCATTAGACTAAATAACTGATTCTCTGTTCAGTTACTGGCAGAATTTTCAGCTTAACTGGTAGATGAAGCTACTGCATTTAAAAATCGGAAAAGCATTTACATGGTTTTCAAGAAAATTATGCACACACATTGAATCATTCCCTCCTGCCCTCTCTTCATTGGCTGTGATCACACTCCTTTGAAATGAGATAAAATTACAAGTGTGCATTCATGATTAACTTTAATTAGCAAACACCTACAAATCAATTATTAAATTGTCACCTAATTAGCAGGAATAGTAAGCTGTCAGAAGTAATCAGTGAGAGAAACTTCAGAGAGGGATGGGTAAACAAACAGTGTCGAGCGAGCATACACTCAGAGCTAGGTTCAGCACCACTGAAGAGGAGCTGAGACAGGGTCTAGGGGGCTCTGACCTGTCTTCCAGTTCAGTTCATGAGGATATTCAATAATTTCTGTAAAACTGCAGGTCCGCAGGCTTCACTGCAAGTACAAGAACAAACAAATGGGCCTGTGATACCTTGACGTGTTACTGCACTGTGCTCCTCCACAGCACCTAGTTCAGGATTTCAGGTAGTTTTATTTTCTATGTATTTTTATAACATTATATCATCTGGAAGACTCTTTTACACATGTGCTAGAAGGCTACAGAGACAGGAACATGTTCTGCCATCCTGGTCTCTCTATTCTTTCCCTGTTTCATCTCCCTTCCAAATCTTGGCTGAGATACAGAAATATCAAGAGGATTGGGTGGGCAGGGCAGCCAGGCTATTGACACAACTGCAGTTTCTTTTGCTGAAGTGGATTGGAGCCTTCCAAGAACTCCTAGGGCCATAATTTTGGCTGGTAATATCATAATTCATAGGCAATATGATAGAGTGGGTCTGAGCTGTGCTTCATTGTGACCGTACTTTTTTTTAATATTAGACAATGCACATCATAAATCATTCTAGTGAGGGAGGAAAAACTTTGATGAGAATTTGCATTTCCTGACCAGCTTATTGCATGACCATATGCATCATATGATCCCCAGGGTAGAGGGTAGGTGCTGGTTTTGGAACAGAGTAGTTAGACTCAAGTACCATTCGGGTACTGACAGCTGAATTTCTGGCAGAAAAAACCTCAGAGGATCACTCCCTTGGTGGACAGGGCAGTAAAAGAATTGCACTTACGTTTTGTTTTTAAAATAGATTATTCCAGTAATGCAATTTCATCTGCAAACATCTAATGAGGAGAAAAAAAAAAAACCAAACCATCAAACACGTTTCCTTTCTTTTTGCTTTCCTCAAATGAAATACCTTGTAGAAGGAGCTTTATTCATCTTCTCTCCAATACCACTATTTAAAACATTGTCTTTCTTTACAACAAACAGAAAAGCACTACAGATATAAGTGGCTGTTCTAAAAATGACAATGTGCAGTGCTCTTTATATGAAAAATCATTTATTCTTTTAATATGCAGTATATAGAACAATCCCCTTAAGTATTAGTGTTTCTGACTCAGTATGAATTTGGCTTTCTCTTTCCTCAGTTTTACTCGTCTAACAAAATCAAATCAGCACAAATAGCATTAAGCAGTGTACCTTATACTGCTCCTGATGTAAAAGCCTGGCTTAATCTGCTTTCACCAGTGATTTCTCCCTATGCTTTAACAAAGGTAAAAGAAAGGAAAATTTGGATTCTTTGAAAATCCTTATAGAAGAGCTTAATATGGCATATCTTCATACCAGGGAAAAGTGAAAATCCGTTTTAAAAATGGAAGTACCTAAGAATGTTTGGCCTAAAATACAAGCTTTATAATGGGCCCAAAGCCTGTCAGCTGTCATTATCGAGGCCATCAGGCAGTGAAGACAATCACTGAGATGGTCAGGGGAGTGAGCTGGCAATTTCAGTACCACCTACGCTTTCTACTTGCTGAACACTGCAGCAAACTTGGCTCTCAGATAGAAGAAAACATTTTATTCTCCATCTTATTCTTTCAGAGGGCAACTCATAAAAGACCAAGAGCTAAAAGTTCTAATGACCTCAGAATGAGATATGAGGACTATTGTGAGTACTGCAAAGTATTCACAATATGCTCTGCTCTTCCCAGGCTACAGAGCTGATGAAAAACTAGAATCTGTAAAATGAAGCGTTCTCAGTCTTGTTGCAGAAACTAGTGCCTTTTCTCCTGAGAGAGGAGCATCACAAGAGCAACCATCATTTATGCAAACTGGATGCTTAGTTCTGAAACCTGTTCTTGACTTAAATCTTTGGCAAGGCACATGATAAGGAGATCTCTAATGCAAAAGCCAGTTGATTAGCTGACTACTTTAGTCTCTAATTGGAAAGGATTGCCATTGTGACTTTCCTGGATGATGCAATGCCTGTTTGAGAGCATACATTTGTGCTGGAGCAGTTTTCCATAATCTGGTTTTGCTTATGGAATGATGCTTCCTACAGAGGACATCATTATTTTTTCACAGGATAAGAATGATTCATAATCACATCATTGCCTTGATCAGAATTTATTACTTTTCTTGCTGTATCTTACACCAAACTGACGGGTCAGCCAGCCAGAATGTCTGTCATGCTAGACAAAAATACCCTCCTGTTGTCTTGATAACACAAACTGTTTATTAAAAAAATGCCACCAACAAAAAGAAAACAGGTGGAGAAAAGATTTTTGCTAAAGACAAGCAGCTGAAACCCCTTTCAGGCTTATCTGCTTGAATTGAGGATTTTCTACTCCTCATGCAATACTAAATATGATAAAGAAAAACATACTGCCTTGTTTTAGCACTCGCACTAAGAGAAAATGCACGTCTTTGAGCTGAAATAAAAGCAGCAAGAACATACTGAGCACAGATGCTGCTAAATATTTTGTACAGACAAAACCCCTTAATACAGGGAATTCATGGGTTTGTCCCACTAAAATACTACATTCACAGTACTGTAATAGATTTCAGGAAGAACCTGCCACAAATTTCCTTATGGACTGAAGAACATACATAAAATCAATGTGATGCCACGACAGGCGCACACAGCTGCTGTCTTCAAAGCCTTGACAAACCCAGAATGGAAATAGAGCTTATCGCCTAATTTCACGTAACAGTTACTGCATTTTTAATACACTGAAAGCAAGTGTTTCTCTCTCTTAACTTTAACAGGCATGTGCTGAAAGAATGCTCCAAGAAGTTTTTTTGATATGCTGGTGATAGAGGAATCCCTGACTTACATAGGTCAAGCTGCCACGGCACAGTACTAAAATTGTCAGATTACTTGGTAAGATTTACCCAGTGGCTTGATAAAAATCAGCTTACTTGAGATCTCATCTAGAGACTGTACAGAGAGCTATGTGTTAGAGAAACGGCAAATATTGCAGGACCAGAGGGACAACTGAGGAACAAGCCATGAACTTTGAGTCCTACTTATACCTACTATCTTTCCTAGTATAGGACATGTTATGTTGTTTTATCAGAGCCATATAAATGAGTTCTATGAAATTCAAAATTTCCACAGTTCTCCTTTGAACAATTCTGTACAAGTATAATATTCATGTAAATGTAATTCAAATTATTACAAAGATTGGCATAACTTCCCAAACTTTCTCTCATGAGAGAAATCTCCCAAAAGGACCTTAAGTTCTCAATATGAAAAGAAAATCTATTTACTCTGTTTGCCATTTTCCTGGCTCTTTAAATTTACTAAAATAATGAAAAGACAGTCCATGAAAAAAAGACCCTAAGAAACACTTCCATCAATTTAGCCTATGGATCAGTGAAAAACATAGCAATCTCTAATGAATAAACACTAAGATTTCTCAGAGAGTAAAATCATGACTTCCCACAGGTATTCCATCATGCCTAGCTGTGTCTCCTGAAGAGCCAGCACAACCTCTGGACCAAGGGCAGATGGATCCAGCAAAACCTCAAGTTTTATTTTGCCAGATGTATGTATATCATCAGCCAAAGCAGCAAGTCTTGTCTTTCGCACCTTCCCGCAAAGTCATGAGGCTCATAGATGTAGTTATGCCTGCTTTGACCTTATGGACATTTCCCCTTTTTGAGCTGCAGCATTTTGCATCAGCTGTTTCATTTGGAAAAGGTTTGCATTTTAGGACCCGTTGATACTGTATCAGAAAAAAAGGTAGCTTATATTGCTTTCATATCCTGTCACAGCAATCAGCAACAGTGAGATGATGGTTATTTTTCAGTTTTTATTAACTGCATTCCCTGTATGTTGGGAAAAGGTAGCCACAGAAAAAAAAATAAATTAAAAAAACAGTAGTTATGACGACCAACATTTCACAAAATTAAAACCAAGCTTCTGGATATGCAACCATAGGATTTGAGTGCCAACACTTTCAGAAATATAACCTGAACAAAAATAAAGTAACCATTTTGCCATTATCTCATGAGAAATAAAGGTTAGCAGATAAATAACATACACCACGATACAGCTAAATCATCTGTCGTATTTGTATAAGTTGAGAGGAGTTGAATCCTTGTGATAAGTGCTAAAGCGCAGCACTTATAATAAAGATTATCCTGGCATTGATGTAGAGGCACAAGTGGTTCTATGGCTGCTCTTTATTACCACTTATAGCACTGCTAAGATCAGTGGGTAGGCATAAATAGATACATTTACCTTTATTTAAGAAGTAATCTCTCTGCTAAGTATAAGGAATAAATTCAGAGCACAGCAAATATCATGGTAAAGTGTTTCATTAAGTAGGCTCTTTCTGGAACAGCCGGGAGGTCATGAAAATTGAACTTCTTTCTGTCAACCTGAATACAACTAAATCCAACCAGCATAAGCAACTATCTCAATTCTCAGTCACATGCATCAAATGGGGGTACTATTGCTCTTCCTGTGCATTGAAGACTAAGCTGATGTCCACCTCTGGAAACTTTGCTAGCCAGTGACACAAAATGGTAGGGCTCGTACTAATGAATCATACTTACCTATATACACATGCGCGCACGCTTCTTGTGACAACAAAGCAACAACACACAACGTCGAGTTCTCTGTGGTAAGAAGGTGATCTGCATCGCTTCCTTGGCAGAGAGACAAAATGAAGAAGGAATATGCTCTATGGTCCCTGCTGAGAAATCTGGCCAATATGCAGTCCCTGCTGTGGAATCTCTACTATTTTGTAGTGGTTCCACAGATTCTTATCAACAAATACAAAAATGGTGATGACATTCTGTTTTGGCACTGTCTTCTTTTAAATAGACAATGAAGACAATTTAAATTTTCCCACAGATTTTGTATATATGCATCAGGCTCCAAATAAAACCTAACAGACTGAAGAATTACTCACATTCCCAGAAATATATGAATACTTTGAATTGAGTGACACAGTCACGTGCAATGTAGGTACCATCGCTTTTACTCTATATTCACTTGTAAAACAATGTTTGCCTCTGGAACCTGTGCAGTGATGATACTGACAGTCCTCAGTGAAAGACCAGATCTGCACTCAGCCCAGAGCTTCATTTGTTCATTCAACCCCAGCACTCAGGATTTATCGGGAACAAAGGATTCCTCATTCTTTCTGGAGTGTAAAAAAGAAATGGTGACACACAAGTTTATTGCTCTGCTCTGTCGTATGTCCTGTGCAAGGGAAATCTACCTCTACCTTTAGAAATAAGACAGGGGACAAATTATGTCACATTTATTTGAACCTTGGAAATAGGGAAGCAGCAATGGGACTTTTCTTTGGCAGCAGATTGCTTGGTCTGTCAGCTTCCTGTAACTTCAGAATATCAATTTCTAGTGTGGCTGCACAGCAGCTACAATTCATTTAAGTCAGGGCAAACATGGGCTTGCTGTTCCTCAGGTCACTAGCCACATACTCTAGCTCTGTCACGGCACCAGCACTGATGCCTGCAAACCTGAGGAGCGAGCTGGAAAGTAATCACTGTAGAACTGTGCTATCTTTATTTGAATGTAAAATGATTCCTAGCTTACTTTTGGAGGCTGGCATTAAACATAGTTTAAGCCTTAAAGATTTGATCATTCAGTTGTAACTCAGGGAAAAAAAGGCCATGGGTTCACATGCACAGGGCCTGTACACGCTATCCCCTCTTGAAGCTGAAATGGGATCTCTGACCATGTGACGTTACGTGTTCCTAAACCTGAAAAAGCAGGACAAAGCTACGATGGGAAAAGCACCCCAAGCGCCCAACTTGACACCTAAAACATCAGTATGTCACGGATGGTTTTAGGGCAGCTTAAGAAGTAGTCCTTGCACATTATGCACATTTTATGGCCTGTGATTCATAAAATACTCTGTCAGTCATGAAAACACTGTGAGCAACCGGAAGCCTCTTAAATTAAAAAAGCGTTACTTTAGAACATTGTAAAAATTTAAGTTTAGAGCAATTTCCAGGAAAAGGGAAGCTCCTGATTTTATAACCCAGTGCAGGGAGCACAAGATGGTAGAAGAGTAAATACCACAGGCACAGCTGTATTCAAACTCACTCCTTCTGCAGGAAAGGACCAAGAAGCGTCTTTAGGAAACACATGAGTGGGAGAGGGATGGCACTTTCAGGGAGGGGTTGGAGCAGATGTAGCTCAAGTTATGGGGCAGTGTAATAGGAGTGTAGTTTGCTGCCCTTCCCCACCCCTCAGGCCTGGGGCGATTAGCCTTCAGCCTGGTCAGCCCCTTGCAGCCTCCTGGGGTCTCCAAATGGAAGGGCCGCTGTGAGAGCAGGGACCTCAGCACAGGGCTGGCCCTGGGGCAGGGACAGAGGTCCCACCTCTGCTTCCCTGCTGAGATCGCTCTGTTAGAGGAAAGCTGCTGAGGCAGAGCATCCCTGGGGTGGGAATGCCCTCATCACATTTACAAGCTACCTACAGCAATCAAGAAGGAGCTTTTGATTTTCTACAGACAATACAGTTTTTGATAAAACATTTAGAGAGTGGTCTCAAGCTAACCTGAGAGGTGGGAAGCACATTATTTCTCAAGAAGAAGGTAACACCAATAAATAGCGTGCAGACAAAATCCTTTCAACTGGGAGCAAACCTAGGCCTCTCAGGCAAAAGACACATTTCCCAACAAGCCCTGAGTGTCAATGACTGATAACATCAAGTGCCAAGATGCAAACAAAATTCCCTCAGGCATGAGCTAAGGCCCTTCTGCCCCAGGCAGGTGGCAGGGAGCCAGCATTCACTTCCGCAGCACTCCCTGGGGATTCAACACGCAAAGGTATCATCAGTCTTAAAACTCTGCAGAAATAAGAGCCTTTTGGGGGAAGTCAAATAAGTGAAATATTGACCATTCCTTAAACAAAACTTCTATCCCATTTACTGAGATTTCAAGGTAGGTGTAGACATACTTACTGAAACAATTCAACCTCAATTATTGTGATGCCTTAATTGTAAGGATTGCAGTCTACATCTTTCAGCCCTGTCTCTCTCTTGTTATGCTGCTGTTATTCTCACTCCTCTTCCTTCCCTGTATGAACAAGGTTGTGTAGGGATAATCAGGTCATTTGGAAAAACCCTCATTTTTACTGAGAGCTGACAAAGCATAAAAACCCTTCAAACGTATCAAAAGTAGGAAACATACTGATATTTGAAAATTAAATGCTTTTAAAAAGAAAAAAAATACCCAAGGAAAAATAAAAACTTTATATTACTCTCCTGAAGACCTGAGAGGATGAAATCCTTTAAACCCATTAATATTTTGGCATCAGTTTGCAGTTATTAAAACCATGCTTGACTGAAGGTTTTCTTCATAACACTGAGTTATAGAGATACTACACAGAATTCAATAACTCTGATTATATGCTACTTCATTAACAATGATGCCCTAAAGGGGGAAAAAGAAAACCCAAATGCACAACCGCCCTCCAAAACCACACAAAACTGCTTACCCCAAAACCAAACCCCCAATACATGTAATGAGGGGGGAATAGCAAATATCCCTTTCTTTGTCTTTCTCTGGCACCGTGCCCTGGGGTCAGGATTTCGGAGGGGTCACCAAACTGGCTGCCAAATAAAATGAAGATGATACAAACTGCAAATCTCTCATTTACATGAAAATATTCAAGATATTCAGAGGGGAGGAGAGACCCATGCTCTCTGAAGGCCGTGGTGTCTAGCTCTGCAAGCACCGCTGAGCTTTGGTGCTTTAGGCAAAGGAGGGCCCTGCTGGCAGCACTGCTGGGGGATCCCCAGCTGCAGCGCTTCACCCTTGTTGTTGAGACTCTCTCTGGGAGCAGGAAGCGTGGGTTCCCTTCAGGCAAATGATTTTCCTCAAACCTTGGTGAATGCTTTAAAGAATAAGCTAGAGACACTTTTCTTCCAACTGCACCCAGTGCGTGCCGAAGGCTGCCGCCTGACTACAGCTGGGAATTCACGAGTGCAAGACGACGTTTCATTCACTCTGCGTGAAAGGTGTGCCACAGACCCCAGCTCCCTCCTCAGCATTTCCTGGTGGCTCTGTTAAGCAGATTCCCATGCAACACGACGGCTTTTTAGGTGCCATTTCCTATATACTGTAGAAGATGCTAGGTTCACAGTTTAAGCTCTCATAAGAAAGTACAGCACCCAAAAATGCAGTTTTGCAATAGTCAGTGTCCTGCAGTGAAGAGCTGGTTAAGTCTTGATACGTCTAGGGCTCACACCCTTGCCAAAAATTAATAATAGAGCCTGAATTAGAAGTCAAAAGTAACTACTTAATTTAATTTTAATTACTTTGAGGCAGGAAGTTTTTTATAGACATGTATTGGATATATTGTATTTGGTGCAATAGTAAAAAATACAACATTATTTGTATCTTAGAGCCTTTAAAACCATTCAATGATTATAAAACAGTTAGTCTGACAATAATTTGGTCCTGATAATTACATAGTTTTCCCCCCAGTGATTGATTAAAAGGTAGAATTAACTATGAATAATCCATAAATAAATTGTGTACAAAACTCGTAACTGAAAATATATAGATGGACCCAAAGCAGTTCAGCTATAACTGTAAGGACACCAATAGATGGATTTGAAGAAGAGAGAAGTCTTCCATATGTTTTTTGGAAGATTTATTTTAGCATCTGGAATACATTAAGTATAATTTGATAAATCCTGAGATTATGGAATTTTAAACCTTTCTTATTATAGACAACATATAATTTAATGAGTTAAGTTTTGGCTTTCTGTTTGTCCATATAAAGAAATACCTGTTCAGT
Source organism: Phalacrocorax carbo (assembly GCF_963921805.1). Taxonomy (NCBI): domain Eukaryota; kingdom Metazoa; phylum Chordata; class Aves; order Suliformes; family Phalacrocoracidae; genus Phalacrocorax; species Phalacrocorax carbo. Next base: position 8,637,397 of record NC_087515.1, on the reverse strand, counting down.
TTCAGTGAAATAAGCTTTCATTATAACCATAAGTATTACCTGAGAAATCTACCGTTTATTAGTATCTTTATTGCATACACTCACTTTAAATGTGTTCTGGATTTTCGAGGCAGAAGGAGAAAGGAATTTGCCATACTAGGTAAGATGAATGAATATAAAAAATAAGAAATTTTGATTGTTGATTATAATGTTATTCTCTTGCCCTCTGTGTTTTCTTTTATTCTATAAAAAAAGTAGGTGGTAATAATATACAATTAATGACCACACACAAAAGCAAGGGCGGTAGGAGGTCATACCAATTGTAAGCCCTGCACTGATTTAGAAAAAAGGGGTTATTATTAGAACCAGGAAAGACTACTGTAAATGGCTTATGGAACATCCTATAAAGCAGTTTCAACATATTGTCTATAACATGCAAAATCCAGGAAAATATAACTTTACTTTGTCTCTTAAAACACTTTCTGATGGTGAGTTCTGCAGGCACATCACATAATTTTGTAAATTCTACTTTCCATTTTATATTTCTGTGTTTTTAATCCAGAGCAGGTTATTCTGAATGCTATCTAAGGGACCGAAACATGCCAGATTCTTGCACAAGTGTGGATACGGCAACATCGTGATGTACCAGCCCTGTCCTGCAGGAGCAGGATTTGAACGTTGTGCTCATGCCCAGTGCCCTGCTGACAGCCACTACTGACACCTGAGTCCTCTCAGTAGCATTTCTCATCCCAGAGATGTTTTCTTCTGCCTCCTCATTCCTGCTGCACTCCAGTTACAAATATAATAATCTAATAACTTAGATGTGTTTGTGTAATATCAGGACTTAATAAGTCCTAACAAACAAAATCAGATAAACAACCAAAAAAAAATCCTGCCCCAAAGGCAATGTTTAGGCCAAGTTTATCCTTCATCAAAGTAACACAAAACAGCGGTTTAGTTTTTGTTTTCTTAAGTTTAAAAATGTTGTAATGTTATATAAATACATCTGGGTTATTGAATTTTTAATTTGCAATTTGAGATGGGAAAGCAGGAAAGATCAGTAGAGAGAAGATTCTTTTATGTATCAATTTTGTTTTAAGACCACAGTTTTCCCTTATTTGCACCCAGGGAGAAATATACAAGTGTTTTATACCCATTTAATGAGAGTGAAAGGGGTAAATATGTTCCTCAGAAACTGAATTTGTAAAGTGAGAGGTTATTTGGTATCAACAGCTGTTGTATCAACAGAGGGAGAAGATAAATAGGCTGTCTTGATGACACATGGAAAATGTGGATCTAGAAGAGCTAAGCATCTTTGAGAATGCTTAAAAAATACCCCAAAACATAAAAAAATAAACACAAAAGGCCAAATAAATCAAACACAGATACTCTTCTAATTTGAAATGGGCCAGGCAGGAATTCCCCCTTACGTTGAAGCAGAGGTCAGCACATATTCTATTATTAAATTCTGCTTAGCCAAAACATGGCATAGGATTATGAGGGGAACTCACAGAGAATTTATTTGCCCATGTGACTGTATGTAAAGCTCTGCATATATCACAAAGAGACAGCTTCTTCCAAAGGGGACTAAGCAGGTGTAGTGAAGATGCAAGGCTGCGACTTGTTCCCAAGAACCATGTACCAAACCACAGTCCTCATCAGCCAGATAGAAAAGCAACCAGCATGCGCATACAGACCGAAAAGGAGAAAACCAAATGGCTCTGGAGGTACATAAGATCACAGAGCAACTTCCTGCTGCAGTAGAACTCTGAATTTTGTTAGCAGACGCAGTGTTTCTGTCATTGCTGCTTAGTTGATTAGCTGGCAAAATCAAACCTCTGCAGCTTGAGAACTCCAGAAGAGCCATCTTCTACTCAGCCCGGGCTTCCTGCTGAAATAACTCAGACGTGCTCTCTGGACAGAGATTACAATGTGGTTCACCTTTTATAGTTAGAGGTTGCAGACCCTAATTTGAAATGTATTCTGGCTGTGCTCAGAATGGCTTTGACATTTTAGATGTATTATGTGAAAGATAAACATCAGGCCTTGCTATATATTCCCTGGACTTGGCTTTTCAGAACCAAAGAAAGCCTAAGAGAAGTCTGCAAATATTTCCACGGATTGAGGCACTGCAGAGTAATCGGCATAATTTAAAATCCAATACGGCCAATGTCAGTATGGTTTTGCAGAGCACGCTACTTTAAATTAAAAGGAAACCAGCTTATCACCGCTCTAAAGACGCTTTAAGGGATGTTTATTTATATTGCATCTACCTTTAAGTGTAGCTATAAAGCTTGAGATTAACCAAGGTATGCAAAATTATTTTATTACCGTTTTCAGTTCAGTCTAAGCTGAACAAGAGCTGTCTGACTGCATTTGGCCAAAAGTCCATTGGTGAAATGGTGAGTGTGGATGCCCCATAAAATCAGTGCAAGACGGATGCTGACAGTCCATTACACATTGCCTGTTCAACTAAAACTCTAGAAGTTTTAATAGTTACGTGGGTAAAGAGAATTTAGTTTGATGATACTGAAGGTTAATGACGTCTGAGGCAACATGAAGCCCAAGGTCAGTTAACACAGTGACTGCACAGCCTGTCTGAGAAGTTGGTTAGATATATAGGCTGCTAACCTGAACTGAACTCTCTAATTATCCCAGCTCCAGCAATTCTATGCCAGCTGTGAGATGTTTATATGAGGCACATATTCTTGAGTGATTACACTGTAGGAATAGCCATTAGTTTATCATGGTCTGGTAGATAAAGACTCCATGGCCTATTTTGAAAACAGACCAATATACATTTTACAGGACTTTTCATGATGCCACCGTGTTCCCTTCACCATGCTAATTGAAAGCTAAGAAGGAAAACTAGTAATTAAAAATTTTTAAATTGATCTTTGAGATGAACTATACATACTATTTTTTACCAATGCTCTAGTTCTCCTTACCTTAAACAGCAATGGTATCAACCAAGAAGCTTGGCAAAATAGAACCAGCTCATCTCTAAACAAATATGAGATCTAAGGATGTCCTCACCTATGCAGGAAGTGACTGTAACTATGAAAAATAAAAGTTTCTATTTACTTAGAGGATAGCACCTCTGGGGGAGCGCCTGTTGTTCTCAGTGCTGCCACCAAGGCTCTCAGAATTGCTCTCCAGGGTAGCTTTCATTCCTCTAAGGAGCTTCACACAAAGACCACCACAGGGAATTACTGATTCAGTAAACTCTACTAGGAAACAAGGCTAAAAACAAGACTAAGTATCAGAAGTCCCAATAACCCCTTGGAAATGCAAGCTGGCTTTAGGCACATTGTAGTTCTGTAGTCATCTGTGGTACCAGCAGATGCTGCCCCATATTGTCCTACTTCCAGACCTTACAAAGTTGCAGGCATTTATGTTCCTCTTAAGATGTGTTTGCAGGTGCCAGAATGGGAGAATTACTCTCTTTCCCCTGAACCCATGAAAGAGATGTCAAAAAATTATTCAGAGACAAAACTGCAGTAAAATGACAACAGAAGCCTTTCACCAGTTTTGGCAGTATTTTTACAGACAGAAATTCATAGTTTACTCTTATTAAATTATATAGAAGATTATTCTAATTTTCACTTAGTTTATTGTATATTTTAAGCAACCTTCCCATCCACAAATTTACAACCATTTTTTTCCTAAATAATTAATGATAATTAGAATCATAGAATCCTTTAGGTGGGAAAAGACCTTTAGGATCACTGAGTCCAACTGTTAATCTACCATTGTCAAGTCCACCACTAAACCATAACCCTAAGCACCACATCTACATGTCTTTTCAATGCATCCAGGGATGGTGACTCAACCACTTCCCTGGGCAGCCTGTTCCAATGCTTGACAACCCTTTCAGTGAAGAAATTTTTCCTAGCATCAAATCTAAACCTCCCCTGGTGCAATGTGATGTCATTTCAACTCATCCTAATATTTGCTACTTGGGAAAAGTGACCCCCCACCTCACTACAACCTCCTTTCAGGTAGTTGTAGAGAGCAATAAGGTACAGCCCTACCAATGCCAAATATAAGGGCACAATCCCTGCCCTGCTCCTGCTGGCCACACTATTGCCGATACAAGCCAGGATGCTGTTGGCCGCCTTGGCCACTTGAGCACACTGCTGGCTCTTGTTCAGCCGGCTGTCAACCAGCACCCCCAGGTCCTTCTCTGCCAGGCAGCTCTCCAGCCACTCCTCCCCAAGCCTGTAGCATTGCATGGGATTGTTGAGACCCAAGTGTAGGATCTGGTACTCAGCCTTGTTGCCCCCATATAGTTGGCCTTGGCCCACTGATCCAGCATGTCCAGATCCCTCTGTAGAGCCTTCCTACCCTCAAGCAGATCAATCCTCCTGCCCAACTTAGTTTTGCCTGCACACTTACTGAGGGTGCACTCAAACCCCTCATCCAGATGATTGATAAAGATATTAAACAGAGCTGGCCCCAGTACCGACCTGGGGAAACACCACTTGTGACTGGCTGCCAAATGGATTTGGCCCCATTCACCACAACATTTTGGGCCTGGCCTCCTGGCCAGTTTTTTGTCTAGTGAAAATTGCACCCCTCCAAGCCGTGAGCAGCCAGTTTCTCCAGGAGAATACTGTGGGAAACAGTGTCAAAAGCTTTACTAAAGTCTAGGCAGACAACCTCCACAGTCTATCCCTCATCCACTAAGCTGGTCACTCTGTCATAGAAGATCAGGTTAGTCAAGCAGGAAATTCAACCGCAATACCACTTTATTGCAGGAAACTGAAGAGTCACCTACATGGCTGAACTACTCAGCAAGAACACAAAATGTGCTGTACTTTATTAGACAACTAGGCATCAAATTCACTATTTTTTATTTTGATGAAAAAATACTATATATATATATGTATAAACTATAGCTATTTAAGTTTGCAGCAAGGTGTCATTTAGCTTCCTCCATGGTTTTGTAGAGTCTAGATCTTAAAACATGTTTTCAGTTTCACATATAAGATACAATTCACCGAATCACAGCATGGTAGGGATTGGAGGGCACCTCTAGAGACCATCCTGAGCAGGCACACCCAGAGCAGGGGGCACAGGAACGCATCCAGGTGGGGTTTGAATGTCTCCAGGGAAGGGACTCCACAACCTCCCTGGGCAGCCTGTGCCCCTGCTCTGGCACCCGCACAGGAAAGTTTTTTCTCATATTTAAGTGGAAATTCCTCCAAAGTCAGTCATTGGATCAGGCCTTGGCTCAGCTACTTTGATTATGTGTTGGCAAAATGCATTATTTAGGAAAAAAAATCATAGTCATGGATCAGAAGGTCTACAAACATCATTTAACTGTTATCTAAACCAGATGAAAATCATGCAGGAAGAAAAGTATGTGTGACAGGCTAATGTAATCGCCAGTGTAAGCAGCTTTAAGTCTGGTTAAAGAGAGAGACGCTTTTTTGGGAACTGCCCTCTTCTTCCTGGAATATCTCTGCAAGCATAGAAAGATAGAATCTGACACATCTTTCAAATAGCTCTATTTATATTAAAAAAAAGAAATCTTAAAGACAAAGTGCTAGAGGCAAACTTTTTCACACTCCCAGGGATTAGGACATTAAGAAAATGATATTAAAAAAATTACAGCTATCACTACCAAAGGAAAAAAAATTAAAGCAAAGTTTCGTCTTGTTCATCTTTTTTTAAAAAAAAAAATCTGCTATTTTTATATTTTTTTTGTCCCTCTCTCACACAGAGTATTCAAGTTATGATAGGTTACTGTATATAAGATTAAACAAACAAAGCAGGGTGGTGACTTGGGAATAAGATAGCAATGATTGTGTTAGCTGTATTTCCCCGTCATGTCTGTGGCTGACAGAACTAACAAGATGGAAAGTAAGGCTGAACACATGGGCCGCAGCAGGATATCAAGATTCCTCACAGAAGTACACAGATACAGGGTCCCCTTTGAGAAGGTTTTGATTTGTACTGAGCACATTTTAATCCATTTAGCATATCTATATTAAAATGATGAAATGGAAAAACAGGAACAGGAATAGAAAAGCTAAGAAATGCTAACATATGTTTTCAACTTTGAAATGCAGCCAGTGTTTTTCCCTAGTGTAACAGGAAGAGCTGTGCTTTAAATGTTCATAACAATACAGATTTAAAACTTTATCTCGAGCCTATCTCTTAAAATTTCTGGAGAAACTGAAGGGCTTGGTCTTAAAACCTTGGCAGATTAGGAGTGTTTGCTGCGTTACGTAAGTGCAGCATCCTTGGTCGGTGGGGAAAGTCTGAAAATGGCTCACACAGAAATGGAGCAACTGTGGGATACACTTTCATATTAAGCCCTCACAAAGGGTCTATGAAATTAGATTGGGGGTAAAGCAGACTGGTGATTATAGTGATTTTCTCAGAAGATAAAACGACATGCAGGTAAAAATCATTACACAGATCTATGAAAACATTTCTTAACTGGAATTAGAGTAATACAGGCAAATGTAGTAGTACATGACTCAATATTCTCTGGAGTTCTCTGAGAGTTCAGAAGAAGTAATTATTGTGTCCACTCCTCAGAGGAGAAAACTGGGAAAAGAAAGTGAAATTTTCTTTCCTGTACTGAGACCACTTTTGAAAACAAAAATGCTTACCCAAGGAGATCTTATTGGAAAACTTCCTCACACACCCAAAAACATTTGAGAGGTCATGGCTGCATAAGTCAAACCCTTCACTCGGCTGGTTTAAAGCAAAGACTGTCTCCTACATAGAATCATAGGATGAATCATAGAATCACAGAATGGTTTGAGCTGGAAGGGACCTTTAAAGGTCATCTAGTCCAACACCCCTGCCATGGGCAGGGACATCTCTCACTAGATCAGGTTGCTCAAAGCCCTGTCTAATCTGACCTTGAACGTTTCCAGGAATGGGGCATCCACAGTTTCTCTGGGAATCTTGTTCCAGTACCTCACTGACTCTTAGAGTAAATAATTTCTTCCTTATATCTAACCTAAATCTACCCTCTTTTCATTTAAAATGTTACCCCTTGTCCTATCAGTATAGGCCCTGGTAAAAAGTCTCTCTCCGTCTTTCCTATAAGCTCCCTTTATGCATTGAAACATCACAATAAATTCTCCCTGAAGCCTTCTCTTCTCTAGACTAAACCAACCCAGTGTGAGTGCCTTAAGCAATCGTTTTTTTCCCAGGTGGGCCAACATTTTCTTACTCCTGCTAGTGCTTTCTGAATCTGTGCTCTCCCTCCCTCCTCCCACCTTTCCCAAGAAAATGTCATTGAAACCAGGTTGTTCCTATTTTTTCTATGGACAACATTGCCACCCACTCACTAGCTCTATTCTTTGCTACGCTGCCTACATAGAATTAAAATCATTAAAATCAGATTTATTTCCTTCTTTAAATAAAAAAATATAAATCTGTATACATATTTAGGCTGAATAAGGTTCTGAACTTCCATAAAATATTCCTAGCATTTGAAGGTATGTAGCCTCAGCTAGCTGCGAAATGCATTATATTAAGATTTCTTTGGTAGGACCTGTGAAAAGCATCGGTATAACTGAAGACCTCATAAGTAGGCAATAAATAATAATGGATTGACAGTAAGTTCAAAGAGCCTCAGCTATAGGTGATAAAGCACAGAAGATGGAAGGAACTTATGTGGACTACCGGAATCCTCAAAATTAGTGGACTGAGAAACAGCAGTAGTCTTTTGGCCTGCAGACTGCATAAACCTGTTGTGCACATTCACAAGATACAACAACTATGATATCATGTTGATGATACTTTTATAAAGGTACTTTTTAAAGATTGTTTAATTTTCAAGGGATGGGAAGCCAGAGTTAGTATTTTGCTAATTTAAAAGGTGACCTTGCTCCAACAGAAACAGCAAGAAATAGAAGTGATATAAATGTAAAACATCCCTTGGTTAATTCTTTGTCTTTACATTTTATTTCTTCTCTACCTCATCAAAAGTTGAAATCTAGTGAAAGAAGGCTTCCTAATGGCTGAGTGAGTGGCAGCAGCATTTCTAGCATGTCAGAGATTTTTTCCTAGACATATAAGATATCTTGAGTAGGGCGGAGGTTTCTGATGCCTCTCAATGTGTTAAAAACAAGCAGTTTTCTCCTCCATTCAAAGTATCTCCCTCCTGCATGCTCATGAACAGCAGCTGAGCTAGTGAGAGTTACCCTATTTGCTCACCTGTTTCCTGAAGCTCTTCCACTGCTTCCACCATGACAAATTCCCTTACCTTGTCCCCGTTCAGACTGACTAGGAATGGCAGAAGCTTTGTTTTTGAAGGAAAGCAATTTATAGAGAAAACTTCAGCAGAACGAAAGAGAGGATTTCAGTGTTACATGGCATGTAATAATGAATAGAAAATAATACTCCATGATATTTTCAGCTGCACAACAATAATGTCATAAACACCAATGGCAGTATCGCTTAATGGGCAGGTCCCCAAACAGGATTACATTTTGGCAATGCATTGTTCAGGCTAATCCATCTGGGGGTAATATTTCAAGCTGTCCTCTAGGGACTTGGTCTTTTTACAGACATATGACTTTACTTCTTTGGCATAATAGAAATTTGTATGGGGATACTGATTACATGGGAAGTAGAGAAAATTTTCCTAGAAATTTGCCAGAACATGAGGAATGAATTCCCACAGAAACAAAGAACAAGCGCAACCTTGCCTCAACACTTTTTATCCTTCCTTAACAGTGTGAATGCTTCAGGAAACCCTTTCCACAAGAGAACACAATACTGGATGTGTTTCTTTGCATATGTGATATTCAAAATATATTATAATATCGCTATGGGAAGGACAGCTTTAAAAGTGATAGAGAACAGCATCTATCAAGCAATCAACATCCACTATAAAACGAGAAGTGCTTTGTGTTTGCAAACACTACTGCTTACTAGATAAAAGTGTGTATTATGATCCAAATTTAGAAAAGTCTCTAAACAACCCCTGATTGAGAGTGTCAATGTATGTTCTACTGTTTTCCTGTTTTGGCCCTCGTAACAGGAAATATTTTATAAAAAAATTAAATAAGTCATACATTTAGAATGACTGGTCATGACTGCAGAGATCAGGAAGGACCCTGAGCATAGTTCTGTTGATAAAGATTTTTTTTTTTTATAGTGACTTTTGAAGAATATTATACCAGAATTTACTTTTCAACTATTAAAATGGACTAATGAAATCATATTGGCATTAGACAGCTGTATTTTCACATCATGTAATTTTTGTGCTACAGCAACCTTATCCCTTGTATTACCTGCCAGCTTGCTCTAACGCAGTCTGCTCTAAGTCAAGCTTTGAACAGATCACAAGTCCATTGTGTTGACTTCGTAGAATTTCTTCCTTGCAATACTGATTTATGGCAATTAGTTAAACTTTAAAATCATGTCGAAGCTTAGACCATATCCACTTCTGCCCACTTGCCATATACCTCTGTGGAGGGCTAAGCATAGTAACAGATACCTTGATGCAGGCATCTGCATCTGTGGATAAGAGGGAGCCGTGCCTGACTTCAGACAGCTGTGCTCTCCAGTCCTTGCCTAACGAGATTCGATCTGAGCTGGCAGTCTCCTGCAGTTTATCCGTGCTTTCTACCCAGTCATTATCAGAAGTTGCAGATAAAAGTCTCCTGTACTATTCTGAGATTAACAGTATCATATAAATGTTCTGCTTCTTTGCCCATTACATTTGTGAAACACATATATGAGCCTAGTCAGTCACTGTCGGCCAGATGCCCATGTTTTTCTGAGAGATGTATTTGCACATAGAAAAGGACTGATTGTGCTTGGTTTTTTTCTGGTGAAAAATAGATAAGGTGGACTATCCCGACCACCCTACTTTTCATACATCCACACAAAGGTGAGAAATGAAGGAATGCACAGCTTTCCCCAGTGCAATACCATTGCCGCTGCTACTCAGTGTCCTGTAAATGGGGCAGAAAAAGCTTGGGTTTGAGTCTCTCCCACTGGCATAAATCTCAGAAATCATGTGCTTCTCCTCTCTGATCCGTTCCTCACATAAAACTGAGTTTACAGCCATTACCAACATCTAGTAAGTTTGGTATTCTGGGTCAGGGAACTCTCAGAAATAGGTTAATCTATTCTAAAAACAAAACAAACCCGAAACAAAAAAAAACAAAAACCTAAAACTTCTTGTTGAAAGTCCAACCTCCTTTAGACACTTCCAGAAACCCACAACCTAATTACTCCTTCACACACTTTTCACGAAGATGGTGCTGTTACATCTGTCTTATAAAAACAAGACATTAATCAGTCTGTACTCTCATTTATTTTCTTATATATATATATTAATATGTAATTAGTGAAAAGTAAAGATCTGGCTATCATTTGGCATGTGCTTTCCATCTGTGATGACAATCACTTAAAGGTTGAAAACAAAAATCTACATGTTTAGTTCATTAATATCCAGACCACTGAACAGAGCTGGAGAGGAAGCAGCACTGAAACCAAATCATTGAAGTCTCACTTATTCTATCTGCTTTTATGGGGGAAAATCTTCTATATTCTTCCCAAAATTGATGTAACCAGACAGCTCACAGAAACAATTAATTCCTAGATGTAACAAATCAAAACTTATGTTATTTGCATCACACTATATGGAAAAGTCAGTCAATGACAAAATAAATATAATTTAAAAATAGAAAAATTTTGATGCAAAAAACATTTGAAATACCTGATCATGTTTAACTTAAAAAGTCAGTTTGTGATGACAGAGACTGTATAGGCTGTTACTAAAATGAAAGTATGTGTCATTACATTTCATCATAAATTTCAAGAGAAAAGATGTTTTAATTCATATTAATTGTATACAATACTATTGTATTTAAAAACAAACAACAAGCCGTACTGCTTTTATATATAAAACTGTGAATAAAAAGTCCAGCCTTTTTAAACTATTAAGTTAATAGGAGTAGTCACCTGTTTTTCTGTATCACCATTATCGTATGCTTATTTAAGCCTGACAAAAGGAGAACAGAATTCCACTGGTTTTTAACTTGTAGTCATGAGGGAAAATGTATCAAATAAACAAACAAATGCATACATACATAAATACATAGAGGAATCCCTTTGGCTTAATCTGCAACAAACTTTCTAAATCTGATATATCAGAAATATCTCTCCCTACATTTTGGATCTTTACACTGGAAACTGAACTGGAAAATCAAAGCTCTATTATTACTTATACCACAAGTATCCTAAATGAAAAAGGACTGAGCAAGAAGAAAGCAACAAAGAATAGTCTGTGTTTTTCTCAAATACTAGACTCACAATCCTCTTGGTCGCTGCACTGAAATAATGGAGTGTCCTCTCTACCTCATGGAGATACAGTCAGTTTGTACACAGTTCTTTAAAGCAATGATTTAGGGGGATTTACAGCCAGAGAAAGTAGCTTTGAGATCTAATCACTAAAGAAGAAAAACCTAGACTTCCTGGAAGAAGAAGAAGCTTAAATTCTGGCAGGCTCACCTCATCCTTTCATCTTTAAGAGGTAGATTAAATTCTGTTAGCTTACCATATAGGGGTCCTCCACAGGATTTTTTTTAAAAAGGTGAAGTCCTATCTCCTCTAAATGTTGTTAAATATAATGCCTTTTCTCTCTTTTCCCCTTTAGAAATAAGTCCTAGCAACATGAAATAATTTTTCTAAAGACATTTCTCTTTTTTCAGACAGCTCCCTACCTTCTTGATTTAAAGTTTTGAAGCTTTATTTCCTTGATTCTCTATTTTAGTATAAATGATAGACACTCTCCTGTAGAATTGTCCTACCCTGCAGGCAGTGGTAGCAGAACCAGGGTTCAGAAGAATATCAGCATTTCTTCCCAGTTCAAGATTTGCTTTTGTTGTTTCTTTAAGTTGCCAAAAGCTAATCAGACTCACTGAAACCATTGAAATAAAATTTAAAATGTCCTTTAAAAAGAGGGAGAAACCTCAGCAAATATCCCACCAATTATTTACCTTCTCCAACAAATCCCTATATCTACTGAGAAATGGTCTGAGCAAATTAATGACAGTGGTTACTACTGAGCTTGAGCTTAAATTTTTAGAGCTAAACCTGTTGATATATATTACACGTAGAAATTATTCGACATGTGTACACTGGGGATCTAATTTAAGCATTTAATGACTCTAATGTGTTATACAACCCTATATATTTTTGGTAGTTACTTGGTACAGTTTGTCCCAAAGGCCTCTTCAGCAGTTACAGATAACCAGAAAATTGCTAATAGAACCCCTGTTAATGCAAAACATGTTGGCTAGAGAGAAAAAGGGATGTGTGGATTGGTAGTCCTTAGGTTTCTGAGTCTTCCACAATTAAAAAGAAGAGTAATAAGAAAATGGGTTTGTCAGTACTTTAAATCTTTATTAACCCTGACCGGGTTTTAGGCATATAATCCAAACTTGCTTCTCCAGTTTTCTTTTACAAGTCAGTCAAGGTGGTAAAAGTCAGCTGATGAGCAGCCCAGTACATGTTTTTCAGCCCACTTGAGCCTCCAGCAGTTCATAACCCTTTGCACAGTCACACCAGTGCTGCAATAACCTTAAATGAAGTGGTACAGAAGTGGTGCCTAGAGTTCACCTGAACGTCAGAAATCAGGCTGAGAAGTCCTGCCTCGCAAGCTGTGCTGCCTGCAGCTCTGTCACCTAGCGATTACATAGGAAACGGTCAATGATTACACGCAAGAGTTTGAGGCCCTGGTCATCAGACCCTGCAGATGTCGCAGAGCAGTGGAAAAATCCATGAGGCAAATGCTAAAAAGTAAGCACAAAGACAAACGGAAATAAATCTTGAAATTTCCTGGGCAGACTGCTGGTTACAAAGAGAAGCAGAGGGCATTTGGGTTACTGAGCCCTTGTCACCATGCCACAGAAAGCTCTGCTCCAGGCTGTACGACTTCTCTGTCAATCTTTCCCAAGCGCTGCAATACCTTTTCTTGGGCATCCCTTGGGCCACAGTTTGACACTGCAGATTTGTTGTGCTGCTGTTGAAAATACGTTTCACTTCACTTTAAGATAAGCATCAAAGCAACAACAACAATTTTTTTCATTAAATGAAACCTTTAATTAATTAATTTTGAGAAAAGTTTGAAGATCATAGCGAGTCATTCATTTTACACCTAGGACACAGTCATTCATAAGCTCCATTCCTTAGTGTCAAACACAGTTAACTTATTAATACAAATTAACATAAGGGTAGAATATCTTCTGCAGAAAAAAAGTAGAGGGATACTATTAATTTCTTCTTTTCTATTAAGCACTATGAGAAGTTTTGCAAACTCGCCAACAAAGTAATTACAGGTTGCAGTGAATGTGATTCCAACTCTTCTCTTGTGCACACTGTATCAGTGCATGCTGCAAGCCTAAAATAGGACCTGCTTAATTTGTTCTGAAACAATAAGCTTCAGTCAAAGTCACCTATTCAAAAATCACCACTGAGCAGAGATTTTAAAATTCTCTGAACACTCAGGAATTTTTGTTGTTGTTGTTGTCACATGCAGACAACTGCATTAAGTTAGATTTAAATCGATACAGGGGCCAACACGGAGAGTCGCTATACCTTGAGGAATCAGCCCTTGGTACCGTACTTGGTAGGATCAGCCCTGCAGTAGTATCCCGATAAAATACAGGCATTTTTGAGAATATGCACACTGACACGAAAGCATAAGCTTTGTAACTCACCCAGCACCAGGCAAATCAGCAGTGAGCATCTTGGTTGAGCTGACTGTGAACCCCTCTAGCTTTTATGTACAATACACTGCGCCCAAGAACTGAAGATAAAGCTCAGTTTTATAAATGCTTATTCTTCTGATGTCTAAAATAGAAAAAGGTTGAAAAAGTCCCGGGGAAAAAAATACAAACATGCCTTCTTTGTTTAGACCATTTCCTTTCCTCCTACGTTCTGCACTTCAAAGCAACAGTGATTACTAACTTCAGCTGGACTGACACCTCCACCACAATATCTTTTATTATTTGTATTTTGAGAGCAGCCACCAACACATCAGGCACAATACATTCCCCAGAAAACTCATAGGCTAAATAAGAAAACAAGAAAGAGATGGCTAACATCTATGTAAATGCACTATGTTTTACGTTATATGTGTGTTAAAAACATTTTTATACGTTTAAGTAACTTAACACATCCTGAAGTATACCTGACTTTAGTACTGCAGTCTTTCATTTTCACTTGCTCACCACAGTGTTCAAAATAATAATAAAAAATCTATGATTTTGAGGGGATATTTCAAGACAGCGCTATAGCATCATGAGAGACAATATGAGAGGCACAAATGTGAGATGAGATTGTGGTTCAGAGCAATGTAACTAGAAAAACAGACCAGGCAAGGTGTTATCATCTGTACAGAAGGTTGAAAATAGTCTGTAATGAAACTTTTGGACATTTTGGCATTAAATTATTTTCCTTTCCACAACAACTGTCCATTTGAAAACTGATTTTACTTATAAATTACATTGAAACAACAGATTCAGTGGACTTGCAACTATGTCTTCCTATGACTCGTATTCTGAATAAAACATGTGAATCTAGTGCCTTGGTGTCATTCAGAGCACGGCTGGGTGGCAGCTGTGTGGGTATGAAGGCGCATGACAAAGTGCGCGACTAGTCAGGCAAATTTGCGAACTGAGAACAAAGCCTCATTTTAAAACTGTGCAGTTCGTCGTTAAAGGAAACTCCAGTTACCTCAAGGCTTTAGCTACGCACTTTATGACAACTACATATAGACATTTCAGCAAAATCCCAAGATTATATCACTACGATAATGACTAAAAGTTCCTCCTTAAGTCCTTGCACATGAGGGGTTACAAGGAGAACATGACCATCACCTCGTGTACGGTGGGTCTGGAGAGGAGCAGGCACCACGAGGGGAACACGGCTGCGGCAAGAGCTAGGGAAGGGGAGGGAAGGACTGCTGCCCTCCCACTCCACCTCTCCAGGGTTTGCTACCAACCTGGATTTCTCCAAGGGCTTTTGTTTCTTTGTTATGATCAACCGGTCAGCCCTGAGGGTAGGACCTGAACTACCTTCGCATGTTGAGTTTTAGCTGGTGATACAAACATACATTTACCTATAGAAAGATGGATTTTCATTGCATAAAAATTTCAGATTTTAATTAAGAACTACCCTTTTATTCAGCCTACCACAAACCATCCCAACCAGAGAGAGAAACAAAGTATATGGTGATTTACGCATATACATTTATTAAAATAATAACATTATTCTCTATTAGCTTTAAGGTTAATGGAAAGGGATAGGAGACAAAAAAAGGAAAAAAAAAGAATTAATCATGGTGTAATTTAATTGCATAATGAAAAATATTTTTGAATAAATTTCATAGATTCATAGGATGGGTTGGAAGGGACCTTTAGAGGCCACCCTGTCCAACCCCTCTGCCGTGAGCAGGGACAGCTTCAACTAGGTCAGGTCGCTCAGAGCCCCGTCCAACCTGACCTTGAATGTTTCCAGGGGTGGGGCATCGACCACCTCTCTGGGCAGCCCATTCCAGGCACTTCACCACCCTTGTTGTAAAAATATTTTTCCTTATATCCAGTCTAAATCTACCCTCCTTTAGTTTAAAGCCATCACCCCTTGTCCTGTCACAGCAGGCCTTGCTAAAGAGGTTGCCCCCATCTTTCCTACAGTCCCCCTTCAAGCACTGAAAGGCCACAATAAGGTCTCCCCGCAGCCTTCTCCTCTCCAGGCTGAACAGCCCCAGCTCTCTCAGACCTGGCCTCGCAGGAGAGGGGCTCCAGCCCTCGGATCATTTTTGTGGCCTCCTCTGGACCCGCTCCAACAGGTCCATGTCCCTCCTGTGCTGAGGGCCCCAGAGCTGGACGCAGCACTGCAGGGGGGCCTCCCCAGAGCGGAGCAGAGGGGCAGAATCACCCCCCTCGCCCTGCTGCCCACGCTGCTGGGGATGCAGCCCGGGACAGGGTTGGCTTTCTGGGCTGCAAGAGCACATTGTCGGCTCATGTCCAGCTTTTCATCCACCGGTACCCCCAATTTGGAGAAAGTAGAAAACAATACAGAAAAACTCATGTCAATTCCTACATGCCACAGTACAGCAAAAGTGATATTTCATTACAGAGTTCATTATCTCTATTCTTTAAATACACAGCAACCCTTTATAATAGGAAGAAAAGCTAGTTTTAAAATGCAGGCAAATAATGGCGGAGAAAAAAAAAAAAAGAGAATCTTATAAAGCGGAAAGGAAAAAGAAACACTTCCTAAGGATATACAATGAAACTGTAAACTTATTTAAGCCTTAATTAAAATCTTAGAAAATATACTGAAGTAATTTCTTCAGACTTTTGTGACTAATGCTTCTTACTTTTTTCATAAAACTTTTATGTTCTGAATCAATAGAAAATATATCCTAGCTTTGATATTTTGTACTACATCTTTCCCTCCCAAGGTTTACCTCGGTCTAACATGAAACTCTCAGGTCAACAAAGTTTTTATTCAATCCAGCGTTAGTTTCAATTACTATTGCCTTTTGAAAGTGCTTTTTAAAAAAAGCAAACATTTTATAAATTAGGGGAAGATCTGTGCATAGCTTCTTTCTTTTTTATATTTCAAGATGGTTAATATTTATCTGTAAGGATTTATTTTCCCAGAGGAAGAAATTTTAATAATTGGAAATAAATTTATATGAAAGACAAAGCTTGTTTTAGACCGTAAATGGGGATTAATTTGAAGTTAGTCATTGCTGTAAGTTTATATGTGCTTCAGCTATTTCTACAGATACCTATATTGCGGAGCTGTCAATATTAGAGGAGCTCAGCACTACAGATTTACTGCCTTCCATGCTGTTAAGAACAATAAGCTGATTTAGTTCAGCCTGTATGGTCTCTTGTCATGGGGTGAAAAAAGAAGGTGGAATAAATGACTCTTACAATTAGATAGTTCACTGAGGTTTTCCAATATTTTCCTAGTCACCCCCTCCTGGAAGTCATATTATCTTCATATCACTTCAAGTGGAATATCCTCTCAGGTTCTTCTATGAAACTGAAAAGGCATACATTTTTAGCAAGAAAAGCAAGGAAACCATATGTATACCATCAAATGACATGCACACACATGTACAAACGTGCATGACCTTAAATCTGTACGTGTGTGCAGCATGTCCTCTCTGCCTTCACGTTACATTTATAAAGTAGGGGGACTAATGGATTCTCTTGCTTGTGTCACAGCGTCTGCCCAGCAGTTACCCCTGTGAGGCCCACGGAAGGAGCAAGGAGCATGGGCTGGATGAGCAGGCTCTAACAGAAGGAAGCCTCACACTCTGAGGTTTCAATACAAAACTTCAGGCTGGTTGAGAGTCTCAGTTCCAGTCTGAGTTTGATTAAGTTGAACATGCGCAACACAGCGATGGTAATCTGTCATCACTGGTGCTCAGGGGGTTAGTCACCAGGAATAACGCAGTCGGAAACGAAGTAGGCAAATAGAACTGTGGTGATCTACTGAACAGAAGGGCTTGGAGTATGACATGGGAAAGAATGACTGCTGTTATAATGACGATACTTTTAATTACATATATTCAATGAAAAATAAACTATTAGAGAGAGAATAAAATACTTTCAATTAATGGAAGTAGTGTAATGCTCAAACTTAAATGAAGTATTTTTCCCTTGAGGGTTTTACTGTACTATTTTATTTAGCTTAATGTAATTTAAATTATAAACAGAATGGTTTTGTAAGCCCCCAGAGAAATGTATTTTATTTATAACTTATTTTCTTTGAAGCGGTTATGGAAATCATGCTCTTCCTGAAGTATGTATCTCGCATACCACCTACTGCTGCAAACTAGGCAGTCCTCACAAGTTAAACATGATTTGTCTGGTGAAGTACGTGATAAGAAAACCCAAGATTTTTTTAAAATGCCAGAGGAAATAGAAATTTGTAATTCCAAAAACTGATAGTCTTCCCTCCAAAAAAAAAGGTATTGTTGAGAAAAGTTATGTTTTTTTCACAGGGAATGGAACTCAGCCATAATCACTCCACCTGAGTTTTTAATGCATGTAATGAAAGGAGAGTTGTTTACACTACACCTTAGAGGGAGTTTCAGCTGAGAGTGAATATATTTTGCACACTTAAATTTAAATATGTAAATATTTCCATCTTTCATTTAAATCACAAGCCCTTAAAAAAATTAATTCTGGTCTAAAAAGTACACTTTCAGGATGTGAATTACAAATGACCAGTTTGTGTCACTTGTTTTCCTCCAAGTAATTAAAATAATCTATTTCTTAATATATAAGCAAATACAGACGAATAAATTGCACCCCGGCCTATGTGCTCTCTTTGCCATCAACAGCTACTGCATAGACTCAGTTAAACAACCAGAGACAAAGAGGAAATTGTCTCTAGAAAATTTTGACCATTAATCATCTTTCTGAAGTATAATAGTACCCTATCCTCATGGATGAACCATTAACTCAACACGCCAGCCACAGATATACAGTGGTCTGAGCTGTGATGTTTCTCCTGAGATAATATCAAGCCAAGGCACTTCAAAGGGAATAAGCAAGGAAGCGCTCTAAGATTTGGCAGATTGTGCAACTTCTTACAGCATGAGCTCATGACAGCCGTAGTCACAGGTTACATATGCTTTGAATTGGCTATTCTTTTTGTTGGAGCTACTCTTCTGCTCTAACCTACTACCAAAATGTATAAATTAATAATAGATAAATGAATAAAAATACAAGTTCTTATTAGCTTTGGATTAAGAGCTTGAATCATTTTTTCAAGGGGTAATGGGTAGGAGCAGGTATTTCTGTGTCACTACTCTATAAAACAAACATCAATGCCCTGGAATTGAAACGTCTGTTTGACTTAGTAGATTTTATCAAACATGACAAAGTTTCAGGTAGATATTTAAATGCAGAAATAATATTTTTAATCACATTTATGACTATATGTAAAAAATATGAATGAATTTTAACACATGAACTTTTTAAAAAAATCAATATTAATATACAGCTGTACAAACATCCTAAGAAAAGACATTTCCTCTGGCTCTTCTTAGATCAGACATTATCTAGTTCGCAATTGAAAGTAACACCGACAGTGTTAGAATTTGCACTTTGTACTAGAGTGCTGACCTGTACCACAGCCTTTGCAGACAACTATACTTTGCTAAAAGCTACTAACGCACAAGCATTACTTGTGTTAAATGACAAATGCATGTCATAGTGACCATTACCCTTGCATTTGAGGCAAGATTTTAAGATTCTGACAGCCCAAACAGCCGAGCTAATGTACCTTTGCTAAGCAAAATGGTGCTTCTCCTCTTGACTAATATATGTTCAGATGAACTGACAAATTCTGTTTAATGCACTGTCCATTTGTTGGTAGTAAAGCACATTATTTTATTATTTCTTTATACATATAATCCCTTAAGAGGTAGCATGACAGTGCAGTGTAAATCTAAAGCGACCCATTAGATTTATTTGCATGAATGACTTTGTTGCTGTTAATTTAGTACCAGGAAAAAAAAAAAAAAAAGATACCGATTTCTGGCTTTCAGAAAACTTTGTTACTACACTTCTTGTAGACAAATTATATGGTTTGATGCTGTAACCCTTTAGTTTTTGCTCAGTCTCACTCTTTCCCCACTGTCACATCAGAGTCTAAGTGACAAATAAAACATTTTTCCAGGGAGAGAGATGTGGACTGTAACAAAATTTGCAGAAGTTGATTATATTAATTCAGGTATTTCCTTTGTTACTTTCCTTTTAAGCTAAAACCGAATACAGCCAATTCCAGTTCCTTTGGGGTACTCTGCATTTTGGCACCAATTAAAAGATTTTCTGCCAAGGAAGGGTTGTGCCACTGTAGAAAAGGCATTCTCCTCAGACTTGATATCTCCTCCAGCATAAGAAATGTCTTTTGGGATTGTTTTCCTGCCCATCAGTTACGGCTGGGGAAGATTTTGGATACTCACAACAGGGAACATGAATCTGTTCTCCAATCTACAACTAGCAACCCACTTATGAATTGTGACAATTTAAATTTAACTACTAAAGAAAAAAACGTATGTGTTGTCAGTATTTTATTAGTGGAAAATCTGATATCTGAAAAAAACCTCCACTCAAACCCACAACATTTCACCTTGAACAAAATAGCTGAAAAAACATCTAAGTGAAGTTGGAATATGGTCAACACCACATGAAAGGCAAAACCAACTGTAACTGAATATGGGCAGCTGTGTAACAGTGTGGAGGATACCATGTCCTAATTTCAGGATACAAAAGCAGGGGTAAGCATCGTTTCAGGGTTCATGAGACACCTGTTGTTAGTATTGAAGCCATAAAGGTTCAGCCAGTATGCTATGAAAATGCTTTTCTGAGACGACTTGTTTAAAAGCTTTCTCCAGACAGAAATGACTGACTGAAATATCAAGACACTCCAGAAAAAATCACAATCACAACTGTCAGTGCCGCAGTCCCTAAAGCAAGTATGTGAGGAGGGCTGTTTTTTGTGTAAGGAGAGCGTGCCAGCATGTGTAAATATAGGCCATCTGAACCACTGCTACATATCCATGTTTACAGTTCATTTCCACAAAAACAGGAATGCAAATCAAGGTGGAAGTTTTACAGAAATACGTAAGGAATGTAAAAAACACCAACTATAATATAGACATAAATGCTGCAGCTTACCAATTCACGTAAAATATTTTAAATGCCACAGCAACGGAGACATAAAACAGAGTAACATACAAGGGAGAAAGCAGTCAAGTGATAATGAATGCTGGCAATTTAATCAGAACAATTTAGTTCCTTGCCTAGGTTTACTCTCGCAGAGGGAAATGACTTGTTGAAACTAAACCCAGCTAGCATATCAAAACCAGAAGGGAAAACACGATTTTCAAGAAATTAAAATTAAATTGTTGGATTCTTACCTCAACTATAGCAAGACTGAATTATTCTGCAGTTAAATCCTGGAGGTGCAATATAGGCTACATTTTTTATTTTGTCTGACACTCATAGAAGACTTGAAGATTTGTGCAGAAGCTCAAGATGATCAACAGGAGTAACCTGAAGGCATCTGTTAATCGATACCATGATACTGCTCTACTCTTCTTAAGACAAGCACAGAGGTTCATTCATGCAAACCTGTTCAACCTAGCTCTCACCCTGGCCAGCTCTTATTATGCTAGCTGTGCAGTCGTAAGAACAAGAAGCTCAAGGTTTGCCAACTACTTGAGAATTTATTCAATTTCTCTGCCGGGTTTTGTGTCTAAGCTGAAATTTGCACCACTGCAGCTGCTATTAAAGTTAGCTCAGGTACGCCTACAGGAATGACAAGCATCGCAGCGTTCCCAGCACCCACAACAACTTAAAATAGATGTGGCAAGGAGACCAAGCACATTGTGACATATGACTGTCTACAGTTGCGTATCTGTTGATGATAAAACACATCGCAAAGTTGGAGGGCCTTAATAAATGATTTTGTAGTCCATAAATTCCCAGAGGCCCTGACTTGGCAAAGCGAGCACCATTACCAAAAATCACTTGTTTCCAAATATGTTGAATACATGGAAAGAAATAATGTGAATATATATGTTTCTTTGAATTTTACCTACATGATCCAGCGAGGAACATCAAAGCGGCTAGTTGGATCAGGCACTGTGTATTTCTGGGAACTCCTCTTTTGGAAACAAAACTGGTAATGTGTCAGCATGTAGGCTGTGAACAAAAAAGATGGAAGAAGAATTATTAAAATACATTATGGACATGAAGGAGACACAGACATGTAAGCCAGAAGGGCCTCCTTTGGACCAAGAGAAGACAAAAGCTATTAATATATTAATACTTTCTATTGCTGAATAATATCTTTTTTCCTTTTTTTTTTTTTTTTTTTTTTAAATCTCAGAGGCCTAGCTGAAAATATAACAACTCAAGCGTGTATGTATCACACAGATCAGGAGCAGTGGTAATAAGATGGTGGCGAGAAGCCTTTGGGCTGCTCATACCTACCCCCAAATGGCTAGGTACTATCACAGTATTTTCAGATGATTTTTCAAACCCACTGACCATATTGGAGCGAGGATAACAATTTCTTGAAGACAGCACAAAGAAGTCTGAATCAGCAAGGGAGCTTGTCTGGCTTGTGCCTGGAAATTGGCACCTCCAAGCACAGAGAGAGGTGGGATGCTGACCCCACCTAGACACCAGGAGCAGGTCGACACAGGGGCAGAACTATGAACTGGGCTCTCTTTTCTTCCCCAAAGTGTGCAGTATCTCAAGTTAACCAATTTAGAAAGCTGTTTTGGAATATTAATTTTCATGTAAAAATGTAAAAAGGTAGAAAAATAACCCCCTAATGTATTCCATACATTATATTTTCAGCTGTATTTAACATACTGTTGCTTTTAAAAGTTGACATGGCTACAGAGGAAACAAAAATAACAATAATTAAAACCTAAACAGCTTACTTTCTTCTGCAAAAGTTGTAAATTCCTGAAGTCAGAAGTGTAGGAGAAGGATTAGCCACTGACTACCATGTTCCATTTCATTATATATAATTAGCGCTAAGTGGAACCATATGCCATTATTATCCCATTTATTACATGCCATTGCAGCCTAAGACTTCAAGACCCCTTTGAATAACTTAAACACAGAAGAGTGATTCTGAATCAATAGATGCTCCATGTGTTTGCTCAGTGTCTCAGCCTTTAACAGCACGTCAAGGGATTTTGCTCCCAGGTGCAATAAAAAGGAGGCAGCAGACCAGAGAGAGAATGAGAGAACACACTGGCTATGTGGGATGCTCAGTTTCCCGGGGGGGGAAGACCAAAAACAAACAAACAAACCAAACAAACCAAAACAACAAGGTTGAGATTATTAACTAACAAGACTGAGACTATATTCCAGTTCATTTTCAGAATGGAAGAAAACATACATTTACTACCCATGTGCATTGCTGCACGCCAGCACAGCACTTCTAACAGAGCTCCGATACACCATTAATCACAAAGGTCTCTCCCTTCTCTGGTGAAACACCCTCCTGGAAGACAGCGATCCCCTCCGCTAACCCTGCACAGCCAAGAAGTGCAATGCGTTAGAGTGGAAGTGAATCTGAACACGCCCTTCCACCAAATGAAAACAATTTGCGAGAATGAGTGGAAAGAAAGCAGATCAGATGAAATACGGCCAGGAAAGAAAGAATACGCGTTACTTGTCTTACGAATTGTGCCATGCAATTCTTAACTGGAAGGAGCCTGGACATGTCAGTGAGGCAAATCCTTTCATGAGGGCAGGCTCTGATACCCTCTCAGCCCAGAGCAACATTTGGATGAGAGACAATCACTCCAAAACGCTTCCTAAAGCATTTCTTTTCCTAGGCATTTCTTTGCCCAGCCGCTACATGGCTATTCAAACGCGCCGTTCCTGTCTCTGCTCCCAGACGGACAATGCACAGGAAGTGCAGCACAAGGAAACGTGTCTGCGCTGAAGGTCACTGAGCAAAGGCAGCAAAACTCTCAGAAAAGGGCAAGGAGCAGCCAGAAAGTTCATGCGCATCATTTAACCACCTCCTGCCTGGAAAGGGCTTTCACTCTGTCAAGTGACGCAGAACCTCTGTAAGGACATTGCGGAGGTTTTGGTGGGAAAGCTCAATCTTTCAGCTCAGGAAGGATGGTTCCAGACTTTTCAAAACAGCAGCTCTGGTTTCAGTACTCCACTCCAGTGATGTACCAGGGAATGCACAACTTAGTAATTCACTCATCTATTAAAACTATAATTTGCAAAGCATGTATCAATTGTTGATTAATTGAGGTCCCTAAAGGCCCTTGGTGGTACTCTTACATACTGTCACCCATGAAACAATGAGAATTACACTGAAAAACACTTAAAACCCTTAAAAATTATTTTTTCAATTAATTTCTATGCAGCAAGTATAAAGGATGAAAAGCATTTAGCATTCACACTACCAACGCAGGAAAATAATTTAAAAAATCTGCGTCATGACCAAAGCCAGTTTTAAATCACTTTTAAGATGGCAAAACAATTGAAAAGGGAAGCCTCTTATTAGATAGCTGAACCTCCTTTTAGTTGAGGAATTACAGTTTCTGACAATTAAAACTGGAATTTTAATAACGCTTAATAATTTCCCTCTTATCAAGTTATTATGTTTTTAGCTAGCAATAAACTAATTCATTATTAAATTAGCTTTTCAAGCTATTCTCAGTAAATAAATTTCTCCCCAGTAATTTTCTACTATATTTTAATTTTATGCTATTACTATCAAGAATCCTGTTTTACTCCCCTAACAACGCAGGTTGTGAGTCAGAGCTTTGGAATCCATTGCACTAATTTACAATAAACTAAGACTCCTCAAATAAGGTTGTGCTCTTTGTATATTCAGCTACAAAACTACTAAACTCTACTGTTTAGGAAAAGCAATCAAAACCAGTTGATAATTCAGCTTGTGCAGAGCATCAAGGTCTATTTAAATCAACAACATCAAAGTTTTATCCATTTACATTTTTCCACCTTGGTTGAATTTGATTCTTTTAGAAAAGGGAGAAAGGCTGTTACCTGACACAAAGTATTTGGAGGTAGATGCCTATAGTTAATGCGAGGGTGGATCTGTAATAAACATCATAAAAGACTGTTCCTAACCCCTTAAATACCCAGCATAAAATCAGGGAAGATGGAAATGTGGTTAATTTGTATTTTACACCTGGGATACAATGGTTTGAACCATTCTTCTGTGCTGATACAGAATCACAGAATCACACAATGGCAGGGGTTGGAAGGGACCTCTGGAGATCGTCTTGTCCAACCCCCTGCTTGAGCAGGCACACCCAGAGCAGGGGGCACAGGAACGCGTCCAGATGGGTTTTGAATGTCTCCAGGGAAGGGACTCCACAGCCTCCCTGGGCAGCCTGTGCCCCTGCTCTGGCACCCGCACAGGAAAGATGATTTATCTCATGTTTAGCTGGAACTTGCTGTGTTCCAACTTGGGCCCATTGCCCTTGTCCTGTCGTTGGGCACCACTGAAAAGAGTCCAGTCCCATCATCCTGACACCCACCCTTCAGATATTTATAGGCATTGATGAAATCCCCCCTCAGTCTTCTCTTCTCCAGGCTCAACAAACCCAAGTCTCTCAGCCCTTCCTCATAAGGGAGATGCTCCAGTCCCCTGATCATCTTTGTAGCTCTCTGCTGGACTTCCTCAAGCAGTTCCACATCCTTCTTAAACTGGGGGGCCCAAAACTGGACACAGCACTCCAAATGTGGCCTCCCTAGGGCAGAGCAGAGGGGGAGGATAACCTCTCTGTTGACCTGCTGGCCACTCTCCTTTTAATGCATCCCAGGACACCATTGGCCGCCTTGGCCACAAGGGCACAGTGCTGGCTCATGGTCACCTTGTTGTCCACCAGCACTCCCAGGTCCTTCTCAACAGAGCCGCTTTCCAGTAGGTCAGCCCCCGGCCTGTGCTGGTGCATGGGGTTGTTCCTCCCCAGGGGCAGGACCTTGCACTTGCTCTTGTTGTATTTCATGAGGTTCCCCTCGGCCCAGCTCTCCAGCCTGTCCAGGTCTCACTGGATGGCAGCCCAGCCTTCTGGTGTATCAGCCGCTCCTCCCAGCTTGGTATCATCACCTTGCTGAGGTTACACTCTGTCCCATCATCCAGGTCACTGATGACTATGTTGACCAGGACTGGACCCAGCCCAGACCCCTGGGGAACAGTTCATTAGTCCTTTGTTCTTTCTGGGATATTTGTCCAAAAAACCAACCCAAAACAAACAATCCCCCCAGCATGAATGCTGGACCTATTTAAGCCAACATAAACCACCTCCAACCTCAGTTTCTATGCCTATGCTAGAAAATTTTATTTGCAGTGTACTTTTAGGCATCAGCACGTGACCTGTGCTATTAAACAGTGACACTAGTCCTAGCAGGATTTTAGCTTGCAATGGTTTGGGAGGCAGCATGAACAAGGAACTTGAGTTAGGCTCTGAGCATGGGGGCACGCTATGGAGAGGAGGGGACTGAGATTTCTGGTATTACATCTGTGATTACAATACCCTAAAAGATGCCACTGCCTGGACAGGCAGGCGGTCTGTGTTCCAGGTATAGAACTGAAGATTGCATTGTATGACTTGTATTTTTCCTTTCCTATATTCATGAGAATCCCTGTTTAAAACAAGAAGTGCACCTGCGTGCTGCCTTTAGCTTTTTATTTATTTTTGATAAAAATTCACTTGAGACTACAATGTCAGAAAGGCCTTTAAATAAGAGAAGTACTTTCCTGTTGAAAGCAAAACTCTGGATACAGTAATTTCTGCTTTGCTTACTTTGTAAGATGAATCTGCACGCATCGACTCTGCACTGAGAAGCTGAGTTCCTGTGTTTATACAGAGGTGTACCATGAAGTAGGTTTCTTACCATGAGAACAGACTGGTAACTGGTAAAACTTCATACACAATAAGGTGGGTATTTCACCTGAGTGTTTATCTGTTGATAAAGGTGATCTCATGGCCCCTTTTTTTTCCTTTTTAATGAACTTTGGGCAATTTTTGCCTTGCTGTGAGGAAAAAAATCCTCTCAATAATTGGAGAGACTTAGTTACATATATGTATTTTCTTGCCTAAACAAACTATTAAAAAAATAAATCAACTCTACTGCACTCATGTTTATAATCCTCAGAAAATGCCAGTAGGTGTACCTACACAGATAAAAGGCACTTTAACAGTTTTATGCAAATATTCATGAAGACTTCACAAAATCACAAAAAAGGCATATTAAGATATCAGCCCTGTAGCTTCTATTTCCAGTGGATTTTAAAGGGCAGAAAATCTTTTGATTCTTGAGCTTCAAGTATAAAAAAGTCTGCAAGCTGAAAAAGATGTCTCTGCCTTGCACTTCTTTCACTGGATCTCATTAGAAAGAGGTTAGAATCATTCTGGACCAAGAGAAGATCAAAGCTGGGTGGTAAGAGACTGCAGCTGCAGTGCTTATACACTTGAAAAGCACCTCTGCACTAATATGAGAAGAAAACATGCTACACCTAGTTCAAAATATAATTTCTTGCTGGGAACAGGTTTTCTTGTTCTTGTTATTTATTTATTTTCACATTCCTAGGGTTTGTTTTTTACCTTAAGGAAAGAGTCCATTTATAAAAAGAGAGTTTTCTTGTATTATTAACAAAAGGAATGAAGGCGGTTTCCAAGCACAAGCTGCCAACCCGACTGCCAGCCAGCACAGGTCAGAAGTAGGTAAGAATTTTGAAAAGTTGAGGTACTACAGAAATGTACATCTTTCTAATTACATGTCTCAAAAAATGAGAGTATCAATAAATAAAGTAAACATGGCTCATGAATTCAGAAGAAAATATGGGAGAGTCAAAAATTGCATTTAAAAATTCATTTTTTTAGAGATCAGAAATGAAACAAAATTATTCATAATTGTCTGGCAATGCACTAGAGAGATATTTTCAGAATTTTTCATTATTTATTCAAAAATTTGTATTGCCAATGTCTTTGGCCTGAACTCACTGCTTGAAGTTTGGAGACTAGACCTGCCAAACGGACCTTAAAAGAAGCACAAGATTAACTTTAGCTCCATGTTTGTTACAGAATTAGTCTGTAAAATGATGAATCACTTGATAAGCTCAGAGATCTCATTGCACTCACTGGCTACCAGTGGTCCCTTCATGGGAAATCCAAGATGACAGGATCACCGCCTCTCTAACCCTAGTCCAATTAACACGTTAATACTGTATTTCATGTTGAATGGCTTCAAAAGGCTATGTTAAAGAACAACAGTTCTAGAATACCCTGTCAGTTAGATGGAAGAAGGAGGCATAGGCTCATTCTACCAGCTTGGACTTGAAAGATAAATGGATGTCCTGTGTCTGTTCTAAATGCTAGCTATAAAGATAAATTCTTCCCATATTGTGCAAATGTCAGCTAAGTCCCCACTGAACTGAATCATCATCTTAATTTCTGAGGTTTTAGCAGAAATTCCATATGGCCAAAATCAAAGGATAAATTTAATGTCACACAACAGTTCATTCAACTTGCTCAACTTTTATTTTTTGAGGATGACTGAAAACAACAATTTTATGCCCCTTTCATCCAGTTTAACCAAGATAAAAATTAATGACTAGCATCCTGAATTTAGCCAATGTTCTCAATGAAGAGATGTCAATTCACAGTAATGACTCAGCCAAATCTGTTTCAGCTGCTGAATAACTAGGCAGCTTCATTTTGCTTTCAAGTTCTGAGGAGTACGGTAAAACAAAATCCAGATATTTCAGGTATGATTTTAATTTGGTAGTCTCATAGCTCAAAAATTGTTCAGTCTAGACACATCACATTTGTTTCACTCTAGAATAGTGGCTTCAACGTTTTATTAGCAAAGTTGAATAGCTATTTTGTAAATATTGTTAGATCTGCTTGGCATAAAAGTGTTCAATTCAGTTCACTTCACGTACAAAGCATCTCATAAGTGCACTACAGTGCCTGAATATAATCAGTAGCACAAGCAGTTAGGAAAAAGGAAAACATCAGGAAAAAACAACTACTAGGAGAGTACTTCAGTTTAACTGCTCTTTGTTACTTATATTTTCTAAGTATCTGGTATATAATCACAAAAGCTTTTTAAAATTTGAGAAGTGATTAGAATCTCTCACGTTTTGATTCCTTCAGGTGCTTCCTGATGCCTGACTTCTAGCACCTCTGTTTTTAAGAAAACAAAGATTTTTGGGTTTTTTTAAATCAAAGTTTGTTAAATGTCATGTATAATTTTACATGACACTACAAGATAATCATGGCTAAACAGACCAAACCAGGAAGCTCACTATTTGGTATACAGTTATCGGCATTAATATTTTAGGAAGTGGTCCCACTTAACTTTAGATATCTTTACAGTTACAGGCATCTGCCCCTGAGCTGCACAGACTCTGCACAGTCAACACAGGAAAAACTGCCACATCAAAGGACCATTCAACAGAGCTGATGTATTTTAGTTGTTTGCCCTAGGATGAGATGAGGTAAGCCTTAGCAGTATCTCATGTCCTACATCCATTACACAGCACATCTAAATCTGGTTTGATGACTCCCGTCCTGAGTGTTCACTTCTCGTGATCATAAATTCGTATCTGTAATAACTGTTTATATAAATCCCTTTCATCCACTGTTTAGTCTATAAATATTCTGATCCAGCCAGCCATTTAGAGTGAGATTAGGCTCCACTAGATATATATATATATATATATATATACATGCATGGAAAAAAAACACCCCTCCTCATGGAAGACAACCTTATCTGGCAAAATGTCTTGAGCAAACATACTGCTCCATTTCTTCCAGAATTTTCACTGTTGACAGTTACTCAAAAGTTTTAAGATACTCATGACCCCCTTATTAACAGCCTTTTCTACACCTATCACTGCAATTGAAAAAGATGTTTCCCCCTCCTGTGGTCTTCAGTGTCACTAATTAGCCTAAACAGAAAAAAAAATTTAAAATCTCACAAAACATCAGAAATTTCAGTATTTCAGGAAATATTTGGGTGTGACTTATGGACACAAGATACGTGTCCGGTGTGTTAAATCTGGAAGAGTGGGAAAGCATAAGTAAAGTATTGAATTATCATATGAGGCAGTTGAATGCACTGTCGGTAATATACGGCTTTATCAGTTGGAAGCAGATGGACTTTCCTGAAAAGGATGTTAAGTCTGTTAATGGAAATGTGCTGCCTGTTCACTGGGGTACCCAGGTAGGAAATGTCCCATAATTTGGTGTTTCCTAACTATGCCTGCTGGCAATAGAGGAAAAGCTCAATAATCATGAATTTCTTTCTAAGCTCCATTTTGTATCAAGTATGCCAAAGTTACCCGACGATTGTCTTAATGAAACTTCTGATGAGAAATTATGGGATAATGAAGATGTTTATAAGCACAGAGAAGAGATAAGCTGTTGGCAAGAAGTACAATAATCTCCCACACTCACCTACCAAAATCCACCCTTCTACATCAAAAGAAAGTTAACAGTATGTATATGCAAACCTTAAACAAACCCCTAAATGAACCCAGACAGTGGCCACAGTGCAGCTTTTATATTCAAACATATAAACTTCTGTATCTGGACAAAGAAAAAAGGTGGTGAAACATTAAATGATCAACTCCTTCCACACCTCAGAGTTACAGATGCAACAACAGCTGAAATTGCATCTACTAGAATAAAACCTCCTTATCCAAGAAGTTTCACTAAATCTATTTGCAGAGCTGAAGAAAAGTAATCACTTTTTGTTCCTTCCTTTAAATTAAAGAGTAATTTTAAATCCTACAGCTCAGGAAGGAACCGATCTTTGTAAAACCTCCACGGGGTGAAGGCATTACCTGAAGTGAGGGCAACCATGCCTATAAACCCACCGGCATTAAACCTGCCAGCCCCCACGGCGGCCCCCACCAGCCTGGCATCAGCCTGAATTTAGCTCCCTGTGGAGCAGGCGGCTTCCCGGGCCCGCGGGCAGGACCCTGGGACACTGCGACGGAGGCGTCGGCGCCATCTCCTGCGGCTGCAGCTACTCCCAGGCGTGGGGAGGGAGTGGCGCAAATGGCGTCCCTGGGAAGGGGAGGGAGACACTCCGGCACGCCTCGGGGACCCCAGCAAACATGGCTGCACTGGTGCAACCTTCAGTACAAATGTCACTTTAAACGATGAAATAAAACCAGCTAACAGGCCTTGGATTTACCTCTGCCTTGGGTGCCTACGCCCAGGTGCCCATGGGGGTGCTGCAGGGCGGCCCCGGTGAGGAGAGGCCGTGGCTGCCCCATGCCGGACACGGGCGGCTCCAGTGGCCCCACCGCAGGGCACGGCTGAGCCCCACAGCCGCGGGTGGGCGCCTCGGGGAGAGGCTATTTAAGGAAGAACAAAGCATATCTAAAGGGTGGGTGTCAGGATGATGGGACTAGGCTCTTTTCAGTGGTGCCCAACGACAGGACAGGGGCAATGGGCACAAGTTGGAACACAGCAAGTTCCAGCTAAACATGAGAAAAATCTTCTTCCCTGTGCGGGTGCCAGAGCAGGGGCACAGGCTGCCCAGGGAGGCTGTGGAGTCCCTTCCCTGGAGACATTCAAACCCCACCTGGATGTGTTCCTGTGCCCCCTGCTCTGGGTGTGCCTGCTCAAGCAGGGGGTTGGACAAGACGATCTCCAGAGGTCCCTTCCAACCCCGGCCATTCTGTGATTCTGTGATTTGCCAGCAGCCACTCAGGAGCAGGTGGACATGCCCTGATGGACCTATGGCCCATGGGGAGCCCAGGCTGGAGCAGGTTTATCCTGAAGGACGGCAGCCCATGGAGGCCCCATGGCAGAGCAGGGAGCAGCGCGAGGAGGAAGGAGCAGCAGAGAGGAGCTGCCATGGACTGACCACAGCCGCTGTCTCTGTCCCCCTGCGCTACCATGGAAGTGACTCAGCAGCAGCTCAGCTGCTCTGGCCCATGCAGTAGCACCCAGAAATGTTGCTCTTTGGCTGAACTAGGTTCAAAACTAACTCCCACGGGGTACAGCTCCATACCGTACAAAACACCCAATGAATTGCTGAGGATCACAACCCTAGACTAAATTGGGATGCTTCTGCTACCCAGCAAAGGCACTTCTGCATGGTCTGGCAGCTGCTGCTCTCTTTGATGCCAGCATTCAAAGGGACAGGTTGCCCATTTCAGGTCTTGGTGCATAACAGGGAGATCTGCACCTCTCTATATGAAAGCATAACTGTACTTAAGCTCCAGGACTAAATACATATAGTTATGTACCATTGACAGACTGCAGCAACATCTAACACAACACAAACCAGTGTAGGAAAAGCTGCTGATTTAAACTATTTATTAAAATTTCTCATTGCTAAGAATGCAACTTATTGCTTGCTGTTTTTCTGTGTTAATTTGAACAGTCACGTGGGCATGAGGGCCGAGTAGCAAAACCTCAGGAGAGGCACTCACTGCAGGGACATACTCCTGACCCCTATGGGAGCACATCACAGGTAAGGTTTGGGACTGTAACACACCTTCCCTCGTCTCTGAAGATCGGTTAACCTCTGTAGATCACTTGCAGTGTGGCCATCGGTGTAGCTGAAGTTAAAGATCTGTTATTAATTTTGTACTGAATCGGTATACAGAACTTCAGTACTGGAAAAAGCAGCTAAGCCATTTCTTCCCCTATCCGTATCTTGAATTTTGTTTGCATGTTTATACAGACTAAAAAGCTAAACAGCTTTCGGCTAGTGGGGAGAAGGGCTGAGAAAGGAAAAAATAAAAAATAAAAAAGGAATGATATGTGGGAAGATAACAACCCTGACATGAAACCCTTGTGTCATGCCTCATTCTGTCATTAAATTCACAATTTAATCAAGAAATCACATTCCCAAGTTACAAAGTATACTATGTCATCCCAACGGCAATACTTTACTAAAACTAGACAGTCAGCCCAGGGGAAATAAGCCAATGGCTTTCCTATCACCATTTAACTCTTCTGCTCAAATAATACAGGTTTGGCTTTGCACAGGATTTATTTAATTCTGAGTATTGGAAAAAGCTTGCAACTGATTACTACTGAGGACAGCAGTTATCAACATTTGTTGTTGAGATACGTTTACTCAGATAGGTTAATATGAGAAAATACTGTAAGTAACTCCAGAAGTATATAAACTCAGTTGGTGATATATGAGATTAATCTCTAATGAGATCTATCTATGAAAGGAACAGAATGACCCATACCCTCCCAGGACAGAGAACCGGTGCGGATGAGAAGCACTGTGCACTGTATGTAGGCTTTGACTTCCACACGCAAGAGCATAAGCACAGGTACTTCTGGCTGATTCACTACAGTCAGCCCTGCGTTGCAGTGCTGCATTGCTATTCTGTGATTTTACAGGTCATTATAGTAATGGAAGTGCTGTCGTCTAGAAAAAAATGTAAAAGTACACAATTACCCTTGAGAACAGATAGCAACCCCTGTCGCATTTTCTAGCTCAGATAACCATGTTTTTTGCTTATACACATTTCCTTCTCTATTTCAATTTAGATCAAAGAGCAGTAGTATTATTTCTATACATTCACAGTAGAAGTGATGTGTCCTAAAGCATATGATTATGTTTTTTCTGTATATACAGTTTTCACAGTGATGCTTTGGGAAGCAAAGAAAATGATGGTTGTTTCTGATAGACGATGTGAGTGGAAGTGACTTAGATTTTTAAATATTTAAGAAAAATAAGATGCCTCAGAAACTGGGGAGAGGATTCATATCTGTTTTCTTTCCCCTTACTTGCAGAGATGAAAGTATACTGAAAGCTCATTTTCCTCTTCAAGGAAGGGTTAATCATACCAGAGCAATCTCAAAGTGATGTAAACCAATGTTGTCAGCACTACTAAAATACTCAGGTACTTAGCTAGGTTCTGGTAAAAAAAAAAATTTACAAAAATCTTTAAGGCCATAACCAAATCTGAAGGTAGGAAGAAAAGTCCCCAAGTTAGATTGCTAGGGTCTGTTGGTTTTGATTTTGTTTATTATTGCCTTTCCCTGGAATATGGTGTACAGCGTAATCCCTACAAATACAGTTTGTTTAACTTATTTTCTGCTCTACAGGCACTTAAGGTATTGGCAATGGCCTTCATTTCTTATACTCTCTTTCTTGTAATTGTGGCTTTTGACCTTTTATTGTAAACCATAAGTTACATATAAGGTCTTCAGTGGCCCTCAGGAGCATATGAGCAAAATGTTTTGTGAACTTTCTGAACTAGACATTTACTGGATAATTGCAATGTTGGTGGATAACCCTTAAAAAGAGAGGTGCTTCCATTCCTGTGGCACACAATCATATTAGCTTCATGTTTCTGCTGAAGTAATGCAATTCAAGACTTAATAACAGTATTAAATTGCATAATTAATTTAGAGGCATTAAAGCACACCAAGACATATTGAGACAATTAAGATCTTTAGCAACATTGCCTTATGTCAGTTGCTGCCTCTGGAAAACAACACAACATTAGCATACAATCAGCCCAAGCAAGGGTTCTCACTGGGATATGATTTTAAACTACTTAATAAAGACTTTACAGACAAAAATTCTGTGATCATCTTCATGGGGTTCATGTGTCAAGTAAGGTCCTGATTTATTATAAGCTGACAATGAATTACAGAAATTATGTATCTTGCTGACATTACAGAAAATGAGACAGAAAGCTCAGATATTTGTCTAAATGCAGTAAGAGGAATAACGTCAAAGCCAGAGTTAAAACCCCCAAGGCTGAGCTCAGATAGCAGTCTTGCATTAGTATAATGAAATGCCAATGCAGAATACCCAACAGAACTTATGGGGGCTTGGGGTTTGTTTTTTTTTGTTGTTGCTTTTTTTTTTGTCACAGAAAATGGGACAATATGGGTAACTTGTGAATTAACTGACTTCAGGAGGAATCATACCACCCCAGTGTTATGAAAATGATAACTACATCTATTCTATAAAACACTGCATCTTTTCCTTTAGCAATATCCCTATGGCTCAATTTCCCAGAGATGTAGGAAATGCCCTGAAGAGGGCTGCTGACGCCACATAACTTAACTACCTATTTTAGTCTGATGTGAATCATCCCTTGCAGCAGCCTCTCTCCACTATCATAGGAAAAAGCCCAATGGCTAATTTAGATTGAACATCCAACATCTAGACAGATAACTTTAGGCAAGTTGGATTCCACCCAAAACTAAGACAAGAGTCTGAATAAAACTCTGGCCTTTTCCTTCTTACAGAGCAGTGAAGATCTGAAGATTTTTCCAAGCCAACAAATATCACCTTCACAGCCATCTGAAGATGGTCTGAAATCCACTGATTGCTAAACTATACTTGTATAGCTTATATTGAGTATGCCAAAGCAACACAGCTCACTCAGTGGTTCCTATATTCCTAATTTCTACCTGGTTAGTTTGGCTATTGCTTAGTTAGCAATGTTTCTGATCAGAAATCTAAGCATTAAGAATGTATAATGAGAAAACGAGTTTGACGTCACTTACAGGAATAGTTAATTTTTTGTGGTATTCCATCATAACAGCCCCAACCTCTGTAAACATGTGTCAATGGAGAAAGTTAGTTTCATGATTCATAACTAACCTTTGGTGTTGCCGTGAAGTCTACCAAAGACTGCATGTCTGCTCCAAATTCCCTCTTTGTTCCGAAGATAATGCATCCTTTAACCATCCTTATCCACGGGAAAGAGACTGTCCTTGCACTGAGTGGATTAGTCTGAGAGCACAAAGCTACAATACCACCCATTCAGCACCACTCGTGCCACCGTTCTTTCAGCGGAGGGGACTCGGGGGTCCTGCAGACACCTTCCCCTCCTCTGTACACCTTGGTACAGCATAGCTCAGCTCCAACAGGCATTAACGTGGTACTTCGTGCCCTCCCATTTTTTTGAACAGTGCTGCCTGCCAAGTAAATATATTGCTTACAGACAGGAACACTAGCTGCTTCGACTCTGAATGTTATCATATTCCTATAGTTATTCATTTCTTTAGAAAGGAACTGTCTATATGTGCTTTCTTCCCAGTTAAGGAATCAGGTCATAATGTCATTCTACATTAAGTCAATGAAAGAAATCCAGCGTCAACCCCCATGAAGAAAAAACAATGTAAAAGAGAAGCAAGAATTCCTAATTGTTCAGTATTGGTTTCGCAGAGTCCTGATAAAACTGCTTCTGATGTCATCTGTTCCTTTGAGCAGTACGGTTTTCTTATGGGGAGCTAATTTAATGGGAATATCAGTTCAGACAAGAGGGTGGTTATGCTTTAACAGCTAGTCATTTTCAAGGACAGCCTTTCTACCTTGCAGCAGACAAATAAATTCCAGCTACAAAACTTTTTTCCCTACCATGTAACTTCAAACAAGTGAACTTTTCAAGGCCCCACTATTTGTATGGTTTTACAGTATAAGAATAGCTCTTTGTCAGTCCAGCAAACAGAAGGAACGGCCAGGAACATTTTAATAAGCCTGTAAATTCAAAAAGCAGTGTGAAATTATGAAGTGTGTTGATGCCTCAAACACTGTTATACATGCATTAGATGTAAAAATGTCACTTATTTAAAAGCATACTACTATGTGCTCTGAAAGAAAAGAAAGCACAGTAAGAGAACACATGATGGGTGAAAGGGTCCAGCAATGTAAGCTCCCAGGTGGGGTAAGCCTTCAACCAGGTGGAATCATCACCTTATTTCAGGCAGAGAGAGTAGCTGTTGGTTGTTTACTTGCATCTCATTTAACTTAAATCAGATGCATTTCAAAGCAATGTTAGGCGAGACAGACATTTGCTCTGGTTCAGAGAATAGAATCTTATAATGGACATGACTTTGACAATCTTTTTCACTTAAAAGAAGATTATCTTTTCAAAACTGTCTAGCATTCAAATGACTCCGTAAACTCATGATACTCTCTCAAGTAAATCAATATGCAACAAATCCGTGGCTGTTTACTTTAGACATGACCTTCTCTCCAAGATTTTATACTTCCTAAGAATTTATACTGTAATGAAGATGCATGTACTGTCTTTGGGGGAAGGGGGAAAACTCCATTCTGAACAAATATCTTTCATAGTTTGTTTCTGGTCCGTCTTACGGTGCAACAGTACTTACTAAACAATAGGGCAGATTTCCTGAGCTTTACCCTTGTTTCTTTGCACAGATCTGAGATTATTAAAAAAAAACTTAAATTCACACGAGGTTACTATGAAAATAGCTCACCATCAACATACTCTGTTGCTCTGGAGTGATAGGTTAATGTCCGTACCTTTGCCTGTCAATCATCCCAAATATTAATTAAAGCTTTTCCAACCCAACCACTTTACTCAACCCGAAGCTTAACTCAGAAGGAAGAGGTACAAGGAAAGAAGTCACTCTTCTCCACTTCTGAATGCACCTCGCTCAAGACGAAGAGTCAAGATCACTGTTTCTTAAATGATGATGTTGATAAAGTTTTGCAATAAGTCTATGCATAACATTTATACTTATTGGCTCTTAGACACTAAAGCTTTTAGGGGAAGTAAAAAAAACCAACACAACACAACCAAAAACCAACCAAATATTGCCAGGAACAGAGAGTTTAGGATGATCCTGAATTTGCAATGTACTGTTAGAAGGAATTTGTAGGCTTTGCGGAAATAATGCTGTTGCCCCGAGCACCCTGCAAGCCTTGGTGCCAACAGCACAGACCAGCAAGTCTCATGCCAAGATTAGTCCCAGAGTAACAGAGGAACCATGCAGGTGCCTCAAAACAAAGCCTCACAGAGAAATTTCCAGCTACGCTTTATTTCCCTTTCCTTGCCTTTCTTAAATATAGGAACATTTCCCCCCAAATTTATGGTGCATGACCTATACGCTCTCCAATCTACCTCTATCTTTTGGTTTAAGAAACTAGATTACTGAATTCTCCTACAAGAATTGGTAAGATCGCAAGCTTACTACACACTCCATGGTGGCACATTCCAGAATACTGCACTGCAAGTCATATCAGTAAAGTGTTGAACTGTATCTTATTCACTAAAAGGAAACTGAATTTTTTCTTCTGCCAGGGAACCACTAAAGTTTCTTATGTCCAGATTAATTGTATCTACTACCTTTAATTTTTCAGCCACAGGATCACAAGATCAGCTACTTGGGAATTCTGTATCTGTAAAAAATCAAGTCAAAAGATAAAGAGGTCCAAAAAACCTTTTAGCAAATATATAACATCAAGAGAAAGACAGACATCCAGATCAAGTAATAAAGCAAAACATAGAAAAGAAAAAAAAGAAAAAAAGGAATAAGTTTAGATTCTATGTCATTCAACTGATGCTGAGGAGCATTTTTTTCACCTGACCAGAAAGAAGTCTAACTGAAATCTTGTAAGAATTTTAATAATGAGAAACCTTATGTGCTATTACCTAAAAGTTCTTTTGCTTGCTCAGACATGAGAAAAATAGCAAATTCTTACACCTCAGGTTGATATGTCTTCAAATACTAACATTATAGCAAATGAAGGAATAAGGACAATTAGAAAGTGGTTTAATTCCTCCTAATGCATCAGCTGTACCTTCTCTGATTTCGCCTTTTTCACGCACATCAATAAAAAACAAGTTCCTCTTTACAAGAGGGTACTCTTACCTCAACATACTGTTAATGTTGACATTTTAAGATTACTTAAAGGTCTCTTTATTCCCAAAGGAATTAAAAAAATCCAGCCAGATGCAGTCTTTTTGATCCAGGTTATTTCTTGAAATAGAGCCCAAGCACAAACTAAAAGTATTCCAGTTTTATATACTTATTCAAACTGAAATTATTTTTTGAGCTTTCAGAGTTTTACCTATAATCAGGTATCAATTTATGCAGAAAACTGTTGTGTTTGAAAAAAAAAAGGTATTTTGGAAAACAGTTGTTCAAGTGAGATGTGATTTTTGGTTTGTGATATCTAAACTTCCTCAAGTTTTATCTTCTCTTTTTCTTTTTTTGTTGTTGTCTTGTTTTTTGTTTTTTTTTTTTTTTTTTTCCTGGCAAGTAGTTATCAAGACAACAATCTCGATTATCTGAGACAACAATCAATGAGAAACAACAGAAAGCAGGTATTTTACAAATAACTGTCAAGCCACTTGTGTGGTTAGACAACAACAATTTAATTTATTTGACAAAAAGATATGGTTTTTATTCTTAGGTTTCCTGTTACCATTGTTAACATACTAGGGTGGTACACATTTTGCAGTCTTGAATATTAAGCACTACATTTACTTGAAGTTGAAACTCCATACCATCACAAAAAAAATGCAGTTGAGTTGTAGTTATAGGTAAACATTCTCCTTTGGGGTGCCTGAAAGCCCACTAGGCTATAAAGAGCCCCTGGTTATCTATTTGTAATACAGAACTACAGCCTAACGATACTTACCAAAAAAGAAAAATCAGCATTTTTATGTGACAATTGTCACATAAAACAAACTTTTGTTTCCAATTTTAAATCAACATTTCTAAACTTTCTTTCCCTTTGCCTCTACTTTGAGCCATGTTATTCCAAGAATTTTGGAAGTTATTTGCTACGACTCAGTTGTTTTGGCTTTTCACATGCTGATGTGAAACACAGCAGCCATCACAACAGACTACCCAACTGCCCACGTGCCTTATGGTTATGCAGCACATTCAATTTACACAATACGTTTGCAGTTCCTGACTGTATAATAATCTACATCTTTGGCCTCTGTAGCAAGACATAACATGCAGATCATTTCACATCTGAAGTGCACTTGGAGAGGACACTGCGTTCAAGAGGCCAGGAAGGCGCTTCCTTACGACAGTAGCTCAGAGGTTCTTTGAGCATGTCTAGCCCAGGTGCCTGGGGAGGCCATCAAGGACCAGATGCTAGAACTTGCCATTCGCCTCCTGTGATTGCCATCCAAGAAGGAAAAAAGGTGGAGGAACCATCTGATGTGACAGAATAGCTGGCAATCCCAGCAGAGTTTCATCCTGATCAAATTATTTACAAGAGCTTTTGAAGTAAGAAATTAATACTAAAGGATAACTAATGATGGACAGCATGTTTGCTAACAAAACGTAAGCATATTTTACCAGGGAAAATACAGATTTATTTATTTAAGTCTTGCCAATTAGTTACATATTTTTGCATAACATAAACGTAACCTGCTTCTTACCACACCAAGATTCATCTAGCTAAATTCTGGAACATTATGAATAGCTGGAATGGTAAACGTTATGAAAGTAATTTATTTTTCCTTTGCATTAGTCTTGTATTTTATTTTACAAAATTAACAGGGGTTTTTTTGTCTTTGACTTGTGCCTGGGGATACATATCTGTGCTGTTCACAAGATGCCTTACCTGGTTTACAATCAGGTAATAAATGAGTAGTGAAATGGACAGATTAACAACATATTTCAAAAATTCAGGACAGCTATCAGAAATAATACCTAAAATGTGTAGACATATTTAAAAAGACAGTCCTTAAACTATGCTCTCTTCAGCTTTTTTACATACTCTGTAAGATTTGTTGAAACCTAATAAAAGTATGGATTTCTAGGGAACTGCTTCGGAATCCTAGAGCGCATAGATCCAAAATAAGCAGTTTGCATAAAATTACTTTAAATCCATGAACTATATAAGAACCTCGGTCATTCACATTGCTGACAGAAACATCTACTACAGAAAGCAAAGGTTAGAGTAAGCAAATATCCCAGAGAGTAATGAGAAAATTATTGTGTCTCCTGTGTGGAAACTGGTACATTTTCTATTTTTTTTTTATTTTTTTTTTTTTTCTCCAAGTGAGCTTCAAACCTGGACAAATTAAACCAAACTAAATGTCTATAGGAGACTGTTCTGTAGTTTCATTTGTGGAAAACTGGATCTTAACACTTGTCTAGATGTAATCTCTGTTCTGCTTCTCTTGTCTCTGTAACTGCCCTGAACATCAACAAGTGAGAGACAGTAATCACAGAGAAGCTAGGCACGGTGCATTATCTATCCTGGGAGCATCGCTAGGGCAGAAGCATCCTCTGTTATCTACTCTTACACAGTATCTGCTGTGTATTAGCTCTAGGAGATCTAGACTGAAGGAAGGTCAATGCCTCAAAAGCTAGTAGAGAGGAATGGAGATACCGAGGTAGACAGTTTAAAAAATTAAATAAATAAAGTGCCCTG
This sequence comes from Phalacrocorax carbo, assembly GCF_963921805.1. Taxonomy (NCBI): domain Eukaryota; kingdom Metazoa; phylum Chordata; class Aves; order Suliformes; family Phalacrocoracidae; genus Phalacrocorax; species Phalacrocorax carbo. The sequence goes on along the minus strand of NC_087515.1, from coordinate 8,596,700 downwards.
AGCGCACTCTGCGTTGGGTAGTTGTCTTGTTACAAGTTCCCAGAAATATACATGGAGCTCAAAGGAAGAGATAACCATACCCCACGCACTCTCCTTGAACCAGCATTCCCATCAATATTTTACTCCTTATCTCTAAAACAATTGGATAACTTTCCCTTTGAATTTTTACTTCAAAGCAATCAAAGTTTTGGATCTGAAAAAGTTTTCTGTTTATATACTTAATCTAATAAAAAGTAGCATACAGGATGATATACAAATATTTTCTTATAAAGGACGACAATTTCTTTGGAATCTTTCCTGTTCCAAGCATCCCTGGGATGATCATTAAACCCTGGCAGCTTAAAGACTACCTCTACGTATTTATCAAATCTTACTCCAGCTCTTACAAGATAAGATCAAAGGATACTGTTACCAGCCAGGCTTAAGAATTATAGCAGTCTAAAATGTAGTGCACTTTACTCGATTATATTTTTTTTTTACATAGAATTGTGAGTGGGAACTTTTTTGTTGTTGTGGGTTTGGTTTTGGGGTCAGGGTTTTTTTTTTATTTATTTATTTTCCTAAAGTAGGCTAAGAAGTAATAAAACAATGCAAGTAAATGGAAAAGGATGGTGTTTTATAAAAAAACTGCTGAAGTGGTCCAGTCACTATATAAACAAAAGGAAAATTATAAAATGCACTGGAGGGAGAAAGACCTCTACAATTTTTGTACATGAGTTAACACAAAGCATAGATGACTTCTACATGCATTGTAATTGATGACAAAACCTACCTTTTGTTCTCCAAAGAACCACCACAACCCCAAAACAGCTCCAACACTACCCCAACTCCATCCCCCCAGTTCTACAGATGTTTGGCTGCAGAATTACAAGCTACCTGAGCCTTTGCCGAGAAATGTGTTTTGAATTCAGAGCCAACATTTTCTCTCTGAAACTCTCTTTTTCTTCCCCCTGATTATGTTTTGCCACACACTTTATCAAGTGGGCCTTTCCCAGGAGGGTGCTCACACCAAAGCCATGACCAGCCTGGTTGCTGACTAGCCCCCTGTGGTAATGCAAGGTAGAACAATAGTCCCCTTTCCCTCCCAAAGTTAAGTAGGATATAATATTCAAAGAACACTTTGAAAAGAAAGGGAGCAGTGATCTGAACCCCACTATATCAAATTTCATGCTACATTTGAAAAAAAGAAACTAGCTTATAATATAGTAATACAAATGCAATAATAAAGCCTGTTTTCTTTCATCCTTCCCCTCTTTGCTTTACTTTCCCTTCCACTTCTGTAAACACAACATCACTCTCTTAACTTACTTTTTTTGAGCTGTAGCGCTTTTTTTAGTGGGTGCCTCTAGCATCCTTCAGCCTCTAAAACCTCCTTTTCATACCCTTGCCCTCTGTCTCTCCCTGTTACTGAGATGTTCCGTGCTCCTTTTCATTCTTCCCACTAAATCTCATTTCTTTCAGCCATTTCTCTCTTTTAGCAATTTCTTGATACCGCTTCTTGATAACCTCTTCCCAGCAACGAGCAGTATCTGAACTGCTGCATCAGTGCCAGAGTAGTTTGGAAGTTCAAGCTGTTTAAACAGTGTGTTTTGAATTCTTTTGTCACAGTCTATTTTGTTGATTTATACTTTAAACTTTTGTATTCTGAATGGGACTTTTCATGGGGATTTTGGAAGAAAACAAAGGTGGAAGCAGAGGTAAGTAAACACCATAAAAGACATAGTTTGCAACCAGCAATCTCAAACCAGGAAAAAACAAACGTCGTTTTCATCCCCAGACAGCTTCCACTGCCAGGTGCCCTCAGAAGGGCAAGAGGTGGCCTCTAACTCGGTCACAACAGGAAGACCCACCACCATGGTGCCCATGGGAGCAAGAGAGAAGTGCCTTCCTTTGCCTTCAAGTAGGGAGTAGAAAGCACACTTAGAATTTGGACCTCTTTCAAAAAGATGCCTTAACAGTGCCATGGAGAGAGAGAGAGATAAGGAAATGCATTACCTCTGTTCTAATTTACTTTTCCAGTGTATAGGCTGGAGTTATTTATCTCTGCATATGTCCCTTATAAACTATGTTAAGGAGGGCATGAACCTGGTGATGAGGCACACTGTAAGCTGTGAACTACGCTGCAGTTCACTACGGACTACAGTCTGTAAAGAAAAACCCTGGGAATCACTGTTGATATAAGCACAGGAAAGAGAAAAGCAAGTCCAAGAGTTGTGAAATTTATTCAGGGATATTTACAGATTACTGGTATTTTGTAATATAACACTTGTATAGAAAACTAGATACACTATTTGCTTTCACACACTTGTTAAAAAAAAACAATGAAGAAAGAAAAAGAAAAACAACCCAAAGTTTCAATTCCTGGGATTTTTTTTCCAATCTTAGAAAATTAATAATGAAGACAAGGGGATATAATCTAAGTTACAGGAAATATATCTGCTTCCTCAGATGATAACATGATAAATGTTGACAAGGTATTTCACTTTCCAAGGATTCTCATATATTCACAGAAAAATGGAAGTCTAGGAATTAGTATATCTTGGCAAGGAAAGGTTCTTCAGCAAGAGCAGAACACGCAAGTGGATCAGAAAGAACTACCAGGTATCATCAAAATGCCTGAGAAGATTTCTTTCCAAAGAAAATTAAATTATAAAAATCAGATGAGTTGATCTGAAAAAAAACATGCTGAAGATTCAGGAAACAGTGGAAAGCTCTGAACAAGCCAACCACCTAGCTGACAATTTTTCTGAGTCTTCTGACATTTCTCCTCTTGTTGTAGGCCACAGATTTATACAGTTATGCCCTTGGGTAAGTATTTCCATTTTTATTCACAAACATGAAAATAAAATAAATCTAAGCCTCATAGCTGTAGACAAATACCAGTCGAACATATAAAAAGATAACATCACATCCCATTTTCTGCTTTCTCATTTTCAAAGCCAGCTCCATGATTTGGGTGGTGCTGCTTCATTATTCTGATTAGAGCTGGGCAATTCTGGGAAATTTAGGCTAACACACTTTAATGAGTTCACAGAAAGAAAACCATCAGTGAAAGGAAAACCGTTTGAAGCCTGACTTAGCTAGAAAGGTGGAAGAATCTGCTTCTAAATAGATGGTAAACAGTGAAGAATATCTCACATCCCATTCCGAAGAGCACGTCTGCTGATAGGAACAGTGCTTATGTGGACAGCAAGGTAACATCTTTAGTAACAGCTAAAAACCACGGGGAAGTCGGGGAACCACGCCATACACCAAACCGGAAAAGTATGTCAAGCCTACTCAGTTCGTTCTAGCTATTGCCAACCTTTTCGGTGGCAGCACTGCCGGCAAACAAATTATAAGAAAATATTTTTTTCTGTGAACAGTTTAAGATTAAAAATGTATAGTTGTTTGTGCAACGTTAGCATTACTCCTATAGTCAGAAGCAAATTAGAGCTATAAGCTTCACACCGTTAGAAAGATGACCAGGGTTTGGTAACGCTCAAGTGGAACGTCTACAGAAGAATCAACTACATACATAATTTATATATTTTTTTTTAAGATTTAGGTGCTCTGATCTGCTTTAAGTGGTCTGGTTAGATGATGAATACTTCAGGTAGCTTAAATGCAGTACTCTCCATGTTTTAATGGCTGCAAAACAAAACTCATCAACAGAGTTAGGCCAGAATAAACTGACAATGTCCCTCCCAAAGAGCTTTCAAGATCTGGACAAGATTAGTGTCACTACTCTCATCATCACTCTTGTGCATTTTCTTCTATTACATGCAATTAAATCTTTTGTAAAAAAACAAACCAAAATAAAATTCTTCCCGGCCATACCTAGTGTAAGCAGCAGGGAAAACCCTGTGCAAAAAGGCTGGTTGTTTCTGTTTTATCTCCAACTTTTATCTCCAACACTAGTTCCAGAAGAAAATCAGTGTTCAATGTCTGAAATATCAAAGTAAATGTAATTTAAGACAATTCAAGCATATAAGAAGCGTATGTCAGAAGGTTTGTTTTGACACAAGCAAGTCCACTTCTGATATCAGTGGGCTGAATATTTGCATTTAAAGCAGATTAAAGCACTTAAGCAGAAGATATCAGTGATATGACTGATTTCTGTTGATAATATATATGATGTTACTGATCACTTGATAGTATCAGTCGATACTATTGCTATGATTGTTTTTGATGAAAATTATTGAATTTTAATTCCTAGCATCAGCTTTTCAATCCTTTTCAAATATTATAGAAAATAGATTTATTCCTCCTGTGCCTGACTGGATCATATTAAACCTCTTCATGTCCCACAGCACCGTCCATGTCAAGGAGCATGTTACCATCTTTCTTTTTACAGATTTTATAACGATGAAAGGCCTGCTCTGTTACAGATTCTGCCAGAGCGCACCATTTGGTCTCCAGAATGGAGAACACGACTACAAGTAGCAGCTTCTCCATTTTTCACAGAACAACAGTATAAATTGAACTTTGCAGGAAAAAGGCATGACTGCAACTTGCTTTTTGAAGTGGGATCAACAAGCACACACCATCTGTAACAGATCACAGCAAAAAACATGGCACCGACACAGCTTGACTTAGCACCCAGCCTTTACTCCGCTGCAACAGTCGTTAGCTATTTTGTCTTTTACATTTCATGCAGCACTTATACTCAGCTCTCTCACAGCTATGTGTTTGATGTCGACTTTTGCTAAGCAACCAACTCCACAAATTGTGAAATGCTCATTTCTGGACTAAAACTGTCTTAGGCTGATACATTTAACCTTCTGCTTTCACTTGTGTGTTTCTCTTTGCTCCTACATTCCGGTTGTACTGTTCGGATGTACAGAAGTATAAAGGCGGTAGAAACTCCGTCACACAGGTTGGTGAGTTTCAACAGAAACAAACTTAAGAATTTTGCCTCTTCTTGGTGCAGATTATATCTGTATTTCTAGGTGATCCTGTAGGGCACAGATTGGTTATTAACAACTACTAAAGTACAGCCTGAGACGCTGAAGTTAGAAACTTCACTATTTAATAATGGATTTTTTTTCTTTCTACAAAAGAATATGATGATTGCTGGTACCTAAGGTATTAACATTCTTATGAGCACTACAAAGCTTTGAAGGGTATCATTCACTTCCACTTTTGCTGGTACCATCCCACATCTGAAGGCAGTTTTCTGTTGGTTTGGGTTAACAGCAGCTTTACTATTAAATAACAGCACCGGAGTTACTCTCAATGTGACGGTTACATCTTTGTATGAGGAGAAAAAAACTCAAAGCATTTAACCAGCTTTTAACTTCATACACTCTATTCTAGACCCAACTACAAAATGCTTCCAAATGATGCTTTAAATCTTGTAACTTATTTTGCTTTTGTCAAATGGAGGTTATATCCAGTAAGCAATCTCTCTGGATGCGTACAGAAAGATTTAAACTACAGTTTATGATATAAACATTAGACAATCTCTTGGCAATCTCCTTATTCCTTTTCCTACCTCTCTCAAGAAATAAAAAAGATGAATCAGTTTTCCGATCTGTTTCACCACATAGCTGCACAAACAGTTTACGCACAGGAACGTGTGACAGGCAGAAAAAACCAGACTTCAGCCTAGCTGGATATCTGTATTGTGAAACCCAAGATTAATTCTACTTTGAAGTTGTCGATTCTACAGAGACTGCAGAGTATCTTTGCCTTCAGATGATGTTACTGAAGATTAATTATTCAAAAAGGGTAAGAAGGAGGATCTTGGAAACTAGAGGCCAGTCAGCCTCACTACTGTCCCTGGAAAGGTGATGGAGCAGTTCATCCTGGAGGTCATCTCCAGGCATGTAGAGGACAAGAAGGTTATCAGAAATAGTCAACATGGATTCACCAAGGGGAGATCATGCTTGACCAACCTAATAGCCTTCTATGATGGCATGACTGGCTGGGTTGACGAAGGGAGAGCAATGGATGTTGTCTATCTCAACTTCAGTAAGGCATTCGACACTGTCTCCCATAGCCTCCTCACAGGCAAGCTAAGGAAGTGAGGGATGGATGAGTGGGCAGTGAGATGGACAGAGAACTGGCTCAACAACAGAACTCAGAGGGTCGTGATCAACGGAGCAGAGTCTGGATGGAGGCCTGTCACTAGTGGTGTTCCCCAGGGGTCTGTGCTGGGTCCAATCCTGTTCAACATATTCATCAATGACCTGGATGATGGGACAGAGCGTAACCTCGGCAAGTTCGCTGATGGTACCAAGCTGGGAGGGGTGGCTGATACACCAGAAGGCTGGGCTGCCATCCAGCGAGACCTGGACAGGCTGGAGAGCTGGGCCCAGGGGAACCTCATGAAATTCAGCAAGAGCAAGTGCAAGGTCCTGCCCCTGGGGAGGAACAACCCCATGCACCAGCACAGGCCGGGGGCTGAACTACTGGAAAGCGGCTCTGTTGAGAAGGACCTGGGAGTGCTGGTGGACAGCAAGGTGACCCTGAGCCAGCACTGTGCCCTTGTGGCCAAGAAGGCCAAGGGTATCCTGGGATGCATTAAAAGGAGGGTGGACGAGACGGTCTCTAGAGGTCCCTTCCAACCCCTACCACTGTGTGATTCTGTGATTCTGATTCTTAAAGTTCACCATCTATCTCTCCAGAAAGTGAGACCATATAACGAGGAAACAACGCAGAACCTGCTCGTTCAGAAGATCTATCCCTTGTTTACTGTAGAAACAATGTTACTATTAGCACAGTTATTAACCCTTGTTAATAACTTGTATTGACACTGCAGAACCATCATATATGTAACAAAGATGGAAATGGCTAGGAAATAGTTAGCAATTGCCTAATTATTTTTCATGATTAAATACAGAAGAGAATCCAGTTACAACTCTTAAATCCCAGGTTGATTTAGAAGTAACATCAGTTGGAAAAGATGTCTATGTCAATAAACTAGAGTTATGTTTTACTGGGATTATTAAACACTGGACCTGAGGTGGGCTTCACTAAGGGAATTTCCCTGAGAAGTATGATGGACAAGTTTTGTAACTGGGAAAATAGTTTGTGTACTACTATTTCTGGATGAATCTAATGTAAACCAACTTTTCCTTTCAAATCAGAATGAAGAAGCCAATTCTCTTTTTTTTAATCATCAAACAATGCCACATTTATGCCTTTGCCACAAGACAAAAGATTTTTTTAAGCTAAATTGTGAAGCACTGCGTTTGATACAGTGCCATTTGGAAATTTAGAAAGACAGTAGCTGAAGACCATCATGAATATTCATTCCAAAAATTTACCTGGGATGCTTCTCAAATGGCTAGTGAATGTGTTTTTTCATGTCTTGGGGTAGAAGACTTGAACCACCTTTAGTGGATACTAAGTGCGAATCTTGGCCCTGTTGACTTGTAACAGCTGATTCAAATGTTGAATGCTATACACATGCATGAGGTAAAGAAATAACCATTCTGAGAAGAGTTTTAAAAGCTTCTTTTTGAGTTTCATTCACATAGATAATGACAAGTAAGCTTGATAGCCAAAAGGGGACAAAACCCCCACCTACTCTCTCTGAAACTAATCTAACAGAATTATCTTGCACATTATGCATGCCAAGACTTATGACAGATTGCTGTGTTAAAAGCTTTTATTGCCATGAGATTGGACTGCATGCATCACTTGCAAGTGGAAAAATACTGCAGGAATGACAAGAATCACACCAAAAAGTACATTAAATCCTTTACATTACCTTAAATTCCATGGCTATTTTCCTTGTCTCTGCTTCATCATTTTCAAAAGAATGAAAGGTAACAAAGTTACTATAGCAGCGATAGGGGTTTTTTTTTCCCCTAAGAAGAAATCTTCCAAGACTTGCCTTAATGGCTGGTTGGGAAATTTCTAGTTCATATTTTACTTTTTGGGCTTGAAACTAGCGTAACTGTTACATCAGCCAGAGTAACTCAGAGAAAGTCAGAGGCTTAGTCTAAGAACTGAATTGGTTCTCGGCTGCTTCTGAGCATAACTGTGAATGGAAAGAACTTATGTATGTCCCTTCAGTGTTCCAACAAATCCAATATATGCCTCTGCATTAAGCTTTCAAAAACATCAACTACATGGCTGTGTAATGTTTCCACAAGCAGTACAGTTGCTGAAGTCATTTGAATCTATCAAATTGTACTAGATACAACATTTCAGAACGTAGTGTTACCTTCAGAATAGCGTATTTAATAGCATATACTGAAATACATCTTTTCTATAACTTTTAACAGTTATGAAAAATTGCACTTCAGCAAGTTCTTCTTGTCCTACTGAAGTTTATTTTATATAAAAACCTAATTAACATTCAATGCTTCACTGATTATTGTTGCATTCAATAATTATCTTAAACCCTTTTTGCTAAAACTGTGAAATATGATATGTATTATGGTCATAACTCACACATAAACATACACTTTATAATGATGTGTTGGTAAGAAGGATGACAGATCATAGCAATTTTTTATAATGAGAAAACTATTCGTTCTCAGTTCCAGTGCATTTAAAAAAAAGAGTACACGTGAAAATCTAACAAAGTTCCAATTAACTTTACTGTCTTCTTTTGGGTTTTGCAAAATGAAACATATTAAGTTGCAAACTCAGTAAATTAGCATGGACCATTAAAAACAATCTGCTAAATTCCTCAAATCTGAAAACCACTATTAACAGCTATTTTGCACTTCAACTTAATTGAAATTTGGGCATTCTGAGTTGGCGGCAACTTCTGCCTTGGCAAGACTACACAACCTAAATGTAGATTCAAAAGAAAAAAAATAATGCTTAGGTATTAAATACAGAACAACATTTAGTCACATGACTACATCCTGGCAAAATTCTTTGAGCTTTTTGCTGGAGCAAGACACATATTTCTGATGAACAAAATAAAATCCAGTCCATTCAACATTTGTGTGTCAGCCACGCTTAACAAAAAATTTTGACTGCAGCTATTTTACTGAAATTTAAGTTGTGCTAAGGAAAAATTTTACTGTTTTATTGACATTTAAGTGTGTTAAGGAAAAAAAAAAAAGGAAAACAAAACCCCCAAACCATACTGAATATGTTCAAGCTTCTATTTGCTGGCAGCAGGCTGGGGACAGAATGCCCTAACCAAGAGAATAACTCCTCAAAACCAGACAGACAATGGAATTCTCATATCTAATAGAAATTGAAGGCTTAGGTTGAAAACACCTCATTATTTAGACATTTCTGTATAGGTACATAATTTACTAACTCTATTCTTCACACTTATCTCTGACTTCCCATGTAGCGGTGGTTATATATCAAGCTCCTAATGCTGCTCTAATATTTCTTAATGTGTGATTGTACTGCAAGGTTACATATCTCTGACAATGTACAAATTCCTGTTAAAGATGAGAACACTGCAAGATGTGAAGAATTTCCCAACAGTAATCTCAGCAAAGAGAAAACTCATCAAACGAGAATTATCCAAAAATCATTGCCATCCAAAATGCTTCCTAGAACCATTTTTCCATTTTGTTAGAGCTGGGAAACAACTGAAGCTGTAAGAGCAAATAAGACTCAAAAGCATCATTTCCCACCTTGACAGTGTTTTTCTGTTGACATCCTTCCCAAAACCCCTAAAGGAGGCACCTGATCCATTACCTGAGCTGTCACTAGTCCCCCTGTGTCCCCCCCAGTGCTCTGGTTTGGTTGCGCAAGAGGAAAACCAGAAAAGATAGGAAGAGTTTTGGGAACAGCTGTAAAAGTCAATTATATATTTGAAAACACTAGAGAAACACAGACAGCAGTCCGTGGGATTGCCCCTTTGACAGGATGCACGCTGGGCTCTCAGCGCACCTCTGGACTGAAGAAGTATTTCTTTGAAATGACAGCTCTTTCTATCTTCCTGAACTTTAGATGAACCGAAGCAGCAAACTCATATATTTTACATCTCTTTTTATATATACACATAGGATGTAAAGGTATCATAAAAGTTAAGGTATAAATCAGATGTCACCACCTGTCATCTTTAATATGGGCATTGCTTTCCAAAACAGAGTAATCTGTTCGAGAATGACAGGCGGTCTCCCCTTATGGCATAACTTACATGTATTTTGCCCCTTCTCTTTCCTCCCATTTTCATTCGCCTTAGTTTTCTTACCATTAGCCAAAAAGTGCACTGTAATAAAACTTAGCTAGCCTGTGTTTCGTGTTCAGCCCTACTTTTAGCAAAGCCATCAGGAGCCCCTGCAGTGAGCCAGCAGGTGAAGAGGGTGCTGGGGAAGAGCCAGCAGATGAGGTGCCCCGAGATGCCAGACCAGCCCCCTCTTCTGCTGCTGCCACACCAGAGCAAATTAATCACGCAGTAGCTGGTACAGTGTACTTTTAAATCTCTTTACATTAGTAACACCTCACTATCACACCCACTGCTGACTACAATGAATTAACATGAAAGGCTCTGCAGTATATATTGTATACTTACACCTAACTGCTAGCTATGACATGTTAAGTCTCTTACATATTAAAAAAAGATATCTTCATTTAGAAGGCAAAAAGAGAGAATATAAATTCATATCAGCTTCAGAGAAGTCAGTGAGTTTACATCATCTCAAGAGTTCAAAAGGAACGGTTTGGAGTCCTGCCTGGGATCTTTTTGAGACTGAAATTCACTCTGGCTAATGTCAGACCAGTGCAAATTCTGAGGAAGCCCACTGAATAAATACATATATCAACACAATACAGACTGGAACCCATTTCAGGATCTTCCTGCACTGCCTATAGAGACACAAATGAAAATACTCACAGGTTTTCAACATAAGTTTATGGTTTTGGTGGGTTTTTTTGTGATATCATCATTTATCATGTCATATCTAAAGGTCAGCTTTAGTTCATATAAATGTCACCTAATTAGTCCATAGAAATACTTTTTGTGAAATTTCAGCAGCCTTAAAATTTTAGAAAGGTCAGAACTGATAAGCAGAAGCACATATATTCTGTCTGTCCCTGTTTACAGTTATTCTGCAAAAGTATCAGATAGAGACTGTGGTTTTGGTCTGTAATGTAAATAAGATACCCCTGAGACAATGTTTTACCCAGGCGTGTGTTCCAGTCGGTCCTCAGTGCTCAGATACACATTATTCCAACCAAAACTTAGAAAAGTAAAAAGCACCAAGCAATTTCATACCCCTTATTCACCATCCTACTTACTCAGTATCCTTACTAGAAATGAGAAAAAAATAAAAAAGTTGCCACACCTTCTACATAGATCCTTCCGTTCAGTATTTTGACTTCTTTCGTTTCCAACTACAAAGCATTTTTCCAAATAAAGCCAAATTTAGATCCTAGAAGCAAGTGATTTGCTGAATTTCATCTGCCCTGTCAAGTCTTCTTATTTACATTTATTACATTTAAACACTGCAGGATTTGCTTTTTTGCATTTTAAATCCATAGTCTTAAAGTAAGCCCAGACTGTGGAGTTGCATCCCAACAATGCACCGTTAGAGCAAATGCTGATAAACAGGCCACAAAGCACGGTAACAAATATTTCTAATCCTACACATATTATATCAAAACTCTGATAAGAGGTTTTATAATCTTTAATCCTGCATATATCAAAACTTAGATAAGAGGTTTTGTTGTCTCCAAATAGATGTAGATGCTTCAAGACTGATTACATTTTTTATTTCTCTTACAACAAGGCTTGAAACAATTGCTCCCATAATTGGTTTTCAGATGGAACAAATCCAAAATTTAAAACCAAAGGCAATGGATAAAGGGAATAAGAGAACATTTAAGATTTCAGAGTGTCTCATAATTTTTTGTTGTTTGTTTCCAGACAACACTACTCTGAAGCCCCAGAAATAGAGACTGGAATCATACAGATTTTTAAAATTAGCTGCAGAATGTTTCTAAAATGAAAGGCTTTGTAATGGGACATTATTAATATCAATGTGAAATGAATCCATCAGTCAAAAAGATGACATATGAGCCCTTTTGTTTTCTATACCAAAATCAACGCTGAAAGTCATTCAACAAGGAGTACAAGGGTTGGAGACAGAGAAAAGCTAATTCTGCCTTCTGCTATTTTAGCATGAAACAAAGTATTGTGGAGCATTGTTTAAAACTAAAAAAGGTAAATAACCCTAGATTAATACTAACGTTTGGGTTTGGGTGGGGTTTTTTGCTAGTTTCAGTTTTGGGGCTTTTGTTTGTTTGTTTAATCTCTGTATTCCACATGCTGATCACCACCTAGAAATACTGAAAACATGCTGCATTTGATTTTGGACTAATTTCAGGCCGAAATAAAGGACTACAGACCCATATCAAGTGTTTTCTATGTCACTGCTCAGTGGAGAGATTCAAAGTCACAAGTGAAGCCAAAAGGACACAGTTCATTTCTGTCAATCACCCTCCTCCTACAATTATTCTTGGGTTATGGAAAATGTAAACAAGATCCCTGTATATACAGTCATATTAGACAGTTACTATAACAGAGAGTGTGGCATTTAATATATGCTTTTGACTCTGCTGAACTGCACAGTCAAAATCCTTGCTGTTATGTGACTATAAGAATAAAATCCATATTTGTGTCAACTCGCCTACTGAAATCTACTTGAGGAACAATGAGAAATGACCAATACTCCCTTCAGCTGAAGACGGTTCAACTGAAACAGGGTTTCCTTTCTGGCAAGACAGCACATTTATATTCTAAGTCTTCTTTATTTCTTTCTAAAACTTTGAAAAAAAAAAAAAAACCAAAACAACTGAAATATTCTAAGCTAAAAACACAGCGTGTCTGTGTGTCTCTGTTTTAGTGGTGTGCATTCTTTGGCCAAAAAATGGTCACGCACCTCTCTGGGTGCATGAGATAATCTGACATTGTCTGTGCTTTGCTAAAGCACCCTATTCAAGATAGATGTTGAAGAATTAGGCAGATTTTGAGTCGTTCACTTTATGACTGTCATGGTGACACTTGCTCATACAGACTGAAGTTGCAAGCTAGGATATTGATGGCCTAAAAAGTTGGAGCAGGAAACATAACAAAAAGACAGACTTGATATTTCATTGGTACAAATTCACTTTGATTGTTCAGCTGGACAGGATAGTGATGTTTGATTTTTCTCTTGACGGGAGAGGTATCAAACCAGCAGCTATACAATTTTGGAAGAGGCAAGATCCCCCGCATCTGCAACAGCAAACACTTACTCTCTGGGCTCCAAAAGAAGGCGACTGTAAGAAGAGCCTGCTACCCTGGCAGGATGCCAGGGCTGAACATGTTCAATATGGGCAAATAGGCTGAATATGTTAAACATAGACTCAAGATTCTTCCTGCTCCATTCTTTTTTTGCTCATGCAGCACTTGATCCGCGTTCCCGTGTCCTCCCGTCTCCTGCCCCTCTTGCGTTCTGCTTAAATTGAGCAGAGAAGCTTGACAAGCTTAGCTGAACTCTGAAGTGATATAATTGCCGTGATAGGTTAAAATGCAGGAAGTAGCCTTGTTTCAGGCCAGGAAGACTAGGGATAATGACCAAACTATATTAATGTCAGCTCAGGCACAGGAGGGGTTTGAGAGCATAAAAGTTAAAGCACACTCTCTTGTAACTTATAGCCTGTCCACCACATTTCACTCCTCTGTATGAGAAGCAAACGTTGGAGACAGACCTCTCCTTTCCATCTTCTCATCCCTTCACATCCTTTGCCGAACGTTAGACCATTTGGGAGAATAATTTTGAACAGCCATTGCCACTGAGACTAAAATCTATAAGGAAACAATGCTGATATCAGCATTAGCATTTCTTGTCTTCAGGAGATAATACTTTCTGATAAAATTACTGCATATCAATAAGGAAAGAAAAAATTTAACTTTTGAATATCAAGAATGTATTCTTTTTTGTATTCCTTTTCTATTTTCATATGCCATTGACATAGATGGGAGGTATCTATATATAAGGATGGCCAATTCCTATACACTACCAAACCACCTTCAAGAAAAACAGTGATGTTCTTCCTCATATAGAAAGTTGATTCTAATACAATACTGAATTTCTAACTATGTTCTTATACGGGGCATGAGAGGAGCTGAGTGGGACTGAATAGCAAATAAGATTGGTCAAAAAGCCTAGCTCTCTTCAGTGGTGCCCAACGACAGGACAGGGGCAATGGGCACAAGTTGGAACACAGCAAGTTCCAGCTAAACATGAGAAAAAAACCCTTCCCTGTGCAGGTGCCAGAGCAGGGGCACAGGCTGCCCAGGGAGGCTGTGGAGTCCCTTCCCTGGGGACATTCACACCCCGCCTGGACGCGTTCCTGTGCCCCCTGCTCTGGGTGTCCCTGCTCAAGCAGGAGGGTTGGACACGATGATCTCCAGAGGTCCCTTCCAACCCCTGCCGTTCTGTGATATGTGATTCTTTAAGATGAGAAAAGGAAGAGATACAAGTCCCTACATTTTTTTATTCCTGAAAGGGAATACAAGAGGCTTGTTTCAGACTAACAGGGCACAATGTTATTTGTTGTTTCTCTCTCTTTTCAATAATCTCTTAATATAAAGACACTTCCTAATATAAAGACATATTATATACTTATAAAGATTACACATTATATACATATAAATATGTAAATTAGAGAATATATAAAATTTATAAAGCTATATCTTTATATTAGAAAGACATAAACTTTATATTTTCTATAATAAGTAAAACTAGCATCCATACAAATGGAGAAAAAATTAAAAGCATATTGGGGAAAGTTAATAGCAAGATGCATGTATTTATGGCAGATTCTTACAGTTTCCCCTGCTTACTAAAAATTGTCAAATGGAAGTATGGGGAGGGTTTTTTTGCTTGTTTTTCTTTAAGATTTAGACAGATACAGTTAATGTTTTACTAACGCTGGTTAATTAATATAATGCTAGGAAATATTTTGAGGGTAAATATTGCATGCACTATTGTTGGTTATTTACTCCATATCTAAATATATTTTCTATAGAATATTTAAATATATACATATATCTAAATATAAATTCTAATATAATTTTACAATTTCTTTAAGTACAAGCTTTTCATTAATTCAGTGTGATAAAAGAACAAAAATCACATAAAGTTTTCTATAAAAAGGACACAGAAATGTACACGACAAAAGCACAAATTCATAGCAGGGTGGAATGTAAGGAAAACATACGTAAGCCCTCTGCAGTGCAGAACAACGTTTCTCCAAAGGAGAAGATGCTGGGTTATGGTCACATGCGCTGCTGAAAGTCAAAGGCTCAGTGACAACAGCCACTATAAGCACCAGATGCAACTTCAGAAGCACTGTAAAAAGTCTAGATAAGAGCAGTTGTTCTGGAAAGCAATCCTCTGTGTGTCCTTTGCCCTGGCATAAATAACTGTGCAATCTAACAGTACAATCTGCTCTTTCCTCTGCCCTTACCGTTTGTCCTGCTCTCGCATAACCACAATAGGCATCTCAACTCTAATGAGCGAGGCGGGGGAATTTTATCACACAGAGGTAGAGAACAACATAAAGAAGAAAACAGATTGTAAAAGGGAATCTAATGAAAGGTCAGAGGGGAAAAAACTTGCAGGTTGTTTTTTTTTTTTTCTAAAGAAACAAAAAAACCCGAAACCACTGAGACAATTCACATGAATTATGTCACAGTATGATAAAAGTGAATATCCTGAAATAATTAATCTCAAGAATTCCCCAGGACAAAAGAGATTTGAAATACTTTGCTTTACAATAAGTCATCATTCTCTTTACCTACTTTCATGCAGGTTTCTGTTATCTCAGAATCACCTCATCGCCTTTTTCTTTCTCTGCTGCTTCTCCTGAGGTACTTACGCTGACTGTACTGACCCCTCCTGGGTTTGCTTACTTGAGTTATAGGTTAAATAATCTTGCCAACAAGCCAAGACTGCGAAGTTTGTTTCTGGCAACACGAAGCTCTCCAAACATCTTACCTGTATAAGAACAATGATGACTTTCTTCTGACAATTAAGAAACAAAAAAGTTTGAAGTGAAATGCTTCTCTGTGAACCAATATTTCTTGTTAAACATGGTGAGGATCTCTAAAGATACCACAGATACTTAAAATATCCTACATAAAGAAATCTTTTCAGGTAAGTTTGAGAGCAGTTTGTAGAAGACACACAACATTTCTGAAAGTTGCAATCTCACTCCCTTTTCCTCTATACATCACTCTCTCACAGGAAGCTAATGGGGTATAAGGCCGCAAGTGCAAAAAGATTAGAAGTGGGAAGAAGCCTCAGCACTGTAACATTGTTCAGTAACGGCATCTCTTATACGTAGCACCTCACCATTAAAACGTTATTGCTCTATTTTTTAGACGCTTCTCCTTCTAGATTTGGAATTTAACAACTTATCCTTTCAAACCAACTGTAAAGTATCTGTGAGATCATATAATGGTATGTCTATGAGTAACCGTTATACAATTTCTATAATTGCAGTTAACTGGGTTTTTAATCTCAGCTTGAGATGAACTTCTCATGGAAACCAAAGTTACCTTACAACTCATATATCAATAAAAGCAACCTCTGGTGTGCAATTCAACATATTACGCTTGCATGATTATTCCCTTAATGACATTTTTGGTACCTAAATAATAGCCAATAGTTTATATATACCTTTAAAAATACAGTTCTATGCTCAGATTCAGTCTTATCATCCACAGTTAAAAATCCATTATTGAAAAACAGTCCCAAAATATTTTCAAGTAAATATTTATGTTCACAGAATGAAAGGCTTTTTCTAATCCATTCTATCTTTATACTTAGTAGAAATCACTGTTATTTTCATGAACAAATATTAATTTTGCCAGATAAAACCAACGAATACAGTGTATTTTCAATAAAAATGTAAGATGACTAACACAAAACAAACTTTCCTTCCAGGGAAAAATCTCCAACCAATCTTAGTCACTACACTGAAAAGCAAAGCTTTTCAAACTACCTCAATACAGTAAATTGCAGACACTAAAATTACAACGTAACTTACCCACTGCAGCTTAATAATAAAACTAATTGAAAAATATTCAAGAAGTATATAGTCACATCTGATGATGTTTTAGCAAAGTGAATTAGCTCTCAGTATGGATTTTTTTTTTTTAACACAATATGCTAAGTTACTAGTAGGGATTCCACTGTACAGTGCAATATAAATACACATAATATATGAAAATGGTAGCACTCTCCTGAACAGATTAAATGAAGTTTAAGCATCAAGCCTCTTTCTAATCTATCAAGTTTTTAGTCAAAACTCTGCGTAAACTTCAAAGGAAGTGGCCACATTGTTACAGCTAACAAGCACAGGAAAATTTCATACCAGTTGGAGACAAATATAAACTCCTCGATAGTTCCTTAAATACCAAATATAGGATTTCTGTTTTCTCTACCACTTACCACTGTAGATCTCTCTTTCTTCTCTATCAATTCAAAGTGCACTAGAAATACTTACAGCATCTTTCCAGGATGAGAACAAGGGCAAAGACCTAGCCGAAGAGGAGAGATGCATAGGTTTCTCAAAGGCTTTAGAGAATTCCGTTAATGATACTTCTGGTGGCACGCACAAATGCTACTTCCAGTTGATCTTCCTTTGTGCTACATTGCACCACTACTGCTGCTACGTCCCCCCTTTTCTCCTGGACACTTCCACCTCTTGCTGCTTCTCCTGTGTGCTGTCCTCCTCTCCTTTTGCTCTGCCTTCTAAGCATTTTTTAAATTTTTTTACCACCCTTCCCCCAAGCTCACTGAAGGCTAGAGGCGAAGCGGGCAGCTACTTCAGTGGCCACACTGAAAGAAAAAAAAAAAACCAGAAGAAAACATAATCTTTCTTCTATAACTTCAGTTGTCACCAGGTTTACAGAACCATACAGGCCTTCAAAACCCATGAGGCAAGTCACCCACGGGACCGCAAGAATAAAGCCAGCCAATGGTCGGGAGTGGCATGCACCCACCTATGTATTGACTACAGCACAGATAAGGGATGGGCTCGCAGTTCCTAGATTAAAGTAGCTTGCCCCTCAGTATTGAGGCTGAAGGCACTACTTCTTTCACAGTGTAGCAATTGCTCTCATGCTTGAGAATCAGTTCTGCCTCTACAGGTTTTGCCATGATTTTCTCATCACTTGGTGTGTACGAATTACTACTAAGAAGCGTCTTCCGGGTCACAGAGGGACAAAACCTTTGAAGTTCAACAGCAAACCCACGGTATTGTATTTGACTTTGCTAAACTAGAAATACAGAAATGCTGACAATTATCCATCTATTTTTTCCCCTGTATTTCCCTCTGGCCATTTGCTAAGTGGACAGATGGATGCTGTTCAATAGCTCACTTACCCTCTGTCATTACACCCATAGAACAGATTATGGGTACACAGTACTAATGAGACCCTCAGAACAAAATATTAAATGTCAGTCACCCTTGGAAACACATAGCGAATTAAAACTAATTTCATGTGTACACCACAGAATTACAAATTGATTTTGACACAACCAGAGTAAGATAAAAAGCCTGTAACAGAAAGCAGGAGGATCTGGACTTTATAATCAAATAAACCACAGATGCATGTTAGAAAAAATAACCCAGCTTGGTGACTCAGCTACATCTCGTGGGTACTATTATGATGAATGAAGACTGCTCCTGGATCCGTAGAGAGGTCTTACTCAGACACTCTCCCAGATCAAATTACAAGTCAAACCAATAGGGAGGCACCTCAGAATAGGCCACAGCGTGATGGTCACGACCAACACTGATACTACAGGGAGCGTTTTGATTTCACTACATCCTTTTACATTTACCTTCCCCTTTTCTGCCCCACCCTAGGAGGTGGTCCTTCCACCTCCTGCCATCCTGAGAGCCTCTTGGACCAGGCATCATTGGAAGTGTTCAAGGTCAGGTTGGATGGAGCTTTGCGCAACCTGATCTAGTGAGAAATGTCCCTGCTCACTGCGGGGCGGTGGGACTAGATGGCTGTTAAAGGTCCCTTCCAACCCAAACCATTCTGTGATTCCACAGAACATGGGAAATGCTGGGGCAGGCTGCAAGGAAATCCTACATACACCGATAAGTTGCCCGCACTTAGAAAGATTCGGCCTTTCATATGTCAAACACAAATTCAGCGTGCTAGACACAGCCCCTGAAGGGAGTGAAAAATCCCTCTGATTAGCATCGTCACCAAGTAGATGTTACAGTACACTTTGCTTGTAATAAAACAGACAGCAGAGAACTTCTTGTATGCTCCGAACAACCAAATGTGCTTGGGGACTGATTCTCCAACTCCACTACCCCAGAATTACACTGGTATGCCCCCATTGAAATAAGACTGTATTAAACAGAGTAGAGATGGAAATGGTTATCTTTAACACTCAGCCTTGTTACCCTGTATTTCTTTTATGGAGCTATTGGTGGGTGGTCTAACATGAAAATTCCTTCTTTCCCATCAAGGCAGCACAAACAACACGAGAGTGCTAATAAGACTCATTTTCATAGTTTAATGGGACTTCTGTGGCTTGCATACCTTATGCTATCACTGTTCAAAAGAGCATTTCACTGGGAATGTGTATATATCTGCACTGCCAGACTGAGAGGTCTGGAAAATCTGCTGGTTCTTCTGAAATATTTTAGAGCCACTTCCTCAACCTTTCTAAACAAGAGGAAAAATTTTAGCGGATCACTTTTCCTGAAGTAAATAAGTACTAATGGCCATAACATGTATTAAATGAGGGCTTCTTAAAGAACAGAGAGGAACAAAATATCAGTTACCTCAAAGATCATGCAGTGCTTTACTGAGAGTTCTTCCTCTGATCAGCTAAAGTGATAGAATTGAGCTACGGTACCATTACAGAAATGGATAATTTTAAATCTGCCACAGTTTTGGTATCAAAGAAGGATTCCTTCTCTTTCCCAGCAACACAGCTTGGAGCGTGCAGACCTGAGATGAAATCATCACCTGTGTTCAACATAGGCCATCCTAATTTACCCACTATGAAGTTATCTACTAAAATCTTTTCTAAGGATTGCATCATGTTGTGATGAAGTGCACACAACTAGATTTGAAACGCTATCCGCCAGTCACTAACTTTTCAGCATTCAAACACCAGTTGTAAAGGGAGGGGAGGTGGACAGGGACCGTAACAGTGAACATCTTGTGCTTATTAGAATACACTGTAAAAACATAGTTTTCAAATATTTCCAACTACTGTTCATCTGTTCAGCATGTTTCTGATTAAAACTTTCCCAGCAACCCAAAGCCCACATGTGTTTCAGTGAATTAGCACAAAAGATAAAATGATACGCAGATGAAAATGTCAAACCACAGAATTACCTGATTTTCAGCTTCTTAGGACTCAATATCTTGAGTCATGAACATTTCTCGTTCTTAAATCTTACAGTTTCAAGGTTTTATTTGCACAGCTCATGATTTCAGAACAAAGTAGCACATTACCAGCCTTCTATTCCTTTGCTGCAATACTCCCCTTAAATATTTGGAGCCCAGCACATCAAAGGGAGCTGTCACTCCCTCAAACTAACCATGACTACTGAACACATTAGGAAAGCTCTCATCTCATCAAAAGCTTGTCCCATGTGATGTGTTTGGGTTTCCATCCAGCAGCATTCTATGGAAAGTGCTTCACACTCACTTTTCAGCTTCCAGAGAAAAAAGAAAAAAGGGAAAGAAAAAAAAAAAAAAAAAAAAGAGAGAGAGAGAGAGAGAGAGAAATACCCTCTTAGAAACGTTCTTTGTCTCCTGGGGTTTGAATGCATCTGTCTCCAGAGAGCAATCAGAGGCTACGCCGACATCAGTAAGTGGTGTGGCACGCAACAGCTGGCGTGATGCAGCGGAGCAGCTGGTGCTGCAAGAAGGGCACATCAGGCACTGCGGGGTTTCAGCTTCACACCCGTCCCCGTCCCCTGACCAACCCTGCCTGCTCAACGTGCAGGACCCCAGAGCTCGGCCACCCCAGAAGACTCTACTCTCATTCACAGGGAAGTGCACGCTGCCAGCTCTCCCCAGAAATGCAAAGCAACAGCCTCTGAAATACATCTTGAGAGGGAGCAGTTCTTTGAAAACTGTACTTGTTTTAAGGGAAGAGCGCACCCTTTTCCAGAGCTGTGAATGGGGATGAACCCTGTCCATGTAGCACAAAACCCAGCCACGAGCGCTGACAGTAAGGAGATGCCCATTTGAGAGAGAAGTTTGGGTTTGGGGAATTTCAAAAGGAAAAGGGACTCCTCCCTTCCCCAGCACACGCGCTCCTTCCTGCCGCGCTGGCTGGCTAAGAGGAGGCCAGGCAGCCTAATATAAACAAGGCACAAGTCAGCATTTCTCTCCCTGAGCACAGAGACTCCAATGTGTCAAAAAAACCCTGCTTTAATTCTTGTTCTTCAGAGAGGATGCTTTGTTACCTGTCTAAGAGAACACCCTCTACAGTGCCTAATTCAATTATTTCGTATAAAATACGTGTAAATAGCTCAGTACCGGTGTGTTATATGAAACAGGAAGGATTTCACCCACACACTCTTCCATGGTTCCACCAGAGCTGCTCTTCATAATTGTAAACAATTTTTTAGAATCACATTTAAATGTCTATTGGGCTTCAAAATACTGCTTATCTGCTTTACAATTTCTCTACATTGGATGAAGCTTTTCTCCTTTAACCCAAAAAAACCCCCAAAAGTTAGAGGCAATAATCCTAATTCGCTAACCTCTTCAGGAAGATACAATACATTTTCTTCTCAAATAAACAAATGCCACTTAAATGAGAATGGTTTAAACTACCTATTAAAAGGCTGGTGATGGCATGCAATGGAAATAACAGAAAGCTTTGTCTTGTACTACTTTGCATATTTAACATCATTCCATAAGCATTAATCCTCGAAAGAAAAGTCCAAGGAACCTATCAGAGAATTTCTACCATGGCATAAGGAAAACTACAAGGGAGATGGAAAATCGCTGTGCCAGGTCAGAGAGGAAGTCTGGATACAAACCCTGGCTTAAAATTCATCCTTCGCCCCTGAGGAGCATGGGGCCAGCCACGATTTACAGCCCAGCAATGGGCACGTCACCTCCCAGGGCTCTGCAGCCACCCGCCTTGGGCAGCCGTGTGCTGCCTCTCACCCCCAAAGGCCCTGGGGCTGCCTCCCCTCAGGAGCAGCCCAGCACAGCTGCTTCAGAGTAAAGGAGCCTAAAGAAAAGGAAGGGGGGGGGGGTGTTGGTGTGTGCATGGGAACAGCCAAAGGTAATCATGCATCCTTGCTCTTTTTTGCCTGCAGGATGGAGAGTTGCCGCAGTAATTCATTACCAGGTCTCCAGTGAGATCTTGTAAGAAGAATGTGCCTAGAAAGCCTGTTGTGTCTCCCGTTGTAAGAAGTTCAGTCCCACGCAACAAAAACAGAGTTCAGTCTCAGGGCTTCAGCAAGGCTTGACGAAATGAGGGCATGTTGCTTCCAGTGACTGGTTTTAAAACATGACATAGAGCACTGGGAAACACAAGCTATAATGAAAATAAGAAAATGAGTGATACTAACCCATCTGCCTTTTTGGCCTGAAATGAGAGAGATCAGATTCAGTGACCGGGACTTGCCACATAAACTGAATTTTGGTACTGTGCATAATTTCTCTAGAGAGATTATTCTCACTGTATAGGCAATCAAAAGAGAGCAAGCATCTAAAATTATACAGTTAACTAGACCATCCTCACCCACCTCAGTCAACCCAACCTTCTAAGTTCAATAAAAAGTAAGATTAAGGGGCAAAGTGATTGTTTTGTAAGATTTCTTCTTACAAGAAATATTCAGTCTTCTTGTCTCAGTGACAGCACTTGGCATAGAGACGATGCGCAAGGTGGTTTGTCTTCAAACAAGTGGGACAATATGATGCTTCACTAAAATTCATACAGATTCACCACCACCAAGTTTAAAAATCAAAACTGGCTAGGGATAGGGAGGGGAGGGCGTCTAAAATGTTTTCTAGTGCGGATGGAGAAAGTATCTCCGGTTCAGCGGAAATCAACTGAGGATATTGATTGACAAGGCTGATTGTTAACATTAAATGACTTTAACAATTATTATTTTTTAAATTAAAACTTTACTGTTCAGCTCAACTAAACCTTTTAAAAGCTGTACTATTTCTCCCTGATGTTCAGGCCTTTAATAAGTAACTAGTCTCTCAGTATTTTATGGGCTGTGTTAATAGTTCTCTAAGGTGTTCTGCATAGTTACAGGCCAACATTTCTTAAGCAGCATTAAGAACCTCCATTAGGCATACAATATCTCTCAATGTTCAGAAATCATGAAAGGAGATGACGGCCTTCTCTGCCCCTTTTTATTTCCTGTATAATTATCCCTATAATAAATTATTAATATGATCCAGCATTTTATTGACTCATCTGTGCACTCATTTCAGGATTGGAGATGTAATACTTTGAAGAGTCCAATGCTGCAATTCATTGCCATTGCCTAATGAGAAAATGTTGGTGAATTATTTCTCATGACAGTCACACCTAGGAGGATGGGGAGCAATCTCAAAGAGAAAAGATGAGTATGCTTAGGTACTTCTGAGGGTAGATTTGCCGCACGACAAGTCAACATACTTTTCTTTTCTTACAAAGAATCCTGGTGCATATTATCTGTGCAACGCAGAAAATATTGTTGAGTTTCAGCCATTAATTTTGTAGGATCAGAAAGTACCTCCTGAGTTGCTGACTGCAGTTCCCTGTTTATGCAGACACTGTACCACACAACTTTTATAAAGATGGTCAAGATGAGTAATCGTAAGGGAAAATCTTACTCATTATCTTTTGACTATTACTTTCAAAGCTTGTTACACTAGCAAACCAAACTGCATACATAATTAGTAAGAACCAAATAAAACCCAGGAAAATATTGATATGATGGAAGACAAAGTCAACTCAAAGTCTAGTGCTTAAATGCCTAGGAAGTAGTTAAAAATAACCACAATAATACAATAGGCAATGATTTAAATGGAAAACAATTTTTTATTTTAAAAACCAACTCAGAAAAATTATTTCAAGAAAGATCCAGGACCAGTGTGTCTGGATGTCTGAATAAATGGGCACAAAGATTATTCTAGATCTATCTTACCAGGACACTCCCTTCTATACTTACATTACAGCAAAAGTATCTGTGCTGTCTGGCACAGCTCTGCAAGTATCCGGAGAGGAAAATTCAAGTCAGGGATGGCATCCCGCTGAAAGCCAGCTTAGATGTTGCAGCCTGCAGAGAAGTGCTGGGGCACCACTGCAACACTAACTAGGTGCCTGGATTAATAGAATAGACAGCAGATATCAATTAATGGCCTCAATGACAGGAAAGGTAAAGGCCTCAGGGAGGAAGGGGTGTTAGAATTGATGCGCAGGCTATAGGAGAAAAGCCACTGCCCCTTTCTAGAGGAAGTTGTTTCTGAAAGAGAGAGATGGTCCTTGGCTGCCTGGCATACGCTTTTCATCTCTGGGATTCCAGAGAGAGCCTGCTGAAGATCAGAGCTAGGCTTGGAATGTTACATGCACACACACAGCCTAAGTTACATGCACACACAAATACAAAAATGAAGGGAAAACCTGCCATGGAAGAGGCTATTTTCTAACATCATGTAAAAAAGTTGGAGCAGTAAGACTGAACAGGGGTTAACAGACAATTGTTGCTTTTGCTTTTTAAGTGCATGGTTGCAAGATTACCTCTGACTGATGAAGAGGACTGCAACAGAGGTGAGGGAGGAGAAAAGGACGGGAGAGAGCATCGTTTGTACCCGTCAGCCCAATCCTTCAGAGGCTGGAGGGCCAAGGAGCTACTGTTTTCTACTACAAGAATGTGAAGAGCAGGCTCCAGGCTTCCCTCTGAGCCTGCCTTTATTTGTTGTAGCTCCCTTGCCTTCTCCTGGATACTCTCAGCACATCACACCAAGCAGCTGTGCTGGGCTGCTCCTGAGGGGAGGCAGCCCCAGGGCCTTTGGGGGTGAGAGGCAGCGCACGGCTGCCCAAGGCGGGTGGCTGCAGAGCCCTGGGAGGTGACGTGCCCATTGCTGGGCTGTAAATCGTGGCTGGCCCCATGCTCCTCAGGGACGAAGGATTAATTTTAAGCCAGGGTTTGTATCCAGACTTCCTCTCTGACCTGGCACAGCGATTTTCCACCTCCCTTGTAGTTTCCCTTGCTCTATAGTAGAAATGGTCTATTAAGTTCCTCCGACTTGTCTTTTGAGAATTATTGTTATGGAATTTGTTATATATCCAAAACAGTATGCAAGGACAGGGACTTTTCATCTGTAGGAGTAAGCATACGGGCACTTCTCCTCCTCCACTTTTTCCAGAACAGACTGCAGAAGTTCTCCTGTAATTACTTCCCAGGTCTCAAGTCTTTCTTATACAGCCCCTCTGCTTTAACACTCCAAGTTGTAAGAGACCTGAGCTGTTTTCTGCATTGCTTGACACGAATGTAAAGCTCAGTCAGGAGGCTGGAGTCCTGTCATGCTTCCTGCCAGACAACGGCTGCACCACCTCTCCACTTCTGAGCTATCCTTCACCAAGGAATTAGGACATTTTTGTGCTGGATGCCCAAGTTCCTGCTCAATGCCTCTTAAGCGTGATGTATGAACTCAGCTCTATATAACATGAAAGTGTACATATGTCTATAATCAACTAAGGTAACAATCACACATGGAGATAAGTTTTAAATTCTTTGATCTTAAGCAAGTCTGAAAGTTTCCTTAATGCTTAGTCACAGGCAGTATATTATCCTGATCCCAGCTGCAGACTGCAAGACTCCTGTTAAAGATAGCATGCCATGAAAAGGCTTTATAAGCATTCACCACTTCATCAATACTTATTGTTTTGCAACAGAAAATTACAAGCTAGGATACAGCACCTTGTAAATGATTACAAGTAACTTATCAAAGGATAAAAGAGTTTAATTCTAGATGTTGTTAGACACTAATTGGTATTACAGATATCTCTATATTTAGTGATTTTGCCTCTCTTGGAAGTGATTTATTATGAGACATATTACATAGATTGTTAAAATTACTTCTTCCCCCCCCCCCCCCCCAAACCTCCTCTAAAGGACCCATCCTTAGTATACAGAAATCAGAACAAGCTGCTGATACATTGTTAGGAAACTTTTATACCTGTTATTCTTATAGAGAAGTAGCAGTGAAAGATATAAAAACACAGAAGCCTGCAGAAAACAAAGGAAACTTCGATTGCCACTACTTAATGTTATCTGTCCCTTTCGTGCTGCCTGTAACCATATTAAAAAGGACAGATTTTTTTGTTGCTGGTTTTATTTGTTTGGTTTACTTTTGTTTTAAATTTTAGTGCTATTTTATTGACCAAAATGAAAGACTTAAAGCTGTGTAAAATAACCACAGCACAAGGACTTGACCAAATGCAGAGTCGCTTCATCCGAGGTTTGCGTTTAGTCAGACTCTCAAACTTTATTGAGGTATCTCCTCACAATCGCATCTCTAGTATTGCTCCAAATCTTAAACAAGATTACTCTCTTCTCTCACATACCCATGCCTCTTCTCCCTCTGGAGGTGAGCAGATCACCCAGAATCACCATAAGGAAAATGCAGCAGGCTTATGGCCATCGCTGGACATACAAGGACTGTAACCCGTTCAAGTGCTCTGGTGAAGAGCAACAGTGAGCCCCCTCACAAACTTCTCTACCTTTTATTACAAAGTCAGGCTACACGTCTGCTTTCTGCTAACGCTCCTGGATGGGTGGCTGTCAAAGGAACTCTTGCTCGTACCATTTCAGAACAGGCACCTAAATCATTCTAAGTGCAGGAGGCAGCTCATGATGTGATTTGCTGGGAAGAGTAAAACAAATATCCTTCCCAAAGCACTCAGAGTCATGAGTAGCCTTTAAGCTACCTTCCCAGGACAGGCAAAAGGGAGCACATGCATTTAGGTGGTCACACAGTATAACAGCGTGCTCCTACATGACTAGAGGCTTTTCCCAGTGGCCACCGAGGAGGCAATGTCCCCTGGGGGCAGCCCTCTTCCCTCCGAGGGTGGGCCTTCCTCTGTTGTCAGCCCTTCCTCCCCAGGCTCAGTGCGCTCCTGTGCTACAGCCAGAGAAACCCCAGAGATGCTCCAGAAGATTCAGCAAGATGCTTTCATAAGCATCATCCCTACAATTTGACAGAACGAGTTGAGGAATGTACAGAGCAGTGGAAGGATTTAGCGGGATTTTAAGGCAAAAGAGAGAAAAGCAAAACAACCTAATTGAGCGGAAACACAAACTGCTTTCTGACATCATTATTGTGTGGTTGCTGAGCTCCTTCAGAGGGAGCTCAGTGGAAAACACATCTGAAGCCTGTCATTACGCTACATAAAAATAAAGCAACTGGCAATCCTCCTAATCAGTCTTTTGTAGGATTACTTATATCCACAAACATCAGCTTACTCTTTCTTGACAACATATCCTTTAATGGTAATAAATATTGACTTTTCAAATCATAAACATCAATAAAACATGAAAAACTTATTATTTCCTTGTATAATGTAAAGCCACTACTGCAGTACCATGTATCCTGAAATATCTTTTAGGGTGTTTGAGGGTAGTTCGGTAAGAAATAAATACTTTCTAGTACCATAGTAAGTTACAATGGCCTGTGATGCAGAGCAATTTTTGACTATTGGCAGTGATAACCCACTTAGCAGACACACACACAAGATAGATCTATGCTATACATAGTCATATTTCATTGCAGTCTTGAAAGACACCACTTAGCATAATTTATGGTATCCTGCAAAGATTCTGCTGTTTAGAAAGCTCTTAATCTCCATCATAATTAAAGATAAAACTTTGTTTCCCCTTTGAATAATGCAAGCATTGGTTTCTAGCAAGGTAGCAGTTTATTTCTTCCAGATTTTAATCAAAGCAACTGCACTTGCTACCAGAAGTGGAAGAAACCTGCTTATTTCATCTATTATTTTGCTTTTCAAATCTTAAAGGAGCATTTTTGTTCTCTTATCTCTGAGGTCTTTATATTTCTGCTAAAAAGCTCTGTACTCTCCATCTCACAGGTTTCACGTGGTCCTCCACAGGCAGAAGCTGACTCATCTGCCTCCTGGAGGTGCTGGTAGCCAGAGGAACTCGGCAACACCACACTGGGACCGGGATGCCGAGCAGAGGCAATGCCGGAAGCCACGGAGGGTGGGGAGCCCTACCTTTGGACTTTTTCAAAACCTGACTGACCAAGGCTTGGGCACAGCCCAGTTGAACTATGAAGTTAGCTCTGATTCGAGCAGTGGACTGAACAAGGTACCTCCGGAGGTCCTTCCCACCATAAATTAGCCCTTGCTTCTGCTTTTTTCCCCTGAAAAGTGCAAAGGTCTAAACATAACAATACTAGCTCTTCCTGTTTTCAGCATACTTCTATGCCAACTTCTCTTCATGCTGAGTATAACATCTTTTAGGGACTATTTAAATATTGTCTGAATAGCATACAGGAAGGTCTCCCTAGACAGAGGAATGTGTTTCTCTGTTACCTCCTAACCTGCAGATTTTGGTAAGCATGGAAGTCACGTATACCCTTCAAGCAGCATTATGTCCAATAAACACCTTTTTGGACCTTTTGCCTACTCCAGATTTTGGATTCTTTTTCTTCATCCTCTATTTTTATTGGCACTGTACAATAAAAGTTTTCTCACAGGATCACTGGACTTCGTGTGTGATTTTTTCCCCATGAATTCAGTGAAAATTAAAAAAAAAATTGTAGAGAGAAGGGATTTGATCTCTGCTGAAAAAAAGAAATGGAGAAAAAGGCTAGTAATGGGCTTCAGGATTACCGTGGAGAAACAGGTATGATTGGTAAGTATAAAATGCTGCAGAGGATAGGAAAAAGCACAAACCCTGGCTTAACAGCTGTTATTTCACTACCTACAATATCTGAAGAAAAGAGGCAAACTATATGCTCCGTTTATTTTCATTCACTGTAAGCACTTTGCGCTTAGCAGATGCCAGCATATGTTTTGACTAGAAACACACAATTAAAGTTGCTTGGAGATAACCAGCTCCAATAGGTGGGGGAATAACCAGTGTTGAGCCACTTCACGCTAGCTTGCAGGCAGCAGTCCCACCCAGCAGGGCAATCTATCAGCTACAACAGCCAGGGCAAGTTTAGGAAAACAAAATGTTTGACTCTATGGAAGTTCATTTGAGGACTGAACGGTAATTGTGGAAGGGGGAAAAATAGCCCCCTACACAGAACAAAACCCAGCTGTGATTCTTATACAGAGAACCCATTGCAACCACTCTGAGTTGCTAGGGTATTTTCGGTATTGTTTATACCTCTCCTTCACCACAGTTGAGACTGCCGGATTTTTTTGGTTTTGTCTGTTTGGTTTTTTGGTTGAGTTTTTTTTTGAGAAAGATCCCCAAAACTCCAGGTGTTCAACTGTGGCCCTCTACGATGTCACATTCTGCAACTCCTGGCCCCAGCTGTCCCACTTCCAGCCCTTTATTTATATATTTTGGCTTTCATAGTTTTAAGCTTTACTAGCTCCATACACTCAAATTTATTTTTGTCCTACACCTACAATTTCATTTTCTGCCACCAAGCCAAGAGATTCCCCTCAGGAGACTGGAAAGCCACTTGCCCCTTTCCACACTTTACTGACTCAGTTAAACACAGTTCCTAAATTTTGCTTGTGTAGCATTTTAAATGTTCCCCACAAGATTCTCGAGGGCTGGAGCTAACCTGTGCAGCCCAGTTGGATTTGAAACAGGCCAGCACTGGCAAGCATAAGGGAAGAAAGATCCTCTGGAAGCAAACAGTTCCAAAAAGCCTCTTCAGTATGCTGTACAACAATTTATGTAAAACTAGTTGATTAAAAAAAAAGACAAAAAATAAAACCAGAACAAGAGTAAACCAGATAATTAAGCAGCAGAACCAGCCACCCAGAGTTCAGTAATCAATAAACAAAATTTAACGATACACTAGTTAACATCAACCTTCACCTTTATTATCTTCTGTCTCTAGGTATCTCATCCAAAGCAAAATAACACAGATTTTTATTCAAATGAAAATCATTAAAAATAAATTAAAAACGTCTTTCAATTATCCCCCAAAAAGAAAAAGTTCTCTCAGAGAAATTGATAGAAAAATAGAATATGAATAAAATTCCATGTTGAAGACTTAGTTACCAATTAATACCTGCCAAAATGCATGTCTGAACTATATCACACTTCGTGTCTCTATTATCATGGAGAAAAGCACAGCAACTGCTTTGCTGATAAGGACCCTGGAATGCCTCTGTGGCCTAATGGGAATGAGAGAGAGAGAATGGAGATCTCCTACCTGCCTCCCTCTGCTTCCTCAGCAGCAGTAATGTACTCTATATGCAGATTAAACCACAAACTCCATTTATTTGATAGTAGCGTGAAGGCATTTAGAGCCCTTACAACAGGAAAGGAGGCTAAGTTAATGCCATCTTCAACAACGTGTGAAAAGATGAGAGCAGGAACAAGTTCGAACACAGCGATGAGAAAATTAACTGACCAATTAATCAGTCACAAAAGGCACCTCATTTGACAACTTTAAAAAGTATTATGCCATAGGCGTTGCTTCGTTTGCACTTGTATTTGCCAGGAGCCCGAGCTACCCTCCACGTAGCGCGGTATTTTCCAATCCAGTGACGACACATTTCCTATGGAGTTAATCCCAATTTATCCTGGGCTAGAGGAGACTATATGTTAAAGCAGCATGCACTTAGGGCTCAGCCCTGCAACGTGTTGAGTTCTCTGGCCCGTAGCCACCAGAGCACTTAGGCACATGTTTGATTTTAAACACACGAGCAGTTCCGCTGAAATTCAGAGAGAAATTCACAGTATGAGAAGAGCCAGATTATGTCCCGAAAGCATGAAGCTACATTAAAAACAAGAGCAAAGTAGAATTTAAAACTAACACAATCATTTCCCTGGGTCAGGTAAATCGATCCTAGCAGGCAAGTTGTTCTACGGCACATTAATAGGGTCAGAGATGTCTCCCAGCCCACTCATGGCTCAGAGATGCTCCTAAATGGGCCAAGCATGAGAAAATGATTTCGCAGAAACTATTGAAAGCATTCAAAGTTCAGCAACATCATCCATTGCCACCAAAGCCAAAAAGAAAGGCAGAAACTGAAACCTGGAGGATGTCCTCAATTTTCATCCGGCGGGCAGCATTCCGCGCCACGAAGGACGCGGGTGCCCTTCACAAAGTTGTCTTCTAACAGCTACCCAGGTCTGGCAAATTTCTTTCCTTTTTGACAGTGACAAGCAATAGAACTGTATGAATTATTCCCTTGAAAATGCTATTAACATTTCAGTGTTAAAATTATACTGTGTCAAGCTGCAGACAAAAAAAAAAGTTGCATTTGCAGAGTACAGAAAATTTCTGTAGGCTCAGTGCTTCTAGGATAGGATTAAAAAAAAAAAAGAGATCAAGACCACTTTTACTTGTGTGTCTAAATATTAATTTACTTTTCAGATGAGAAAAATGAAACTATTATTGTATCCTATTATTACAATCAGATATTCTGAAATGTGAATCTTCCATAATGCACCAATTTTATTTGAAAACAAATCTGTTTTTAATTTAAAAATCACAAATTAATGTTAGCATATTTTATATCTCTGCTCAAATACATCTGCAACAATTTAAATAATTTTTGTTACATACTGTAATCTGTACCTTGAGTGACAACCTCTGCACTGGTTATCAGCCTAGAGAGATGAGATCATAAATAACTCCTTTGCTTCAAGAAGCATTTTATAATGCAAAATGTCACAGCTCTGGAAAGCAGTGCAGGCATACCTTAGCAAATTGTTGTATCAGTGACATTTTAAAATTTTAGAGAATAGGAACTTTAAGCTAAAAGATCAGCAGATCTTGACTTTGCAGGACATGAAACTGTTACGCTTCCACGGCTGCAGCTGAGAGCATTACAGCTTCTTCAACACCGTTGTATTAAAAAGAAGGAAAAGTCTAATTAGAAAAGCTTTCACTGGTTTCAGTCACTGCTAGTGCAGGCAATACCCCCACCTTTTTCCCCTCCAAAAACCCCAGTTTTACCAGGTTTGGTGGGAAACAGTGATGGAGAAACTTGGCTCAAGGCTTTGGGCTCCTTGTCTGAAAAGGTCAAACAGCAGGCATCCGAGCCACAGGTTGCACAGACCTCTTGGGTCTGCACAACAGGGACTCAAGTCTTGCAGCTGAGGAAAGGTTGCGATGGGACCCTGACATGGAGGCTCCAGGTTCATGTCGGTCCTTGGGACACAGCATTTCTCCGACTTACCTGGAGCAGGGCGGGACAGACCCACTGCCCCGGGATCTGGCAAAGGGCAGGAGGAATGATCACTGCTCTGCAGCTCCTGACCTGCCGGGAAAGAAAGAGCTGCCATACAGTAACCTCAGGGCATGGAAATACAGCCTCCAGATGTGAGAAAGAACATAGCAAAGGCAGAGCGAATAACTTGTTTGCACCCCATCAGGTTTAAAAGAAAGCTAATGAGTAAATTAATGAATTGCCTCTATGGATTGCATTCAACTGGCAGTCTCATGCTACAGAGGAATTATCTTTTGCCGTGGCTGTAGGAGTGGCTAGAGTTCAGAAAGCTGACAAAGCTTCCAGTGGGAGAACAGAGACTTCAGGTTAAAAATGAGTCTTTAATGTTTCAGAGTCTGAGAAA
Source organism: Phalacrocorax carbo (assembly GCF_963921805.1). Lineage (NCBI taxonomy): Eukaryota > Metazoa > Chordata > Aves > Suliformes > Phalacrocoracidae > Phalacrocorax > Phalacrocorax carbo. The sequence goes on along the minus strand of NC_087515.1, from coordinate 8,564,045 downwards.
ATAACTGGAGGGGGAAAAGGAGGGGAGGACATAAACACAGGGCACAGTCGAAAAATAAAGAGAAAGAGAACAATTTTATCAGTACATTCGGCTTCATGATTAAGCGCAGCATTAACTGAGAAGGGAAACTGCCTGCACAAGAAAGAGCAGGCACGAGCAGGAGGGGGATACTTGTCAGCCCCATGAAGGTTTTTATCAGATGCAAGAGTGCTTCAAAGCTGTAAGAAAAGGCATTTTTTAACATATTTTAACATCTTGCTTTTTAACATCTAGATCTGTTGTGGGTTATTTTTTGGTGCTAAGACTCTTGCAACATACCTTTCAGGTGCTGAAACATTCCCAGCCATTTCTGTCACTCTGGCAGTTGCGATGCACACTATTCAGAAGGATGATATCAATATACTTCCCTAGCGCTGCGAGAGCTCTGTTTATAACTTCCTTTTTGGCCGTACCCTGTGGTGCTTAACTCTATCAGTTATCATCAACACAACAGACTAGATCACTGAGCCCTGACAGCCTGTAGAAAAAGGCTCATTTCAAGGTACCACACTAGCTGTTCTGATTTTCCTGATGCCTGTAGCTGCTCTGTGAAAGAGCCGCAGCTAGGAAGTTCTGTATTTGCCTGTTTTAAGGGGGATCCCATATGGATAAACAACGCTGTTCTTCAGGCCCGATTAGATTTAGCTGACAACGAATCAGTCCTGTTATGTTGCTATGCCACCATGTCTTACTTGTCTCTGGTAAATTACTGAAACAGTTATGCTTCTAAAAGCCACCTCGTTTCTGTGAACCACTGATTGTGTATGTACGGAACTAGCAAGGTGGGCTTCAGACACCTAGGTGCTCAATATCACACGGTCATATGATCCATTTAATATGTTTATTAAATTCATTATTTATATTTCAGAGCTATTGCTCTGAAATGATTAAGAGCTTCCCTTCTAACTCCTAACCTACATTTATACATACTTTATACCATTTGATCTTGTGTTAAAATTATTCTTCCGTTTAATGAGGGTTCATCTTCATTCTTCTCTTTCAAGGATAATGATTGACCCTCCCAAAACAGCACCACCACCTCAATAAAAGCCAAAACAGCTTGAAAAGGAACCGGTGGCAGCAAAATAAAAAAACCAAACAGCAATAATCAGTTTTGAATTCATAAATAAACCCATCAGTACATAGGGGAAAAAACAAAACCCACAACCTCTTTCACAAGCAAGAAGAAACAAGCACTGTGGTGACCAAAAACTCTTGTATAAAAGCAGAGACACAGATAAAGTGGAGACTTAACCAAGTCATCAGAGCTTATTCATGCCCTCCTACAGAACTAAGTAAATATCAAAGAGCTCCATTAAAAAAAAAAAAAAAAGGATAAATTTCTATTCATATTGAAGCCCACTGTAACCTTCATTTGGACGTCAGTTTAATCACTGTTTCACCAAACTGCTAAATCCAAAGAGGAAACAAAAGCAAGCCCGTTGAGGACTTACGAAGAATGCTTGAAGTAACAACCCCACTGTTACCACTGAAAGTTTCGCCCCTTCCCCACTGACAAGGGAGGGCTCTGAATGAACTGAGGAGCAAGGGCCACCAGCAATCAGGCGTTGCTGGCAAACAGGGGGATGGGAACTGCGCTGCAAAGCAGCACTAAGTTTGGACAACATCCCCTCTGCACTACACCTCCCAGTGCCTGCAGACATAGCCCAGGCACCCCCGCGCAGAAAGCCAGGCTACAAATCATGCCTTCGAGGCACCGGTTAACTTCTTTTGCTGAAACCCTGCATTAAGCTACGCTGGCATTGCACAGCTCAGGACCGGCTTCCCGTCCTGCTACCCCTGCTGGGTGACACAGCTGTACCTGCCTCTGCAGCCCAGGGTCAGACTGTGGGCAGGCACACCAGCAGGCAGCTGACCCTGACCTCTGAAGAAAAGCAAGGAGATGGTGGGCTGAGGAAAGCTAACCGACCACGTCAGCGTCGTAGCCGATGCAGGGTGAAACCGACAGCTCTCATTTTGCTAGTGCCGGGACAGGCAGAGATTTCAGCTCATGCGGACTCAGGCAAGTGCTAGATGTTATATTGCGCATTGCTGTAATTCCTTCTGCAAGCAATATGAGAATAGTTCATAAACAAATAAAGGTTACATCTAACCTGACTGTCAAACTGACCAAGACAATCCAAAATAACTTACTACAGTTAATAACTGCTCTCCTGACACTACTATAAAGGTCATTATCACAGATCAAACTAGACAGGGTTTGAAGACCAAATTATGAGGAAGATATTTACAGACATTTGCTAATTAATAGCTGCATAATTCAAAAATGTCTCCACATTCCTCTCAATCTAAATTTGATTAATTTATAGATTGATAGTTGAAGTTTGATACATTGCCAGTTTCTTCTCCGTTAAAGTCTTGAAAACCACTCCTGTACCAGCCAACATTAGTCCACATACTTCTTGCTTTTCAAACTAAATTGAATGATAAAAACTCTATGTTGAAGCACAAAAAGTTGACATAAACATCATCACCCTGGGCCAGATTAACGAAGCAGTTAACCAGAGCAGTCTGCATATTTGAACAAGTAGATTATAAAACAGGTAAGGGAATATACATAGAGTCAACTGTTTTAATTATATTTTGTATCACCCACAATATGTGTCTAGAAAAGACTCAGCAGAAAAAACAATAAACAGAGCGCTCAGACAGCTAATTAATACTGCTAATTTAACTCGTACCCTAACACGCCACTTACTGCCTTCTGCACTCTGTCAAGGAGTGGATGGCGACAGTTCTCAAGCACTGCTAGCAAATTATTTTCATTTTGCCCTTTCCCTCATAAACAAAACACCACGGTGACAGAAGGTTCTTGACCTACTTTCTAAGGAAGAGATTTCCAAAGAAGCAGTCCCACCTTGAAAGGCAAGTTGCAAGAAGCCTTCAACCACAGAAACTTTCCTACTTCCAAACAAAAGACATTTTATTTCAAATTACATACGCACTTTTTCTTTCTGTCTTTGCAATGCTCTTCTGCACCCACCCCCCACTCCTGATTTCTGCTCCATCTTCTTTATACCTCCAATATGTGTAAGAGCACACAAACTCGCTGCTAAACTGACTTGCAGGTCCTTTCCCACTGTGTCACAGATGTCTTAAATTCACCTATTCTTTTCCTGGATTATGAATTTTAATTTATCTATATACTCCATAAGTAGAGGACAAGCCCCACAACTGCAGTGAAAACATAGACATGACACAAGTTTATCACTTGTCATGGTAGGCCACGAGACACGTGTTTTCCCCAGATCTCAGGGATCTGCAGAGCTTGAAGAGAGCGTTACATTGGACACTTTCAGGAGTCGTCTGGACAGGGTGCTGGGCCATCTTGTCTAGGCTGTGCTCTTCCCAGAAAGGTTGGACTAGATGGTCCCTGAGGTCCCTTCCAACCTGGGATTCTTGGATTCTGTAATGAGCTTTTGCCAGGGCACAGCAACCACCATCCTCTCAGCTGACTCAGGGGAAGTATGATCTCTGCAGAAATGAAGTGGGTTACAGCCAACTGATGCTCATATACTGAAAATTGTTAACATGAGTTTGAGAAACTTACAAAAACCCTCAGTTTTCAAAAACTTGCTGGAATGTCCGAGTTCCTAAGAACTCATGGGATCCAGCAAAATATTACTGGAAGTTAGTGACACCTGCACTGTCTGGGGATCAGACACAAGGACGAGGGGAAGGGGGAGCACAATCAGCCTCAGTGTGAGATGAGCCCTTCTCAAGTCTGGTGGTCAGTGCTGTTCCTGGCTGGGATAACCAATCGTGCCGTCGCAAAAACATTTCTCCACTTAGTTGATTTTTCACCTATCGCGTCAGGAAATGGAAACCTTAAGAAATAATGAAAGTATTTGTAAAAAAGTAGTATAGTTATATAGTCTATCAAGTTGGAGAAGTTATGCCAATAATTTAATTCGGACTGAGCAGAGGCAGCTTTCTAAGTGCATTGTATCACATACCTTCAGTGAGTTAAGGCATTCTTAGCAACAGCATAACCAGATTATGACAGATTTCTCTGCACATGAATATTGGTGTCTTGCTTTGGCTTTTTTCTCCTGCATGACTAATTTAAGGAAAGAGAAAGGAAAGGCAGAGAAAAACTAAAAGAGCTTTATTTCAGTCCTTCAAAAAGTTAGGAGCTTATCAGTAATCAGGCACCTCATAATCATGAATTCAATCCAAAGTTCATAGAACACTGGGAGCAAAAATAAAAGTCAAACGTAGCCAAAAACTCTGTCAACAATGATACGGCTCACACAAATGTGGTATAAAAGCAGCTGTGCAAAACACAGTTTACAAGCAAGGTTTATAGCTTTCTTTAACCACATAGAGGGGAAGTCAATTTTAGCAGTCTCATAATACTCAGCGAAGTCCTGATAACATGACAGCATTATTTATCCTCTAACAATGACTCTTCAGGAACAGCTGAATTAACCCTTACCTTATGAAAGGCTCAGGATTATAGAAACATGCAATGGCAGAGGATGCATGCAGCTCTCCCAGCTGATGGACAGCATCAGTTACAAGCTCCTTCTGTCTCTGCCGCAAGAGGCTGGGAGCACTGGACAACGTTACCCCACGTGGTAACGTGGACATGGAGTCACCATGTCCATTCTAAGCCCAGAAATGTAGTGACCCCTTCCCAAAGCCACATCCTTTTGAACATGACCAAAAGTTCTCTGTCTTGTGCAACAAGATCACACCCAAACACAATTGACAAGTTCCTACCTCTTGCAAGAACACTTTTTTTTTTTTTGTAAGAACAACCCATCCTGGTTTTTCATGCTGTTAATATACTTGAAAAGGATTTAAACAGTGCTCTCTACATACACTCCAAGATTCCCATTTACTGATTTACTTGAAAGGGCTGTTCTTCCTTATTGTGCACAGGACAGAGAACTGGCAAACTTTTCATTAAAAAAAAAGAAAAATATTTTGAATCGTTTCTCCTCAGTTAGGCTCTAAGTTCTTCTGGTTTTAAAAATCTGTACTAGATCTTTAACAAATATGGTGATCTTGAGCTTGAATCAGTTCAAGTATGTAAATTTTCCAAACAAAAGAAATCTAAGAGTATTCCTGCTCCATATCTGACTCACACTCAGAACTAAATCATATGCATGACTACTTTATGACCTTGCTTGGAGTCAAAACAAAGTTGAGCTGCACTGCAATTTAAATTACCTCCAAACTTCTTTTGGCAAGAACAATCCCTTGGTAGTAACTAGCTCTATTCTTTAGAGATCTGATTTTCTGACACCAACACCTGCATTCATTTAATCTGAGTTTTTCAGAATCATTGGCATCACCTGCTGTAGATGCTAATGTGTTGCTTCAGGCTCTTGTTGGAAGGGTTGTTTGATGTCTCAGTTCTCACAGGATTCACCACTTTGAGACAAATCCTTCACTTCCTTCCTTTCCCCTGGGCACGATGATCATACCCACGAATCCTCTACCAAAAGTCTTCAGCCACTCTTTGATAGCTACGTAGCTGGGCAGTCTATAAAGCAATGAAATTATTTTCCTAAAATGAAGAATGGTCTCTTCTTCTTGGAACACAGTAAAGGCAAAATATCAACTACCTTTCAGGCAGGAAAAAGTGGACCATGAGATACTTCAACTACCTCTTACATGTTACCGCAGTGTTACCTATTTCTCTGGAATAATTTTTTTGCAGGCACTTGAAACGAAGCCACCTGGAGGAAGGAACGCAGCAGCTGCTCAACTGTGCCAAGCAACGAAACAGCTCAGAGGAAGAATTAAAGAACAGCAGACTATGCAACTGAAATGTAGTAAGGAGGTTATTGCGCAGGATGTAATACAAGCTGAAATCTGGTCGGGATAACCCCAAATGGCACATTTTCCATTATTAGTACAAATGGTTGAAACCTTGCTGTTATTTCTTATCCAAAATCAGCTTTAGTGCATGACATTGATTGATTAGCACTATACAAGAAGGTCTTGTATAATGCAGAGTCAAGCCATTAACTTCACTTGGCTGAAGATGAAACTCAGACCGTAAGTATTAAGTCTTGAATAAAGCTATATATTCTCCAATGGGAAATAATTTCCACACCACTAAAATGCCCACACTGCTGTGGTGAAAAACTGACTATTTAACAAAGCACCACAACATCCATTTCACTTGGAAGAGGAAATGAAGACTCTCTAATCCATGGAAAACTCCAGATGAGTAAACATGTTAAACTGGTAAAGCTCTTGCCAAGGAAAGGACATGGCAAAGACACTAGAATTAAAAATAAAAGCTACACTAGTGAGTAAACACAGGTAAGCCTCTAGTTTGATACTGCACTGAAGCATCGCTATATTTCTTTAGTTGATCCTGTGTAAGGCAACAGAATCTTACAGAGACAAAGGTTTTTATTAGTTCAGCTAGTATAGGCAACATGAAAGGCAACGAAGAGCACAAGCTTATCCAAACCAGAAAAAATTCTTAAAAAAACCCAAATACAATAAGAAAGACTAAGATTTTCTAGAAAAGAGGTGACACAGGGTTCAATATAAGAGAAATTACTTTGTACAAGTGTCCTGGTTTTGGCTGGGATAGAGTTAATTTTCCTCCTAGCAGCTGGTGCAGTGCTGTGCTTTGGACTTAGTATGAGAATAATATTGATAACACACCAATGTTTTAGTCGTTGCTGGGTAGTGCTTGTACTAGTTAAGGACATTTCCAGCTTCCCATGCTCTGCCAGCTGAACAAGAAGCCGGGAGGGGAGGGGGCACAGCCAAGAGACCTGATCCAAACTGGCCCAAGGGATATTCCGTATGATACGACATCATGCCCAGCACATTAACTGGGGGGAGTTGGCCACAGTGATTGCCGCTCGGGCACCAGCAGCGTTGGTTGGCGGGTGGTGAGCAGTTGCATCACCTGTTGTTTGGACTTTTTTCCCTCCTCCCGAGGTTTCACCTCTTTCTCTCTCATTATTTTCATTATGGTATTATTATTATTACGGTTTTATTTTAATTATTAAACTCTTCTTATCTCAACCCACAAGTTTTCTTACTTTGGCCCTTCCAATTCTCTCCCCCATCCCACAGGGTTGGGGTGACTGAGCGAGCGGCTGCGGGGTGTTGGTTGCCAACTGGGACTAAACGACAACAAGCTAGTTAGGTGAGTATTATTGATATACATTACTCCTTTCCAGTAACAAATACAAAAAGTAGAAAATGGTTCAAAAAGTCTTGCTTTTCCCAATCTTGTTTTTTTGCAAACAAACTCCTAGTTGTAATGAATTTAACGTTCTGCTTATATATAAAAAGGTAGCAGGTAGAATACATGGCAAGTGTGTTATTTCTGTGGATGTTGAAACATCAGGCAAACAAAAGATCTGAAGAACACCACCAATTTGGATTTAATACCAGTATAATTGAAGACTTTTTTTTTTTGTGCTACATAATAGCAGTGGTTAAAGTACTGTATCTTCCAGCCTGAAGGTTTCAATAATTTTGAGAGAGCCTTTATGTATTTAAAAGTAGAATGCACAAGTGCAGTTGCTCCAGCTCCAACAAAATAAAAAGAACTATAGGAAGCACTGAGCTCTTCATGCTTATCTCTTGGCCTGTTTTTAGAATAGGAAATAACAATATTGCATGCACAGAGGGTAATATATCCCTTTCTAAGATAAGTATCTAAGGTAGATGTCAGAGAGGAATTGCCTTCTGGAGCTGCCTGCCTCTCCCCATTGACAACCAAGAGACACCAGATGAATCCTACCTTTATAATAAAGATCTGTGTAATAAGAGATGCACAGTAGTGGATTCACAACACAGATAAAGCATGCAATTTAAAAAAAATATAGGTTTTATTGTAAAGGAAAGAAATCATTTTCCAAGTTTGGTCATCTCTCACAAGAGGATGATGATCTCTTTTCCCCTACAAACAGCTTTTTTTAGTGTTGCTGTATAATTTAAATTACGCTTTCATCTTTTTGTATATGTGCGCATACATCTATATACGTATATATACACACATACCACATAAAGGAGACATCAGTCAAACTAACATGGAGAAATAACAGCATATATTAATCCTTAGAATAATAAATATCATGTCTCACTAAGCCAGTGGTACCAAGTATTCAAAATCAGTATTCTGATGTATCTAAATTATTATTTCCCTAATATGAGAATGGCAAAGAACTACTTTTGATAATAATTCTACCCACTACAGCATTTAAGCAAATAATTTAGCAGAAAAATTAAAATTTGCCAAGAGAAATGCTTACTCACAGAGGCTTACAGCCCAAATTAGTTGCTACAAACCACTGTAAAATGCACTAATTCACATAAAATGCAGTCAGGACACGCGTTTATGTAAAGCTGTATAAAACAGTGTAATACAAAGGGAAACAAAATGAGAGGGAAGCTGATAAGGGGAAGTGTTACCTGGTTTTACAAAAAGCAGACATTAAAGTTAACAGAGAAGGATATTAAAGATTAAGTTAAAGATTAACTCCACAAGAGACGCTCCTTAAAGTTTTGAGGATTTTATGCTGGTTTACTCCAACTTTGTTAATTTTCTGGTAAGGAAGGGTATTTAATCCCATTTCAGTAGGACCAGAGAGTCTGAAAAGGTAAATCATATCTGCAAACAGTAGTTATACTATCAGAAAGTACGACTGGTCTACTTGTAAAAATCTGCACTGATCTAGTTTTCTAGTAACAGTTCTGATCTTAATGAGATAGTTCTCTCCAAGCTCACAAATTGCCAATGTCTAGATGCTTTTATTGACAACGGTAAAGAAAAAAGGAGTCTTACACAAATTTCTGACTATATTTACTCAGATTTAATACAGAGCTCATCTAAAAGCAATGAATGCAGAATTGAACTGTGGATGCCTGCTGTAACAGCATGAATTAAACTTATGAATCTCATTTCTCCCCTTCTCAAGCACTTCATTAGTCCTTTCAAAAGCCTAGATTTTGTTTCCCTGAGCTGAGAAATGTAAATTGCTTTTCAGAAACTGTGTCTTTTCTACCAGCTTCCCCTTTTCCCCATTTCTGCTATTGCTGATGCTGGCTAAGAGAATAATCAAAGTTAGAGGATATATAGATACTGTATGCATTTGATCAGCTGGAAGTCAGAGAACCGCAGTGATTCTTACCTGGTTTCTACATTGTGGTTTGCAAAGACAACTTTTCAACTGAGTCATAAAATGATTATGCTTAATTCGGGCACAAATCTTTATAACAGTTCTCTGCCGTTAGGTAAATTATAGGATAACATTGGCATGTTGAAAATCATTTAAAATAAAATGAAAAGCAAATCCATACCTCATTGTAAAGGTGAATTTCAGCAGCCTATGGTGTTCAATGGTTTCATCGGTGACGTGCTGGTTGCCGAAGAGGTCCAGTTGGCAAATACGCAACTGACAGTAAATGAGGAGTGCTGACACGGCTGATGGCAGAGCCTCCAGCCAGAGGGGCAGTTATACTCGAAGTTTGGGCCAACAGAATTCTCATTATATTCCCTAGGTGCCAGGGTGGGTTCGTGGCACAGAATAACCCCCGGCGTGAGTAGGGACCAGGAGTGGAGGGGATGACCAGCGAGCCCCAGCAAGGACAGAGTCGCAGCTGCCCTCATCCGGGTGGGCGATGGTCCTGCCTGGAGTGGGAGGAGACCTCCCAAGGGCCATACAGCCAACATGTCCCTGAGTTTTATAAATACTCATGGTATTCTAATTATTTAGATGATTGGGGGGGGAAGAAATGTAATTCAGCCTCTTTAAAAACACTTTTTTTTTTTTTGTAATATTATTTACTCCGATTGTCAAAGGCCTGCTTTTCTCTCCCACAGTTGGGGCCACATAGCTTTTAAACGTCTCAATATCATCTTGTTTATTTCAGAATTATGCTTGTATAAAAATCTAGTTCCAACATGTATATTTATGCAACATAATCCTCCAAAACCTCCAAAATAATCAGCATTCAGAAAGGAACTCTGCCTGCCAACTATAAAAGAACAAAGAAGAAATTACTGATTGCTCTAAGCAGCATATTTCTTTTATTATTATTTTCAGAAATCCATATTGAATCCCTTCTGTGAGAAACTCCAAGAGTTATCAAACTCAGACTTCTCAGGGATAGGGGAAGCACCACCTGCCTCCAGCAGTCAACATCCACCAAACAGGAGACATATATTTAGTTTTTCTTAAAATGAAACAAAGTTCCATTTTCTAAGCACATTTTGGGGTGCTTAATCCTAGGTAACTTCAAGGTCCTCAATCTTCACAGTAAGCATTTAGCATATTTTCTCTAGCTAGGTATCCAAAATTAAAACTGTGTAATTAATTACAGCGTAAGCCAGGCTGCTGTGTAGGTCAGAAGTATAAGCAGGCAGAAGAGGCGATGCCATATGCGGTGACGCCATGTGCCTCCTCCTGCCAGGCCAGCCACCCTGAGATTGTGAAAGGAAAACACACCAGCACTAGGCAGCAGATTTGCCTAACAGAGACTGAAATAAGCAAAATTCTGAGGTGAACAATCAAAATATAGCAACTGTTGGGTCCTATCTCACACCAAAATGCTTCCCCCAAAACTCATCTGTTGCCACCAAGAGGAACCCAAAAGAAGTGGTGAGGATGCAACTGCTGGCATCTCCTGGCCTCCAGACTTGCACACTAGTGATGCTGGCCAGATCACCTGGACACGGATTTCAGTGCTGTGAGCATGCCATTGTGAGAACACAAATGGGTAAAGTCAACTTGATTATGGATTATCTAAAATAAAGCCACCTCTCCCTTCAAAAAGATGTCTCACTGGGTTAGTTGCACTAAATTCCTGCAGCTCATCAAGGTCTAACTCTGAGGGGAGGAGCTGGTGCTGCCAGGGCACCAAAGGCAGCTGGCCACTGATGTGGCTTTCCTAGATCACATGCCATTTAAACCCTTCCAGCTTTCAGGACCCCCCCTTATCAAACTGATAATGGGTTGGAAGGTTCTGTACTGCATCTTGGTTTTCCATTGGAAACATTTTTATCTTCATAGTAGGAGAATAAGAAAACCAAACAGATTTGAAGCACTCACAGTATATTCTTATATCGCTACTTTTTAATGGGAAAAAAATAGATTAACATTCTAAGGACAAAAACAAATAATCAGTTTTCCAGTATTTGCATATGGCTTTTTTCTACCCTAATAAAACCGGCAAGCCTTTAGTCTTTTGTAGAAAATGGCTGCCATTGCTTTTTTACAGTAGCACAGTGGAAAGGCTAAAAATTAAATATTAATTCATGGCATATATTTTCAAGCAAGTTTGCTGGAGCTTTAAACCCAGCACTTTCTTTAAGAGCCTAGTGCAGTTAAAGAACATAGAATTTAAACATAACAGTAATGTTACCACAGAGCCTCTTCTCAGGCCAAGCATGTTTACTCATTTATATTTCTTTTTTAAATGCAAAAAGCCCACAGAGGTAGTTACCTGTTACAAATAATTTATGAATTCAGAAGAAAACTATGAACAAATTCAAACCTATAGAAATTTTCATGCCTCCATTCAGGTAAAAGAGATTCCTTGCAGCAGTTCATTTAACGCCAAATCCTATCACACTCACATTAGAAGGACGCTCTTTAAGAGGAAATAAAACGACGCACTGATCCGCTGACTAACACATCAGTCGGAACACACTGATAGAGAATCATTAGTCAAGATTCCCTACTAATAGAAAATCATTAGTAGACAGCACATCAGCAGCAGTGCCTCTCAGGTTACCGAGCCTTGTCTTAACCAATGCCTAACTTTCAGGCTACTTTCTCTGTAGCTTTTTAAGCTTCTGTAGCATATTTTATTCAAGACTCTTGACATGGCGCAGTCCTTCTGGATCACAATACCAGCTTGAAAACGAAGTACACAGAAGTGTGTGGCAATGAAAGGAAAAGGGCAAAAAGGAGTTCTTACTTTATTTGAATGTACTGAGGCGGCAGCATAAAAACCTAGCTTAAATTCATCCAGACCAGAAATTTTTGAGACAAAGACTAACAGTTATTCCTTTGTTTCTGTTTATAAGCTGCATGCATCTCAGTTCAGGATATATCTCAGTAGGATTGTGATTACTTCCATAAATAATGCATGCTTAGATTTGATTCTCTCAGTGTACCTGCTATGCCATTTATTCTGGCACCCAAATGAAGCCCATGCTGTGTTTGGACAGCGCGGCTAGCAGGTGACATGGCAGGCCGGACCCAGATTCACTGAATACATCTGCATGAACTCTGATGGAGCGATGCTCTACAAAAAATCAGTGGCAGTCTAGACAACCCTGAATTTCCACAATAAGGAGAAAGCAATGGAAATAACAAAATTTTTTAAAAAAATACTTATTAATGATGATTTACAGTTAAAGTGGTGCACATCAGTTACAACGCTATCTGTAAACTGCAATGAGCCATTAGCACAGAGAAGTTGAAAAAAGAGTTCAGAAGCAGAAATATCCAAAACGCAAGCTTTCCATTACTTAGTGTTAGTATAGGAGGTTTCAGTACATGGTTTTTGACAGATTGTTTTGAGCTGAGAAACTGAGATCCAGGGCTAGACTTTCTCCATGTTTTTTTCTTGTTGCCTTCTGTTTTTTCTTTAAGTCACTCCACCTAGCCATTGCTGATGCTGTCCCTACAACTGAGGTTGTCTATACTATGTAACATGCGGAAAATACAGCTGGTAAGTATTAGGACATTGGGACACCTGCTACAGGTTTTTTTATTCAGCTTCCTAGACTTATTTTCAGTGTGCCTTCCAAGTAAGCTGATGCGATTACGTACTAAAAATGCCTTCGTTATTCTCATAACTTAACATAAGGTCTGCACCACTTACCTTGTTTGTAGATGTCCTGACCTTTAATGCTTTAAATATTCTCTTTTTAGTTATCATAAATGTCTCCTAAACAGCACCTGGCTTCTGCTCTTCATTGCTTGTCATCCTGTGCTGACTTTAAATATTCAATATCGTTAAAATAATCCATTCAATATTAAAACACCATGTGATTTTTCTCAATATATAGGAGACAACTAAGATTTTCCACTTTTTCTGTTTTGGTTTTGTTTTGGGTTTGGTTTGGTTGTTTTGTTAGTTTTCTTTTTTTTTTCTAATCTCAGTTGAGTTGACTGTTTTCCAGTGACAAAAATCTGCCAAAGTTGATATCAGCTGGTCCAACGCAGAATGAAGATATAGAAGACACTTGATAATAACAGGCCAATGTAAAATTTTGCATTTCCAGTACTACTTCCTTGTAAAATATTCCATTTCCCTTTCACATAAGTCTTCCTCATATCCCGCCATCTCCTCTAAAAGTCTGGCTTCATCACCTTAACGTATCACAGAATCACAGATTCACAGACTGGCAGGGGTTGGAAGGGACCTCTGGAGACCATCATGTCCAACCCCCTGCTTGAGCAGGCACGCCCAGAGCAGGGGGCACAGGAACGCATCCAGGTGGGGTTTGAATGTCTCCAGGGAAGGGACTCCACAGCCTCCCTGGGCAGCCTGTGCCCCTGCTCTGGCACCCGCACAGGAAAGATGATTTTTCTCATGTTTAGCTGGAACTTGCTGTGTTCCAACTTGTGCCCATTGCCCTTGTCCTGTCGTTGGGCACCACTGAAAAGAGTCCAGTCCCATCATTCTGACACCCACCCTTTAGATATTTATAGGCATTGATGAAATCCCCCCTCAGTTTTCTCCAGGCTGAACAAACCCAAGTCTCTCAGCCCTTCCTCACAAGGGAGATGCTCCAGTCCCTTGATCATCTTTGTAGCTCTCCAATGGACTTGCTCAAGCAGTTCCACATCCTTCTTAAACTGGGGGCCCAAAACTGGACACAGCACTCCAAATGTGTTCTCACCAGGGCAGAGCAGAGGAGGAGGATAACCTCTCTGTTAACCTGCTGGCCACCCTCCTTTTAATGCACCCCAGGATACCCTTGGCCTTCTTGGCCACAAGGGCACATTGCTGGCTCAGGGTCACCTTGCTGTCCACCAGCACTCCCAGGTCCTTCTCAACAGAGCCTCTTTCCAGTAGTTCGGCCCCTGGCCTGTACTGGTGCATGGGGTTGTTCCTCCCCAGGGGCAGGACCTTGCACTTGCTCTTGTTGAATTTCATGAGGTTCCCCTGGGCCCAGCTCTCCAGCCTGTCCAGGTCTCGCTGGATGGCAGCCCAGCCTTCTGGTGTATCAGCCACCCCTCCCAGCTTGGTATCACCAGCGAACTTGCTGAGGTTACACTCTGTCCCATCATCCAGGTAATTGATGACTATGTTGAACAGGACTGGACCCAGCCCAGACCCCTGGGGAACACCACTAGTGACAGGCCTCCATCCAGACTCTGCTCCGTTGATCACGACCCTCTGAGTTTTGTTGCTGAAGCCAGTTCTCTGTCCATCTCACTGCCCACTCATCCATCCCTCACTTCCTTAGCTTGCCTGTGAGGAGGCTATGGGAGACAGTGTCGAATGCCTTACTGAATTCGAGATAGACAACATCCATTGCTCTCCCTTCGTCAACCCAGCCAGTCATGCCATCGTAGAAGACTATCAGGTTGATCTAGCATGATCTCCCCTTGGTGAATCCATGTTGACTATTTCTGATAACCTTCTTGTCCTCTACATGCCTGGAGATGACCTCCAGGATGAACTGCTCCATCACCTATCCGGGGATGAAGGTAAGGCTGACTGGCCTATAGTTCCACAGGCCCTCCTTCTTGCCCTTTTTGAAGATTGGATTAACATTTGCTGTCCTCTAGTCCTCAGCCACCTCTCCTGTCCTCCATGACCTTTGAAAGATAATGGAGAGTGGCTCAGTAAGAACATCCACCCGCTCCCTCAGCACTCATGGGTGCATCCCATCGAGGCTCATGGATTTGCGAGGATCCAGTTTGCATAGGTGATACCTGACCCAGTCTTTCTCAGCTGATGGTAAGTCTTCCTTTGTCCCAGTTTTATTCTCTCTTCTGGGGGCTGAGATGCCTGAGGGCCAGCCTTAGCAGTAAAGACCGAGGCAAAGAAGGCATTCAGTAACTCCACCTTCTCTGCATCCTGCATTACCAGGCCCCTTCCTTGCTCAGGAGTGGGCCGACTGTATCCCCAGTCTGCCTTCTACTGCCGATATATTTAAAGAAGCCCTTCTTGTCATCTTTGACATGCATTGCCAGATTTAATTCCAAGTGGGCCTTGGCCTTCCTCATCGCATCTCTGCATACCCTGACAACATTCCTATATTCCTCCCAAGTGGCCAGTTCCTTTTTCCACATACTGTGAACCTCCTTCTTCCATTTGAGTTTCTCTAGAAGCTCTTTACTCATCCATGTGGGTCTCCTGGCTCCCTTGCCTGACTTCTTTCTCCTGGGGATGCACCAATCTTGAGTTCAGAGGAAGTGGTCCTTGAATACTGTCCAGCTCTCTTGGACACCCCTGCCTTCCAGAGCCCTAGCCCATGGGATTCCTCCTAGCAGGTCTTTGAAGAGGCCAAAGTTGGCCCTCTTGAAGTCTAAGGTTGTAACCCAACTCATAGCCCTGCTTCTACCACGCAGTATCCTGAACTCAACCATCTCATGGTCACTGCGGCTAAGGCTACACCCAACTTTCACATCCTCAACCAGCCCTTCCATGTTTATTAGGATAAGGTCGAGCAGCACATCTTGCCTCATTGGCTCCTCCACCGCTTGCATCAAAAAATTGTCCTCGATGCTCTGCAGGAACCTTCTGGATCGTGCATGGCTCGCCGTGTTGCTTTTCCAGCGAATATCAGGGTGGTTGAAGTCCCCCATGAGGACCAGGGCCTGAGATTGTGAGGCTACTTCCAGCTGTCTGTAGAAGGCTTCATCAGCTTCCTCTTCTTGATCAGGCGGCCTGTAGCAAACGCCCACAACTTTCTGTAGTAGGTTACCCTGGTCTAGCTAATGGAGTATAGGATTTGGGAACAAACTGGAACTATTATTACCATCATTATTATTTTACAGATTCTAAACATATATTACTGTTTTGAATACTGTTTCTTCTCTTGGAGGGTTTGAATTTGACAAGTAAGGCTTATTTAGCCTCCAGAGATCATTCCGCAAACTACTGTAGTAAGGGTAGAATGTCATGTGTGGTGACACTAGTTTACTTACTGCTGCCGACCTTAGCTTTAATCTGGTTAGAAAGAAGCAGTGGGGTAACTCACTGGGCTTTTGAGAGCTTACGTGAGTCGAGTGGATAGAAGAGTGAGGGGAGGAATGAAGATGCCCTTTCACACACACGTCCTCTTTGAAGAGTTTTTGCCTGCAAAAATGAACAATTCTGACCAATACGACTGCCAAAGCAAGCAGTGTTTTATTTTCATTATCAGGGCAATGTAAAATGGCATTTCTTAAAGAATTTCAGATGTCATCACACTATTTTTCTTTTTTACTTTGGCCACAAAGGAAACACTGTGGCCTAGATTCATGCTGGTGGACACAGGGAATAATTGCAGTAAAATGTGGTGTAGCAAACCTCTGGAAAAGGAGACAAAATCCTAGAGTGTTTACACATATGGGATAGACATTCTTTTCTCTGATTAAAGAAGTTAGTTTTTCCACGAGACCTGTCACAAAGCCCTTATTTCATCATGAATCAGTGCACATTCAGGATGCAAACACAGGCTCAGAAATGTATGGCACATTGCTGATAAGGAAGGGGAGAAAAGAAAAGGTTAAGTCTTTGAAACAAATTGGCTAATTCGGCAAATAAAAAGCCTGGTTAGGGAGCAGCGCAGAACTCAATGAATACCCGGGGAACTGCCTCGCAGAATCAACAGGTGCTAGATAGCCCATCAAACAATATCTTCCGTCCACTCCCCCCAATAATTTGCCAGCGGAAACAAGTGAGGTGATGTTTTCTTTGCTATTTATCTGGCTCCCTGCATTCAGAGCTGTATGGTTAGTACCTGGGAGACATATGGTTTGAAACACAAACCCAGCTGAAATTGGTAAGAAAGGCAGGCTGAAGATGCCCTCCAAAGGATGAAAAAGACATGCCATATGTCTGTCCATTTCACTGTGTAAATACCTACTTCCACCAAAATTAATAGTAAACATTTTTGCTGGTAAATATCTCTATCCATTTATAAGCGATACTTAAACACATCTTTCCATTATCAAGTGCAAACACACCCCTGGAAACTGTATTGCCTCTGTCTTTGTTCATTACAGTACTTAAGCATATCATAAGAATGGCTTTGACTAATGCCATTAATTTGCCTCTTCTATTCTCAATGCTCGCATCCCTCTGCTTTTCTCGCTACTTCTGCATACCTCTAAGGACTCTGAAATCTGGAACAGAAAGAGAAAAGAAAAGACACCTTTTCTGCTGGCATGTGATACTTTTTCTAACTTGAACCCTAGACACAGACTTAAGATAACATTTACAGACAGATTTTAACAATGGCTAAGCAACTATTGCAGAAAATTCAGTACCATTCACAAATAAACTGGCGTAAGAGCCATGTCAAAGCCCTTAAAAAAGCGAAGAACAAGACAGCGGGGACTTTAACCTCAGCTGTTTAACCTGATATTTGGACAGAGCACTGGGCTTCTATTTCTGGTGTGTTGAAGAGCAGTCAGTGGAACATTTTGATATCCAAATTTGGTTTGTCAATGCGTTTAGCCAAATGAACAACTAGTGCTTTGGATCTCATTATTGCATGTCTGAACACTGTAAATCAGGAGTGGTAGTTCAGTTGTACTATGAGGAGCCTTGCTTTTAATATGATTGTTTATACAATACTTAACATTGCTCATGGACACTATAATCAGATTAATTGTAGGCACAGAACATCGAAGCAGTGCAAAAATAAAACTGACAACTTCTTTCTAAATATTTTCTCCAATTTATTTTTTCCCCTGTGTTTTGAATTATATTTGTAACATAGTTACAGTTATTTTTTTCTAAAATACGTTGCAGTACGTGTCATACCAAAGAGAACATTTCTCTGGAATCTAATTTGAACTAAGACACTCCCACAGAGACGAAGATGCTTTCAAGCTGAAGGGAAAGATAACATTTCAAGCTGCGTATCAGGATCTTTGCACAGCTCTAAAAACATCCAAAAGAGAGAAAAATTTTGTATGGCTATTTTTTGAAGTTAAGTTTTTAAAACAAAACATCCTCAAACAGCTTAAGAAGAAGAACTGGTTTTTATGTGTTCAGTAAATTAACAACTCTAGGCTAGTCCATATGAAAACAATGGGAACAACATCCAATGCAGGTCACCACAAACTTTTAGTTACTTCTCTGAAGTCAAGTATTTAAAAGGTATGTGCAGGAACAAAACTTACCATGGACAAGGAAGAGAAGTAGTATACATCATGTTTCAGATGACTGTAAATCATCCAACCGGTAGCCCATTATGCCATACGCTGATGAAAGATTTTGCCATAACCATCAAGATCTTAAACAAAAAAAAAAAACAAAACAAAAAAAACACACAGAAGATAATCAGACATTAAAATAGGGAAAACTGTGTGTTCCTTATTTAAAATACAATTCCACTGCTCTTTAATTATACTTGTAAAAAGAGAGTTAGAAAAGAGCCTTTTGCACACCATCACCATGCAGCAAGAGCTTCTCTTGCAACGACTGCAATGTATTTTGTTCAGGTAGTTCACTTGCAGTTCTGCAGTTTTTTTGGCTTTCAGCTGACTTTTCAGGATTCAGATCTCTTATTCCTTGTTTTAATGATGAAAGTTTTATGCATCAGCATTTTATTCAAAACAACATTTTCAAGCACTACTTTATTTTCCTTTTTTGTTCTTTTATGCAGGACATCACAGTGTAATTTCCACCAAAGCATAAGATCCACACGCCAAAATTAACTACAGAGGTGCATGACGGGGAAACGCGCCACACGTGAGCAGGCGGCCGGGCTGGGCCTGCAGCCTGCCACACGCGTCGGCAGGTAGCTGAAACTCCAACACCCCTAACACAAGGTACGCTGCTTAACTTGGGTTAACACCCATCATCCCATCAACAGTAACATATTCCTATAAATTCCTTGTTTCTATTTCACTAAACATGAAGGCCAGAGTTATACAAAGCTCATTTGAGGATCTGATCTCAAGATTGCATTTTTAAACACAGATGATGGGCAGAAAGGCAAGAAAGGCGAAGGACTGAGAGCAGCCCTGCAGAGAAGGGCTTGGGGGTACTGGTGGATGAAAAGCTGGACATGAGCCGACAATGTGCTCTCGCAGCCCAGAAAGCCAACCCTCTCCCGGGCTGCATCCCCAGCAGCGTGGGCAGCAGGGCGAGGGGGGTGATTCTGCCCCTCTGCTCCGCTCTGGGGAGGCCCCCCTGCAGTGCTGCGTCCAGCTCTGGGGCCCTCAGCACAGGAGGGACATGGACCTGTTGGAGCGGGTCCAGAGGTGGCCACAAAAATGATCCGAGGGCTGGAGCACCTCTCCTGCGAGGCCAGGCTGAGAGAGCTGGGGCTGTTCAGCCTGGAGAGGAGAAGGCTGCGGGGAGACCTTATTGTGGCCTTTCAGTGCTTGAAGGGGGACTGTAGGAAAGATGGGGGCAAACTCTTTAGCAAGGCCTGCTGTGACAGGACAGGGGGTGATGGCTTTAAACTAAAGGAGGGTAGATTTAGACTGGATATAAGGAAAAGATTTTTTACAGCAAGGGTGGCGAAACACTGTCCCAGGTTGCCCAGAGAGGTGGTTGATGCCCCACCCCTGGAAACATTCAAGGTCAGGTTGGACGGGGCTCTGAGCGACCTGATCTAGTTGAAGCTGTCCCTGCTCACAGCAGGGGGGTTGGACAGGGTGGCCTCTAAAGGCCCCTTCCAACCCAAACCATTCTGTTCTATGATTCTGTGAAAGGTGGGCTCCAGGACAAGTGGCTGCATACCACAGAGGTAAAAGCTGACAGAGTTTCAATGAATAACAGATAAAGTCAGCAATTTTCAGCAATCTTGTTTTCTCCTAATAAATCCTTAGTAGAGCTTCCTGATTTTTTTTTTTTTACAGAATCGTTCTTTCATGGCTCCTCCAAATTCCCAGAAAGTGCAGCTACTTAAACTGAAAACTACTTCAAACTGAAAATCTGGCAAATTTGGGTTTGTTTTGGGTTTTAGGTTTTGAGGGTTTTTTTCCCTCAAAGCAAAAAGGGTTGTGAGAGTTCTACCAGTCTTGAAGCATCCCATTTCTGTAGTTTCAGATTTAAATATTTCTTCTCAGAAGAGGCTTTTTCTTTCAGTTATATTTAATGTCAAATTTTACATTAAAAGAAAGTCAAGACTAGAGTGAAAGTGTGATCCCAGCATGGTGGTTCCTCTTTCATGCAACATTTTGAAAGTGGGGGTTCCAAAACACATTTTTCATGAGATACAGAATGAGATTTCAAAGATCTCTCTGAAGTAGGGTTTTACATTTTCCATATAACTGCAGAGATCTTAAAAGCTAGGGAATTGATTTTCTCTTCACCTTTAATGAGAAAAGCTTAGGTAAAATGAATATAATTTTCTGACCATTTTCTGCAGATTATTTTTGTCTGCAATCAGTCCCACTTTTGCCCCTTTCTGCTGAAATTCTACATCTAAATTCTGTTAATAAGCTTAAGGGCAGCTACCTGACCCTTCCAAACATTTAACCTTTCTGGTCTGCCTTTCTTATCTAAAACCCATTAGAAATGCTGAATTACAGGTTCAGCCAAGTGACATGTAACTGTATGAAAATTGGATGGGTAGAAAATGTCATCACACAAATTCACTATAACCAACTCTTATCCAGATTTATTTTACACAGGAAATAAACTCTTAATTCACCTAAATATGAGAATATTTTGTCATGGTGGAGACCTGCATGAAAGTCAAAACAAATATGCTTAGGAAAAGGCATTCTCCTCACATACAATAGTTTTTGATGTGCGTGATATTCTAAACACTTTTCTGTATTTGTTTTCTAATTCTGTTTCAAAGGACAAAATTACCTATTTTCAAGTATAGTCAGGCTTTGTTCAGGCAATCAGCAACTTTAAGCAGATGCTACACCAAGCTACTTACTGCTGCTATTGTTCACCTCCCCAGTGCCTTTTCAACACAAGGGAACACGAGTGGGGAATTGGTCCAACTCAAAAATAACTTGTCAAAACTTTTTTTATTTTTAAGGGCGGGTTTGTTTCCCGCACTCAGTTTTCCACTTGGCTACAAAACAGCAATGGCGTAGTTCACGAGGTAGCTCAGGGGTAGGCACAGAAAGGAGAAGATAAACTGCTTAACCTGCTACTCCTGAAATGCATGTCAAATTGCACCCTTGATTTGAGAAATATTTTATCGGTGAAGACAGTATTTCTATGAATACATTAGTATTTTAACCCAGTATTGCAAGTTCACAGCTTTGCTATGTCAATGTATTATGCAGTACAAACTTCTAAAATTCAGGGCTTTCTAAAGACAAAATTAAATTAAAATAAAATGTGAAAAATTTCAAACAGAACTGATAGGGTTATTTGAGGTCTTTTACAGGATATTCCTTTTCTCCCCTCAAAGTCTGCAAGAACCAATATCTTTATGATAAGCTCTTCCCATAAATTATTTAGACAAAGTGATCAGTTTGTTATTTTATTCAAATTACTTTATTTTCATCATTTCCAGCTCTGAACTTATGAAAGGGCATCAGGTGGGCCCTGCCAAGACAGTGAGGTGGGTAATCAGATAATCAGTTTTTCCCCTACATTGCTCCTTGAACTGGTTTAGACTCCATTGAATGACTTCCAGGTGATTAAAGGACAAAAAAAAACAAAACAAAACAAAAAAAAACCCCACCCCATGCCCCAAAACCCCAAACAACAACAACAAAACAACTAGAAAAAATCTTTAAGGTCTGTGGGAGCAGGGTTTATGTTTAAGAAACTGTGAGGAGACAATTTTCCACTCTCCTAGTTCTTTCCTCTGAAAGAATGAAAATTAACATGAGAACTCTTTTTTATATCAGCACACGCTTTCCTTTCCACTAAAGCAGTATCTTCCCCAAAATTTTCACAAACTTCAAATATTCTTCTTTGCGGCGTGAGAAGCTGTAGAACGTAGAAAGCCATCAGTGTGCACAGTGAACACTGGTCAGATAACTGCTGCAGTCACATTATAATTTCTGACTAACTACACCTTTGTTTAAATAATCACACTGATATAACTTGAGGTAAACTTGTGGTTAAAGTAAATGCACTCTATTTTATATGTCAATGGACTAGTTACACACACGATCAATCACTGCGTCTGAAAGGCAAGCGACGCATTGACTAACGGCTGTGAAGTGCGAAGTTACTAAAACATTTTAACAGAAGCCCCTGACCATCATTCCCTCATACCAGTGAGGGCTTTGTCTTGCAGGACTAGATTCCCAAGCTGCTCTTAAGGATGCTCTAGTGACTAACTTTAAAAGCTGGAAATGCTGTTTACACATTCTGCTGACCGCTTTAATCCTTCAAGAAGACATCTGCAGAGACAAAACAATACAAGTTTTGGCCTTCCTGTGGTATTTTGACAGCCCATAAAATTCAAAGCCATAAAAGACTTTGAGGCTTTTAAATACTTTAAGAATATGAAGGAAAAATAAACCTTGCAAGGATTAAAATTGTTATTTTTTTTTAGTACACTCAAAACCAAATAAGATAGTATTCAGAATATAGAAACTTTTGAAAGAAGCTACTAAATATTAGTGAAAGTTACAAAACACCTGAAATGCAAACAACTAAAAATCTGCTCATCGCAGCCAGTCTTGATCTCTTCCCAGCACTTAAGTGGCACAGGTGGACAGTAAGATTTTATTTGCAACTTCACTTCTGGACACAAAACATCTGGTGGAAGTTACAGCCGCACCTACAACTCCATGAAAAACACTGGTCCCTGTGCATCAGCATTATATAGGGACCGCACGCCCCTGCAGCCAGCCCCCTGCAGCCAGCAGTGCCCCAGCACAGGTATAGGGACTGGCACCAGTAACCACCTCCAGCATGAAGGGCAGCCTGCTCCAAGAGCAGAGGTTCTAAGGTCAGTACAATACAAAAAGACTCAGATAGTCTTTAAGGATGAAGAAAATATTTTATCCTGGATTCCTGTCTCAGAGATGTGGAGCCAGTTTTAGGCTGTACGTATGTCTCTCTGCCATCTCCACAAAAGCCTTTCTAAAAAAGGGCAATTTCCCGAGTGTCCCATACAGCTATATAAGTACGCAGATGGAACATGAATCTGCAATTGATTTCATTAATTATAAAAGTTGCTTTGAAGAAAGCGAACGTTATCAACAGAAGTAGTTTGCAAGTGGTGTTCTCTACCGAAATCTAAGCTGTCATTTCAACAAAGGCAAAGGGTTTTTTCTTAACAAGCAACCTGCACTGAAAACTAATTAAAAACCACAGGTGTTTTGTGTGTATTTCACAATCAATGAAAGGGTAATCTCGAATAGCTAACTGCAAGTGGCTTGGACAGATAAAAATACATGAGTCACCCACGCACCCTTTACAGTGAGGTTATACAAGCCTGTCCCAGTGCTGCTCACCTGCAGGGGCAGAGCGGCGTGCAGGCACTCCTGCAGTGGCTGCCTCTGCTCCTCTGCACGCATCCCCCTGAGCCAAAATGCATATTTAGTATTAGATACATACTTAGTTGTTGGATCCATCAATTTTCACTCAAAGTGTATCACAGAGGAGAACAATTTGTGTACCTATACCTCTAATTCTACACATCATTCTTGACCCTTATTCTTTTTTTAAATCAGCCAAGCCCACAGTTACTACCTGGTATAACGTAACAAAAAGAAAACACAAAAACCCAACAGTTCTGCGCGCTACACACTGTGCAGACCAGGACACACACACTGTATAAATGTACAGAAGTGCTAAAGAGCTTTCATGATAAAACACTCAAACAGCTTGTTTTAAACCATTGACTATATTCCAACTGATTGCTATTTATACAGTTTATTTAAATGAAAACTTCTCATTAGGTTTGGTTATGCTAAAATTTGCATCAATGACATGCTAAATGCCAACTGTTTATTATAACACACTGAAGAATAACAATATATTAATTTTTTACAGCAGGAAGAGAAACTGGATGCATTTGCCTCCTTATAATGAACAGAACTGGATCATACCCAAATGACAAACGTTTTGGCCCCTGGCAACTATTGTAACTGTTGTTTTAATCAAACTTGTTTAATGTTACGAATATGCAATATTTAAAAACTGTGGAGTAGCATATTATTGCTTGAAACTCTCAAGTTTGTTTTAACAGTAAGACCTTATAACCACAATGTCTAATAAGTACTGATAAAGTGCTTTCGAGTCCTTATACAAACTCTACTACCCACTGGCCTATTTTCAAATTGTAACCAATTCAGCTTACGCTTACAACAACAACAAAAAAAATCTACTGCTCAGAGGCCAAAGAATATGATTTTCCATTAAAATGCTATTTTCAAAAAAGAAAAAAGTCAAGAAAAAGATAAATGTAATGAAGCTACATTTGGATCACAGTTAATTAAAAGTACATCTGGCAGCATGCATTGTTCAAAAAAATTGTGATTTTATGAAGAATTTACATGTTGGGGGCTGACCTACTGGAAAGCGGCTCTGTTGAGAAGGACCTGGGAGTGCTGGTGGACAGCAAGGTGACCCTGAGCCAGCAATGTGCCCTTGTGGCCAAGGCGGCCAACAGTATCCTGGGATGCATTAAAAGGAGGGTGGCCAACAGCTCAACAGAGAGGTTATCCTCCCCCTCTACTCTGCCCTGGTGAGAACACATTTCGAGTGCTGTGTCCAGTTTTGGGCCCCCCAGTTTAAGAAGGACATGGAACTGCTTGAGCAAGTCCATTGGAGAGCTACAAAGATGATCAAGGGACTGGAGCATCTCCCTTGTGAGGAAGGGCTGAGAGACTTGGGTTTGTTCAGCCTGGAGAAAACTGAGGGGGGATTTCATCAACGCCTATAAATATCTAAAGGGTGGGTGTCAGGACGATGCGACTAGGCTCTCTTCAGTGGTGCCCAAGGACAGGACAAGGGCAATGGGCACAAGTTGGAACACAGCAAGTTCCAGCTAAACATGAGAAAAATCTTTTTCCCTGTGCGGGTGCCAGAGCAGGGGCACAGGCTGCCCAGGGAGGCTGTGGAGTCCCTTCCCTGGAGACATTCAAACCCCACCTGGATGTGTTCCTGTGCCCCCTGCTCTGGGTGTGCCTGCTCAAGCAGGGGGGGTTAGACAAGACAATCTCCAGAGGTCCCTTCCAACCCCTGCCAGTCTGTGATTCTATGAATTTTCACAAAGAATTAGCTGATACTAACTTTTCAAA